>NW_024070209.1:73879823-74479823 GCF_014754425.2 Oryx dammah | reverse complement strand
TAACACGCCCTGAATTCCAATCAGAAAGGAACTTTTCATGCAAAATGTGGTGTCAAATGTTCAGGGGGTATAGGGGCTGCAGAGAAACAAGCCCCCTGGGAGATCACACCCTAGAAAGGAGACAGACAGGCAGACATTCCTCTGGAATTAGGCAGCCAGGAATCTCTACTGCAATTGAGTCACCAACAAAGTCTCCTGGAGAGGTCTGTGATCAGAGAACTGGGTTAGAATTCTTAAGGAAAGGAATTTAAGCTGAGGCTTAAGGGGTGGATGAGACCTTAAGAAAACAAGTGTTGGGGGATACTTGGCCTAAGGGGCAGAAAGAAACAACCAAAATGAAGGAACAGGACATAGTGGGCATGAATTCAGAGAGAGAGCTGAGGGGTGTGGGGAACATAAATAAAAGAGAGTGATGCTATAAACAAAGATTAAGAACAGGTCCTAGAAGGCTCTGGGAGTCACTGGGAGGAGTTTAGCAATGAGGGATCAGGCATTCCTTGCCTAGGTGGGTCTCTAGATGAGGAAAGAGCCCTTCCTCAAGGTCACAGGGCAGTGGTGATTCTGTGGCTTGACCTAAGTCTCCCAGTCATGCTTCCCCCACAGCCAGGCTGGCAGCTGCCTCTGGTCAGTCCTCGAATCTGAGAGACAGAGGAAGAGAAGGGGATGTCCCTGTCAGCTTTAGGAGGGCTTCCGGAAGTTTTAAGAAGAAAAGTTTTGATGATTTTTACATCTTCTTAGAGGCCATGAGGATGTTCCAACTGGAAGGTAACCTTCATTCTGCCCAGGAAAGGCTTAATCAACACCCACTGGCGCGCGGCCTTGGGGCAGGGCCTGTAGGGACAGAAAGGACCTTAGGTGCCTTTGTCACTGCTTGAGAAATAGGTCTGTCACCCAGGGTTGGACAACTTGGAAAAGGCAGGCTGCTGGGAGGCGGTGACTGCTCTTAGGGCTTTTGTTCCCTTTCAGGTAAATGGCAGGAATTTCCATTTGGACAACCAGACAACCTGACTAAAACACTGAGTCAGGCAGGAAGACTTCTCTAGAGAACCCCATTTCCTGGGAGGGCTTGCCCTTGGGATGGTGGGGCTAAGATGGTGTGACTTCCCAGGAGAAGGCCTATCCTTCCGACTCAGGCTGGGTGTGCAGCCCACAGGTTTTATTCCATCTTACCAGGAAGCTGGAGCCCAGCTGGCTCTCAAAACTGATTCTGAGCCCAGTTCTTCTTTGTAAAAGAAGGTGGAGATGTGTATATGTGATGGTGGGGGAGGGAGGAAGTAAAAGAGCAGTGTCCCGCTTGGCAGCCCAGCCACTCCCTGACTGCCTGTGAAAGAAGCTGCAGAGGCTGTGTTTGTGTAAAGCCACCATTTGTCCCCACGGTGTCGACATTCGTCGGGCTCCCGCTCCCGAATAAATTATCCGCTGGGTGTGCATCACACAGCCTTTGCTGGGCTTTCTCAGTATATTTCACAACTGCTCTGAGTTTATAATTGTTTCAGATCCTTTATCAAATATGTGTCATAAAGACCAATGGGATTGGGTTTATTTATCACCTAGCTGGGTTCTTACTTGAGCTCTGAAAAAAATTATTTGGCTGTACAACCTTTCTCGGGGCTCTGAGTTAATGGACTTCTCTGCTGCAAAGCCATTGAAATTCGTTGCCTTTTAATATTTGACATCTCTTCCTCCTTATTACCACCTCAGACAGCCCTTCCAGTCTAGCTGGAATGAGCCCACTCGTCTCTGACAAATAACTTGTGTCGTTTGGTGAAAAATATGCAGAAGTCTGGCTGCAACTTCATCTCCAGTCTTGGTTCTGTTTGTGGCTTCACTCTCCTCTAAGCAAAGCATCCAGGGAATTCCCTGGTAATCCAGTGGCTAGGACTCCAAGCTCTCACTGCTGACGGCCTGAGTTCAATCCTTGGTCAGGGAACTAAGATCCCACAAGTCGTGCAGTGTGACATATAAATTAAAGAAATAAATAAAGCTCCCTCCATTACAAAAAACACACACAAACAAGCAAAGCCTCCAGCCCCAGGCAGACCCTTCCCAGGGTCTGCAGTCTCCTTTCTCTCTGATGCCACTGGCTGCTGGATTCATAGAGCTGGGTTACCCTAATCAAGTTAAATGAAGTTTGAGACAAGGAATTTAGAGATGTCTGTGACTAGGTATTTAAATTAATTATTTTTTTAAGTTTAAAAATAAATAAATGCTTGGTTTCCAAAAAAAAAAAAGAGAGAGAGAGAATTAGCCTCACAGTAGTACTTTTCACAGCAGCTCAAAGAAAGAAGCAACCCAGAGGTCCACTGACAGATGAATGGATAAGCAAAAGGTGGTCAATTCATACAATGATTCAATACCTGGTTGGGGAACTAAGATCCCACAAGCCAAGAGGCACAGTCAAAAAAAAAAATTTTTTTTTTAAGGAAGAAAAGAAGACTATCTGTTTTTCCCATAGAAAGGAAGGACATTTTCACACATGACGGAACATGGATGAGCTCTGAGGACACTGTGCTAAGTGAAATAAGTCAGCCACAAAAAGACAGATACTGCACGATTCCATTTATATGAGATACCTACAATAGTCAAGTTTGTAGAGACAGAAGGATGTGGAAAGAGGAGAACAGGAAGTTGTTGTTTAAGGGGTACAGAATTTCAGTTTAGCAAGATAAAACTTGCACAGCAGTAAAATGTATAATATATAACAGTTAAACGTATAATGTAGAGTAATAAAATGTATTTAACACGGCTGAACTTAAAAATGGTTAAGATGGTAATTTTACAACAACAGTGGAAAGAATGAACTTCAAACTGAACCAGCAAAGGAGAAACGGACACAAAGGAAGTGCTCTGAGCATTTGAGTTCATCATCTATTCATGCCTCCATATCAGTTAGATGTGTTGCTACATAACAAATAATTCTAAGATTTAGTGGCTTAAAACAACAACCACTTCCCTGGTGGCTCAGACAGTAAAGAATTCACCTGCAATTCGGGAAACCTGGATTTGATCCCTGGGAGGAGGGCAGGACAACCCACTCCAGTATTCTTGCCTGGAGAATCCCCATGGACAGAGGAGCCTGGCGGGCTACAGTCCATGGAGTTGCAAAGGGTCAGACATGACCGATCGACTAAGCACAATACGCACAGCACTGTTTGGGTTGGGCTCAGGTGTCCTGGGTCAGACTCAGCTGATCTTGACAGGGGCTGGCTGGTCTAAATGGCTCATCTGCGAGGGCTCACCTCTGCTGCACATGTTCTCTCATCTTCCAATAAAAGTAGCCCAGGAGTGATCAAATGGTGGTGGGGGCATGAATTCCCCAAAAAAATAAGCAAAGCCCCTTGAGGCTGTGGCTCACCCTCAGAGAGTGTCCTTTCAACCAAGTTTTTGGGTCTGAAACAAGTCACAAGTCCAGTCAAGATTTAAAGGGTGGGGCAAATAACTCTACCCTTTGATGGAAGGGGCTGCAAAGAATTTTTGCAGTCTAGCACACTGGCTGTATACATATGTCAGGCCGTGTGCTAAGTGCTGAAGATAAGATACAATCCTGTGCAGGAGACATCCAAGTAAATAAATAATTACAACACATATTGTGCTCTAAAGAAGTAAGCAAAGGATGCCAAAGACAGTGGAGGGCCAAGAAATCTGGAGGGAATAGGGGAAAGAGGCAATGAGGCCTGGGACAAAAATAATGCCTTAACTGGTATTGCAAGAGAAAATGATGATTAGCCCAAAGAAGCAGGGAGGAAGAAAGACCTGAGCAGAGAGGCAAAGAGACGAGTAAAGAATGGAGGGGGACCTGCCTGGAGTTCACTGAGGCTTCGGTGGGGAGTAAAGGGTTCATGGAGAGGGGAGGAGCTGGGTGTGGGCCAGGGAGACATCACAGAGGGTCTGGCTCCCACGGCTAAGCCATGAAAATTTTACTTAAGCAGAGGCTGATCGTCAGGCTGCTGTGTGGAGGGGGCTTGGCCGGAGAACAGGTCAGAAAAGAGTAGACAGACTTGGAGGCTGTTGCAGGGACTCAGGTAAGAGAGGATGGTAGCTCCGATAGGGCGCTGATGTGAATGGGACAAGTGAATCAGGGCAGAGATTTCTGGTAAAAGAGGCAGGACTGGGTGGGAGGGGAAGGGAGGAGTGAGGGAGAAGCCTAGTGAACGGGTGGGCCTGTGCTTTCTTCTGGGTGGTCTGAGCTGAGGGAGTTTCCCAAGGAGGGGCAAGGTGGAGGGCACAGGGGAGCCACTTGGGTGGTCAAGGCAAGGGCGTGGGGTCCCCACTCAAAGCCAAGAAGACCAGGAAACAATTTCCTGATGCCAGCCTGAACCTTGAGGTCAAGGCCTGTCCTCCTTCACAAGTTGAGGCATATTCTGCTTGCCGTCCTCGGAATCCAATTTGAAGACATACCCCCTGGCAGGCTGGCCCTGAGGCCTGCAGACCACCCAAGCTGGGCACCATGTGGCTGGTCTGAAGGCTTCTCCAGGAACTCACAGGCCTCCAAGCCCCTCAGACATGAAGGGGTTTCCTTTACCAAGACAGGGTGGGCAGGGGGGCAGCTTGTGCCCAGAGCCCATGCTGGCTTCCTCCCGCGGGTCCTCAGTCACCATGTCCCCAGATGCCTGCTCTCCAGCTGGGCACTCAGCCAGCAGCAGTAAGCACGTACTGACTGATCAATACTTCCAATGCACTCGGGGCCCTGCTGTGAGAAGGACTCCTCTAGTGAGCCCTTTCATAAATTGAAAAATTCTCCTGAAACTGAGTAATCTTGCCCAGCTATTAAAACCAGATTTCCACAAAGCGAGGGTAGGAAGCGCCCACAGTTCCAAGGATCTGGCTGTCCAAGCACCTCCCAGATCCAGCCTGGGGAGCAGGCATCGCTGCTGGGGTTGGGGCTGCAGATGAAATCATCCCTGGGAACTTAGTTTGAAGGAAAATTTTCCAAAACAATCAGAATTCTTTGGGCCCAGAAGGCGTGGCATTCCGTGCAGCTAGCCCTTCATTCTCCCCGTCACCTGAGCACGGTTAACTCAGCAGGCATCTGGGCCGTATCCATCGACCACTGGGGCCACCAGAGCATGTGCCCATGGTGCTTGGGGGAACTGAGTGCCAAAAGCTGGAGCAACTTGCCCAGGGTCATCCAGCCAATTAGTGGCAAAGCTGGAACAAGAACTGGAACTTCCAGCCCAGAGCTCTTTCTCCCCCCACACCCCCCACCCCATCTCCCCATGGGATTTCACTCCAAAAGGTGACATCATCCATCTGGCTCACAGTTTGGGAATGAATTCAGCTGGGGCTCCTTTGTGGAGCTAATGTGCGATGCGAACACAGCAGTTCAGCCTTAACCCAGCCCAACCCTGCAGGTTCACCGTGAGTCGGGTCCACCCCCGCAGGCCGTGTGCTTCAGGTCCCCACTGCCCACTCTCCCCAGGTGTCCCATGGCCCTAACCTTATCCCCGCAGCTGAATTCATCACCCTCTCCCTTCCCGAGGTGCCCCCAGCAGCAGGAAGTGGTCTTCATGCCCCCCAACCCCATTATGGTTCCTGCAGAACTGATGGCCGTGGTGGTTGTTCAGGCACCCAGTCATGTCCAATTCTTTGAGACCCCCATGGACGGCAGCACGCCAGGCTTCCATGTCCCTCATCTCCTGGAGTTTGCCCAAGTTCGTGTTCATTGCATCGCTGATGCTGTCCAGCCATCTCATCCTCTGACTCCTTCTTCTTCTGCCCTCGATCTTTCCCAGCATCAGGAACTTTTCCAGTGAGTCGTCTGTTCGCATCAGATAACCAAAATACTGGAGCCAGGGTACCCATGACCTAAATACTTGTGTTTTTTTCCGGTCCTTCTGTCATCATTGCAGCTCAGGCCTTTGTCACTTCTCACTTGGATTGCACAGTGATCACCACCATCAACAAAAACATCGAACTTACCACCATTGAGTGTTTAGCATGTGCTGAGCACAGGGCTAACAGCTGACCATGGGATAGTGCCATTAATCTTCACCAGAAGGGGACATGGAAGCTTTGGGGACTCTGGGTAACTTTCTCAAGATCACACACCAATAAGAGAGTTCAGGGTCTCCCCCAGTCCCGGCTCGGAAGCCCAGCTCTCTCTCCGCAGGGTGCTTTCTTGCCCTGCACCCTGCCTCTGCCATGACTGTTGGAATCCACCCTGGCCACCCCCCTGCACAGAACCCCTGCTGACTTCCTTTTGCCCAGAGCATTAAGCTGGCTCACAGGGTTTTGAGATCTGACCCCCTCCTGTCCTCCCATCATGTCTCTGTCTCTCCCCAGCCCTTGTGTCTGTCCCCTGTATCCGCCTCACCGTGTCCCCCTTGCCCTCCACCTGGGGCTCTGCACCCTGCTGGTTTCCCTTGCTCCAGGTTGGAGCACACCCATGGGAGCCTCTAGAGTCCCCAGCAAATGAACGCCCTCCCCAATACACACACACGCCTGTGGGTGCCCTGCAGTGACCCCAGCTCAGCGTGATGTTGGTTTGGTGAGGGACAGTGATTTGGCATTGCCCGAGCACCTCAGTACCCACCCCATGAGTTCCCTGTGTGTCCCCTCAAAGGGTCTGGCTGACCTCAAAGCCCTCAAACTCTTGCCCATCCTTGATTGTGAGCATCTGATCTTCACCAAGTTCTGGGATTAGAACAGAGGGAGCCTCCATCCCCATTTTACAGACATAGAAACAGAGGCTCAGGAACCACAGGGCCTTGGCCACAGACAGGAGTGTCAGAAGCAGAGCTGGGCTCGGCAGGTATCTTGGCTGGCAGCTGATGATGGCCCAGGAGGACAGAGATGAGTGGTTAGGCTGGAGCAGGGCCCACTGGAGGGTAATTCCAGAACACCAGCCAGGGTGCTACAAAGACCCACCCACGGGGCTCGGGGTTCCAGTGGGGGACTTAGAGCATGGGGCTCAGTTCTGCAGACCATCCTTTCCCATTCAGCTGCTGAATAGTCTAAGTCATTCTAGCCCAAGAATCTGGACCCCTGATGTCCAGCTACCAGGAAAGCTACAGGCAGCCTCTATCCAGGAGGAGGTCAGGTCTGGGGGCAGGCAGGCTGGGCAAGGCTGGTGGGAATGTTGCTCCTCTGAAGGCTTTAACTTTGCAAGTGAGAGTGTTTATATAAACTAAGCAGGATAGTTAGGCTCTCCTCCTTCCCTCCTCTGAGCCTTGAAGTGGGTCTGGGAGAAGCTTCTGACATGCCCACGTTTGGAGCCCAAGCACCTGGGGCGCCTTCTGTGCCGGCCCCAGGTGGCCAAGACACCAGGCAAAGGTAGGTGTGCGTCAGGCTGGAAGGCCACTTCTTGGAACCTCCTGGGGCTGCAAGCCAGGCTCTCCTGTGCTGAAGACCCAGGTGAGGGGAGGGGGTCCTGAGAGGATGACTCAGGAAGTGGGAGGAGGTGTAGACTATCCTTGCCCCTGGCTTGCTTCCCCACCCTCACCCCCAAACCTCCACATCAGTCCCAGAAGTGTGAAAAGGAGGTGCTCATCAGGCCCCCACTCCACCCCTCCTTTCTTGGGGACCCCTCCCCAAGAAGCTCACCCCAGCCATGGCTGTGAGTATCTAACGTAAGGGACGCTGTTTTTGCAGGTTTTGTGGTTTTTATTCCTTTGAACCATATCCAGCCCATCTTACATCACAATGCCATGCTTTACTTGGTATCAGATACATCAGCACTCATTGGCATTTGGAGAACTTGTTCTGTAGCTAAATTCCAGTTTTCAGTTGTCTATGATGATGTATTCTCTGTGTTTCCAATTGTTGGTATGGGAAAATTTTCTCCCAGCCTTTCAAGTCTGGGTTTGGTTTTTTTAGTTTCTGGGTTTTTGTTGTTGTTGTTTTGTGTTCGGGGTTTTTTTTTTTTTTTTTTTTTTGCTTTTGAAAGCCGTATTCCTTTGGTTATGTAACCCCTCCCAGTTGCTGCTTGTTTACGCATTGTTTGTGACTTCTTTTGACTGTCAGTGTTTGAGCCAGTCTTGCCAAGAAACAGTATCAAGTATTTTCCTATTTCTCTACTTCTTGAAAAAAAAATTTTAATTAAAAAAAAAAAACTCTTAATGGGAACCTGGCCCTGTCTGTCTTCTCTGTTCTGCAGAAATGTTGAAAGAATTGAACCAGCAGCGCAGAGCGAAAGCGTTTACAGACCTGAAAATTGTTGTTGAAGGCAGAGAGTTTGAAGTCCACCAAAATGTTCTAGCTTCCTGCAGCTTGTATTTCAAGGACCTGATTCAAAGGTTTGCCTTCCTTCCAGCTGTGGTCGGGTCTGTTCCTTTGTAGGACGCTTTTGTGTCGCTTTTCTCCTCCCCTCTCTTACAGGTTCCTGAAGCGTGACTCCCTGTCACAGAGCCAGTAGCCATCTCTCCTCCCCCTCCTCCTCCCAGTGCCCTCTCACACACAGCCTCAGAGCAGCCACTGTCCCCAGCCCATCCCACACAGCTTTGCTGGTCCCTGGGGTGGGGGGCCTCTGCCAGCAGTAGGCAACATTCCACCCCACCCTTGAGGGTCCTGCGTTCTCAGTGGCTTGCGAGCCCTCGCTGAGGTTAGGACTGCAGGCTCCACTCTAAGGGACTACTGCACACTGCCCCCACTGGGCCAGCACAGGCCCCCAGCACCATCACCGCTGCTGTCGACAGTGAACTTAATGCTAGGACAGCACATCGACCAGACTGTCCCCCACCGAGGAGCACGAGGCACCCACGGGGCTACTCTTCCAACAGCCCAAGTCAGGGAGAACTGACCTGTAGCCAAAGCCTCATTCATGCTGCATGTCTCGATACTTGTACACTGAGCCTAAGCCAGCCCTTCTGAGCACAGACCAGGTGTGTTCTAAACACGGTCTCTCTCAGCCTTTGCTCCCCTCCCTTCCTACCCTCTGCCCCGGCTATTTCTACCTGAATGAGTCTTAATGGTGCATGAGCATCTTTTTTTTTTTCCATTATGTTGATTTTCTTTTTTTTTTTTTACTTTGTCTGCTTCATACCCTTGCAAAGAAGTCAGGGGCCACCTTCTAGCGCCTTAGTGAGGGAGAGCAGACGAGGGGGCCAGCCCAGGGTAACGCTCCTCTTTCTCTCACCCATCAGCAGATTAATGCCGCTGCTCATTTTGCCTTGCAGCCTCTCCGGGGCGGACGCTGAGCCAGGACTGTGCTCAGAGTGGGAGGACAGACCTCTGCTTGCTTCCCACTGCTGTGTTTGGACTTGCCAACTAACCCCAGAGTGACTGTGTTTTGTTCCAGGATGGCACACTGGCCGGCATCTCCTTTCCAATCTGTTGTGTCCTTTCACTTCGAGCTGAGCTGCCCGGCGTGCGAGCCCCGCGCAGCCGCACTGGCCCCAGCCATGCAGGAACGGGCAGGCTCTTTGTGACTTCCAGTCCCATGGATAGCTTGGCTCTCCCGCCCCCAGTGCTTGGGTTCTCTCTGACCGAGCACAGGGGTTGGGGCACGAGCTCTGGAGTGAAGGGGCACGGCCAGTGGCTTCTTCGGGCCAAAGGAGGTCTTTGTGCTGCCACTCTTGGCAAATTCTCAACTGACAGTGGCCGGCACCCGGCCGCTGGATTGCAGAACCGGCATCCTCGGCCTTGGTCCCTGCTCCAGATCGCTGGAGAGCACAGAGGGGGCAGGATACAAGGGCAGCTTGGTACTGAGCGATGGCCCAGCCCTGGGCTAGAAAGATGTGGGCGAGGGGAGTGCAGGAGCTCTTTGACTATTGTCAGAGACCATACATGTAAAGCCAGAAGCTCACACATGACAGAGAAGAGACACGGCTAGGTGGGAACCCAAAGTAGTGAAGGCTTCTTGGACAGACCAAAAAGAAGGAGGAAGAACATTCCAGGCAAAGGATGGGTTGCTTGGAATGTTCTGGAATGCAAAGAATGTTCTACAATGTTTTAAAATGTTTCAGGCAAAGGATGGGTTGCCTGGAATAACAAGCTGAGGACAGAGACAGTCATGAGCAGTGGGGATGAGGAGATGGCCCTCCCAGAGAGAAGTGTGAGCTAGGGTGAGATGACATGGCATGGGACGGCATGGCAGGCCCTGATCTCCAGGCCAGGGCCCTGGGCTCGCTCTGAGGGTGTGGAGCCCATCAGGGTAAGTGGAACAGAGATGCCCACTCTCAGATGGGAGAACTTCAGGACGGGCCTCAGTGACCCTAACCAGAAAGGCTGGGTGCAGGGGCTGAGCAGAGCTGGGAGCCGGGAGACCTGGGTTCTACCCCTGACTCTGTCCTGTGACCCCAGTCTGGTCACGTCCTCTCCCTCAGGCCTCAGGGTTTTCTCATCTGTAAAACAGGAGGTTGGTTCAAATAATGTTCAGGTTTCCTTTCTGCTCTCACAGGGTGACGGTGAGGGGATGGGCAGGGCTTCCTGAGTGCAAGCACAGACAGGCAGGTCCATGGACCAAGGTCAGGGGCGAGCTGGGGGAGGTGCTGCATTGAGTGTTTGGCCTGTCAAGTTTCAGCAGCCTGAAGATACCCAAGTAGAGATGACTGGTAGGCAGCCAGAGGTCTGAGGTCTGGGGAGACAGGGCTGAGTCTTCAGCGTACAGGAGGGTCACTCAGCAGGAGAGGAGGCCACAGCAGAACCCAGAAATGCCCTGCAGTTCAAAATCATAATGCCAGAAAATTCCAAGGCCATCTGGCTCAGGTGGTAAAGAATCTGCCTGTAAAACGGGAGACCTGGGTTCTTCGATCCCTGGGTCAGGAAGATCCCCTGGAGAAAGGAATGGCAAACTACTCCAGTATTATTGCCTGGAGAATTCCATGGGCAGAAGCTATAGTCCAAGGAATCGCAAAGAGTCAAACACAACTAATCAAGTCAAACAGGACTAAGTAATGAACACCTTCACTTTCTAGTGGTTAGGACTTGGCACTTTTACTGCAGAGACCCAGATTCAACCCCTGGTGGGGGAACTAAGATTCTGCAAGAGGCAAGATGCAGCCAAGAAAAAAAAAATTCCCTCGTCCTAATCATGGGCACACATCGCTATTTCTGCCCACAGAGGCCAGAAGATGCCTTCATGGGAAGGGAAGCAGACTCTATGGGAAGATGCCTTCCTTCCGGGCCATGTGAAATCCTCGAGTGTCTCACATTCTCAGTGGTCAGGGAGCACCTGCCATTGCCATGTCATGTCTGCCTCCTCGAGTCTGTGACGCCAAGACTTAGTGCGCAGTAGACAGAATGACCCAGCAGGAGAGCAAGACCCTGCCCGCCAAACCCCACGCAGGGTCTTTCCTCTCAGCAGCTGCACTAACACAAGCAGAGGTGTGGGGGCCATCTGTGGGCCATGACACCCTGGCCCTGCCCTTCCCCAGGGCCTAGGTAAGCCCTGTCAGGGGCAGAGGCCCTCCCTCTATTGTCTGGGACCCCAGGCCTGGGGGCTCTGGCTGGCCTCCTTCCAGCCTTTGGCCTGGAACATGTGATGCAGTCCTTGCTCTGAACCCACTGAGTACCCATCCCAGCATCAGCCCCAACCCCAGTACGATGCCCTCACCTGGAGCCACAGACCAGACATGGGGAGCCCAGTCATTCCCTACTCTTCACCCAGCAAGCAAGCAGGAGCCCCTCCTGGGTACAGGGAACCACTGGATGAGATGGGCGCTGGCCCTTGGGGAGACCACAGTCTGGGGAGGAGGAAACTGTAAAGTGCAACTGGGAGTGCAGGGTGAAGGCAGCAGAGGAGGGTTGCTGGCTCCCAGGCCAATTGCCTGACTCCACAAGGGAGGGAAGTTTGGAGACGGCCCCTGGGATAAGGGTGGCATCTGGCCTGGGTTTTGAACCCAGAGAGGAATATTGGCAGAGCAGACAAGCTCAGGGCCTCAGGATGGCAGGGGGTGATGGTAGCACAGGTGAGCAGGTATCCCTGCAACATCAAGTGCAAGGTGAAGACGGAGGGGAGAGGCAGTGCGGAAGGCAGGAGTCAGCTCACAGGACTTGTTCTAAACCTGGGGGTGTCATGTTCAGGCTTGCAGTTAATAAAGATGACAATTGGACCAGGAGTGGGACAGCCATGTATCAGAGTGTCCTCTGGACCAGCCTTCTCAGCTTAGAGCCCCATCAGCGACCCCCCTTAGCAGCCCCCAGCCCAGAGCCCCAGGCTGGATCCACCTGTTCCTCCTTCACCTGGGTTTATACCTTTGCTGAGGCTGCAGCAGCCTTTTGCCCTTCATCTTCCCTTATTTAGTTTCAAACTCTAGTCCTTCCTCTGACAAGGGCAAGACCCAGCCCACAGGGAGAACTGCTGAGGTGCTTAATGTCACCCTGCAAGCCCCACCCCCATTGAACCTGATGAGCAGGTGCCCCCATTCTACAGATGAAGGGATTGAGGCAAGGGAATTCTAAGTAACCAGTAGATCTGGGATTCAAACTGAGGCCCTCATGCTCTTCAGTTCAGTTCAGTTCAGTTCAGTTACTCAGTCGTGTCCAACTCTTTGCGACCCCATGAATCACAGCACGCCAGGCCTCCCCTGTCCATCATCAACCCCCGGAGTTCACTCAAACTCATGTCCATTGAGTCAGTGATGCCATCCAGCCATCTCATCCTCTGTCATCCCCTTGTCCTCCTGCCCCCAATACCTCCCAGCATCAGGGTCTTTTCCAATGAGTCAGATCTTCGCATGAGGTGGCCAAAGTACTGGAGGTTCAGTTTCAGCATCAGTCCTTCCAATGAACACCCAGAACTGATCTCCTTTAGGATTGACTGGTTGGATCTCCTTGCAGTCCAAGGGACTCTCAAGAGTCTTCTCCAACACCACAGTTCAAAAGCATCAATTCTTCGGCACTCAGCTTTCTTCATAGTCCAACTTTCACATCCAAACATGACCACAGGAAAAACCATAGCCTTGACTAGACAGATTTTGTTGGCAAAGTAATAGGTTAGTCATAACCTTCCTTCCAAGGAGTAAGCGTCTTTTAATTTCATGGCTGCAGTCACCATCTGCAGTGATTTTGGAGCCCCCCAAAATAAAGTCTGACACTGTTTCCACTGTTTCTCTATCTATTTCCCATGAAGTGATGGGACCAGATGCCATGATCTTCGTTTTCTGAATGGTGAGCTTTAAGCCAACTTTTTCACTCTCCTCTTTCACTTTCATCAAGAGGCTTTTTAGTTCCTCTTCACTTTCTGCCATAAGGGTGGTGTTATCTGCTTATCTGAGGTTATTGATATTTCTCCCGGCAATCTTGATTCCACCTTGTGCTTCTTCCAGCCCAGCATTTCTCATGATGTACTCTGCATAGATGTTAAATAAGCAGGGTGACAATATACAGCCTTGATGTACTCCTTTTCCTGTTTGGAACCAGTCTGTTGTTCCATGTCCAGTTCTAACTGTTGCTTCCTGACCTGCATATAGGTTTCTCAAGAGGCAGGTCAGGTGGTCTGATATTCCCGTCTCTTTCAGAATTTTCCACAGTTTATTGTGATCCACACAGTCAAAGGCTTTGGCATAGTCAATAAAGCAGAAATAGATGTTTTTCTGGAACTCTCTTCCTTTTTCCACACTCCAGCAGATGTTGACAATTTGATCTCTGCTTCCTCTGCCTTTTCTAAAACCAGCTTGAACATCTGGAAGTTCATGGTTCACGTATTGCTGAAGCTTAGCATGGAGAATTTTGAGCATTACTTTACTAGCGTGTGCAATTGTGCAGTAGTTTGAGCATTCTTTGGCATTGCCTTTCTTTGGGATTGGAATGAAAACTGACCTTTTCCAGTCCTGTGGCCACTGCTGAGTTTTCCAAATTTGCTGGCATATGGAGTGCAGCACTTTCACAGCATCATCTTTTAGGATTTGAAACAGCTCCACTGGAATTCCATCACCTCCACTAGCTTTGTTCATAGTGATGCTTCCTAAAGCCCACTTGACTTCACATTCCAGAAGGTCTGGCTCTAGGTGATCACCATTCTGATTATCTGGGTCATGAAGCTCTTTTTCGTACAGTTCTCTTGTGTATTCTTGCCACCTCTTCTTAATATCTTCTGCTTCTGTTAGGTCCATACCATTTCTGTCCTTTATCGAGCCCATCTTTGCATAAAATGTTCCCTTGGTATCTCTAATTTTCTTGAAGAGATCTCTAGTCTTTCCCATTTTGTTGTTTTCCTCTATTTCTTTGCATTGATCACTGAGGAAGGCCTCTTATCTCTCCTTGCTATTCTTTGGAACTCTGCATTCAGATGCTTATATCTTTCCTTTTCTCCTTTGCTTTTCACTTCTCTTCTTTTCACAGCTATTTGTAAGGCCTCCCCAGACAGCCATTTTGCTTTTTTGAATTTCTTTTCCATGAGTATGGTCTTGATCCCTGTCTCCTGTACAATGTCATGAACCTCCATCCATAGTTCTTCAGGCACTCTATCAGATCTAGTCTCTTAAATCTATTTCTCACTTCCACTGTATAATCACAAGGGATTTGATTTAGATCATACCTGAATGGTCTAGTGGTTTTTCCCTACTTTCTTCAATTTAAGTCTGGCAATAAGGAATTCATGATCTGAACCACAATCAGCTCCCAGTCTTGTTTTTGCTGACTGTATAGAGCTTCTCCATCTTTGGCAGCAAAGAATATAATCAATCTGATTTCAGTGTTGACCATCTGGTGATGTCCATGTGTAGAGTCTTCTCTTGTGTTGTTGGAAGAGGGTGAACACCCATTTTCTGACCCAGGGAAGAACAAAACCATCCTTTCTACTCCTGCACAAAGTTTGTACAGAAGAGGGAAGTAAAATCTCAGGGTTGACGGTGTAGAAGTGTGCAAGAAATGGGGACGCAGAGCTTGTGTGTGTGCACATATATTAGAAATGCTTGTAAACTGGCCACAGAATCCACCCAAGAAAAGACATAACCCCTGCCCCCATGAGACAAGCCCTCTCCCCCGTACCCAGGAGAGGCTGTGTCCACTGGAGTGAGGGCTGGAGGAGGCTCAGAGAGGCTGGAAAAAGAGCACATGGGGCCATGGGAAAGTTCAGCACAAAGCCCAGGATAAGATGGCAAGGCTGTCGAATCATCCTTCTATGCCTACTCTGAGTCCCCCTGACAATCAGGTGAAAGCCCAGCAGGAAACAGAGCTGCAGCCCTGTCTTTGGATAACATGAAGCCTAGTGCTGCATAACAACCAGGCCCTACCTGCACCCAGGCTGGAGGGTGAACACCAGCAGGACTGAGTGGAGAGGAGGACAGGGGCTCAGTGGACTGAGCCCCAGGTGTCAGGAAGGAAGGAGGATGTTTTGAGCAGACTAGACCTAGACATAAACTTGGTCAAACTCCAGGAGATGGTGAGGGACAGGGAAGCGTGGCGTCCTGCAGTCCATGGGGTCGCAAAGAGTCAGACATGACTTGGCGACTGAACAAGACCTAGTGGAGTCCTGGGGAGGCAGGCTTCTGAGTCAAGGGTCACTCCTCAACCCCAGTGAGCAGGACTGAGGTCTGCCTTTCATGAAGAAGTCCCTTCACTTTTCCCCCAGGAGCCAAGGAGCTCTGGGGGACCACTGGTCCCCTATTGGTGCCAATGGGGGCACTGGCTGCACTCACTGACCTGGTGGGCTGCAGGCCCCTTCAGAGGGGACCGGTCTGTTCTTCTTTAGAGACAGCAGGGGCCCTGCCTCCCTGCCACAAGTGTGGGAGACAACGCCTAGCCCCAAAGGAGCATTGCCCCCGCATCTCACCAAATGGGACAGAGACCTGACATTCTACCTTCTCTCTCCTCTCACTAAGCCTGCTGGAGCCACCAGCACATTTGAGCTCTATCCTCTTTTCATAGTAAATGAGAACAGATGGACAAATTTTCTGCAGGTTGATTTTCACAAGCCCCATGTGTAGACGCTGGACTTCTCACTCCAGCCCCCTCTCCAGGGGGAAACTAAAAGGATCTCTGTAATTGAGTGGCACAGACCTGGCATGCAGGGGAGCCCAGTAGAGTTAATGCAGTAGCCTAGCCATGTGCCTTTCTCCCTCCTTCCCTGAGAAGCTGGGCATTTGTGGGTGGCAGGCTAACCCTTTCTTGGGAGAACAGAGCAGTGTGACTAGAAGAGCAGAGAGAGAGAGAATCACACATCCCAAGTCCTGGGTGGGGTCGCCCTCCTGAGTGGAGCAGGGTGCCATCCACATTCATCCCTGCTCCATGTTTACCCCCACTCCCCACTGCCCCAACAGTTCCAGATCCAGCTTGCAGAATGAATGCATCTGATCTCTGAGGTGTGTGGGGGTGGATGAGATTCTGTCCTGAATTCTGAAGAGGGCGGTTCTTATCCCGCAAGAGTGAATTGCTAATGGTGGGGTCACAAAAATCCTAACATTGGGGTAAGCCATTCCCAGCATATCTGCCAAGATCTGCCAGATCTGCCAAGCAGAGCCTATGTCCCATATGCTGGGGACATACCCCTGATTGGGAGGAGGTGACCCCAGGAAGTTTTAGTCTCCTGAGAACACCTGTGGGCCCTGCGTGCACTGGACAGCTCCAGCCTACCTCTCACTCCCATGCTCCTGCCCCCAGTGTCAGGCCACAGCCCCACCTTGCCAAGGCTGTCATTCCTGCCCTGCTGCCCTTCTCTCCAAGGTCACATCGTGACCCCGATTATCCAGCAGCTCCCCAGATACTCTGTGGGGCTGAGGGGAATAGGACTCTCAGAGCCCATGAGCCAGCGTAGGACAGGGACAGAATTGTCATCTAGGGAGGACACAGCTCCCCACTGGTGATCAGGACCACCCTTCAAGGGTAATGCCTCCCAGGGGGTTCTTGCTCAGAGGGAAGAGGCCAACGGAGCACAAAGGTCCTGTCCCAAGATAGTCTGATGGTCAGGGGAGGAGAGTGACCACTGGCCTGCCTCTGTCCCCACAGCTGCCTGGGCCACCCAGGAATGCCGGTGTGGACCATGAGCCTGCTGTGCAAGGGAGCTGCAGGAGGCCTCACTGTCAGGGGCCTCGCCTCCTCCAGATCTTGAGCTCCACCACCCAAAACAGTCTCCATGAGGTCCCCATGTGCTTCTCTGCGGCCAGGGGGAATGGTTGTTCAGCTCACAACATCTGGCATCTGGCCCCAGGGGCCTCCAGCCACTCCCCACAGATCCTTTGCTCAGTGGCTCACTCCCCTCCATAGGTGGCCGCAGTAGTGGGGGAGTGGGGGATATGGGGGAACAGAGCCCCGGCTGAGCATCACAGGAGCAGCAGTCCTTGGACAGCCCCTGCCATGGTCAATAACCCCCTGTGCCCCTCTGGGCAACCCTTGGCTCCTCGGCCATGGGGCAGCACCGTGTCCCCAGGACCTATCCTTGGCTCAGACTCTGGGCAAGACCACACAGGTCCCACCAGACCCATCACTTGGGGCCGTGGGCTCCACTGGCCTTCCATCTACCCAACACCCCTCCCCATGGGGTGACTCCATGGTCCTCAGGGTCACGGGTCACATGCATGTCAGAGCATGTGTGTGCACGCGTGTGCATACATCCTAAAGTCCCACCTCAGCTCCTCTCTGATTTTGTGCTGAGAGTTTGCAGGGAGACAGGAGAGCTGGCCAGATGGAGCTAGGCAGCAGGGGCTGGGAACCTTGGGAGAAGGGGAGCAGCCCTACTTTGGCCTCATGAGCCCTGCCCTGGCTGTGGCCCAGCATGACCTCCCGAGAGCATGAAGGACAGTGGTGGGGGTGGGGGTGGGGCAGAAAGTGGCAGGTAGGAATGAAAGCAGAGTAGAGTAAGAGGTTGACCAGATAGCTCCTGAGGCCTGGGGTGTTCAGAATGTCTGTGGTTTCAAGAGATTCCATAATAAACCACTTTTATACTTAACAAAGTCACCCAAGCATGGAAATCCATCCTGACAGCTGAAGACTAGGTGTGTTAAGACACTTTAAAACTCACACAAACTGTGTATCTATGGGCTTGAGAAGGAGCTCTGCTCAGATGCTCTGTCTAGCCTACACCTTCCCACTCAGCTTTCTGGGCCTGCCCAGGACTTGTGGCAGAATAGACCCTTCAGGCTCCTGGTTGGGTGAGCCATTCTGGAGGGGGATCAGCGCAGTAACATGGGATGGGCGGCCTGGATGCAGACTCACAGCTTCACCTGTTCCCCGCCAGGTCATATTTGTGTTGTAAAGGCCCTGTGAGGCCAGTGCCTAACCAGAGAGAATGTTGTGCTAATGGTGGCATTTCAGGTTCTGTCATGTAGAGCAGAGTCTCTTGGGAAGGCATTTTCCAGCCTCTGTCACAGAAATGCTCCACAGGACTCTAGACCTCATCCAGTCCAGTCTTCTTGTTTTGCAGAAGAGGAGCCTGAGGGCCAGAGAGGCCAAGGCTGCCCGGTTGTGGGTGGCAGAGCTGAGGCACCCAGGTTCCCTTACGCCCAGCTCATACAGGAGCTGGCCTCTCTGGGGCTAGCCTGCTTGCTTGCCCGACACCTCCACACCCCCACTGCCAGCCGCAGGGGCATCCAAGGGACCTGTCACAGGAGTCTGGGCCCCTGGCCTCCTCAGGGTGGGGTGAGGAACAGGGAGAACGCTGCGGTCATTTCCCAGTCACGTGGCTGAACACAGCCCCAGGCAGGACCAGGCTCAGTGTGGGAACCAGGACAGGTCAGAGCAGCCAAGACCGGGTGCCAAGCCGATCCACTTCTGATAACCCTGCCTCCTGACTCTTAACATTCTGGGTGTTTCTCCTCCTGGTCACTTCTCAATTGGTGTTATTTTTGCTTCATCTTATCTGTTTCCTTCCAGGTCCAGCTTTAGGGCGCGGCTGCCAAGCCTTAGGAGCCTTTGCAATGGTTTTGTATTTCTGTAGACACCAGATATAAACATATTTATATATTTGTGTCCCTCCCCCGCTCCCCCCAGTTCACAAGCCCGATGCACACTCTACACGCAGGCCACTCTGACCTCTGACCCCGTGTTCCATGTGGCAGGAGGGCCCCGCCCCGGGCCAGGTCCTAGGTCATGGCTGCTGGCTGTCTGTGGCGGAAGTCCTTGGTTGTTCCCTTCCCCTCCTCCCGGCTCTAACCATTCTGTCCGTCTATCTCGTCTCGTCCTCAGTTTCAAAGCAATGTCATGAAGGGCTTCCTTTCCATGCCTAAAAGGAAACAATATGCTTTTGGGGAAAGAGGTGGGGTTGGAGTTGGGGTTCCAGGGCGGCTTGGGGTCCTCCGTCTTTGCGGTGATCAAGGGGTCGGCTGTGATCACGGCCGGTTGGGAGCCTCAGTCATTCTGGAGATTCTCCCATCCGAGGCAGACCAGGCCCCCGGGGCCCCGGGCCTGCTGACCGTGTTTGGCGGAGATGCCGGGGCCAGCAGCAGAGCCAAACCGTATTGTTTCCCTTTGAGGCCAGTCCTGGTCCTCGTCCCCATCCACAGCTCATGCTTTTTGATTTGCATCTTTTTTTTGCATGGACATGCCGAGTAGTGATAAGCAGGGCTTTCTGTTCTTCTGGGCGTCTCTGGTCAGACTCTTCTCTTTCAGATCCCGTGTCAGGTCGCTAGATTCAGGTGTGTCATTGGCCGTGTCCCTTGAGTCCTAAAATGAAGGGCTGTGAGCGAGGTGTGCAGGGAGACCCAGCCCTGTGAGGAGGCGGCGCCCTGGCCGCGGGCCCACGGGTAAGGACACCCTGGTCTCTGTGCCTAGGTCGGTGCAAGATGGCAGCCAGTGCGGCCGGGAGAAGCTGGAACTGGTCCTGTCCAACCTGCAGGCCGACGTCCTGGAGCTGCTGCTGGAGTTTGTGTACACGGGCTCCCTGGTCATCGACTCGGCCAACGCCAAGACCCTGCTGGAGGCGGCCAGCAAGTTCCAGTTCCACACCTTCTGCAAAGTCTGCGTGTCCTTTCTCGGTGAGCCACGGGGAGTAGCACCAGTGAACGAAACATTCAAGGACTGAGTGGGGACTGAGTGCATGCCCAGCCAGGTCGTCTGGGGCTGCAGCTGGATTTCCCAGCAGATTTAAGATGATCATTCGGATAAATGTGGGCAGAGGCCTTTGCTCACCAGTGGACAGAGGGGTTCTCTGCCTTGCTCCCCCGGGGGCCAGAAGTGCCATGCTGGGCCCCCCAGGCAGTCTTGTGAGAACAAATGGGCTGAGAGGCCCGTGTGAATGGTCTGTTCATGGCCCTGGCTTCCCAGCCCTGTTATCTAAACACTAAACCAAGTTGCTTCCATCAAGGCCTCAACCCAGAGAATGTGCTCACTTTACACCTTGGAGCTGCCCAGTCTGGGTGAGAGCAGGGAGAGGGAAGGGCAGAGATGGGAGTCACCAGAACCAGTCTGGGGGTGGAGTGAGAGAGATGGGGGTGGGGGCAGGTCAGGGGATGGCCAGGGGCCTAAGATGTGGCTTTGGGGCAATGGACCATTTAGAAGAGTCAGGAACTATGACTCTAGAGTTAAGTCCACAAAGGTGAAGGGCCTCCTAGGACCCAGCCATGTCTAGATTAGAATCACCATTAGTCAGATCTCAGGAGCCCTGGCCAGACTGACCCCAGGTCTGGAGGTCAGGTTGGGTGAGGCCGAGTTCCTGTGGGAGATGGTGGGTGGGCTTATGCGGGGTGTTCCTGCTGTCATGACGCTGAAGTAGAAGTCTATGACCCCAGACTTGTCTGTCACAGTTACAGAAGACACTCTAAGCCTCGGTGTGACCCCTGCCCCCAGCCCAGGCCTCCTTCATGCCCTGGCAGTGAGGAAGCTCTAAGCCTGGTGCTGACACCCCATACTTCAGTCTCCGTCCTGCTGAGGGAGGCCTCAGGAAAGCCAGTTTGAGACGGGGCAGAGGAGAATGCAGAAAATGGGTATGAAGTTCCAGGGACACAGGAAATGGGCTTATGGGGACTCTGCTGAAGGCAGGTCACAAGGACATGGGCTCAGAGAGGGGTCCGGAGAGGCGGGCGATGAGCACGGGCGGGGACCCCTCCCCTGCAGTCAGCGGTGCTGTCCTGTGCTCCTGCCCCCAGAGAAGCAGCTGACGGCCAGCAACTGCCTGGGGGTGCTGGCCATGGCCGAGGCCATGCAGTGCAGTGAGCTCTACCACATGGCCAAGGCCTTCGCACTGCAGATCTTCCCCGAGGTGGCAGCCCAGGAGGAGATCCTCAGCATCTCCAAGGACGACTTCATCGCCTACATCTCCAACGACAGCCTCAACACCAAGGCCGAGGAGCTAGTGTACGAGACCGTCATCAAGTGGATCAAGAAGGACCCCGTGTCCCGTGCGCAGGTAGGGCCCAACACACCTGCCCCGGTTCCCGCCCCTCTGCCTCTTAGTGAGGGAGGGCGTCTGGAGCAGGGAGTTGGGGTCTAACCTGGTCTAACCAGCAGTGGGAGCATGCGAGAACCGGCGGGCCTTGCAGAGGGAGGCCGGACCAGCTCACACGGTGCAGAGGGGTAAAGGCGGATGAGAGAAGAGAAATCAGGCACCAGAGGATTCTCGAGGGCTGGCATTGTACCTGCAGGAGACCCAAGCTGACCGAGAGTCCACAGGGTCAAGCAGGCATCACAAGAGCCCTGCGGAGAGAAGGGTGTGCCTGAGTCAGGGGCCCTGGGCTCCCTCAAACACAGCAGGAGTCCCACCCAGGCTCTGGCAGTTGAGAGGGGAGGGACCACCTGGACTGAGTGGAAACCAGGCTGTCAGGAGGGAAGGCAAGTCCCTTGGAAGGGACAGCTAGAGGAAATGAGAGCCAGAGTCCAGAGCAGAAGAGCAGGGCGTGATATCCCCAAGAGAGCCCCTGAGTCACAGGAGGTCAAGCACAGCCCCAGGGATCTCCAGCTGACTAGGGAATTCCTTCATGGGGGTTTTAAACAGAGAAACCACAGGAACAAACATTCCTAGGAAGACCAGCAGGCTGCAGGGATGGGAGTGAATTTGGGATCCTTGCTTTGGGCCAGACTGCCTGGATTCTAAAGTGCTAGGAGCCCCCCACAGTTAGTGCAGACACGCAGATGACTCTTAGGAGAGCTCAGAGTCCACCCAGAAAGCATGGATGGGAAAATGGGGCAGGGAGATGGGAGCCCAGCAAGAGCTGAGGCAGCTGAGTGACAGATGACAGGGCTACTTTGTTGCACATGGAGCAATAAGAGGCGCAAGGGAAGGAGGGATGGGGCAGGGACTGGATCCACAGCATCAAGTGTACACAGGATGCAGAGATGGCCTGCCCCAGCCACTGGGCCAGGAGAAGGCAGTCCTCTGACCTACCAGGCGGGGATGGAGCAAGATTCATTTTCAGAGGAAGGAAGTCAAGTTAGGCCGCTGTAATAGTGACCACCACCATCTACCCCAGATCTGCCTCCAGCCCAGACCTCTGCCTTTGATTGTCTACAGGACCCCTCCAGCCAGTGTCTCCCAAGCCCCTCTCATTCATAAACCCCCAGACCTACCCATCTTCTTGGGTTCCTTATTGCAGTTCTGCCCACCAACCATGGCAGAAGCCAAGTCCTCCCACGCCTTCCACCTCCATGTGGCCACACATTGCTGCCATGGTTGCCTCCTCTTATGAGGGCCAAGTTCTCTCTCTTCATTCCAGGCCCCCTGATCTCACCAGGATGACCACAGTTGTCTCCTGAGAGGGTTCCCTGCCTTCAGTCTCCTCCTTCCAAATTCATTCCCATCCCTGCAGCCTGCTGGTCTTCCTAGGAACATGTTTGGTCCTGTGGTTTCTCTGTTTAAAATTCCCATGAGGGAATTCCCTAATGATCCAGCGGTTGGGACTCCACGTTTCCACTGCAGGAGATGCAGGGCTATCCCTCGTCCGAGAACTAAGATCCCACATGCCAAGCAGTGTGGCCAAAAAAATTTTTTAATAAAATTTTTTTAATTAAAAAATATAAACTCCTCATGAGTGCCCTCATCCACTCTGCAGGAAGCACTACACAGCCCTTAGCAAGCCAAGCCTGAGGTCAGCAGAGGCCAGAACCCAGCTCACCTCTCCAGTCTTATTTCTTCCTGTCTGCTACCCAACCCCTCAACGGAAGCCTTCTGCATCCAACAAGAAAAAACTCCATGTGTGTGCTGAGTTGCTTTAGTCGTGTCTGACTCTGCTAGACACATATGGACTGTAGCCTGCCAGGCTCCTCTGTCCATGGGATTTTCCGGGCAAGAATACTAGAGTGGGTTACCATGCCCTCCTCCAGGGGATCTTCCAGACCCAGGGATCAAACACACATGTCCTGCATTGCAGGTGGATTCTTTACTGCTGAGGCACCGGGGGAGTCCCAATAAGCTCCAGAGGTCTCTCCAAATGCACCACCATGCTCTCTCAGACTCCAGTGCCTCTGTGTGTGCTTTGAATGGCCTCCCTCTCCTTTACCTTAGGCCTAGAGAAGTCAGCAGTCCTTCCACAGCAGGCTCAGACATCACCCACTCTGGGGAGCCTCCTCTCCCACATCCCCACCACCCCTCACTAGACTCTTCTTTGGGAAGAGTCCTTTGATGTGATGGATCCTCTCCCTGCCATGAAATTGTGTACACCTAGAGGTCAGAGACTAGGTTGTACTGGCCTTTGCACCCCAAAAAACAAACTCAGTGAATGGCCTAGAGTGGTCACCAATACTTGTTTGTTGAAACCACAGCGATGAGCAAAGAGTTTGCCAGACAAGTGGGGGATTCAAATCAGTCAGCGAAAAGGCTTCAGTTCAGGGGTGGGGTCCAATGGGGTGCCACTCCAGGGGTTTGCTGGTGAAGGGGAGAGGCACAGGTTAGAATGGTCATGACTTTCAAGCTTAATGATCACAATCAGCTCTCTCGGGCCCTTCCACCAGTCCCTGAGTTTCTGCCCCCACGCACACCTTTTTGAGGATCAGAATCCTCATTCGGTCCCCTGTAGCCTGGTATGAAACAGAGGCCCGTGACCTGGGAGGAAGAGGCAGGAAGAAGGTGCTCAAGAGACCAAAGGGTGGTCCACCCCAGGGTCAGCCCCAGCACGGAGACCTCTCCCTGGGTTCCCTTCTTGCCTCTGGCTCCTGGGAGCTCCCATGATCTCTATCTCGCCTGGGTGAGCAGGATCGGCACTCCCAAGCCAAATGCAGATGAGAATTATCCCTGCGCTCAGCTCCACATCCCTCCTTTCTCCCTTCTCAATACCACTCACATGAGGCGGTGCCACCTTAGGATCTAAGAAGATCCCATGTCTCCTTGAACCCGCAGTATGCAGCGGAGCTGCTGGCAGTGGTCCGCCTCCCGTTCATTCACCCCAGCTACCTGCTCAACGTGGTGGACAACGAGGAGCTGATCAAGTCGTCAGAAGCGTGTCGGGACCTGGTCAACGAGGCCAAACGCTACCACATGCTGCCCCACGCCCGCCAGGAGATGCAGACACCCCGAACGCGGCCCCGCCTCTCCGCAGGTATGGCAGGACCTGCCCCCAACCCCCCAAGGCAGGTGCCCTGTCGTCAGCCCGACTCTGGGTGGGTCCCCCCAGGAGGCAACAGGCACAGATGCTGACACCGCGTCAGGCTATCCCAAGGGTGCCCCTCCGTGTCCCTGCAGGTGTGGCCGAGGTCATCGTTTTGGTGGGGGGCCGTCAGATGGTGGGGATGACCCAGCGCTCGCTGGTGGCTGTCACCTGCTGGAACCCACAGAACAACAAGTGGTACCCGCTGGCCTCACTGCCTTTCTATGACCGCGAGTTCTTCAGTGTAGTGAGTGCCGGGGACAACATCTACCTCTCAGGTGAGGCCCCCTCAGGGCTGGGCTGGGCACAGGGCACAGACTTCCCCGGGGGTCCTCTCCCCACACCATGGCTAAGGAAGACACAAGGCCCAGAAGTGTCTACTTTGCACGTGAAGCCTCTTCCTGCCCCCAGGGCTGGGCCTCCCGGCCGTGGGCCTTTCCTCACTCCCTGCCCACTCTCTGGACCTCCCTCCCATACTGCCCACAGGTGGGATGGAATCGGGGGTGACGCTGGCCGATGTCTGGTGCTACATGTCCCTGCTCGATAACTGGAACCTCGTCTCCAGGATGACGGTCCCCCGCTGTCGGCACAACAGCCTTGTATACGACGGGAAGATTTACACCCTCGGGGGACTCGGCGTGGCAGGCAACGTGGACCACGTGGAGAGGTAATGAGACCACGGTCATGACAGGGGCACCCTCTAATGTCCCCCAAGAGTTATAAAGCCCATTGCTTCTCCTCCTCAACCCCTACCCAATTAAGACCCACTGGAGCCCGGACATTTAAAGCCCATCGTCCAGGCTCTTCCTGCCCAGCAGAGGGAGAAGAATCGGGATGGTGTGGTGGAAGCAGAAAGAGTGGCAAACTGCCCAGTCACCGAGATGGGGCACTCTTGTCCCAATCAGGGGGACAGACAAGCTGGAGGCATGAGATCCAGTGGTGAAAAAGCTCAGGGTGGGCCTGCTACTGTCCTGACCAGGCAATTAGGGAGCTTACTAGGACTGGAAGCAGCAGCCCAGAGATGTGCTGGGATGTCGGGCCAAGCGAGGGGCTTCCCAGGTGGCTCAGTGGGTAAAGAATACGCCTATAGCACACAATCTCCTGCCTGCAGGAGATGCAGGCAGATGCGAGTTCAGTCTCTGGATCAGGAAGACCCCCTGGAGGAGGGCATGGCAAGCCACTGCAGTGTTCTTGCCTGGAGAATGTTATGGACAGAGGAGCCTGGTGGGCTACTGTCCACGTGTCACAGTCAGACATGACTGAGCATGCAGGCAGGGCTAAGCTGGAACCATCATCCAAATGTGACCGTCATGTCCCTACAAAGTGGAGGTGACACTCCAGGGACACTCCCTTCCTCCCTCTATCCCACACATCCTGAGAAATCTGCTTGTAATAATAACACAGGAAAGGGTCACTGCACACAGGCCTGGCCAATTCTCTAGAACTCTCTATGGAAGTTGTGTGTATAAAGCCTGCCCTCTGCTGGAAGTCCTGGGCTGGCTTCCTCATGACAGTCCTCAAATCTGGCCTCACCCAGAACAGGGATCTGCTACAGGCAGGAGGGCCAGAGGCTGGAGGAGGGCAGTTTTCCAGGTAGAAACAGTCATTGCCTTTGAGCAACAGATACCTTGGAGAGAAGCTGCAGGAAGAGCTCCAACAGCTTTGTGAGTCAGCAGCAGTCAGTGGTGCAGACCTGCTTTCCCAGGATCTACCCCAGAGAGTGGCAAGTTAGTCTGAGCTGGCCTCCAGTTTCAACCCAGGGTGGGTCACAGCTAAGATTACTGGAGTCCTTTTCCCATGTTCTTCCCACACCCTAGGGGCTTCTAAAATGGCTCAGCAGGTAAAGAATCTGTCTGCAATGCAAGAGCCTCAGGAGACTTGGGTTTGATCCGTTAGTCAGGAAGATTCCCCTGGAGGAGGGCATGGCAACTCACTCCAGTATTCTTGCTTGGAGAATCCCATGGACAGAGGAGCCTAAGGGCTATAGTCCAAAGGGTTGCAAAGAGTTGGACACAACAGCACATTCACAGGATCCCACGGCCTAGCCCACCATCCTGGCCTACAACATCGACTCCCACGGAAAGCACAGCTTCCCCCCTGTGACAGCTTATTGCTTGTGGAGACACACATACCCCTCAATTTGTCTTTTTCCCCTCGGTGGCTAATTGGACATTTGACAAATGTTACGGCAGAGACGGATTCAGAGAGACACAGGCTCTGGATGCTCACTGTGGGCTTTTAACTCCCCCAAGTGGAGCCCAGAGATGGCTCAGTAACATTTAATTGTCATATTGATTTGGAGATAATGGGGAATCCCTGTGTGATTATGAAGATATTAATACTGCTGTTGAACCTGGGTCAGCCCTGGTGCTGACAGCCTTCTGTGGGACCCACTGCACGCCCGTCAAGCCCCAAGCTTTCCGGAAGCACCAGCTTCCAGTCGTTTGTCATCCACCATAAACACATGAAAAGGAGACATTTTCTATGTAGGAGTAAACTGAGCTAGATCTGTCATCCTGTCTTGCTTTTGTCAGCTATTTTTAATCTCCTAAGACGCTGATTACTCATTTTGCAAACTTATACTTGTTGATAAATACAGGGATTTGTTCAAGGATCAAATGCACCAAGATGGGGGACAGGCTCCACTCCCATTGGGCCCAGGAGCAGTGCTCCAGTGCTCGGGAGCAGCTGATATCAGACCGCCTTGGTGGCTGGCTCAGCCTTTGTTCTGCTGTGAAACATCAGCTGGGGCACAGAAGGAGCAAGACCCCCCTGGGACACCCAGAGATTGAGGAGCAGTCCAGGGCATGGTGCCCTGAGCCCCTTCCCCAGCCCACTGGTATCTGTCAACTGTCCTTGTTGGGACAGGACACAGACCTGAAGACCCCTGGGAGGAGGGTGCATGGAGGGATGCCCAGGGTTTCCCAGGGAACAGAGCTGGATCTCTTTGGTCAATTTCTGTGCCACACAGTGGCGATGATGGAAACTTCTGGGTGACAGGAGGGTCAGGAGAACAGGGACAGACATGAAGACGCTTTGTTCCCCAGGAAGCACTAATGGTACAAATCGCTCTTCTATCGATAATGAACGAAATGTATGGCACATGATAATTACATTACATTACGGCATTACAGGACTCGAGCAAGATTATATAATTATAGATTAAAACAACAGTGTCATAGACAAACCTGTATTATATCATTATATAAATAACCGGGTCTAATATTTTATGGCCATATATTGCGGTAGCTGTGGTTACTGGATAAATGATAGCCGAGTGCCTCACTCCGCGGGGTCATTTGCATGTCATTAGCATATCCTTCCCAAGCAGGAAGCTGACAGATTGAGCTGATGGAGGGCTGGTGGCTTGGCAATCAGCCACCTGGAATAACGAGAACATTGCGTTTGGCGGAAGGTGCCATTGTACCAAAAGCCTGAAGACTAATAGCCACATAACCTTCCACAGTCTTCCAGCTCCTTGTCCAGAAGCTCTTTGGATCTCTGCCACATTGACTTAAAAAACAGATATCCAAACTTCTGACACTGTCCCAAAAGGCATATCTCCTATTTATTCCATCTCCTATTAGCCACATAGCGTTCCTTTGGGGCTTCGTTGAATCAGCTCCTGCTGCCCTGCAAGGTGCTGGAGCCTCTTCTCAAATCTTGAAGTCTGTGCAAGCTGGATGTTTCCACAGCCAGGGGCACCGGCGAGGAAAGACCGTCTTCCTGGGTCACCGAGCTGTGACTGTGCAATGACTCGTGCCCCCAAGGAGGCTCACAAGGAAAAGTGTGCCTCCCAGGAAAGGTGTGCTGGGGGAATCCCATGTGGTGGTGTGGCAAGCCCACGATGGAGGTCCCGCCTTGGGTCCAGAGCTCTCAAAAGCACAGTCAACTGTGAGCTGTGAATGAAAGATCCAGAGAGAATGCTTGTGAGAGCAGCCCTCAGGGAACAACGGACAGACACAGCTGCCCCAGGAAGAAAGGCCTCACTGATCCCAGTTCAGTGGCCAGTGTGCTCAACACCAAGTCTACTCTTGCCATCAGCTGCTACCTGTTCTCCTGGTTTCCCCCGTCCTCCCTGGAATGCACATTCCATCACGTCTCCATCCTCTGACTTTGCCACTTTGTCCTGCACCACACATCCTGCCGATTTGTTCAGTCCAACCCTTTACCATCTCCACACCCGCCCCCTAGGGCTGATTGCATGAGAATATCCCATGATCTTGGAGACTGGCTCCACTATGTATTGAAATCTTCCAATCTTTACTGGATCTTCACAGTACAAGGCATCTTTTCAAGTTTCCCTTGTCAACCACTTCTCCCACTCTCGAGAGCATATGTCTCCCACCTTCATTTCTCTCCTCAAGGCTCTTACCCTGCAGACTCCTTCAATACTTTACTCCTGCTTCACAGAGAAATTGGAGCCATCAATCAAGAACTCTATCCTCTTCCAGCCATCACTCTTGCCTCTACCTTTACTCTCATGCCATCCTTGACTTCCTCCCTCATACCTAAAGGGCCACCACTTTCCTTTCCACTCTGGATCCAATCTGCATCCAGGTACCAGGAGCCCCTGATCACCAGCTCTCCCCTTTCTCTCATATATAACTCATCTTTCATTATTCATTTGGCTCCTTCCTATTAGCATGTAGACGCAATCAAACTTTCCCCTCCAAAAGTAAAACAAAACCTGTGCTGTGCTGGAGCTGGTTCCTACTGATTCATGGGAGCCCATGCTTAAATCTCGGAGGAGGCAATGGCACCCCACTCCAGTATTCTTGCCTGGAAAATTCCATGGACGGAGGAGCCTGATGGGCTGCAGTCCAGGGGGTTGCTAAGAGTCAGACATGACTGGGCGACTTCACTTTCACTTTTCACTTTCATGCATTGGAGAAGGAAATGGCAACCCACTCCAGTGTTCTTGCTTAGAGAATCCCAGGGATGGCAGAGCCTGGTGGGCTGCCATCTATGGGGTTGCACAGAGTCGGACACAACTGAAGTGACTTAACAATGCTTAAATCTTCAGGAACTCTGCATGTCAATTGTTAGCTACAAATATTATTAAAAATTAAGTCGTATAGGGAATTCCCTGGTGGTCCAGTTGTTAGGACTCCATGCTTTCACTGCTGAGGGCACAGGTTCAATCCCTGGTCAGGGAACTAAGATCCCGCAAACCCACAAGCCATGTGGCAAATAAATAAAATAAAATAATAAAACTTGTCTTATAAACTTAGGACTAATTTTAAAACAAAGGCAATTCATACTCAAAATTCACCATTATCTCATTTTTTACTCCATTTTACCACTGCCTGTACTCTACGTGTCGGCTGCATCTGTATGTGAAGGAGATTCTGTGTCCTGGGGGTGCTTCTGGGTCTCTCTTCCCAGCCTCACAGTCAGTGATGTCCTATTGGTAGCCTGAAATCAGTCATGAATTTACATCACAGAAATCAGCAAAGGCTACACACCAGGACTTTCTTCCCTGGAGAACTGTTTTTTTACAGTTTATCAGCATATCACGGACAATACCTCTTAGCAGTACCTTCTAAGTCCCACATTCTTGGCCCATCTTCCCAGTGAAGTTTCACCCAAGAGATGTCTCCACCATCCATTTCTACTGCCTGGCTTCCCGCTTCCTCCTCCATACACCAATAACCCTGTACTTCCTGTCTCACATAATGTGCCCTTGACACACCACCAGCGACCTGCTGGGGACTTCCTGACCTCCCATCACATCTTCCATGCTGCAGCTTTGTCTCCTGTCACACCACCGCTCCTCTCAGACCCCTCTCAGCTCCCCTCTAGAGGCCAGCATCTCCCCAGCGTCCTCAGCCCATCTTCACCGCTCATATTCCCTGTGAACCCCCTTGCCTTCAATTTCCAGCTACATGTTGATGATCCCAAAGCTGAATATTTAATCCAGACCAAAATATCAACTGCCCCTACACATCCAATGGAGAAGGCAATGGCACCCCACTCCAGTACTGTTGCCTGGAAAATCCCATGGACAGAGGAGCCTGGTAGGCTGCAGTCCATGGGGTCGCTAAGAGTCAGACACGACTGAGCAATTTCACTTTGACTTTTCACTTTCATGCATTGGAGAAGGAAATGGCAACCCACTCCAGTATTCTTGCCTGGAGAATCCCAGGGACGGCGGAGCCTGGTGGGCTGCCGTCTATGGGGTCGCACAGAGTCGGACACGACTGAAGTGACTTAGCAGCAGCAGCAGCAGCAGATATTTTACACTCCTCAGGAACAAAAGCCAACTCATCCTCCTTCCCAAACCTTCCCAACTTTGATTGCCTGTCCCATGAGTAGTGCCCCCTCTGCCCAGACACCCTGAGGCATCCTAGGCAACTCCCCAAACTAAGACAGCGATTCATGCTGCACCATCTCAGTTCACCTCTCCTTCTGTTCCCACCTCCTTCTTTGGGCCAGGCCACTATTTCCCCAGTTTTCAGTCCATCAGTTCAGTTCAGTTCAGTCACTCAGTCGTGTCCAACTCTTTGCAACCCCATGAACTGCAGCAGCCCAGGCCTCCATGTCTATCACCAACTCCCAGAGTTACTCAAACTCATGTCCATCGAGTCGGTGATGTCATCCAGCCATCTCATCCTCTGTCGTCCCCTTCTCCTCCTGCCCTCAATCCCTCCCAGCATCAGGTCATAGTTGGGTATATTTCAGCCCATGGGAGATGCCCAGTGCAGGACTGGGGAAGAAAAGAGCAGGACTGAGCTGGACAGAGAGGACTACGGGCCTGGAAGATGGGGAGCCCAGTGTGAGTAAAGGAAGGAAGACAAAAGTCTGTACAGAGGTTTCAACAGACAGACAAGAGCTCCCTGAGGTTCAGGAGGAAGGTGGAGAGGGCTGGGTTGGACAAAATCCTGGGTGGTCTTGAGTGACTCATCCCAAGGCCCTAACTCTGTGATCTCCAGTTACACCCAGGGCAGAAAGAAGACAGTGGGGCTTCCCCATGTCTGCTGCCTTGGTTGGGGCCCCTGCCCTGCACAAGGCCCATCTCTGATTCTGGGCGCCTATTCTCCTCTCTCAACAGGTATGACACCATCACCAACCAATGGGAGGCAGTAGCCCCTCTGCCCAAGGCAGTGCACTCAGCAGCAGCCACAGTGTGTGGTGGGAAGATCTATGTGTTTGGGGGTGTGAATGAGGCAGGCCGAGCTGCGGGCGTCCTCCAATCTTATGTCCCACAGACCAACACGTGGAGTTTCATCGAGTCCCCGATGATTGGTGAGAACCAATTGTCTCCTCGGCCCAGGACCAGGGCAGCAGCCCCACTCGATTTATTCAATCTCACTATCCCAAGCCCAGATATCCAGCTGAGCCCAAGGGTTCTGCAGACCCAAGTCTGGGCTGGGGGGCAGAAGGGGCATGTGGGGAGGTGAACCCCCAGCCTAGGTGCAGCTGCAACTGCCACTACCCAGACAAAGGGCCAGTTGGTCTGTGCCAGGTGCTTCCTGGCCCCAGCTCAGTCCTCAGGCTACCCAGTGATGCTGGAGGTCTCTGCAGGCCCAGCAGAGGACCCTGACCTGTCCCTTGCTCTGCTCTTCCGGCAGATAACAAGTACGCTCCAGCCGTCACCCTCAACGGCTTCGTTTTCATCCTGGGTGGGGCTTATGCCAGAGCCACCACCATCTACGACCCAGACAAAGGGAACATCAAGGCCGGCCCCAACATGAATCACTCTCGCCAGTTCTGCAGGTGAGGGGGCAGGAAGCAAGGAAGTCAGGGGGAGGGACAGCAGGAGGGGTTGGCGCAGATAACGGACCACCATCCTGTGACCAAGGCGGTGTCCAGGCCAGAGCAGCACTGTGGGTGTGGGTGTTCATGCAGAGCAGAGCAGGAAGCGCCCCAGGGCAGCCCCTGGCCCAGAAGCCCAACCCTTGGGCTCCAGCAGACCACCCCCCTCAAAGCTGCACAGGAAAGGCTTCCAACAGCCCTGGGTCCTTAAGGCCTCACCTTCTCTCAGCGAGAGGAGAGGGTGGTGTTGTGAGGTCTTCCCTCCCCAGGCCTGCCTGCTGGGTCACAGATGAGATGTAGTGCTCACCCCAAGCTATGGATACCCTACATGGGATGATGGTGGTTTATGCCCTGACGACACGTATGATCCTGATGGATCTTCGGAGCTGGGCCCGGTGAGGCACAAGGCATGGCTGCTCTGGAGCCCCGAAGCTGCCTGGGCAGAAACACACCCAGACCAGACCACCCACAGGAAGAGAGAGGTAGAAGTCAGAGTGTGGCCTGGTTCCTAGGATGCTCTGGTCCCAAACCTTAACCACTCTGAGCAGTGAGGTGCACATTGTGCTCTTCCAGCCCCATCCTTTCCCGGACTAAGAGGAATAAGGAAACTAAAGGGGTCCCAGAGACTACATTTGCAGCCTTTCCGTACAAAGCCTTCCTGAAGACTCCTAGAGGTGACCCCTGGCCCTCAGTGTGGGAAAAGCATTTACTGAGTGCCCGCTGTTTGTTGGCATGGCCAGGAAAGCGACAATCCACTACTAACATGTTATGTGACCTCAGGGAAATAACGTCCTCTCTCTGGGGAAGTTCTAGCTATAAGTGGGCCCTTGGACCAGATGAGTGCCAAGATCCTGTTAGTATGACAGTGTCACGGTTCTTGAGCCCTCTTTTACATGGTGCCCATGTCCATGGTAACTCTAACAATATTGTCCTGTGATCAAGACAACCGGGGTGTGGGCACCCCTTGTGGGTTGGGGGGACTCCCATGCCTCACGTGAGAGTAAAAGTGAGTGCGGGGAGACGATGCCTGAGGGGAGGTTGAAGCTGAGTCTTGCACTGAAAGCAAGGACAGGATATGCCACCGCGGGAGAAGCATGAAGGGCCCAGACAGCATGGAGCTGGGAGAGAGAAGGCTGGGAGCTTCAGAATCTGGGAAGAAATCTAGACACACAGGTTGTGTCCAGGCTCTCAGGCTTTCAGAAATGGGTGGTGACTTAGGAAGTGCATCTGCTCAATGTCAGGGGATGGCCAAGAGAAACAGCCACTAGCTGAGATGAGAGAACTCGGACTGGAAGCACAGGGGTAGCCGTCTGTGTGAAGGGGTAGCTGAGATTGGCAGTTAGGGAGTCAGTGCAGGAGAGCAGGGAGCTGCCCGAGACGGCAGGACCCAGCCAGTGAGTGTGGCACAGGGTGGGCACCCAGGCCACTTGGTGATGCCGGGAGCACACTGGGCCCTGATGGCAGTGCAGGCAGCCGCACAAGGTCACATGTGTGAAGGAATCACAGCAGCAAGCTTTGACTCTGAGCCCCTCGGCCAGGGTGAAATTCCTATTCGAGTAGCCCATACTCAATTATGGTTTAGCTCCTTACACCCTGTCTGCTACCATTCTGGTAAGTCATGTTTCCAGCTGGATTGAGTGGTAGGAAGGCTCTGTCCTGGCAACACCAACAAGATGCTGTGTAGAGACCCGTGACCTGAGCTAAGCACCTGCACATAGAGTCTCCCAGGCAATCTGAGTCAGATGCATAGGTCCCGGGCCGCCCAGTAGGCATCAGTGTCACCCGCAGCCAGAGGGTAGTATAGCGTGGCATCCTGATTGGTCCTGGAGGAGAGGTGTTTTTCTTACACCAGCTTAGGTCAGAGGGCAAAGAAGAGCAGCAAGATCCCATAGGACTTTTTTCTTCTTAAAATTTATTTTTACTTATTTATTTATTTGGCTGCACCGGGTCTTACTTGCAGCATGTAAGGATCTTCAATCTTCCTTGAGTCATGCAGGGTCTTCAGTTGCAGTATGTGGAATCTAGTTCCCTGGCCAGGGATTGAAACTGGGTCCCCCGCATTTGGGAGCATGAAGCCTTAGCCACTGGACCACCAGGGAAGTCCTCAAGATCCCATAGGACTTTTGCAAAAGGGGAGAGGCAGCCAGCAACAGGACAGGGCTCTCTTTGTCCCAGGGGGGATCCCCAGTGGCTAAGTCTCTCCCCACTTTCTCTGACAGCGCCGTGGTGCTCGACGGCAAGATTTATGCAACCGGAGGCATTGTTAGCAGTGAAGGGCCAGCCCTGGGCAACATGGAAGCCTATGAGCCTGCAACCAACACGTGGACCCTCCTCCCCCACATGCCCTGCCCTGTGTTCAGACACGGCTGTGTCGTGATAAAGAAATATATCCAAAGCGGCTGACATCAGCAGAAAGCCCACACCGAGACTGTGGACACGTCTGGTGAGGCAAATGCTACTCACAAAGATCGACTTTCAGCAACACCCATAAGAGGCCGACCAACCCAATCAAGGAACTCACTGCGCTGGACATTTTGAATACTCTCTACATTGAATGTAGGAAATCATCCTCGCCTTTGGGGGGACAAGAAGGAGTGGCCTCCAGGCAGCAGGAACCACAACCCTCCCAGTGAGCGAGCCGGGCCTCAGCGCTCCTGCAGGGGCGCTCTGAACAGAGGCGCTCACTTGGCCCCATGCAAAGGAGTTTCACATAACTTTCCAGCTGGGAGATAGCAGCTGTTTTTTCCTTCCTGCAGAGCAAGCTTGACCCCCAGCCAACCATAGATCAGTCATCCTCTGACAATATTAGACGTCAGGCTCTTTTGGAATAAGATCAAAGTGTCCTTACCACTTTGATTCCTACTTTTGTTTTTAACCAATCTACACTTTCAGTGGCCGAGGGAAAACAAGGGACAATACTATGTTATGGGGACACCAGGCCAAGGAGGCCGCCAGTCCCCACTGGGTCGATAAGTCCAGCCACCACGTGGAGCCTGATGTGACTGGGGCAGGGCCACCGTGGGGAGAGCTGGGGACAGCCGTCTGTCCCTTCACAGGGTTTTCTACCGTGTTTTTGCTGGAGAAGGACAAGGTGATTGTGCTAGCTTTCTCTTATCCAATATGAATTATTTAGATTTCCAAGGCATTTTCTTGATAAACAAAAAGGCTATTTTTAAGTACCGAGAGAAGGAGGCGGCCTCAAGAGGGATAATGTGGGAATTCCCAAAGCTCTTTGTAGGTAGTGCCAGAGTGGGGCATTTGCTCCAATTTTTCTATGTGCAGAATAGAGGATCTCTCCTGGGGGGCTGGGGTGGTGAAAGCCCCCATTTTATTTTTAGAAAAAGTAACTCCCAGACAGCCCTGTAAAAGCTGTGCCTCATGGAGGCACTGTCAAGGAAAGATGACTGTTCCGGAAGGTAACCGGTTTTGGCTCTCAACACCAGGCCAGCTCCCTCCATGAGGTAAAGCTGAGGACCCGGGCCAGGCTGGAAGGGAAGGGGGGAGAATACATGTCTACAAAGCACAGGAGACTATTTTTGATATTTATAGCTATATATTAAGGCACCTGCCGCAAAGAGCTCTCAGGATGGGGACAGCCTTCTCAGACGAGCCATGCCAGGCAAAGCCTGATGGGTAAGAGCAGAACCGCTCTTCTAGTAGCATCTTAACCCCTGAGGGGAGGCCACCCCGTGGCTCACAGAGAAAGGCCTTCCCGCTAGTCCTCAGACCCTCAAACCTCACACGGTGACCAGTTTCCATTCCAGGGCACGAAGGATGTGGCTGCCACTGCTGCGCTGTTGAGTCGAAGTTGGTACCAAATACACATTTACCATTTTTATATCTGGGAAGTCGACTTGCCGTCATCTCATCGTGAAAACCATTTCTAAGGAGAAAAGGACAGGACACGCGTTCCATCTTTCAGTATTTGATGACACAAGGTCCCAGTGTTGGGCATCAACTTCTCACACTACAAGTGTGGCTCCCACTTGGACAAGATACCAAGCTTCGTTATGCAGTTTTTAATATTATTTATTCTTTTAAAAAAGTAATAAGCACAAAACTACATACGTTGTATGTCATTTAAAGTATTTATGTCAAACAGGGTGCAAGTGTGAACCCAAGGACTGGAGCACAAGTGTCTAACTGCCTGGGGCAGGGCGGATGTCAGCGTTGGTGTGCGTCTACCTCCAAAGGAGGTGCTAGTGGTCAGCGAGTCTCAAAACAGATGACATTGAAATCCCGTTTCTCTCCTCATCTATCACACTGGAGCAAAACTGGCTATTTCTGTGAATGATATAAAACAGGGTTCTCTGTAATGCTATTGTACATAGTATATGTTTATTGTTAAGTTCTTGTTATATTATAATAAATATATTTATAGATCTAGACTTGGAAGCCAATGGAATGCCTCTGTGTGCCACCGTCCTTGACCCCAAGAGGAGCAACCCGGTGCAGGCCTGTGTTGCCTCTCCTATCAGCTGTCTGGGCTCTGCCGCAGACTCAAATGCAGATCTTGGTGCATTCTGCATCAAATGCAGAAGACAGGACTCCTTAGCAAGGCAACGTGTAGAGCTGAAAGTCAAGAGTCAAGAACAATTAAAGTCAAAGTTGAAAGGGACTTGCAAACACTCTGGCATTGACTCTCAGGATCTCCCTTCAGTTTAAATGCTTTTTTTTTTTTTGGCTGTACTCCATGTGGGGTCCTTAATTTTCTGACCAGAGATTGAACCCATGGCCTCTGCACTGAGAGCAGGTTATCTTAACCACTGGACCACCAGAGAAGTCCCCAGTTTAAGTGCTCTTATTATATTTGTGCAACTGAAAGCTTCAAGGTTAGCTTTCTCCTAGTCTGACTCCTGTGCCCAAGACCTTTTTGAAGGACTGTGCCAAACCCACATGGCAACTCCACTTCATCAGCCTGAGATACAACACACCTCCTCCAGGAAGAACAAGCTGTACCTTCCATCCTAAAATCTAGTCAGGGTGGCCTCCCTGTCTTCTTCAGTCCTACCATAGGCTTTTCTCTAATCTGTTGAATAGACTGACTTTGCTCCACTAAGGACACTCACACAAAGCCCAGAGCAAAAGTATAGAGCACCAGACGGGTTGGCTCCCTCTCTTACAAGGAAAACATTTAGATTTAATGGATTCACAGGAGAAGGCAGATTTACCAGTATTTCAGCCACAGGAAGAACCCCAACCCTTAATCCCCAAATCTCACCAAGATCTAAAGTCTCCTTGCAAGAAAAAAAAAAAAATTGGAAGAAGGTGGGCTGGGATAGGGGATCTGGGAGTCCTCAAAGAACTCAACTGACAGATTATGATGAGTGGACCATACACTTGCCAAAAATACCTGCCCTGGTCCCTCAGCAACATCAGTCCTAGAGGAAAGGATGGAGAATATCTGGCAGATATCAATCAAGAAGAGCTGAAATGATAATCCATTATAAAAACCAAGCAATAGTTTGCTACCTCTTTTCTTCTCTACATTTGCCTAAATCAAAGGAAATATTTTCTCTGGGTCTGTGCAGAGTCTGTGTGCTTACCACAAAAGACATGCGTATCTTCTGTATCAGGTGTCCGTGTAACCATGGAGAGAGGCTCTTACCATCAGACCTGGCATGGATGGTGAGGAAATTTACTGTGACAGCCACAGACAGGAAATGGATCACAGTGTGTGTGTGTGTGTGTGTGTGTGTGCATGAGAACTTTAAAAAATTCAAAGCTAAAATAAGAAGAAAACAAGAAAAATATTTGTAGTCCATACGACAAAGGATTAATATCTTTATTTAATAACCTGTGTGATTCAATTAGAAACTGTTAAGTGATTCCAACTGTTAAACACGTCATGAATAGACCCTGCAAAGAGGAAACATATAATAAAAACGTTCAACATTGATAATTATTAAATAATGAAACTTAAATAAAGAGGTCACATCTTTACTTACTAAATTAGCTTCCCAAACCTTAAAAAAAAAAAAAAAAAAGGCAGGGGTGATGAGGGCGTGTGAAGAACAGTGAAACTCCTGGGTAGCACCAAGGGCTTTGTAACCTAAAATGGCTCTTAGAAAGTAGCATGGCTGATGACATGTATCAAGAGCCTAAAGAGTACCTGACCCGTAAATCCATTTCTGGGCATCCATCAGGAAATAACGTGAACCATGGAAAAGGTCATGTAACAACTAGCTCTCATTTATTGATGCTAACTGTATGCCAGACACCATACTGAGCACTTTAAGCACTGAATCCTCGTAATTCACTAGACAGCAGCTGCAATATAGAAAACACTAGAAGGAGGGGAAGTGAAAGTGAAATTTGCTCAGTCATGTCCAGCTCTTTGTGACTCCATGGACTTTACAATCCATGGTATCCTCCAGGTCAGCATACTGGAGTGGGCAGCCTTTCCCTTCTCCAAGAGTCTTCCCAACCCAGGGATCGAACTCAGGTCTCCCTCATTGCAGGCAGATTCTTTACCAGCTGAGCCACAAGGGAAGCCCAAGAATACTGGAGTGGGTAGCCTATCCCTTCTCCAGCGGGCCTTCCCAACCCAGGAATCGGAACCAGGTATCCTGCATTGCAGGTGGATTCTTTACCAACTGAGCTGTGAGGGAAGCCTTATAGAAGGTGGGGAGCAAGATTCATATTTGTATATGACTATTGTTATATAAGATATATATATAATAATATATAAGCTATATACATATACACAAAAATATGTAAAATATGTATATTAAAATGACCAGATGTATAGTCATAAAACTACTATTCACTGAGCTGATGGAATTGTGGCCAATGTTCTTTCTCTTTTCCAAAATGTATATAAAGTGATGACTTTATTTTTTTAATAAAGATATAGATATACATGTATATTTTTAATGAGGAATGAAGGACAGAAAATAATCTTTTCCCTATATTTAGCCTGAGAAATTCTCAAAGATCATTCCTATCTTGGACACCATAAACAATGGAGAAATTAGAAAGTGTTCAGAACAATGTAACAAAGAATTATAAATAAGAAAATAGATTTCCAGTAATAATCAAGATTGTTTTGTTTTTTTAAACCTAAAGGCTAGAGGTGAATGGATTATATCTTCCTGTACATGAAGATTTTCATAAAACTAATGAACACCAATATTTCTCTATGTTCTTGGAAGGTCAAGGAAGATGAAAAAGACAATAATAAAGAAGAAAAACTTCTAGTTCAACAAAAGAAAACATCTATTTGTGCAAAACTCTGGAATAGGTTACCAAGGTCCTTGTGAAGATCTTCTCTAATTATGTATTGTATAACATAATTGCATCCATTTTCTCATGTTATCCTCTCAATTACCCAAAAAGGCACAGGGCTTCATCTTCACTCTTTAAGAGGAAACAATCTCAAAAAAGTTGAGTGACTTGTGCAGGTGTTCTCCATACACTATTATATTTGACACTCATCACAGTCCTACAGAGGATGGTTATCCCTGCTGACAGAGAGACCACAGGTTCCAGACATGATGCAGAGTCAGTCTAAGGCACATCAGTATTCAAACCCTGCTCAGAAGGCCTCCAGAGAGGTTGTGCGACATCACACTGCCCCCTCAAGGCTGTCTGGAACTGTGTGGCTCTTATTGTCCTAAGACTAAGGCTCCTTCCTCCATCCCAAGCCACCTCAGAAACCTGTGTTAAGAAAACAGAGAATTCTGTGAATATGACAGACATTTAACTCGGTGCTGGATCCAGTCCTCTTTAGAAGCAATTGTTTTCTGAAATGGCTGGTAAGATTCTCGTAACACACTGGCTTCCTCCACAGAAGACTATGGTTTCACACAGGAAACTTGAGTTTAGGGGAAGAAAAAAGGTCACTGACTAAGATACTATTGCTGCTCACTTAAAACTCCTCTTGTGAGCCTTCACTCTGTGTGAACTCTTAAGGAGTTCCAACCCCAACCAGGGAGAGTAAAGCAAAGTGGAGAACAATGCTAGTGCTGGCTGCACCATCCTCCACCCCAGAGGGCACACCATGACCTTGTCACCCAAGGAGTAGAAGGTCAAACTGCTAAATGGGGACTTGAGGACCTAAAATGAGGACCAAGAAGCCCACCTTTTCCATATGATGGCAAAAATTAGACAACCCAAATATCTATTGTCATCTTCTAAAATTTACAATCCATGTGCTCTGCTGCCCTCTAGATAACACTTGGCAAGTCCCTTGGGCATCTATCCTCATGAAAAGTGAGCGCAGCCTTTGAGTGGATCACACCAGGTCAATAACACTATGTTCTCTACAGGCAGGGACCATGTCCTCCTATTCCCCCCACAGGACACATAACCTTGATGAGTAGTGGCAGCAGATTCTATTGACAGCATGAAAAATGTTTTGAGTTATGAAAAGTATAAAGACAAGGCCACAATTTTATGCTCTGCTTTATCCATCCCTGTTTACAGATGACTGAAGAAGCAATAGTTTTGTCAAAAGGTTTTTACTTACCATGTTATAGAATTCCATCACTCTTGGAGAAGCTAGACCCTGCTAGTGCAAACCTAGACACCATAGAGTCCATCAGCCCTGTCCCCTTCGGGTTTAAGCCCTGGGGACTTTGCATTCCTGGCAGTAAAAATCAGTCCTTCAAGCCCTTCAGTTCAACCCCTACATTCCCTGGTGAAAGTGTTTGTCGCTCAGTTGTGTCTGACTCTTTGCAACCCCGTGGACTGCAGCTCGCCAGGCCCCTCTGTCCATGGAATTCTCCAGGCAAGAATACTGAAGTGGGTTGCCATTCCTTTCTTCAGGGGATCTTCCCAACTCAGGGACCCAGCTCTGGTCTCCCACATTGCAGGCAGATTCTTTACCATCTGAGCCACCAGGGAAGCCCTACCTCTCTATTGCTACTACTGCCCTATTTTAAGCCTTTACTTCTTAATTGTTGCTATTATAGCCTCTTTTATGGTTATTTTTTAAAATAACAGCTTTGTTGACATGTAATTCACATGTGAAAAAAATCACCCTTTTAAATATACAATTCAGCGGTTTTTGGAATAGTCACAGAGTTAAGCAACCATCACCACTATCTATTTGCAGAACATTTTCATCATCTCAGAAAGAAGCCTGGGAGTGTTGGGTTTGGGGGCATATGCCACCTGTCTCCTTGCATGGTCCGGCAATAAATCTTTCTCTGTTCCCCCTGCCAAAAAACTGTATCCATTAGCAATCACTCTCTGTTACCCCCACTCCCAGCACATGGCAACTACAAACCTACCTTCTGTCTCTATGGATTTGCCTATTATGGACATTTCATACAAATCAAATCACATAATACATGGTCTTTTATTTCTGGCTTCTTTCACTTACCAATGAGTTATCAAGATTCACCCATGTTGTGGTAGGTACTAGTACTTCATTCCTTTTTATGTCCAAATAATATTCCAAATAATGAATATAAAAATAAGTATATTTTGTTTAACCATTTATCAAGTGATGGGCATTTGTTATCCTTCCTCATTTTAACCATTAATAATGCAGCTATAAACAAACATATGCAAGGTTCTGAGATTACATAAATTTGAAAAATGCTGGGTTTAACAAAGTTAAACAGGTTTCTTTATGACAGAACTTCTATGTGAAGAACACAGGGACAGTCATTATAATTTTACTGAAGCAGATACATGAAGTACATCTTTGAGAGAAGCACATCAGAAAGCAAAGGAATTATTATGAAAAATTCTAAAGCAAATTCTAGTTTAGAACTCTCAAAATATTTAAGAAAAATTGATATACCTTTATATGGTAGTAGGAGTGAGACCAGTATTCTTTGAAATCAAGAAAACCCTTTTTCTGAATACAGTAAAATGTTTTACTGCAATTTTCTAAGTTCCAAAAAGACTTTCGCATCTTACACTGCACTGTAAAAACACTGAAAAAATGAAAATAATTTCACAATAATCATTCTGCACAACTAAAATACCCAACCCTCATATCCAGTGACAGTTGTAAAAACGTGATCTGACAATTTCTGGGAAATACTCTCAGGCATTTTGTACTTTATTAATCTTGAACAGTTTGACAATCTTCTCAACGAGTAAGCTACAGCAGAGAATAAAGATATCCATTATTTGTCCCACCAACATTTAAAATTCAAAACTTTCACCTTAATTCTAGTATTCTCATTCAATTTAGTTCAGTTCAGTCGCTCAGTCGTGTCTCTTTGTGACCCCATGAACTGCAGGACGCCCGGCCTCCCTGTCCATCACCAACTTCTGGAGTTTACCCAAACTCATGTCCATCGAGTCAGTGGTGCCATCCAGCCACCTAATCCTCTGTTGTCCCCTTCCCCTCCTGCCCGCAATCCCTCCCAGCATCAGAATCTTTTCCAATGAGTCAACTCATTGCATGAGGTGGCCAAAGTATTGGAGCTTCAGCTTTAGCATCAGTCCTTCCAATGAACACCCAGGACAGATCCCCTTTAGAATGGACTGGTTAGATCTCCTTGTAGTCCAAGAGACTCTCAAGAGTCTTCTCCAACACCACAGTTCAAAAGTATTCTCATTATATTAAAACATAAAAATATTCTATTTAATATCTGTTTAGATTAACATTTGTGTTAATAGTGAGATAAGTTTCATCCAATTCTAGTTATAAAATTTTGAACATATCTGGAAGAAAAAAGAGGTTTTTTAAGATCTTTTGCTTTTTTGTTTCTGTGGATACATATTTAAGTTCAAATAATGTGGAAATTATTTGTAAAGAAACATTCCAAAGAAGTGAAACTGATTTTTTACAGTGTGATAAGCAATTATTTCTTTCTTTGCTACAAACTCCATTTAAAACAAGCTTATTAAAGAAATGTCTTTACTAAACCATGGTAAACTACTGAACTGACAGCTTACTGATGTTTCCTCTAAATATATGAAGTAATTTGAGACTTCCCACCACAAATAACCTTTATTTCATAACATTTTAAGTATAATATTACTTGTAGATTGTCACATCTCCTTTTAAAAGAACATTCTGTTTGCAAAATCTTGTTAAAATACTTCGCACTTAGTAAAATGCTAAAATAGAAATTTATAACTATTTCCAATACTTTCCTAAAGAAATTTAAGCTATAAACAAAGTAACTATACACAATGTTTAGAAATAATGCTATTTCATATCAAAATTAATTTTGCTTTGTTGCCATAATGAGAACATTAGAAAGTTCTATATAGATAGCCACAGACATATGACTCAGGCTATTCATGTGTTTGTTTTGTTTTGTTTTTATTAATAGTTCCAGAGTCTCTTAAGCCTGTGGTTTTACTGGTGGCTCTTAAGCTACTATGACAACATATGATTTGGGAGTGATGTTACTGACTTGCCATTGTTTAAGAAGTTGGAAATTCAAGAGCATAGCCGGTCAGGCTCCTCTGTCCGTGGGATTCTCCAGGCAAGAATACTGGAGTGGGTTGCCATTTCCTCCTCCAGGGGATCTTCCCAACCCAGGGATTGAACCCATGTCTCTTCTGCCTCCTGCACTGGCAGGAGGGTTCCTTACCACTAGGGCCACCTGGGAAGCCCAATAACTTATTAGGGATCAAATATATTAAACCACTCCTGATATTAGACCTTTTTAAAAACACCTATTCCCTTGTAGCTAAGTTGGTAAAGAATCTGCCTGCAGTGCAGGAGACCTAGGTTTGATCCCTGGGTTGGGAAGATCCCCTGGAGAAGGAAATGGCAACTCATTCCAGTATCCTTGCCTGGAAAATCTCATGGACACGGGAGCCTGGTGGGCTGTAGTCCATGGGGTTGCAAAGAGTCGGGCATGACTGAGCAACTAACACTTACTTATTCTACCTAAGAAATCTTAAACCCTGTGCCTTGACAAAAGTCTCCCTTTAGTACATTCACATAGCTCCTCCCACTGTATTTCTCTTTAGATTCATTACAGACATTAAGTCCATAGATCATTTCCATTGTCTCCCAATTTAGTAACCTCACTCTGGTTTCATTTGCATTCATACCCAGGAATGGAATTCCTCTCTGCGAAGTCATCTCAGCCCCCTAATATTCTGGTCCTTCAGTTGGACAAACAAGCCTAATTACAGTCTCCATCCAACTATCAGCCTCCTCTGAGGCTTCATCTGGGGTGATACCTACAAAGCTGGGGAAAGCCTGCATTCACGTAGGCTGGCGCCACTGCTAATACACGGCCCCTACCCTCACCTGGGCCCTCACCTTATTCTCACCGGCTCCTGAAGAGCTCCCTTTCCTCTTTTCATCAGCGACTTCTAAACCTTCACTTCTCTCCCTCAAATCTCTTATTCAGAACTCCTCATTCTTATCAAAAGAGTATAACTTTACATCACAGTAACTAACACAGAGGATAGTGGCAAGTGACAGCACGGTTTTTTAAATCTTCCTGAATTGAACATTAAAAACAGAGAAGCCAGGGTGAAACCTTCAAAGACTCAGGGGATAACATCTAAAACAAAACTAAGTAAAAAAGAATCTCCAGAACTCCAAATCCCAAGTGAGGAGGATCAAACCACTAACAGCTATGAGACTGTGGTGCATGTGTGAGGACGAAAGGAGAGGACAGTCACCGACACCTAATGAAAGTGAAAATCCCCACGAGCGCTCACTAAAAGAAAAGCTCGTGGTGGTGTGGGACTGGGGGGGGGGGGAGGGGGGGTGCGGGCACCGAGAGCGCCTGCCACCGAGGAGTCTTGGGTCCTGCAGTTCCCACGTGAGTGCAAGGGTTCTGAGCCTTGTGCAAATTCTCAGAATGAATCAGCCAATGCCCCATTTCAGGACCAAGCCCCGTACTAAGACAAAACTATTAGGGATGGAATCTAAACTGAACAGCATAGGGACAAAACAGAAATCCAGATAAAAGCAGGAGACAGGAACAAAGTAAGGGGAATTCACAAAGGAACCAGTCATATACTTAAACACTTCACAAAAATAATAGAAGAGAGAGCTCTAGAACTGTAAAATTCAGGCTTCCCTGTAAAAATTCAAGAAAAGTAACATATATATATAAGAACAAAAAGATTGAGGAAAAATCTCACATAAATACATTCCAAGGATAAAAAAAAACAACTTTAAAACAAGAAAGCTACCCTTACAGGCAATAAAAGCCCTCCACCAAAACATGCCTACAAATTACATGAAAACTTCACTATTTCAAAACAAGCCAGAGGACAAAAACTATAATAGAAGAATGAAAGAACAATGTAGACCAAAAATCAGAAAAACTCACAAAGGATGTGAAATGACTCAGAAAGAGGGCGGATATCATGTTAGAAGTGTACACTCTCCCACGTCGTGGTGAGTACCGTGGTTTGCCTTCTATCACCTACATCCCCCAGCCTACGCTTGAAGGCAGTCAGAATCTGAGAAGAAAAATGCTCTCTGTACACCCTCCAGACCCAAATCCAGATGAGCCTCAGTAATGAATCGGCCTCCTCATGGTAGCGGTAGCAGTGAAAACAGGTGTAACCTTGAATATTTTTTCCCTTTCTACCCAGACAACCAGAAGAGGGGGCTAGGTCACAAAGAATAGGGAGTAGAGAACGAGGCCCTTTAAATTACTGTATGAAATCCAGAGCTGCACGTGCATAGAACTGACCGGGATCAGCTGAGCAAAGCCTATACAGCTATGGTGAACAACCCAAGGTCCTCCTAGACTGGCCTCTGGGTGGTACAGATAGTTCAGTTCAGTCGTGTCCACCTCTTTGCAACCCCACGGACTGAGGCACACCAGGCCTCCCTGTCCATAACTAACTCCTAGAGCTTGCTCAAACTCATGTCCATCGAGTCGGTGATGCCATCCAACCATCTCATCCTCTGTCACCCCCTTCGCTTCCTGTCTTTAATTTTTCCCAGCATCAGGGTCTTTTCCAATGAGTCACTTCTTCCCATCTGGTGGCCAAAGTATTGGAGCTTCAGCTTCAGCATCAGTCCTTCCAATGAATATTCAGGACTGATTTCTTTTAGGATGGACTGGTTAGATCTCCTTGCAGTCCAAGGGATTCTCAAGAGTCTTCTCCAACACCACATTTCAAAAGCATCAGTTCTTTGGCATTCAGCTTTCTTTATGGTCCAACTCTCACATCCATACATGACTACTGGAAAAATCATAGCTTTGATTAGATGGACCTTTGTCGCAAAGTAATGTCTCTGCTTTTGAATATGCTCTCTAGGTTGGTCATAACTTTTCTTCCAAGGAGCAAGTGTCTTTTAATTTCATCACTGCAGTCACTATCTGCAGTGATTCTGGAGCCCCCCAAAAGAAAGTCTCATTGTTTCCATTGTTTCCACATCTATTTGCCATGGTACACATAGGGAACTGCATCAGTTTCCTATCGCTGCTATTAAACATTACTTCAGGTTAAGTGGCTTCAGTTCAGTTCAGTTCAGTTGCTCAGTCATGTCCCACTCTTTGCGACCCCATGAATCGCAGCACACCAGGCCTCCCTGTCCATGACCAACTCCCGGAGTTCACTCAGACTCACGTCCATCGAGTCCGTGATGCCATCCAGCCATCTCATCCTCTGTTGTCCCCTTCTCCTCCTGCCCCCAATCCCCCCCAGCATCAGAGTCTTTTCCAATGAGTCAACTCTTTGCATGAGGTGGCCAAAGTCCTGAAGTTTCAGCTTTAGCATCATTCCTTCCAAAGAAATTCCAGGGCTGATCTCCTTCAGAATGGACTGATTGGATCTCCTTGCAGTCCAAGGGACTCTCAAGAGTCTTCTCCAACACCACAGTTCAAAAGCATCAATTCTTTGGCGCTCAGCCTTCTTCACAGTCCAACTCTCACATCCATACATGACCACAGGAAAAACCATAGCCCTGACTAGACGGACCTTAGTCGGCAAAGTTAACGTCTTTGCTTTTGAATATACTATCTAGGTTGGTCATAACTTTTCTTCCAAGGAGTAAGCGTCTTTTAATTTCATGGCTGCAGTCACCATTTGCAGTGATTTTGGAGCCCCCAAAAATAAAGTCTGACACCGTTTCCACTGTTTCCCCATCTATTTCCCATGATGTGATGGGACTTAGGACAATGCAAATCTGTTATTTTTCAGTTCTGGAGATCAGAAGATCTAAATGGATCTTATGAGCCAAAACTGAGGTGTGAATAGATACATGTTAATTCCTGGAGCTCTGTAAAAAAGTCTGTTTTCCTTGTCTTTTCCAGCTTCTAGGAACAGCTTGCATTCCTTGGCTCAGGGACCCTTCCCTCCATTTTCAAAGCTATCACTCCAAATATCAGCAGTTGTCCAGACAGAGAGCAAGGAATGAACAGGTAGAGCACAAAAGATTTTTAGGGCACTGAAGTTAGTCTTAATAATATGCAATGATGGATACATGTCATTATATATATATATATATACACACACATTACATACTTCTCAAAACTCATAGAAAGTGCAATGCCCTAATGCAAACTATGAGCTTTAGCTAATAATGTCAGTGTTTGCCCATAAATTGTAACAAATATACCACAGTAATATAAAATGTTAATAATGGAGAAATGGTGAAGTGGTGGGGAGGAAAGGGGGTGTAAGGAAACTCTGCATTACACACTGAATTTTTCTGTAAACCTAAAATGCACAAAAGAGCCTGAAATGCAGTACTTAGATGCAATCTCAAAAACAACAGAATGATCTCTGTTTGTTTCCAAGGCAAACCATTCAATATCAGAGTAATCCAGGTCTATGCCCCTGACCAATAATGCTGAAGAAGCTGAAGTTGAACAGTTCTTTGAATACCTACAAGACCTTTTAGAAGTAACACCCAAAAAAGATGTCCTTTTCATTATAGGGGACTGGAATGCAAAAGTAGGAAGTCAAGAAACACCTGGAGTAACAGGCAAATGTGGCCTTGGAGTACAGAAAAAGCAGGGCAAAGGCTAATAGAGTTTTGTCAAGAAAACGCACTGGTCATAGCAAACACCCTCTTCTAACAACACAAGAGAAGACTCTACACATGGACATTACCAGATGGCCAACACCTAAATCAGATTGATTATATTCTTTGCACCCAAGGATGGAGAAGCTCTATATAGTCAACAAAAACAAGACTGGGAGCTGACTGTGGCTCAGATCATGAACTCCTTATTGCCAAATTAAGACTTAAATGGAAGAAAGTGGGGAAAACCACTAGACCATTCAGATATGACCTAAATCAAATCCATATGATTATACAGTGGAAGTGAGAAGTAGATCTAAGGGACTAGATCTGATAGATAGAGTGACTGATGAACTATGGACAGAGGTTCGTGACATTGTACAGGAGACAGGGATCAAGACCATCCCCAAGAAAAAGAAATGTAAAAAAGCAAAATGGCTGTCTGAGGAGGGCTTACAAATAGCTGGGAAAGAATAGAAGAGAAAAGCAAAGAAGAAAAGAAAATATATACCCATTTGAATGCGGAGTTCCAAAGGATAGCAAGGAGAGATAAGAAAGCCTTCCTCAGCGATCAATGCAAAGAAATAGAGGAAAACAATAGAATAGGAAAAGACTAGAGATCTCTTCAAGAAAATTAGAGATACCAAGGGAACATTTCATACAAAGATGGGCTCAATAAAGGACTGAAATTGTATGGACCTAACAGAAACAGAAGATATTAAGAAGAGGTGGCAAGAATACACAGAACTGTACAAAAAAGATCTTCATGACCCAGATAATCACGATGGTGGGATCACTCACCTCAGACCCAGATACCCTGGAATGTGAAGTCAAGTGGGCCTTAGTAAGCATCACTATGAACAAAGCTGGTGGAGGTGATGGAATTCCAGTTGAGCTATTTCAAATCCTAAAAGATGATGCTGTGAAAACACTGCACTCAGTATGCCAGCAAATTTGGAAAACTCAGCAGTGGCCACAGGACTGGAAAAGGTCAGTTTTCATTCCAATCCCAAAGAAAGGCAATGCCAAAGAATGCTCAATCTACTGCACAATTGCATTCATCTCACACGCTAGTAAAGTAATGCTCAAAATTCTCCAAGCCAGGCTTCAACACTACATGAACCATGAACTTCAAGCTGGTTTTAGAAAAGGTAGAGGAACCAGAGATCAAATTGCCAACATCTGCTGGATCATCAAAAAAGCAAGAGAGTTCCAGAAAAACATCTATTTCTGCTTTATTGACTATGCCTAAGCCTTTGACTGTGTGGATCACAACAAACTGTGGAAAATTCTGAAAGAGATGGGAATACCAGACCACCTGACCTGCCTCTTGAGAAATCTGTATGCAGGCCAGGAAGCAACAGTTAGAAGTGGACATGGAACAACAGACTGGTTCCAAACAGGAAAAGGAATACATCAAGGCTGTATATTGTCACCCTGCTTATTTAACTTATACACAGAGTACATCATGAGAAATGCTGGGCTGAAAGAAGCACAAGCTGGAATCAAGATTGCCAGGAGAAATATCAATAACCTCAGATATGCAGATGACACCACCCTTATGGCAGAAAGTGAAGAGGAACTAAAAAGCCTCTTGATGAAAGTGGAAGAGGAGAGTGAAAAAGTTGGCTTAAAGCTCACCATTCAGAAAACGAAGATCATGGCATCTGGTCCCATCACTTCATGGGAAATAGATGGGGAAACAGTGGAAACAGTGTCAGACTTTATTTTGGAAGACGCTTACTCCTTGGAAGGAAAGTTATGACCAACCTAGATAGCATATTCAAAAGCAGAGACATAACTTTGCCAACAAAGGTCCGTCTAGTCAAGGCTATGGTTTTTCCAGTGGTCATGTATGGATGTGAGAGTGGGACTGTGAAGAAAGAGCACCGAAGAATTGATGCTTTTGCACTGTGGTGTTGGAGAAGACTCTTTGAGAGTCCCTTGGATTGCAAGGAGATCCAACCAGTCCAATCTAAAGGACATCAGTCCTGGGTGTTCTTTGGAAGGACTGATGCTAAAGCTGAAACTCCAGTACTTTGGCCATCTCATGCGACGAGTTGACTCATTGGAAAAGACCCTGATGCTGGGAAAGATTGGGGGCAGGAGGAGAAGGGGACGACAGAGGATGAGATGGCTGGATGGCATCACCGACCTGATGGACATGAGTTTGGGTAAACTCTGGGAGTTGGTGATGGACAGGGAGGCCTGGTGTGCTGCAATTCATAGGGTCTCAAAGAGTCGGACACGACTGAATGACTGAACTGAACTGAAATGAAATATGCTTAAGTCTATGAATTCATAATGACATCAAGAAAATAAATTCATCACCTGACGATAGGGACACCATCCATTGTTGAAACTTGTTAATAATGGTAAAGAATCAAACATTAATCGTACCTTTCCTATAATGACTTGCATTACTGAATAACCAGATAATAGACAAGGCAAATAAATCAGTAAGGAGTGATTTCATTAAAACTCAATCATTTGCAAATTCTTAATGAATTAAGGTATCTAGGCATTGAGTATCAGTTACTACAACATCACAAGAAGAACGATAGCCAGATACTATGTGCTTTCTAGCAGAACACACTCGTTATCACTTATAAAGTGTGCCTGCATATGCTCAGTTGCTCAGTAGTCTTGTACAGAATAATTAAAATAAAACAAGAATCTGACTAGGCTCTAGATTAGTGTTATCCAATAGAAACATAATGCAAGCCACATGTGTTTTCTTCCCCGCCCCTCCCCTTGCAGGGTGTGGGGTGGGGAATGGGCAGCACTGCCCAGAATGAGGAATCCTAGTTCCCTAGTTAGGTATCAAACCCATGCCTCTTGCGGTAGAACCAGATTTGCCACTCTCTCCTGTTCATTCTCAGTTAATGGCATTACTAATCTATCTGGTTACCCAGGCAGAAACCTAAGAGCAATTTCCAGCTTCTCCTTATCCTCAGTCCCAAAATACAATCAAGTCCTAATGCTCTTACCTCTACATTTTCAGGAAACTGTCCCTTTCTCACCGTCACTACTACAACTTCCCCAGTTCAGGCCTGTGCATCTCTTACCTGGATATAAGAAAATCAGGTAAAGTCCTTGTTAACCTCTAATACCATTTTTTCGTTTGCTTTAGAATACAGCAAATCAGAAATGTCCATAGTTGCCCGATTAACATGTTTACCTCTGTTTCTATATGTTTGTTATACTGTTTACTCTTCCTGTAATGTTCGCCCCAACTTTTTACTACATAGACTCCTTCACTTTTTGAGATGCTGTTAAGATATCATATCCACCTGAAAAACCTTTTTAGGAATTTCTAGGTGTGCAGTTCCCTTCTTTGTTCCAACAGAACCTCAGCTAAACCATTATCATCACACTTACCTAATTTAAAACACTTTTTTTTTTTTTACTATGTCATCTTCTACTGAATATTTATTTCTAAGGGCAGAGACTGTTTCAGCTAGCTTTTTAACTCCCGTGGCTAGCACATACTTGGCATATGACAGGTAGTCAATATACCTTGAGGAAAAAATTTTCAATTTTGTATATATCTGTCAAATTAATATTTCTAAATTTCCATTTTCAACATGCCATGGTGCTGTTCAAAAAGATTCAAGGACTGTCGTGATAAAATACAAACTATCTTAAGCCTGATCCTCTATAACGAGACCCAAAACTACATACAAAGCTTTATCTTCCACTGTCCTCCCTTATACACGTATCTTTAATTTTAAACATGTCTACTCACAGTCTTTCAAACTGAGTGACCTTTACCTCTCAAAATCATTACAACCCATACAAATGTTGGCCTATTAAATTAGAAATTTACTTAGCAACTAACCAGCAATGAAACTGTAATGCTACATGATATTAAAAAGCATTATTGTAGTGATACCTGGATGGGATGGCTACATCCACACTTCATGATCTCCAGCAAATGACTAGTAGGCAAAGGCCAAGATAACTTTTTAACTTGTAAAAGACATCACATATGTGAGAAAAACATTAAACTTTTTTCTTCTTTACTCACCTTTTACCCCTCCCAGTCCAGGGTTCGTTCGTCTTTCTTGGCTTGAAGCTCATCAGGGATGAGGAGGAGAGGATTAGCTAGTATGGGACTTCTTTCCCTGATGCTATGCTTCTTCTGTTAATCAAAATACTGACTCGAAAAAGTTCTAGATAGCAAGAATTTCAGAAAGAAATAAAAATTTCAGTAAGAAAATCAGGATGTCTTATGACCTTTAGTGCTTGGCCGTTCAGGCCTGCCACGTTAGCCTGCCACTAACAGTGGACTATTAGCCCAAAAGGCCCTACACACACCAATTGTTTCTGATTCTGGAACAAGATGTACTATCAGGAAAAGAGTGGCATTAATGGAAGTCAAAAAAAAAAAAAAAAGAAAGCCTGACCCCATCACCTCTAAGCACTCACTCTGAAGATAAACTCTTGCTCCTGAAGCAGGAAATTCTAGTGCAAAATCTTTCAATGAACACTTTAACTCCATCTGAGTTTTTGTATCTAATACACTGACCTAACAAAAGGAAAATGAGGTTAGGAGGAGTATATGAGACTATTCAAAAACCTCAAAATCATTGGTCCAGATAATCTAAAAATGAAGGCATTCCTTCTAAGAGACTTGTGTTGAGATTACCAACCAAGCCACAACTTTTCAAGATCAGTTCTTGAAAGAAGAGAGAGGGACTTCCCTGATGGTTCAGTCGTTAAGAATCCACTGTGTAATGCAGTCCCACTTCTGGGAACAAAGATCCCACATGCTGCAGGGAAACTAAGCCTGTCCACCACAACTACTGAGCCCATGCACCACAACTAGAGAATCTGTGTGTGGAAACAAAAGATCCTGCAAGGCGCATGGAATAACCCACGTGCCTCAACTAACCCAGTGAAACAAAATAAATGAATATTTTTACAAAAGAAGAAGAGAGAATATTAAGGTATGCTCAGATCAATTCAGTTCAGTCATTCAGTTGTGTCCGACTCTTTGCAACCCCACAGACTGCAGCACGCCAGGCCTTCCTGTCCATCACCAACTCCTGGAGTTTACCCAAACTCATGTCCACTGAGTTGGTGATGCCATCCAACCATCTCATCCTCTGTCATCCCCTTCTCCTCCCGCCCTCAATCTTTTCCAGCATCAGGGTCTTTTCAAATGAGTCAGTTCTTCGCATCAGGTAGCCAAAGTATTGGAGTTTCAGCTTCAACATCAATCCTTCCAACGAACACCCAAGACTGATCTCCTTTAGGGATGGACTGGTTGGATCTCCTTGCAGTCCAAGGGACTCTCAAGAGTCTTCTCCAACACCACAATTCAAAAGCATCAATTCTTCAGCGCTCAGCGTTCCTTATAGTCCAACTTTCACATCCATACGTGACTACTGGAAAAACCATAGCCTTGACTAATTGGGCCTTTGTTGGCAAAGTAATGTCTCTGGTTTTTAATACGCTGTCTAAGTTGGTCATAACTTTTCCTTCCAAGGAGTGTCTTTTAATTTCATGGCTGCAATCACCATCTGCAGTGATTTTGGAGCCCAAAACCACAAAGTCTGCCACTGTTTGCACTGTTTTCCCATCTATTTGCCAAGAAGTGATGGGACCGGACGCCATGACCTTAGTTTTCTGAATGTTGAGCTTTAAGCCAAATTTTTCACTCTCCTCTTTCATCAAGAGGCTCTTCAGTTCTTCACTTTCTGCCATAAGGGTGGTGTCATCTGCATATCTGAGGTTATTGATATTTCTCCTGGCAATCTTGATTCCAGCTTGTGCTTCTTCCAGTCCAGCATTTCTCATGATGTACTCTGCGTATAAGTTAAATAAGCAGGGTGACAATATACAGCCTTGATGTATTCCTTTTCCTGTTTGGAACCAGTCTGTTGTTCCATGTCCAGTTCTAACTGCTGCTTCCTGACCTGCATACAGGTTTCTCAAGAGGCAGGTCAGGTGGTCTGGTATTCCCATCTCTTTCAGAATTTTCCACAGTTTGTTGTGATCCACACAGTCAAAGGCTTAGGCATAGTCAATAAAGCAGAAATAGATGTTTTTCTGGAACTCTCTTGCTTTTTTGATGATCCAGCGGGTGTTGGCAATTTGATCTCTCATTCCTCTGCCTTTTCTAAATCCAGCTTGAACATCTGGAAGTTCATGGTTGAACTTTCAGAAGTAGGGAGGCCTACTTGGAGGGTTGAAGCCTACTTGGAAGTAGGGTTGAAGCCTAGCTTGGAGAATTTTGAGCATTACTTTACTAGTGTATGAGATGAGTGCAATTGTGCAGTAGATTGAGCATTCTTTTGCATTGCCTTTCTTTGGGATTGGAATGAAAACTGAACTTTTCCAGTCCTGTGGCCACTGCTGAGTTTTCCAAATTTGCTGGCATACTGAGTGCAGCACTTTCACAGCATCATCTTTTAGGATTTGAAATAGCTCAACTGGAATTCCATCACTTCCACTAGCTTTGTTTGTAGTGATGCTTCCTAAAGCCCACTTGACTTCACATTCTAAGGTATCTGGGTCTGAGGTGAGTGATCACACCATTGTGATTATCTGGGTCATGAAGATCTTTTTTGTACAGTTCTTCTGTGTATTCTTGCCAACTCTTTATTATACCTTCTGTTTCTGTTCAGTCCATACCATTTCAATCCTTTATTGAGCCCATCTTAACATGTAATGTTCTCTGCTGCTGCTGCTGCTAAGTCACTTCAGTCGTGTCCGATTCTGTGTGACCTCACAGATGGCAGCCCACCAGGCTCCCCCATCCCTGCGATTCTCCAGGCAAGAACACTGGAGTGGGTTGCCATTTCCTTTTCCAATGCAGGAAAGTGAAAAGTGAAAGTGAAGTCGCTCAGTCGTGCCTCGTAACGACCCCACGGACTGCAGCCCACCAGGCTCCTCCATCCATGGAATTTTCCAGACAAGAATACTGGAGTGGATTGCCATTGCCTTCTCCGAATGTTCCCTTGGTATCTGTAATTTTCTTGAAGAGATCTCTAGTCTTTTCTCATTCTGTTGTTTTCCTCTATTTCTTTGCACTGATCAGTGAGGAAGGCTTTCTTATCTCTCGTTGCTATTTGGAACTCTGCATTCAAATAGTAGCCTACGTTTACCCAAGTTTGTATTTACTGTTGCTAATGTATACAACTCTATTGGGAGCACTGGCTGAGTGGTTTCATAAGAGAACCCCAGATGTTATTATCATTAGCTTTTTTCCTGTTGGGCTGATGGTACTTCCCAGAGAAGGCTCTGTTATACTCCTATCTGGAGAGACTTTCCCAATGTTTCAAAAGCAGCTTTTTAGTCTCCCACTCTTAAATATGAGCAGATACCAGAAAATTACCAAACCTTTGAAAAAAGGCTATATTACTAAAGAGGAGCTAAAACAAAGAAGAAAAGCAATTTGGAGGAAAGCGTCTGCTCAGGTAGAAGAAAAAGTAATTATTGATCTCCACAGACAGATGAACTGATATTGCATCCATGAAACAAGAACAAAGTGACACTTTTGAAAAATCATGGAAACCAAAATAGTTTTTAAAAATTAAATATAGAAATTAAAATGTGAAAGAAAATTACAGAAAATTAAAGAGCAGTCTAGGCAGGCCAATATCTGGGTAACAGTATTTCTAGAGATGGAAAACAAAGAACACAAAGGTGAGCAAAAAGAAACAACTCAGGAAAAGTTCTCAGAAGGATGAGTTTCCAGAGTAAAGAAGCTCACAGACACCAACTTGGACATGTCTGTGAAATTCCAGCACATTAGGGAAAAATGACTCTAAAAGCTTTGGGAAAGGAAAACAGTATCAGGAAAATGGGTCAAGGATCAGAGTAGCACTGTACTTCTCAACAGCAACACAGCTTATAAATGATAAGAGAAAAGGCAAGGATGGTTGTAAAGGAGGTCCCAATAAAATAGCTATGCAAGACCTTGGTAGACGCCAATGCAAAATTGGAAAAGGAGATGAAATTCTCAAGAAGATGAAATGCTAGCATACCTTCTATGTTTGAAGATACTAAGAAGAGAGTTGGTCTGCTGGGGATGAATTTAGGGACCAGTAGCAGTTAATACATAGAAAACTAGGCAAATTAACAACAAAGACTTATTAACCAAAAAAATAATATAGTTCAGCTATAAATAGCTTTTACATACTCTCATAAGGCAAATACTGAATAATGATCTAATGAGAATTATAACCACCTAGGAAGATAAGAAAATAAGCATAGGTTTGTGTTGGAGACAGGTGTGACTATACTCTTCCACAGTGGGAAATCAAAAGATAAATGGTAAAAAAACAATCAAAAAAAAGATAATGGTAAGAACTGGACACTAAAACAGCAGCCATGTAAGAATGTTACTTAGAAATACAGAGAGGCATACCAAAATAGTTTCATGTGTTGAAAACAATTGGCTCTAGGGAAACTACTTCTTCTTATAGGGAAATCAGGGGATTGGTGGTTTGGACAATAAGCCTTCTAGAACCTAAATACTTTATTCTTTAAACCACCTACTTGCATGTAAGTTTAAAAATTAATTTTAAAGATATAAAATAATTCCATTTATATACATTTAAAAAACTCAAGGAACCAGAGATCAAATTGCCAACATCTGCTGGATCATCAAAAAGGCAAGAGAGTTCCAGAAAAACATCTATTTCTGCTTTATTGACTATGCCTAAGCCTTTGACTGTGTGGATCACAACAAACTGTGGAAAATTCTGAAAGAGATGGGAATACCAGACCACCTGACCTGCCTCTTGAGAAACCTGTATGCAGGTCAGGAAGCAGCAGTTAGAACTGGACATGGAACAACAGACTGGTTCCAAACAGGAAAAGGAATACATCAAGGCTGTATATTGTCACCCTGCTTATTTAACTTATACGCAGAGTACATCATGAGAAATGCTGGACTGGAAGAAGCACAAGCTGGAATCAAGATTGCCAGGAGAAATATCAATAACCTCAGATATGCAGATGACACCACCCTTATGGCAGAAAGTAAAGAGGAACTGAAAAGCCTCTTGATGAAAGTGAAAGAAGAGAGTGAAAAAGTTGGCTTAAAGCTCAGCATTCAGAAAAGTAAGATCATGGCATCTGGTCCCATCACTTCATGGGAAATAGATGGGGAAACAGTGGAAACAGTGTCAGACTTGATTTTAGGGGGCTCCAAAATCACTGCAGATGGTGACTGCAGCCATGAAATTAAAAGACAAGACGCTTACTCCTTGGAAGCAAAGTTATGACCAACCTAGATAGCATATTCAGAAGCAGAGACATTACTTTGCCAACAAAGGTCCATCTAGTCAAGGCTATGGTTTTTCCAGTGGTCATGTATGGATGTGAGAGTTGGACTGTGAAGAAAGCTGAGCGTCAAAGAATTGATGCTTTTGAACTGTGGTGTTGGAGAAGACTCTTGAGAGTCCCTTGGACTGCAAGGAGATCCAACCAGTCCATCCTAAAGGTGCTCAATCCTCGATGTTCACTGGAAAGACTGATGCTGAAGCTGAAACTCCAATACTTTGGCCATCTCATGCGACGAGTTGACTCATTGGAAAAGACCCTGATGCTGGGAAAGATTGGGGGCAGGAGGAAAAGGGGACGACAGAGGTTGATATGGCTGGATGGTATCACTGACTCGATGGACATGAGTTTGGGTGAACTCTGGGAGTTGGTGATGAACATGGAGGCCTGGCATGCTGCGATTCATGGGGTCGCAGAGAGTTGGACACGACTGAGTGACTGAACTGACTGAAAAAATTCAAATCATTTTTATGGATACATAAAAATATACTACTTGTATAATTAGAGTTGTAATGATTAAAAATTATTGAACACTTCCTATGTGCCTGGTACTGTCCCAAGTGCGTCACACTGGCTGACTCAAATACATAATCCTCACAGTAACCATCATGGGCTTAGCATTACCATTATCCCCCATCTAAAACATAGACTGATGTGCAGACAGGTGAAATAACTTGCAGAATGTTGCATAGCCAAGAAGGGATTCAACTAGGATTCAAACTCAGTCAGCCTGGCTTCAGCACCCCACACTCTTACCTTCTCAAATAACAAGTTAAAACACAGACAAGAAAGATGTTCATTGAAGGCATCAGAGTGTCTCCCTCTGCTGAAGAAAGAAAAAGAATGGGACTGGGGAAGGAAGAGAAAGGGCCTTCATCCTCATCTAGAATTATGACAAACTGTTAGCATTTAATTCTGGCTGGTGGGAATATGCACGTTATATTATTCTCCACAGTATCCTTTAATTTTGAAAGTACTTATTAATAGGGGAGAAAAACTTGCATAAAATGAATTTCTCTTCCACCTTAATGATAGATCAGTAAGAATCCAAGCTCTGAAGCCACACAAGCCAGAAACCCCAGCTAACACTCATCAAACTGTGTAACCTTGAGCAAGTTCCTCAACCAACTCCTTATTTCAGTTTTCCCTTAAGCGACAGTTCTTACCTCATATAGTGCTGTGGTAATTATAATGGTTAATTCTTAAAATGGGGCCTAATATGCAGATGTCTGCTATTACTACTGCCCTCCTTACTGTTACCCAGACATCCGCCACTACTAGATGACATCTTGTTTGCTCCTTGCCCACTGAACTGTAAGCTCCAAGAGAAGCAGGACCTTGCCTGTCCTGTCCTCAGCTGTAACTCTAATGCCAAGAACTGGGCTTGGCACGTGGCAGTCACTCAAATAAACTTGTTAAATAAATTTTGACCTGTGGTGACACAGAACTGCTTGCACTGTCCCTGCAGCTGTCACGCTATTTCACTTCTCCATCTGTGCTCCTGTTGCTCCTTCTGCCCGGAAGGCCTTTCCTAGCCTAAGCCTCAGCTCAGGCATGGGGTTTCTCAGGAAGGCTTTTCTGAGGCTGGCTACATGCTCCTCCTCGGTACACCTATAGTGCCTTATGCAGAACTCAGCTGCAACACATGACTTATAATACTGAAATGATGTGTGTGTGTGTCTGTCTACCCACACAAGAAGTCAAGCATAGCGATTAAGAGCATCCACTTGAGTCAGACTGCCAGCATTCGAATCCTGGCTGTGTGACCTTGGGCAAATTACTTTACGTCTCAGTTTCCTGGCCTGTAAAATGAGGATAATAATAACACTTATCTCATAAGGCTCTCATAGGATTAAAATGGTTTCTATTTATATTTATAAAACATTCACTACAGTCCCCGACAGCTAGTAAACGCTGTATAAGTAAGCTGTAATAATCTCCTTGAATATAGACACAAGTTCTTGCCCATGTTTACATTCCCTCAAACTGATAACTTTTACACTAGTCCAAACAAAAGAATTAGTGCCCAAACTAAGTCAGCTGCAATAAAGATGGAGAAGGGGTGATGGAGAAGGAGTGATGGATGAGAGAAGTTTAAAATGAGGGAAAAAAATCAACAGAACACACCACATGATTACAATGAGATTCATCATAAGGAAGAGAAAATTTAGGATGACAGGATTTGGATTCTTGATGGACCAGGTTTTATTCACAAGATGAAAAATATAAGAAAAGGAAAAAAGAGACTTCTTGGCAAATTTTTAACAACAAAATGCTTCATTCAATGCTTAAACAAAGAAGAACACTTAAAAAGAACAGTTCGAACTCTGATTAACCATGCCAGAAATCTGGTACATTATATCTAAAAGAACTTAAGCTCCATGAGATCAAGGACTTTTTCTATTTTGTTGGCTGCTTTATTTCTAGCTCCTGCAACATATAGTAGGCACTTATTATATACTTGTTGAATCTGTGAAAGGATGATTAGGTAAGTTTCAGCTTTCTATGTCAATTAAACCAAAAAAGTAAGTTAAAGATTTACTATATGTCCAGCATTGTTTTAAATTCCTACAGGGAATATAAATTATGATACTTCTTTTATACCCCCTTTCCCACATGAATAAATTACTAAGTTTTACATAACATTAGTAATTTACTATGTTACACAATACAAAATACAGCTACATTCTGAGGAGGAACAATACCATAAGGGATATCTATTGGTATAGAATGGGCATGAATAAAGTGATACAATATTAATAAGAAGGGTCACAAGAAACTAAGAAAAAGTTTTGGTAAAGTAAGGTTAGACTCTAGAAAAGTCAAAGAGAGGCAAAGGGCAAATATTAACAAATATTTATATTATTTACATTTGCCAATATTTATTTATATTGGCAAATATTAATAAAATGCCAACTCTCTCTGAAGACCTTCCTCATTGTCCCATTCCTAAACAGAACTGATTCCCTTCTTAGAACTATGAACAGCACTGTGATCCTCTGTTACAGTCCTTAATCCACTCAGTCATTTCTACTAGCATTTGTACCAACTTCCCCTAGCAGACTATAAGCTTCCAAAGGACAGAGAATGTCACCTGTATCATGTCATGTATTTCTGACCCAGTACCTAGCGCATAACAGACATGACTGTGTGGGAAAGAGAGAGAATTTGCATTCTAAAACATAGCCAAGAGAAAACTTTTCAGGTATTCGGGCATGAGGACTAAATGAAACAGATACTTAAAGATTAGTCTCTCACTTTACTGTAGTTTTGAGTCCAGTGGAAAACTAAAACTGGATATATAAACCCAACTTCATCCCAGGGGCCCTCAAAACTTGACTGAGACTCAAATTCAATTATAAACTCCTTATCTAAACATTCAGATAAAACTTTCAAAAGTCTGTTTCCCAGGTTTATCAATATCAGTCTTCTGATACATACAACAATCAAAAGTAAAAATTAATCTGCAAAACCAAGAAAAACAAATTCAAACAGTTCCTTTTTATGATCTTTAAAAATGGGGGGGGGGCGGAATTAAAGATTTATATAGAGGAAGATTAGTATACTAACCTTGGAATATATATATATATATACACACACACCAGACAACAGAAATATGGGCAATCTAAAGCCAAGTACATTCTATTCGCTTAAAGCAATAAACCCCATAAAATTCTGGTGTGAAATCTCTCTCCACATTTAAATTCTATCTATTATTCAAAATACACTGATAACTACATGATCAGAGAGAAGAGCACTATAAAATAAGTGAACCATACTACCTGATTGTCTATTGTAGCATAGTCTTCCAATGAGAAAAACAAATCGCAGAAGTAATCCATTTGATTCTAAACAACTTTTAGACAATCTTCATGTGAAGTTAAAACTACCGTTGTTCAACAGAAAAATTTAAGCTAAAAAATACCTAGGGCGACTAAATCTAAAAGAATCATAGAACAAGATTTTCAGGGCGCTTAATAAACATCAACATGCCCTAGCTGCAAAATAGAGGAGTTCAGCTAGAAACAAAGCATTGCATCTGCAGCCAATAGTAATGATGATTAAGCTGAAGAAAGATATGTTTTTCTTGTCATCTTTATTCAAGTATTTCACAGCAGTTATATTACAAATTACAGTAAATGTTCAAAATTCCAGAATTCAAAAATTAAATAATTTACTTCAAACTAATGTAAAATGAAGTCAAATGTAAAACATCAACTTAACACAATTCTAAATTAAACTACAAACCCAAAATAGACCATAGTTGAGGAGGTCTACTTACTCTACAAAGTAGACATACATGAATGAAACCAAAGAGGACTCCCAAAGTCTAAATAACCAAATGTACAAAATACAAAAGATGTTGGTACAAGTCCAAATTCAAGCTTACAATGTGATTACAAATAATAATTATAATAACAATGGCATTCAGCTACGGGACCTGACACTGAAGATACCTACTTAATAGCACCATAGCTGAACCAACTTAATCAAAAAATGGGAAGATATTACCACCCCACTCCCTAAAAAATAAAATCCAGTAAATCTACAAATACATTGGCATATGAGAAAAATCAAGTCCTGAAAGAATGTACTGAAAGGACAACAAAACTAAACAAAAAAAAATTAATCACAGGTGAGATTCAAGCTCAAAAACACAATTAACTCCACAGCCATCAGTTTCAACCCTAGTGCGGTTCCATCGTCTTCAAAAGCTCCTATGGTCCCCACAGCTGAGCATTAACTATTGTTGGGCTGGGTCGTGATACACATTTTAGTCATCTGGGAGCAAGGTTTTACACAGGAGCTAATGTATAATGCTCACAATAGGAAATAAGAACAGAGGTCAATTTGTACATATTTTTGCCAATGCTATATAGCAAAAATCAAGAACTTAAAGAAAGGTAAACAAAATTGAGTCTGCTTGGATAATTTTACAAGCTGCTTTAAATTATAGAACCACCAGATAGCTGTAAAGTAAGCAAAACTGGTATAGCGTGTTTCTTTTGCAGAGGGAAAGGGGCCAGAGGAGTTAGTACAATTTCAGCTCATTTTTCTCCCCTTGGCATTAGATTGGCTTTCTCTTTAAGACCTAAACTGTTCAGAGTGGCAGATCCTATCATACTGAGGTTGCATCCTATTTCTCTTATCTCTATCAAGGTTAAAATTAAAAAACTTGATCTTTTGGAAGCATTTTAATGCTGAACATAAATAAATTTCCCTTGTCAAACTCACTGATGGCTAAAACCTTAACCTGTACAAATTTAGTAACTTACTAAGAACATGTGCATTTTTTTTTCCATTCACAAGTGCTGCTGTTACTTGAACAGAATGCTTCTGAATTAGAGTAACTGGAATAAATATTTAAAGAAAAATAGTGCAGCAAGAACCTGAGACTTGCAAAAAACCCTTTTACCAGAAACTTGCTACAAAAAATCTGCTACATTTATTTCATCAAATCTTTAAATTCTGTAACAATTTCCATCAAAATACAAAATGCTAATGTATTAGACAGTAAAATAGCTTGAACTGGTATGATGGTAATAAATACTAAAGAAAGCATGAAAATCCTCCCAATAATCAAATTAGAGGTTTCAAATGACCTCCCCTTTAAAATTGGTTCATCGTTAATCGCACTTGCCCACCTTAAAAATACAGTGTGTCTACACGGGTAGCATCTTGAATTATATGACTAACTGAATATCATGAAAAGTTCATAGGTATAAAGAAAATAAGTGGCATTATTTTAAAATTAAACTAGAGTTAGAAAGCGTAAAATGTTCATGTAAATGCAAAGAAGCACTTAAGATTACTGCAGTAGCCTTGGCCAAAGCGTGCTTTCTGCACTGGCATCCAGCACCCTACAAAGCCAGAGACGAGGAGACAAGTACCTTAGCTTCAGCATGTAAACGGTGGCAAAGTGAATACAGAACTCTGTAGACACCGTTGATAACTAAAATACAAAAAGCTGAGGTAGCTCAGTATCTCTGCAGTAGTCCAAGACCATTTGCTCTAATTAAAACCCAAACTACATGTGTTGCATATATTGGAAAGACACACCTGTGCAGCTAACGGCTATAATGAATGAAGGTATCAAGCCAACTTGTCAAAATTTTCTACTTTTTTGTTTAAAAATCATCTGATAAAAAAGTCACTGCACTCCTTTTGCCACTTTGCAACTGCCTAGACTGTGTCTCTGAATTTGTAGAAAGTTTTTGTAAAACTAGTAATCCATAATTAATTTTAGATAAGTACAAGTCACAGAAATCACTCAACAAGATCCAAAATGGGTTCTGATCAAAATGAAGTTAGTTGTGAAGGTAAGCTTATGATGAGGGATTTAAATATTAATACTGTTATTCAAGGACCATACCAGAGCTCACTTGCAACTATGCATATTGAAAAAGAATTTTATGGAGCTCCTAGACAAAAATTCCTCTTTTCTTTCCATTTGGCAAGTCCTGGCTTTAAACCAAAACAGTAATAATCTGCTATACATAAAAATCATTCTTCTCTGGGAACTGAAACATGAATATCCATTAAATTACCACTGACAGAAGAAAATAGAAGACAGTTCTATTTTCTGACCATCATTGTCATCAATACCAAAAAGAGTGTGGTTTTTTTTTTTTAATGGATTGTATATTATTTTTTGTTGTTGTTGCTTCATCACATGTTTCTTAAACAGAAACGAACCATACAGGAAAACTTACCATTTTTAGTATATTTTGTAGCTTAACAACTTTCTTGATTGAGTTTTAAAAGCAATATAGGCATTTCATACCAAATCACTGGCTGCCTCTTAATGATACAGAGTATCAAAACTTATTTTCAGGGTTATGACCAAAGAAAACATTCTAATTCATTTGCTACAAACAAGCCCATCCTTGTGTTTAGCCTTATCCTTTCTCAAATGAATAAAAAGGCACATTAAAGGCAGTTCTAAAGAGCCTAATCTAATTTCATCCAGTTTCTTCAGTTTCCCACCAGAATATACCATAGCCAATTTCAAAACAGGCTTTAGTCCATTACCCAGAGGAAAAAATAAAACAAATATGATAAAAGGGGTAGAAAGGAGAGGGAAAGGAACAGGTTGCCCATTTTTTAAACAATTCAACACAGTAAGAACTGCCCCATCCAGTTTCCTCAAATTTGCTGGTCTGCTCCCTAAGAGAGAAGTCTCCAAAAAAGAGCGCACAAAAAGAGGAGCAGAAGTGAGAGCAGTTTCTGTAGCACCAAAATCTCCAATCTGTGGGGTTGTATTTTTTATTTGTGGAAAATACAACATGTTTCTGAAGTTCTGTTTGGTTCTTGTAGGCTGGTTGGTTTCAGGTACCTGAGACAATAGCACCAAATTCAACAGAGAGAAAGAATGAGTGAGAGAGCACTTTACACCAAGGCTCTGCACGTTAATTGGTGCAATTTGAAATTGAATGGCTCAGAAGACTGCTCTGTCAGGAGCAGATTGGAGGGGATAAACCACTCTTCTTGAAAGGTTCATAGGAATGTCTCAAACATATGAACTGTTCTTTCCATCTCCTATAAGGGGGAGGAAAAAAGTACAAGTTACCTATTAAAGGAAATACAAAAGCATTACGGAAAAATTCACTTCAAATCAACTTTCTCAAGAAAGAATTTTAGATACAAAGTTAAGCTTTAAATATATTCCTGATTATAATACTATAGTTACTGTGTAAGACTATCTGCTCTAGACATTTCCAAATGCCTCCTATTTTACATTTAGGCTAATGAGGATGACACTAGCAATGAGTTCTTATCATACCAGATATTTTATTAAGAAATTTGCATATATAAATAATTTGCCAGGTAGTAAATAGCAGAGTCAAGATTTGAATACAGAGTCAGGATTTGAATACAGGTAGCCTCACTCCAGAGCCTACAGCCTTCCCTACTCATTATGGAGTGGGTTGCCATTTCCTTCTCCAGGGGACCTTTTCGACCCAAGAATTGAACCTGGGTCTCCAGCATTCCAGGCAGATTCTCTACCATCTGAGCCACCAGGGAAGTCCTCATTATATTCAACTCCCAAAGCAAAATGAATGTATTCCATATAGTAAAACTTGTACCCAAAGTAGAATGTACCTTGTTCCCAATGCTGTTCACTTCAATTAGAGTTGAAATTTAGAAAGGAAAAAAAAGCCAGGAAGAGTCAATGCCACCACCACCAGGAATGCCTCTCACTGGTGATTCTGCGATAGATTTCCTTCCCTTCTAAATGAGGCCCCAAGATTATACGGTTCCAAGACCCAGACTGAAAAATATTTCACTGCTGAAGAGTATTCAGTCCATTCAGTCCATTCATGATAATCAAATATCATCATGTAAACAAAGAAGTTCTAGAATTTAAAAAAAAGTAAAGAACTCTACCCCACACATTACATTCAGATAGGCAAATGCCAAATACATCTAAGACATCTGGTTTTCTTTCCCCTCTTTATGAAAAATAAATGTGTGTGTGCTCAGTCATGTCTCTTTGCGATCCCATGGACTATAGCCCAGCAGGCTTCTATGTCCATGGGATTTCCCAGCCAAGAATACTAGAGCAGGTTGCAACTTCCTACTCCAGGGATTTTCCCAACCAAGGGATCAAACCCCCATCTCTTGTGCCTCTGCTTTGACAGGTGGATTCTTTACCATAGCGCCACCCAAAACACCTCCAAAGAAATTATATCCTACATCTCTATAGAACTAATAAGGTATACTAACAGATTATCATCTAATCAAAAGGTTATATAAATGATCAATCAAAATTACTCATGCTAAATGTTTCATCATATGTTACTAAGAGAAAAGTCCAGTTATGAAACAGAATATACAATACTATCCCAACTTTTAAATACACATTCATGCTTATATACATGTTATGTACATCTAGAAATTTTTAAAGGATGGAAGATATTCTAAGAGATTAACAATGATTAGTTTCCTCCAGATGGTGGTATGTGGGTGATGTTTTTATTTTTTCATTTTTGCTTTCCTGTTATTTCTACATTATTATATAAGGTTGGTACAGATTCATAAAAATGTGACAGAAAAATATGATTACAAAATAAGTTTTAAGTGCACCCTTGCTTTGATTCAAGTATAATACAGGCATTGTTGTTGTTGTTTAGTTGCTGAGTCATATCTGACTCATTTTTGACCCCATGGATGGTGTAGCCAGGCTACACCATCCATGGGATTTTCCAGACAAGAATACTGGAGTGGGTTGCCATTTCCTTCTCCAAAGGATCTTCCTGACACAGGGATTGAACCTGCATCTCTTGCACTGCAAGCAGATTCTTTACCACTGAGCCACCTGGGAAGCCCAATACAGGCATACCCTGGAGACACTGCCTTCCAGACAAAAAACAAAGGCAGTTATACAAATTTTTTAGTTTCCCAGTGCAAATAAAAGTTGTGTTTACACTACACTGTGTAATGGCATTATGTCTAAAACACAATGTACACACCTTAATTTTTTTTAACATTTTAAAGTTTGTGGGAAAAAAATGCTAACCATCATCTGAGCCTTCAGAAAGTCATAATCTTTTTGCAATAACATCAAAGATCACTAATCACAGATCACCATAATATAATAATGAAAATGTTTGAAATACTGCAACTATTATCAAAATGTAACACAGAAGCACAAAGTGAGCAAATGCTGTTGAAAATTGGAGGTGTTGCCACAAATCTTCAACTTGCAAAAACTTAGTATGTACACAAGACAATAAAGCAAGATATGCCTGTATTCCTTATTAAACATACAAAATAGACACATCCTCTACACATAAATCTTTAACATACTAAAAATGTTCCTTGAGAACAGAGACTTTTGTCTTATTCATTTTTTTGCATTCACATTTGCTCAGATGACCTCAAAAAGCAGAAGAGTGACTTAATGATATAAATTATATGAAAAAAGATATAAGCTTGTATTTATACAAAATTTTCTTACGGCCCAGAGTTGTCTAGAAGGGGAATGGCTCACTTCTATGGTATCCAAGCATAAAGACAACCACTCATGTGGCTGTTTCACAAAGACTAGATCTGATTAAATGAGATGACTTTTAAGTTCTCTTCCAGTCATTACTAGGGTGGCCAATAGGTCTCATGGCCCATACCAACTCCTTTTAACCAGCAGTGGCTGCCTAGAGAGTAGTGGTAACATGGACTGCGAGGCCATGCTCACATTCAACAGGCCCAAGTGATATGCATCATCTGTGAAGTCACCGAGAAGCAAGGGAGGGGAGAACTGTGCCATGCTACTCCGTGTGTCTGCCAACCATGGATTTCTGTGTTTTGATAAACAAAGAAACCCAGATTACTTCTGTTCTGAGACAAAAGGGTACAAAGAGGTTATTTTTATAACTCTTCATGATTCTTCTTAAATCTTCAAATCACTCTTCAGTTACTTGGTGAAAAATTCAAAATAAAATAACTGTTTTCTCTTTACTTTGTGACAAGTAACAGCACATATTTATTTATTCTCCAGATGAACTAAACACTTACCTCTACAAGTTGTGATTTGTCATAATCTTTACGGTGACGGTAGATGCACTGACTAAGAAGAGAATATAATCTCTCAAGTTGATCAACTGCCAGATTGTTGCTTTTATCTACCAACAAATCAAGCAATTTCTGAGAAAAATTAAAAGAATAAAAAGAAGTTTGATTTCATTGTTCAGACTGCAAAAGTACTACTCAAATGCTAGGCAACAGATACCACATGCTATGGTATAAACCTGACCCCTTAGTTTTGAAGATTCCAGGGCTTAGTTTATTACCAAGAACATTCTCATATTTCTAAGCCCCTCAAATCACAAACAACTCTTTTTCATGAGAAGCCCTAGAGTACTCATATTCCAAGGTTTAAGGAAAAAATCACTAAAACTTATTTCCATTCATTTAAAACTTCCCAGGAAGAGCTAAGCTCACCTTCAATCTCTCACGATCAACTATAAGAGGCGGCACGGGCTCAGACGGCTCTTCTGGAACCAGTTCCAGGCTTGTTGTTTTTGCCTGTTCTAAAATTAACTTACGATATTTCTTTACTTTAGAAGCACCTACAATTGAAAAAAAAATGCACTGCAGCAAATAAAAGTTAATAAAAATCAGGCTTAAACTATTATAAATTCTTTTACCCACCACAAATCCTTTTTGGAATAAGGATATTATTCTTCAAGTAATAAACGGTTTTTTGAGGTAAGACTAAGAAACCCAAGTTAAAGAGGAGTAAACCACAACTATGAAAACCAAGTCATACCAGAATATCATCTAACAAATGTATCTACTGAAAAGGAGATAAAAGCAATCTTCACCTCTAAGAAGTAACTTATAAACTATCTTCACTCTCTGTATGATAATCATTTTAAAATGTGGAGATTTCAGAACTAGAAAAAAAGGAAGCAACACAGAAAAGCAGATGCTAACACAAAGTAAGGCCAACCTGCTTCATATCTGCCTCCCAAAGCAAAACATTTTCCTCAACATTGCCTGAAATTTCTTATTTTTCTCAGTTATACTGCCTGTGTTACACAATATTTTCTCTTAAAATATATAAGCCCATTAAAAATGCAAAAGGTCTAGTGTCTTTTCCTACTACCTTCGAGTAAATAATTACTTTCCTCCCAACATTCTCCTATGACCAACCATACTGAAAAAAACAGAAATTTGAAGGCAGTTAAGTATAATTTGACTGCACCAGGCACTCTGAGGGGTAGGGAGGGTAGGCAGACCATCAAGCCCTATGCACTCTGAGTAGCAGTACTCTTAAGAGACAGGCAGGGGTAGGGGGCCACAAGGACAAACTTGGACCATTTCTTATACAGGACCTGGCCCATGTTCTGGGAAACTAAGGAGAATCTTTTTCCTCCCTCTTGCACTAATCCTCTTATTCCCAAGTCTTTAAACAATTCTTTCTCATCAATGCCTGCTATATAAATAATAAAAGAACCAAGATGTTGCCTTCAAAAACATATACCCTGATGTATCAGAGAAATTTTATATTAAAGACACCTTTAGACTGAAAACCTAGTTCAATTAACATATGAAAAACCAGTTCAATTAACATATGCTAGGAGTTTTGTTAAGACCATACAAATCCTCATTATTACACCCATGGATGTCTAGGGGGTCCAAGAACCTGAGTTAGGAACCACTGCACTAGGTTACATTGCCCTGGACAGTCACAAATGAAAATTTCCGGTGAAGCTTTCACACAGCAAATACTTTTGAAGCTGTTAGCTGAACATAACATTCATTTAAACCTTTTCTGTAAGCTTACTAAAATCTCATAGTAAGGTAGCATTACAAAGACTCCTCCACCCACTCACCCATTCTGCCTCATAACAGGGGTCTCTCCCTTTTCCCCACATTGTCCCATTCATTACTTAATTCTAGCTTCAACACATTTTTTAAGTTCTGTCTATATGATAGCCCAGATAAATAATGCTTCTAAAACTGCTTTCTACTATTAAATATTAAAAATTTTCAAGAGGCAGCATAAATCTGTACCTTTCTCTTTATCCATTAAAAGAATTCTAAGACTTTGAACAATACCATCCTACTCTAATTCTTCTGGATAGCTCAAATAAACTGGCATTAGAAAACTTTTCTCACAGAGCCCAAATCCCAGGCTAACATCATATACTCCACACAATTTAGAGAGCACAATACAATTTCGAGATAATCGAGTGCAAGACTAGTTACCTGTTTAGGAAGGAAATGCACACTGAACAGGGTAGGTCTGTCTCTTAATACACCCCACCCCACCACAGGCTAAAGAATCACGATAAATAGCAAAGCAGGGCCAGAATCCCTCAGCTCCCCCTCCACTGCTTCTTCAGGAATCACATATCCAAGGGAAGTCAGGAGTGGGCAGAGAGCTCTGACTCGGCAAGAATCAAGTCACATTGACAGTGAGGATTCTGCTGCCTTCTTCCACCACTGGTTTATAAAGCAACATTGTCTCTAGATTAACACCCCTCAGATTCAACTGACAGTGACTGCCTGGCATGAATATACCTTAGGATATGCCAGGCACCAGGAGAAGGCAATTAATATACAAGATTTATTTAATCCCTGCAGTGACACCACCCTGAAGTTTAATTCAGAAGATGGAAAGACGCAGGGCCAGAGAATACAAACAACTAACTCAGAGTCACATGATTATAATAAACAGTGGAAATATAATGTGGGTTTATATGACTCTGATATACCATACTGCCATAGCATCCAAGTCTTCTCACCTACCTCTCACCCCATCCCAATAATCCGTCTGTCAGAAATCCCGTCCTCTTAACAACTGTGGATTTATTCAGCTTTTAGTCATAAATCCATTAGGAAAGGGACAATAATCAGACAGGAGCACGAAGAGGAAGCAGCCAGGAAAGCAATGCCTTCTGGACGATAAACCCTCTAAAACATACACCAGAATTTATTATGTGTGTGTACACTTTTCTAGGAAAAGGGGTGAAAACTGCAATAAATTCTCAAAGGGGTATAATTATTCATCAACTATTGCTACTGGGGACCAGATAAAATACGCATGTAATTAACTCTGCAGTTTAAAACCTCAGGAAAAATTCTAAAACATTAGCTCTACCTTCTTTATCCAGTTCTGCATCTTTAACCTCCACATCAGGGCCAGGCTCTAACTTCTCGTTAGTGCTACATCCCAGCGCCTCCAGTTTCTCAGGATCATCTCCATGATTTTCATGTGAAGTTTCTGGTTTTTCTTTTGACTGGTCTTCCAGGAGAGTTTTTTGCTCAGAACTGCATTTATCTCCACCGCCACAGCAAGAAACTACTTCAGCTTTGCCATTCTGACACTCCAGAACTGGTATTCCTTCAAAACTGTCTGTGGAGGCCTCACCATTTAGACAGCCTTCTTTAAGGAAAGGCTCTTTCCGAGATGTCTGTTCTGGATTTAGAGAACTGCTGCTGTTGATGAGTAGAGACTCATTTGAACTTTCCTCTTCGGTAGATGCAAAGTTCTCTTTTGTGCTTGCTCCGTTGTTAAGCCTCTGCCCCTGGTCCATGTCCATGATGTCACAGGATGACTCATCATTGGTCATAGATAAGTCTCCAGTCTCTTCTCCATTTTCCTCATGGCAGTCAGTGCTTACCTCAAACTCTCCATTTTCGAGCAATTTCCTGTCCTCCATATGATTCTCATAGTCAGTAAATTTGGTGTCCTCTTCATCTTTTTTTAAATTATTGACTTTCCTTTTCTTAATAATTCCTTTACCCCACTGTGATCGCCGCCGTGATTTTCTCCGAACTCGAACTGTTTTACAAGGAAGGGAAAAAGATATGTAGAACTTGTAGGTGCAATGCTTGTTTCACAAATGTTTATTAAATAAGATCCAAAAGAAAGTAAACCCACACTACCGTAACACAGAGACAAAAACTACTTAGCTCTTGGCACCCATGCTGACTAATCTTCACACCTACAAGATGGATATGATGTCAGGGATGAGCTCTGACAAACGAAAATATTTTTAATTTATTTCCTGTATGAGTTGACTAAGCACTCACTCTTTATGACTGCCCTAGATCCTACTTTATTGCTTTTCCTAATTCTTAACACCCGAAGGCCAAGCACACTATACATTTAGGAAATGGTCATATTACCAGGCTGCCTGGAAGGTTTGGGACTACAGCCCTGGATTTCTACCAGGAAAATGAGTGCTTTGCCAGCAAGATCCCCCAAAAGCTCTTAAACCATAAAAGAAATTAAGATGTGATCGAATATGTGAAGAGACAATCTCTACTGCCTCTCCTTTCCTAAGAAATAGAAGCCCTATGAAGTTAAGACAGACAATGTGGTTAGCCACCTGTTAGCCTTCTATCACAAATGTTTCTCCTAGCAGGATCAATTTCTTGCAAAGTTGTTATTGGAAAATATGCAGAAAACAAGCCCTCTGCTATCAACGCAACAATAACAACATTAATAAACACTGAAAATAAATATTTGGTCAGTTATATAAAGTGAGAGACCTACAAAAGTTGCAGGGACTATACTCTTCGGTGTTAGAAACTATCAAGAGTTTTATCAGTAGATAGCTGGTACTTCCAGGTCATGATGGACATAGGAATATTTATTTCCCATATTATGTATCAAAAGTAGCTGGTTGTGCAAGTTGATCCCATTGTCCCTAAAATGAAAACTTAACTTTTATTTTGCAATGTGGGACACCTGCATGAAGAAATTTAAATATAAAAGTTATTAAAGCTAACTAGTTAAGCTAGAGACCTATTACTTCTGACATCTACCACTGGATTCTGAATATTAGTTGAAAGCCATCAGAGGAAAAGTAATTCATTTTTTCCAAGGCTATAAAAATAATGTCAAATCTGGCTTAGTTTAAAAAGAGATAATATATATTTTTAATATGTCAACGTTGAAAGCTTTCTGGTCAAAGACATTTTAAAAAGAAAATGCAAATATGGGCCACTAGGTGGAAAATGTTTAATCCACAGTTTTAAAATTGCTGTTGAAAGACAAATAGAAGGGAATATGGTCTTAAAACAATCCTCATTTCTTTACGTCAGCACTTAATATGAACTTGTGATCTTTATCCATTAAAAGAATCCTAAAACATTATTATGTATGTGTACACTTTTCTAGGAAAAAATAGATAAAGATCTTTTAATGGATAAAGATCATAATGTATCAACAGCACATAGTATGTTTACATACTTTTTTCACCCTTTCATCTTTAATCCTTACTAAGTCTTATAAAGACACCAAGGTAAGATATATGACAAATTGTCATAAATGTTACTCTTCTTTCTGATCTAAGAATAAATCTACCAAAGGTTTCTAAAATCATTTCCAAAATTCAACTTATTTAGTGACTTGGCTCAAAATTTATTTTGCCCTCAAAACTGTACTATCATTACAATCATCTCTCCATTCCTTTCCCCCCCTATTTCTATTTTTGTAATTTACAGTTACAGGGTAATTGGAGATGAAATTTCTATATTAGTCTACTTTTAAAAGCACAGGCTAAAGTGATGAGCATTCATAAGCATTCCATTACTTATATGAAAGATTAACCCAGTCCATATTAAAAGTGAAAGAAAAGTATTCAGCTTGCTCTTTCTCTAAAATGTAGAACTATTAGGCTTTTCTACCTGACCAGTCACTCCCGACATTGTTCCTTGCTTATTCTCCAACAACCGAAGTGACAAGAGGTTCCCTTTTCCTTTCCTCACTAAGTCACGTAGCACTAAAGCCAGGAGGCTGGACCCTGCTTGATCAAGAGCCAGCTCAATTATCTGATACGTACTCGTACCCGAAGCAAAAGCTAGGAACCTTTCTGAAGCAAGTTTACTTCTAATGCTTTCATCCCAGATAAGAGAAAATGTTCTTATTTGTGGGGAGGTCAAACTAGAGATATTTTCCCCATCTTTTTATAATCACTTCTAATGCTTAGTGAGATTTTGGTCAAATAAGAGAAACTGGTTATATATGTGCCACAAGAATCAAGATTTTTGTTTCAGTCACTGCTCTATCACCTTTTTCAGGAGCACTTTGTGTGAAAAGCCCATTTAGAGGCACAGTCTTTAAAATCAAGTTTTATAGCATCTCTGAGCTTATTCCCAAAACTAAGACCTTAGGAAAGCAACTCTTCCATAGGGAGATTTAGACATACTGATTTAAGTAATGTAAAATAGCCAAATGATGAGTCACATATGCCATCTACTGGTCAGAGAAAACAAAACTCACATTTGTAGATTTAAAAACCATTTTAACACTTATAGAAAATTAAAACTGCTGAAGCAATGTTCAATATATTTTAGTGGGTAAATATTTTTATCAGTTGCAGAGAATGTAAGGATTTCAACATTTAAATTAGAGTGTTATGTTAGATAATCCAGGTCAGGATTCAAGGTACAACCAGGACAAATAGCTTAATCAGCTTCCTAGGACGAAATGCACCATTAACTCCTTCAAATTTTCTCACACACGAATGCCATTTATCACAAAGAGGACAAGATTAAAAAAAAAAAAAACTGAGTCTGGTTCATTCATTCAACTTCAATGCCACTGGTGGAAGAACTTATTATGGCCATCTTTACTGACAGCTGGAGCAGAATTACCACCTTTATATCAGAAGAATAGCACACACAATCCAAAGATGGCCATCTTTAGTGAAACATAAAGATTACATTAGGAAGATGCTGTGTTTATTAACATTTGTCTTTTAGAAATTTTTACAGATCACCATGAATAAGGAAAAGTGAAGAAAACATAGAACACTGAATTTTCCCCTTCTAAATACACCTCACTTACAAAACAAACAAAAGAAAAATAAATACATCTCACTTAAACAAAACCAGAAAAAGAAGGCTGAAGATTTTTCTCAGATAAATCAACTTCCTGCTGTCAACTGAGGCACTCTCTTAAGCCAGAGTTTCCATTTCCCACCATAATGAGAGCACCCTGCATAATATACAGCAAGGGGTTGAAGGTGGGGTGGATAAAAATCTATTGGCTCCATATCTCTTTCCAAAACCCAAAGTTTAAAGCTGAAAATATTTAAATCTAGTTCAATTCCAACAGCAAGCACCGAAAAGAGATAGGAAAAAAGCAAATAAGGTTAAAGAAATATACTGATTTAGCATCTTACCCCACAGGCTCCTGGCAGCCCTTTGGTGTGTGTGCCCAATTCCTAACACTTCTGCCTCATTCACAGTTGTTCCCACTGCTGGATAATAAGATCTCAAATACTCACATGCACATTTATTTGCAGAACTGTGCCAGACATCCATTGGATTTCTTTGTTTGTGCCGAAATGCCTCTTCAACTCTAGTTTCTGTCTTTCGAGCTCCAGTACCATGAGGATTTATTTGTTCTGCTGTTACCGATAAGCCTGCAAGCAGAAGATAAGCGATACCTATTTAAATATTCCCAGCTACATAAACCAACAAGGTTAAAAAAAAAAAAGTCTGAAATACTGAGTTTTAAAGTCATTAATTATACTTGGACAGTTTGTAATTTGGATGAAAATAGTACCTTTTGTTTTAAGATGGGAAAGAAACTAGATATCATATCATAAAAATAAAATGGTAGGCCATGCTTATTTACACTTCATCCCCAAAGGGCCCCATGTTGACTCACTTTATTTTGCAAAGGGATACATTTCACATTTTTATGACTATAAGACAATAAGATCATATATTGCCAAAAAGTCATGATTTCTGCCATCTTAGAAAGTATAAGCATATAGTAGGCTACTAAACTCCATTCATATAAACCATTTCCATCTGATATAAGCTGGCTGTTACACCACACTGTGTAAGTTTGGTTTTTCTGCATTGATCTTCATAAAAATAACTGTTCCATCTCAATTTTTTTTTTACTAGATCTCTTTCTTCTATGCTATCTTTAGTGTTATTATCCAAGTTTCTAAGGACTATCTCTAGAATCCCTTTTCTTCTCACTTTAATCTACATCTTCCACCACAAGTATCATTCATGCCTTCAGCTTCTACTGACATTATATAATTATTCCCAAATCACATTTTAGTCCAAAACTCTCTTGAGCTCCTGATTTATATCAGCTGCCTACTTGATATCACCAACTGCATATCCTAAAGATAGATCAAATTAAAAATAACTGGTTTCTCTTTATCCACAAAAAGACCTGTCCTTATATATTCCCTCTCTCTACTGGTAGTATTAGCATCTCTTTAAATCAGTAAATCAGTAATGTGGCAGCTAAATTTTGCCTCTTTCTTTCCTTCCCAATACCTTCCACCCCTGCAGCCACAACTCTCTCATGTTAATCCTACCTTCATTCCCACTTCACTAATTAAAACTCTGGACTACTCCAACAGCCCCCACCCTCCAACAGTTTAACCGAGGTACAATTAACACAACATAAAAATCACTCATTTCAAGTGTACAATTAAGTGATTTCTAGTGGATTTACAGAGCTGTGTAATCACACAGCAATCCAATTTAAGAAACTGTTCCAGGCAATCACTAATCCACTTTTTGTCTCTATAACAGACTGGCTTTTTGTGAGCATTTCATATGAATGGAATCATACAATATGTGGTCTTTGGTGACTGTTTTCTCCCACTTAGCGTAACATTTCTAAAGTTCATCCATGTTGCACCTTGTTCCTTTTTATAGCTGAGCAGTATGTTGTTGTACAATACACCCTGTTTTGCTTACCCATTCATCAGTTGAAAGACATTTGGGTTGTTTCTAGTTTTTAGATGCTGTGAATAATACTGCTATGAACATTCATGTACAAGTCTTTATATGGACATATGTTTTCATTTATCTTGGGAAGATCCCTAGGAGTAGAATCACTGGGTCATATGGCAAACATTATGCTTAACTTTTTTAGAAACGGCCAAAATGTTTGCAAAACTGGCTCCGACAGCTTTTTAACTAGGCTCTCATCCTCCCACCCTGCCACAGTGAGACCTTGCTATTTCCTGCTGCCAAAACAATTTACCAATCCATTCCACTGCTTCAGATACTTCAGTGACTCCTACTGCCTATGACAATTGTTCTCAAACTTCAGTCTACATAAAAACCATTGTTAAAGCACAGATTTCTCAAGCTTCTCTCAGAGAACAGTTTCCCAGTTCTAAGCTGATGTGGGTAATTAACACACATTTTAGCACTGTCTATAATAGCCAGGACATGGAAACAACCTAGATGTCCATCAGCAGATGAATAGATAAGAAAGCTGTGGTACATATACACAATGGAGTATTACTCAGCCATTAAAAAGAATACATTTGAATCAGTTCTAATGAGATGGGTGAAACTGGAGCTGATTATACCGAGTGAAGTAAGCCAGAAAGAAAAACACCAATACAGTATACTAACACATATATATGGAATTTAGAAGATGGCAATGATGACCCTGTATGCAAGACAGCAAAAGAGACACAGATGTGTAGAGCGGACTTTTGGACTCTGAGGGAGAGGGAGAGGGAGAGGGAGAGGGTGGGATGATTTGGGAGAATGGCATTGAAACATGTATACTATCATGTAAGAAACGAATCGCCAGTCTATGTCCGATGCAGGATACAGGATGCTTGGGGCTGGTGCACAGGGATGACCCAGAGAGATGTTATGGGGAGGGAGGTGGGAGGGGGGTTCATATTTGGGAACGCATGTACACCCATGGTGGATTCATGTCAATGTCTGGCAAAATCAATACAGTATTGTAAAGTAAAATAAAGTAAAAATAAAAATTTAATAAAATAAAATAAAAAACACAGACCTACAGAATAAAGTCCAAGTCCATGACATTGATTCACTCAATTACTTGCACTTATATTCTAGATAAGGAGGAGAGAGACAACAAGAACAAAATGACAAAAGCGATGGTGACCAGAGCCTATATTAGATTAAGTGGCCAGGGAAGGCCTCTCTAATGCAGTAGAAGAAAAGCATATTCACAACTCCAATGTCCTCAACCCAGCTCACCTTCTGAGCTCTATTTCTCACCTGTCTGTACATCTTTAACAATGCCAACAGTTGGCAGTTCTTCAGATATGCCACGTTATTTCATGTCTCTGCGATTTTATGCACTGTGCATTCTGCCTACAATACTTCCTCCTTCTCTGTCACTGCCTCCTCCTTCCCTCTACTTCACCACAGACCACACTTGTACATTCATTCCCCAAACTCTGATCAAAATGCCAGGTTTCCTACCAGGAGGTCCATCCTCTGTGATGAATATGCTTCAGTTAGTGCATATGCCACCCTGTACTTGATTTGTTTTACACTTACTCTCTCCTGCTAAACTATGAGCTCCACAAGGACAGGATTATATACTGAACAAACAAAACACATGTGCTATGTGTTTATATGAACAAAATTGCACATAAAACTCCAATAGGTTAAAAAAAAAAGTATTCCTAAATTTTTAAGAATATTAGATATTACCTGTTGAAAATAAAACTCTTCAAATATGAAAACCTATCTAAATCCTTTAAGAACAGAAATCCATAATGATGAGGATTAACAAAGATGTGTTCCTACAAAAGAAATTTCACTAAGTACTGCTTATTTCTATAATTGGCACAAAGTGTCACAGAAAGTAAATTTTTAAAACATCTTTGAGAATTTACATGACATATATCCATATCAGAAATTAAGTAAAGGCTTGGCCTCAAGATACACTTTCATTATACCAGCAAGTATAAATAAACACCAACCAGTGACACTCAGTGACCTCTTAGTCTTCAATAGCATGTTCACTTCTATAACTTACCTCTTTTTATTCTTGCTTCCTTAATTTCTTCACAGAGTTTATTAAATTCTGGATCCAGCTCAGCTGCAATGATGGCATGTGCAGTATCCTTCAGAGTACAAGCCCTGTGCCTAATTATTTTGTCTGTTAAAAAGTTGGTATACATTTATTAAACACACAAGTGAAATAACATGAAAAAAGGGCATCCTAAGAAGAAAAGTAAAAGAACAAACATTTAAATAAAACTGTAAAAAGCATTTGTGGATAAGAAACAAATTCATTTTAAGTGATGAGTGAAAAATAAATATGGGCTTCCCTGGTGGCTCAGTGGTAAAGAATTCACCTGCCAATGCAGGAGAGATGGATTCAATCCCTGGGTTGGGAAGATCCCCTGCAGAAGGAAATGACAACCCACTCTAATATTCTTGCCTGCGAAGTCATATGGACAGAGGAGCCTGGAGGGCTATAGTCCATAGGCTTGCAAAAAAGTCAGACATGACTTGGGGACTAAACAACAACAACAAAATATATAATAAACTACTCAATTAAGTTGACAATCTTCTGAGAACTATACTTTTAGAACTTCAAAGTACTAAGCCTACTTAACAAATCATTACCTCAAAGATATGGCTTTATTTGATAATTTTGAGAAGTGTATTACTTTAAATAAAAATTCTTTAAAGATATAGAGAATATTCAACATACATCCAGCACCAGAGTTGCCATGCATAGACAATGAGGTTTCAGAAAACCATACACAATTTTCTCCATAAGAGAAAACTGGTCAAAATTATGTTAAAGAATATAATGTATGCTAAAGCAAGGGTGACCTATTAAAAAACTGACAGAAACAAACATGATAAGGCACTCTAAGAATGCAAGATGATATAAACTATAGGTAGTTCTAGGAAAAAAGTACATACTCTGTTCTAGGTAAACTATACCGAAAACTGGTAATAAACGAAGAGTCTCTCTGCTTTACACTAACAGAGAAGTCCTCATTCATTAACAAGATAACATAACTGTGCTCCCTAGAGCTGGCAACTCCAAGACATTATGAGTCACATAAATGCATTAAAGTCACTTAATTGGTAACAGTATTTAGAACTAGAATCCAAGTCACAAAATAATATCTGCCTTTTCATCTCTAGCAAAGACAAAAAGTATAAAAATGTATTTTACATACAACTTTTCTTAGAACATCTAATAGTTCATTGTGAAAAATCTTACAAAAACAAACATGCAGCACTCAAAAAGGCAGTCCACTAGTATATTTCCTTCAATATATTTTCTCTAAACTGTCCCTCAATAAACATTGATTGTCAACTGTACCAGGAACTGAGTCAGGTGATCGCTACACGTAGTGAACAAAACAGGTCTCCACTTTCACAGAGCTTTTCAGACTAGTATAGGAAAGAGGTATTTAACAAAATAATCTCATATGCACATAGAAACACCTCTGCCTACCCTTTCCTCACCACTCGAAAAACCTGTAACAGCTATGATCAAAATCTACAGAATACTGAATGGGCAAGTCAGGAGAGAATTCTCTAAATTAGGGGCATTTAAGGTGAGCCAGACATCCTGGAACATGAAGTCAAGTGTGTCTTAGGAAGCATCACTATGAACAAAGCTAGTGGAGGTGATGGAATTCCAGTTAAGCTATTTCAAATCCTAAAAGATGATGCTGTGAAAGTGCTGCACTTAATATGCCAGCAAATTTGGAAAACTCAGCAGTGGCCACAGGACTGGAACAGGTCAGTTTTCATTCCAATCCCAAAGAAAGGTAATGCCAAAGAATGCTCAAACTACCGCACAATTGCACTCATCTCACATGCTAGTAAAGTAATGCTCAAAATTCTCCAACCCAGGCTTCAACAGTACGTGAACGATGAACTTCCAGATGTTCAACCTGGTTTTAGAAAAGGCAGAGGAACCAGAGATCAAATTGCCAACATCCGCTGGATCATCAAAAAGGCAAGAGAGTTCCAGAAAAACATCTATTTCTGCTTTATTGACTATGCCAAAGCCTTTGACTGTGTGGATCACAACAAAGTGTGGAAAATTCTGAAAGAGATGGGAATACCAGACCACCTGACCTGCCTCTTGAGAAACCTATATGCAGGTCAGAAAGCAAGAGTTAAAACTGGACATGGAACAACAGACTGGTTCCAAATAGAAAAAGGAGTACACCAAGGCTGTATATTGTCATCCTGCTTATTTAACTTATATGCAGAGTACATCATGAGAAACACTGGGCTGGAAAAAGCACAAGCTGGAATCAAGATTGCCAGGAGAAATATCAATAACCTCAGATATGCAGATGACACCACCCTTATGGCAGAAAGTGAAGAGGAACTAAAAACCGTCTTGATGAAAGTGAAAGAGGACAGTGAAAGAGTTGGCTTAAAGCTCAACATTCAGAAAACTAAGATCATGGCATCTGGTCCCATCACTTCATCAGAAATAGATGAGGAAACAGTGGAAACAGTGTCAGACTTTTTCTGGGCTCCAAAATCACTGCAGATGGTGACTGCAGACATGAAATTAAAAGATGCTTACTCCTTGGAAGAAAAGTTATGACAAACCTAAATAGCATATTCAAAAGCAGAGACATTACTTTGCCCACAAAGGTCCGTCTAGTCAAGGCTATGGTTTTTCCAGTGGTCATGTATGGATGTGAGAGTTGGACTGTGAAGAAAGCGAAGCACCGAGGAATTGATGCTTTTGAACTGTGGTGTTGGAGAAGACTCTTGAGAGTCCCTTGGACTGCAAGGAGATCCAACCAGTCCATTCTAAGGGAGATCAGTCCTGGGTGTTCTTTGGAAGGAATGATGCTAAAGCTGAAACTCCAGTACTTTGGCCACCTCATGAGAAGAGTTGACTCATTGGAAAAGACTCTGATGCTGAGAGGGATTGGGGGCAGGAGGAGAAGGGAACGACAGAGGTTGAGATGTCTGGATGGCATCACCGACTCGATGGACGTGAGTTTGAGTGAACTCCGGGAGATGGTGAATGACAGGTAGGCCTGGCGTGCTGCGATTCATGGGGTAGCAGAGTCGTACACGACTGAGTGACTGAACTGAACTGAAGGTGAGACTCGAAACAGGCATTAGGATAGCCACTGAAAAAGGGAAAAACCAGTACAGGTTCAGAAAATACCACGTGAAAAAGTTCTGAAGTAAAAAGATCTTGGAGATTTCTAGAAGCTGAAACATAGCCTATGTGATTAGTACACAATAAGCAAGTGGCAAATGGGCATCTGACCACATTAAGGATTTTAGATCTTATCCTAAGAGCAATGAAAAACCCAAGCAGGGAAACAACATGATTTAATTCTCTAGATAAGGGGCCACTGGGTGGTTTTCAGACAGAAAGTGATTTGATTTGATTTGTATTTAAGAGTATAGTAATACAGGCAGTACCAGAGGTCAAGGGAATTGTAAGATGGAGGTTGGAAGACCAATTAAGACTCACGGGGAATTCTCTGGCAGTCCAGTAGTTAGGACTTGGTGCTTTTCACTGCTAGGATCCAGGACCTAAGCTTAATCCCTGGCTGGGGAACTAAGATCCCACAAGCTGCATGGTGTGACCAAAAAAAATTTTTTTTAGGCTAAGAAAAGTAGTCTACAAAGGTATAGAAAAAGAGGGTATGGCTGAAAAAATAGAATGTGGAGAGGTGGGAAATTCATTCTCTTGTCTACTCACTGAATCTCCATTTATTGAGCATCCATTTATGAAACATTTTCTACATATAAACTGTGTCAGTGCTGGAGATATGCAGCCCTGGCCTGAGAGATGCCTAAAATGAATGCCCCTTTAAATCCTGTTCATCTCCAGGTAATGTCTTCTCCTCTGTGCCCTGCTCACACTGTACATGTACCTAATACACACCTGATGAAATTGCATCATCATCAGCTGCTGCTGCCACAAGACAAAATTCAAACCTGCCACCTCTGTGCTACCTTAACCATCTAGTATAATCACCAGTAATCAGGAAGGACTGTGGTATATTCATAAACTGTTATGGGTTAAACTGTGTTCCTCTCCCAAATTCACATGTTGATACTGTACTCCCCAATATACCAGAATGTGACTATATTTGGAGTAGAGCCTTTAAAGAAGTAATCAAGGTAAAAGGTCCTACGAGTAGGCCCTACTCTAATCAGACTTGGGTCCTTAGGAGGAGAGGAAATTTGGAGACACACACGAAATACCAGCAGTGCACAGACACAGAGAAAAGATGACCATCTGAGGACACAGCAAGAAGGTTGCCATCTGAAGGCAAAGGAAAGCGGCTTCAGAAGAAACCAAATCTGCCGACACCTTGATTCTAGACTTTTAGCCTCTAAAACTATGAGAAAATCAATGTCTGCTGTTTAAGCCATGCAGTCTGTGGCATTTTGCTAAGGAAGTGCTAACAAGTTAATGTCATAAGATATAGCATAATGTCTGTCACACAGTAATTATTCAATATGTATTACTCCATCTTAAGAGGCAAAGACTATCACAGTATTCTAAACACTAAACTCAGTAATAGCACATGGTATTTACAAATAATACCAGAAAATGTGAAAGAGTTTAACTGAAGTATAACCCATAGAGGGCTCCAAACACCAGAGTGAATCAGTGAGCTTTATTCCTAAGCATCTAGTACAAAACAGAAGATTTCGAGAATACTACAAGACTAAGGTTGAAATTTCAGCAAAATTTGCTAAATGATGGTATGTATGTGAATACACTTAAGGGCTAGAGGACACATTAAGTATAGAACAAACAGTGGGGAACAGTTAAACATAAAACATATCACATATTTATGAGATAATAATTAGGGTCAAATATCTGACCTGGTCACATTTAGAACCTACAAGTTAAAATTCTTCTAGTTAACATATTTAATTTTTGTCCACGTTATCCTCAAGGGAGAATCCGGGTAAACACTTAGGCAGTACATAGAGCTTCCAAAATGCTGGCTTTTGTCTTCTATGTATATGCTAGCTTTTTCCCAAAACAGCCAAGTGTTCTGTAAAACAGAGCACTGTAAGCTTTTAAATACTCATGGGAGCTTGTATAAGTAATACAAAATTCATGTAATTTCCACTTGCTACACAATAGACCCTGAGGTTGTTTTTCTAATACATAACAAGTTGTTCTATTGCTAAGAAAGAAAACAGGGCTCTTGACTAAAGATATGAAAAAATCTGAACAGAGCCAAAATCATGCTTTTGAATTATATGATACTTTTTGCATTTAAAACAGTAAAGGAATAAAGTTACAAGTATACCATGTCAATTCTGTGAGACAGAGCCATATCCTTTGATTATACAACTACATTCTATAATAAAAGGTTATTATGTACCAGAAATCAATGCTTCTTTCATGAAAGTAGTATTATTTTGATGTGATTATAATTAAGTTACACAGAAGAGGGGGAAAGGATCTGGACTGATCCTTTCTACTGGCTTTTTCTAACCACTCAAATTCATTTATCACTAGCAGTCCTTAGATTTTTTCCAAAATAGAATTCAATTTTAAATGTGGTCCAGGGAATACAGTAAAGGGTCATTCTAAAGTAAATGTATAGGTACCCACTAAGGAAACAATTATGACAAATTAAGGCACAGTTTAAATAATAATGATAACAAAAACAAAAATATGAACTACTAACCTTTACGGAACACTTATCACATCCCAGGCACTATGCTAAGGACTAACATATTCAAGTTGAACCATATGAAAATGTCAATTTCATAAGGTAGGGCCTAATATATTTTCTCATGTAATCCTTACAACTACCCCAAGAGAAGAGTAATTTTCCATATTTGCAGATAAGGAAACTAAAAGTTAGAGGACTTAACTTTATTTCCTAAAGAACTAGGAAATAAAATGGGGACCAAAGCCTAGGTGCACATCCAAAGCCCAGGGTCTCATTACCTACTGCACAATGTCAGTAACCTCTATGTCTTGAAAACCTAACAGGATGAGACTGTAGGTGCTCAAGTACTCTCACACACTGCTTAAGGCCACCATATAGACACTTGTGCAGTTGTACCTTCACCTAGAACCCAGCGAGGGAATCAAAGGAGACTGACATCCAGCCCATTCTTTACTAGGCAAACTGTGGCCCTGTTACAGATGCCATCTACACTGCAAAGGAGATTCTCTCAGTCACACAAAACTGCTATGTTGGTTAACAAGTGCCCCTGATGCTGCTAGAAGATGATTTTTTTAATTGTGAAAAAGCTTTAACAACACAGATTTAAAGCCCTAAAAGAGATTACACACTCTATGATACAGAAGTTTCACCTTAAGGAATTTATCTTAAGTAAATAATTAAGGACATACACAAAATTTATCCTATATTCATCAGTATTATAATAGAGAAAAAAGCTAAAAACTTTAATATGCCCAACAGTAGGGTATTAGCTATAATACACTCATATGATAAAAATTACATGGTAGAAATACATTAACTCAAACTTTTCACAAAATATTATATGAATAAAAGTTTACAAAAGTTATATTTTCATTTTAGTAAAAATATGCATGTATGCATTTCATATATAGTATTTGTGCATATGTGTAAGAGAGAGAGAAAAGGAGGGGGGAAGGGAGGCAGGGGGAGAAAGAGAAAGAAAAAAATACTAGGTAACAGGATTATAGGTTATAGGTTACTTTTTCTTCATTTTTATCCTCATAAATTTTATCCTCATAAATGATATATAATAAAAAGTCAAAATAAAACCTAAACAAACAACAAAAACTACAAGAGATAAATGTCCTAAAACAAAGCTTAAAAACTATTAAAAGCAGTAAGATACCAAAAGCAGCTATATAAAATTTTATTCTGCCACTTAACTTAGAACTAAAATATTGCGGTCTAAATTTAGACAAGAAATAATCAATTTGCATAGAAATGAGAAATCCAGGTCATTCTAACAAGCGAACTGAGTTAAGAACCACTGCCCATAAATACAGACATAAAGTAGAAACTATACTCTAAATATCTTTAGATAACTGAAAGTTTAAGTGAATTTTCTAAAATAAAAAGCATCTTACTTTTATATCACCTGTTGAAAAAACAGAATTCTTAACAGAGTGAGAAAAAGAATGACCCCTGCCAGATAGGAACTGGCCTTGGTGTCCTTACATTAAACATAAACAACCTTACTGAATACTACCACTCTGTGACCATGATGGATCAAGATAAAAACAAGACCACTCCATAATCAGATCTGAACATGGACAAAAGTATGAACACTGCCCTACAAAAATAACCAAATATAATCCTATCCTGTGTAAAATGAATGCTGCTTCTTTACCAATCACAACTTTAGTTTGGTTCCATTCTTTTTACGTTCCAGGTTCTTAAAATACCTAGTCCCCAAATTACTCCCACTTCCTAAAAGCATCTATTCCACTGCAAAGCTCTACTCCCTTAAATTTGCCTCAAAATCACTTGACACAAGCTCAAATCCTGGATGATTTCCCATGATGCACATTCTCCTTTATTACAGTGTGTCAATAAATTCAACTTGTTTAACTACAGATTATTCCTGGAGGTCTCCCCTCGAAGGCGTTAACAGAACTGAGACTACAGATTTGAGTACAGGGTGGGATTAGGAGTAAAATAATAAATTATATTAGGTTGGCCAAAAAGTTCATTTAGGTTTTCCATAAGATGTTATGAAAACATTCATGTTTGTTTGCATATGTAAACATATGCACAGTCTATAGAACAGATAATGTCCATCTACCCAAAGGGGTCTTTTAATTAGTAAACTTAACTATAATACATTTCCAGAAATCCAAAATGCCCAGTGTTTATCAGCACTGGTAATGGAGACTAAACAAATCAATCTTAAATTCTCAATTATTCAGTTTTCCATCTTACCTGAAAAAAATTAGAATCTAAGTATAAAAAGTGAAAAGCAAATCAAGAAACTAAATCTTGAACATAATAATAAAATCCTTGAATTTAAACATATTATCTAATAATTTAATAAATGAATTAGCAAATATAAACTATCATATACAGGATGGATAAAAAAATAAGGTCCTACTGTACAACACAGGGAACTATACTCAATATCCTGTGGTAAACCATAATGGAAAAGAATATGAAGAAGAATATATGCATATACAACTGAGTCATTTTGCTGTACAGCAGAAATTAAACACAACACTGTAAATCAACTATACTTTGATAAAAATTATTTTAAAGAATAATAAAATCCTCTAATTTAAATATATTTTTTAGTAATTTAACAAATGAATTTAATAATGAAATTTAATATTTAAGCATATACTTAGTTCTTCAACAAGAAATTTCTAATATGTCATTAAGACTAATTTTTCTATCTGAAATATGGGGCAGGTTTTATTTATATTTTAAACTGTCTTCTCTTTGATCACCAAAGTCACCCTTGCCCAGTGCATTCTTACCTCCTGGGTCCTTATCTGGATTGTACTCCAAAGCATTGCTACAGATGAGGTCAATATCTTTTAGGAAATCCTTAGCAGTCAGGTAATTATGCTTATCAATTTTAGTTATTACTGTTGATAAGTCCATTGGTTCCTTGATTACTTCAAGATAATCTGAAACCTAAAACAAACATGGTATTTTAATGAAAATTACTTCTGGTATTTCATATAATCTACTCATAAAAACACAAAACAAAAATCAAAATTATTTTAAAACTAAATCTAGATATCTAGGAAATAATTACATATAAGGATAAAATTATAGAGCACTTTATGCCACTAAAGATACTATGTCATACTTTCCATGAAAAGCTTCAGTTTCAAGTCATATTTAATCAACTCTGAAGAGTTTCTCATCTCGAAATACGAAACCAACTGTGTCAGCTTTTGTTTTTTTTAATCCTTTGGATATACCGTAGAAGAAAATGTATGGGTAAAAGTACCCAATAAGCATCAACAAATGTTACCTAAGCAAAAAAATTGTAAAGGAAAATAAAAAGAAACAGATTTTTTTTCATATTATTAGAGAAGTTCTTGGGTGGATCTCTTTAAAATCTTTAAACAAAAACATTTTTTCTTTTTTAGTTTTCCAAGGTGAATCGTTTCATGGAAAGAGTTTTCTACTCCTTTGGAGTCATTACAAACATTTGAGTAGGTATTGCTTCTATGACTAATAGAAGATTTGCTGGCCTTGTCCCTAAGTATAAGCAAATCTAGAAGCAAAAAATAAATTTTGCTCTGTGTGATTTTTCTGGGAGATAACCCAAAATATAGATATTAGTCATGACTGCCCACTAAATTTTGTTTTATCACGTGACCAATTAGAAAGCTCTTCCACCTATATATCTACAGGCATACCTTGTTTTATTGCACTTCCTTTTATTGCACTTTGCAGATACCACATTTTTTAAAAACTGAAGGTTTGTGGCAACCCTGCATTGTCGGATGATGGGTAGCATTTTTTAGCAATGAAGCATTTTTCAATTAAAGTATGTACATTGATTTTTTTTTTTTTTTTTTGTAGACATAATGCCATTACTAGGGCTTCCCTGATAGCTCAGTTGGTAAAGAATCCGCCTGCAAGGCAGGAGACCCTAGTTCAATTCCTGAGTCAGATAGGCTGGAGAAGAGATAAGACTGCCCACTTCAGTATTCTGGGGCTTCCCTTGTGGCTTAGCTGGTAAAGAATCTGCCTGCAATGTGGGAAACCTGGGTTGGATCCCTGGGCTGGGAAGATCCCCTGGAGAAGGGAAAGGCTACCCACTCCAGTATTCTGGCCTGAAGAATTCCATGGAATCACGAAAAGTCAGGCACAACTGAGCAACTATCACTTCAAGGTCCCCTGGAGAAGGGAAAGGGTACCCACTCCAGTATTCTGGCCTGGAGATTGCCATGGAATCGCCAAGAGTCAGACACGACCGAGTGACTTTCACTTCACTTCAGTGCCATTACATAGTGTCAAGATAACTTTTAGATACGCTGGGAAACCAAAGAATTCATATAACTTCACTTTATTGCAATATTCACTTTACTGCCATGGCCTAGAACTGAACCTACAACATCTCCCAGGTGTGTGTGCCTGGACTGTCTTCCCCAACGCAAATCTCAAATCAAGTAATTAGTTCTGACATAAACACAGTCTTAGCAATGTTTAATCAGTCCAGGACCAAATTCTGAGAATATGGTAATTTCTGCTCTAGGAAATTAAAGGCTAGTTTTCTTCACTGTAGATAGCACAGATGCCTTTTAAATTTGTATATATAATATATATTTACATATATAAATACACCTATATGCCTATGCCTATAGAATATAAGCATATATATACACATATTCTTTATGTTTTTAAAATTTTAGGTAGGTATGTGTGCATGTTTTAATTTATTTTTCATCCTCTAGGAGCTAACAAGCCAGCCAATCTCCTTACAGGGGAGTAGTGGAGCTTTACTCGACAAGCAACAGTTCAGAAGGTATTAGTTGGGTTCTTGGCTCTGACACTTGATGTGTATTGTGTGCATGTGGAAGACATTTTATAAACCTTTGTACTATAAGAATTTATATTACTAAAGACCATAACATTTCAGCACCTATGTCTACCTTTAAATTCACTGCTTATTTTCTAAACATTTTTTTTCTCTGCAATTTGCTTTGGAATTCAATGTTTTTAGACATTTCAAATTCATAGAAGTTTTTGTGTTTTTAGGTTATCTAAATGTTATTATTTTAGTTTCCTTTCTCTATCCTTCCCAGAGACTCCTATGTTTTCAGCCTTAAAAGCAAAGAAGTAAGGAAATTGAGGAGGGGAAAAAAAAGAGGAAAAAGAGAAAACATAACTCTAAAATAAAAGTTTTAACTGACCAACATTTTCTATCCCCTTCTACTGCCTTATCACCATTTATTTAACTTTTACTCTATCACAGATGGCATGTGAAATCTGACAATCTCTTCTGGTTAGACAGAAAATGTTTTCCTGGGCAAAGACCAAGTCCTTACCAATTAAGTGTCAGCGTTCCCATAACCAATTTGAAATAAACATTTTTAACAACTTTTAAAGGTGGCTTATAGTTTTAAGATTTTCTGAAAACACCATGAGATTAAAAGCTATGCTTCAGAAATATAGAATCATATGTATTAATTGTAAAAGCAAATAGGCAAGCCTTGTCATTCCAGCAGAAAAAAAATGGAAGATAGCTGTGATATAAAGAACATGGGCTTCAAATTTCAAGAAATGTTTTTCTTGGTGTGTCACTTGACAACAAGCCTCAGTTTCTTCAACTGCAAACATAATAATGATCTCTGTGGTGGTGCTGAAAGGATCAAATAGCACAAACTATGTGTTGTGGATAAATATACAAATAAAATTAGACCGTCCCTTTATTCCCCAAGGACTTCCCTGGTGGCTTAGACGGTAAAGCGTCTGTCTACAATGCGGGAGACCTGGGTTCGATCCCTGAGTCGGGAAGATCTCCTGGAGAAGGAAATGGCAATCTACTCCAGTACTATTGCTTGGAAAATCCCATGTACAAAGGAGCCTGGTAGGCTACAGCCCATGGGGTCGCAAACAGTTGGACACGACTGAGCGACTTCACTTCACTTTCTTCCCCAAAAGGGAGATGTGGAAGAATAGATATATTCAGGCTTTCCAAGAGGAAAAAACATAACACTAGCTCCCAGGCATAGACAAGGTAATGGTTCCAAAGGAATCTGCTCAGATCCAAGAGTACAGATTTCACAACAAGGACACAACATTAAACTCTGAACCACTTCATAATTCAAATTTTAAAAAAAGAATAAAAAATTAAAAATAAAAACACCAAAGTTGTTCAAACATGGAGTCTGAACTATAAGAAGAAGGCTAGTAAAGGTTGCATTGTGTTCATCCACACACTACATTATCCCAGGATAAAATAAAATAAAATGTATTCTACAGTATTATAGTAGATTCCAAATGGAAAATTTCTTTTTTCATCATCACAAATCATGCTCCCACAAGGACACAAAACAATACACATAGAAAGTGAGAAATTTTCCACTGGGAGCAGAGAAAATTCTTACAGAGAAAAATAATAGGCTGTGCTTAACTTCATATAGCATCTTAGTCAGAGGCATTTCCAAAATAATGAAAGACAGATTTCAGGTTTCTTAGCTACCTCTTTCAGTAAGATATACACACAATTAGGGAAACTGGTATTAACTGATTAATACCAATATTCTTTTGGAAAGCAGGATTTATCCTGGAATAAAAATAGTCTAGTATGGACAATTCACTAAAGTAACTTTTAATCCTCTTCTTAAGTTGAAGAATAAGAGATTGCAAAGATCAGTACTAATTAAGAGGACATATACAAACTGTCACTAATTTCATCCAAAGTCACCAGATGTTTGCTGATGACACTGGTAGTTATCACATGGATTAAAATTTTACAGGCTAGGGGTAATATTCATCCATGCCTTTGCTTTTTTTCCTTCCAAAAAAAGATGTCAATATTTTTTTCTTTTAGCCAGTTCAACTTCATTGTTTGCACACTACTGAAACAAGACCTCTTCAATATCCACCGGTTTGCTGAAGATGTTAAAGCGTTTATCTGTCGCCAGCCTCTTGGTTACATCCCTGAGAAACAACCGCAACTCTCTTAAAGTATTTTCCTCTTGGTCCTCCATCCGAATTTTCTCTGATTCTGATAACTGACGAGGTGGAGAAGGTAATGCAAGTGGAAGTACCTCCATTGCACAAAGACCTGAAGAAAGTAGAAGAAAATGTTAAGATTCCAACATGGCAGGTCCATGACCTACCTCAATTATTTTTCTGGCACTCCCTTGAAATGTTCTTTTAAGAAGAGAATTCCAAATATACATGAACCATGCAAATCCAGCAGGTAAAGATTTGAATGGGAACAAAAGTACATAAGGGAATTATTTATAAAATAACTTACAACAGGACATCTTTAAAGGGCACATGATATAATTTTAAATAATTTGATCTTGGGATATTATTTATATACAACTTTAAGAGAAATATTTCAAATCAGCATAAATATCTTCAGGTGAAGTACTTGTATATGGTTTGCTGAAGTCAACTTTATTTATTTAAAGATTGTTTCTCAAAACAAGGTTGCTTTATATGCATCAAAGTTAAACAGGCGAGTAATAATCCTTTGGTCCCTCCCATTCCCAAACACTTCTGATTTTACACACGTCTCCTACTCTCAGATTCTTAATACAACACAGTTAGGAGAGTAAATGGCACCTGCAGGGCATGGGGGTGGGGGGAGCAGTAACTAAAAAAATCCCAAAGACATAGAGAAGATGGAAAACCCAGTGTTAAGTTTTATATATAAAATCTATGGTATTCACTATATACTGTAAAACAAACAAAACATCTTCTTAGAAGGTAAAGTATTAACTTGCCTAATCATAATGCTCTCTAATTCCTTAAAAGATTTTCCTGGTATCACACTGAAGCTCAGGATTAAAATTCTAAGTATTCTTGCTGATTTCTAAATAGCCCCTAAGATGAAAAATGAAAGTCAACAGGAGGAACAACTCAAAAAAATAATAATAATAATGTTAATCCTTAACATAGAAAATTCAGATCTACAGGACTTTAATATATCTAGGAACATGCAAGATACTTCATTAAAATGAATCACTTTAATAATAAAATATTTTAAATGCTGTTATTTAGATCAACAGAAGGCAACAACCAATAACCAGAAGGTATAACTTCCATGTTGAATTTCCCAAGGTTTCTGGGGGGAAAACTCCACAGCTATATTCATTTGATAGATGTCCATTTTATAAACACTGAGAAAAATGTGAAAAGGAGCCACTAAAGGGCCACAGATTTATTAAAGTATTGGATAATATAACCACTGAAAAACAAAGAAGTATTTAATAACATAACCAATGAAAAACAAAGAAGTATGAAACAGTAAGGAGTTGGCAGAAATGGGAAATGTATTTAAATATCCCATAAGAACAGCCACGAGAAACACACAAAAAATAGAACAAAAGATAAGAGGCTTAAATTTTTTCTAATAAACAGGACTGCTATTTTTTCAAAGACACTGAAAGATTAATCAAGAGGATCTTATCTTTTACCACCTTTAAGATTTAGGTGGTAAAAATCTTTCCACCTTTAAGATTAGGAAGATAAATTACTGAATAACTTAGAATGCAGCTCTTTCTTAAATTAGGGAACTGAATAATTTTGAGGCCCCTCTTAAGGCCAAGAAAACTCTAATGCTTAAAGAGAGCCATGACAGACTTTCAAGTGCCTAGCATAATATATTTAAGAAAACAGGTGCTCAATAAATACTTTAAAAATCAATTAATAAATAAAATGGACCAGAAAAGGCAATTGTTCTAATCAGGCCCAACAAAACAACCATGACCCAGAAAGCAATCAACACAACATCTGTTGTTCACAACCTGCTAGTTCAAGCCCTCAGTACTAAAAATGACTAAAACAGAGCAAAACTAAAGACTTTTTCTATGACTTTTTGAGTTTCATAAATCTACTAGAGCATCTGGATTGAAGTGATAAAGAGGTTACTTCATTAACAGTCATCCATTAGAAAAGCTTTAACAATGAGGCTGTACTTTCCAATCTCAAGTCAGTTAAACACAATGGCCACTTCCATGAGTACATCTAAAGTTATACGAAACTTGAAAAACTGTCTTCCACAAAGAACTGTTTTGTTTTAATGACTCCAAGAAAGGATATTTCTTAACTCCAACACCTTCCCCACCCCCATTTTCCTAAAGACTTTAGGAACTTTACCAGTGTGTTTCCTTCGTGGTGGAGCCATTGAGGCCTGATTGAGAATCAGTTCTTGGAAAAATTTTCTTCTGTCCTCTTCAATAGGCCTTTGAATATACAAGACCTCTTCGTACTGTATTCTAAAGATACATTTAACCTACACACATACACACACACACACAAAGACATTAAATATTAAAAGAATTAAAAGCTTATATATTATACCAAATTATAATTTCTTCAAGTTCTGTACCATTTTCAATGTTCACTGAATATTCATGCGAGATTAAAGTAGTCTTAGGCTATGCTGTTGAGAGATTCAATCTCATGGAATAAACAAGAATGAAATAATGATCCAGTTCAAGTCATTAATAAATTATGATATAAAAAAGGATAGTTGATTACAATAGTCAGATGGGGACAATCTCGAACAGCTGTTACATGAGCTGAAAAGTAATTATCTACAATCTGTCAACACAACAGAAAGCAAGGAGGATGCTAACAGCATCGCCTTCTCTTAAGATGTTTTTGTGTGCTTCCTATCCACTGACTTCCCCTCCTGGGCTCTTTCCCTACTGAATCTATCCCACTGGATCCTCTGGAATCCTGGTTTCAGAGCAAACAAACTATACCTTCAATCTCATCAAAGGATGCTACACAGTGACATCACCTTCCATGCAAAACTCCCAAGGAAAATTAAGCCTGTCATACTCATATCCCAATTCCTTCCAGTTAGGGACTGCCACCTCTCCTTTGTTCACCTACTCTATAAAGACTCTGACCCCAGATGTCCCCTTTCTAAAATATGCTCTTTAAATCTTCTTTACATCATTCACATTTGTCTATACACTTCATTTGATTTTTTTTAAGAAGGTCTATTTTCTACTTCTAGACACCAAACTTCCTGAGAACAGAATTCATCTATTTTCCTATACCTACCACACTATACCTGGTACCTAGCAATGCTTAATAAGCATGTACTGAATAAGTAAAGCTTGTGGTTTTGTTTCCCAGCCCACATCAAATTGGAAACTGCAAATAAAACAAGGAAAGAGGTCACTAATATGGAAAGAAGTCCCCACCATGACAGTGTGGAAATACTGGATTAAAATTTAAGACATCAGATTCTAGCCCAAATTCAGGCATATATTTCTTATAAACTTTGGATAGTCCATTCAGTTTGTCACTATGAATTACAGAAATTCTTAAAAATTATTTTAACCTATCTTTGTAACAAGGAGGTACACGAAGTCCTTCATTTTATAGATGAAAAAACTTAGGCTTGGAAAGGTTTATGTGACTGGCCTGAGGTCATAAAATGAATAAACAGAGAAGACTATTTAGCTGTAAAGGCCATTTTTAACTTTAAAATTCTAAGACAGAGAAGAGACAATTAATGAAAAAGAGCCATCAGAATTCAGCATTTGGATGGGAAATTACCTCAACTCAAAGCCAAATCCTTCAAGAGTTAATATAAAATTTTACCTTGTGCTGGTCCAATATTTTCTTTGAAGACTACCTTCATGTAAAAATCCTTTAAACCCTTCAATCTATGTTATGCAAGGCTTTTATTGAAAGTTCTGACAAACAAATTTACTAGTGAACATCCATTATGTGCCAAATTTCATGCCAGACACTGTAGTTATAAACCTGAAGAAAAGAGGCTTACTTCCTGCTGTCAAGTCTCAAGTCTCACAAGAAAGTACTATGATACCATGCCAGAAGTGTTATAACAGAGCTAGTGAAACAGAGGAGACCCTACAAGGGGCAAAGATGAAGATATAGCAAATATACAGAGAAGACATAGCAGAAAATGCTAACATTAACTGGTTCTTTAAAAATAAACAGAATTCAATACCTTGGAAATAACAAGATTTTGTTCAAGTGTTTTGTTCAAAGCAAAACATTTAAGTTCAGTTTTAAATATTCTTCCTTCTGATCATTTTTCAACATTGTGTTGAACTTCATGAATATAAAAGCAAACCAAAAGCAAATCTACAATAATCCCCCTGATTTGCCTGTCTGATTACTATCAACAGCCTTTTTTTTCTTTACATTCACTCCTAACTATCTTCTGATGTTCCCAGACTCAACTTCATGTTGCAACAAGACGAAACTCATACTAATTCCCTGAACGAATCATGTTCTCTTTCACACTGGTTCACAATGGTTTTTATATATGCTATTCACTCTTTCCTAAACTTTTTTTAACTCTCCACTCAAGCCAATATTTTTTGGGTGAAGCTTTCTCTGACTTTCCCAGATAAACTTATACATAACTTCTACTTTCTCTCTGAAACTTTAAGTTCCATAATTGTTAGTAAATTAATTCAGCTGTGCAACTATCACAAGTCAGTTTTACTAAAAAAATATTTCCATTACTTCCCAAAAGTTCCCCTGTTCCCATCTGAAGTCTATCCACACTTCACTCCCAGCTGACAACCACTGGTTTGGTTTCTGCATCTAGAGATTTCATTTCTTCTGGAAATCACATATCATAGAACTGGTAGTCTTCTGTGCCTAGCTTCTCTCACTTTTAGAATAATATATTGAGGTTCACTCATGCTGGACAATGTATCAGCAGTTTACTCCACTTATTGCTGAATAATATTTCACTCTGTATGTATGACATTTTGCTTCACTAATCACCAATTAATGAATACTTGGGTTATTTCCACTATGAAGAATAATTCTAGTAGGAACACTGGTGTACAAGTCTCTGGGTGAATGTATGTTTATATTTCTCTGGAGTAGTTACCTAGGAGTGAAAATGCTGAGTCATATCATAACATTTTAAGAACTGCCAACTTTTCAATGTGGCTACACCATTTTACAATCCTCCAGCAATATATAAGAAGTCAAGTTTCAACTTCTATCTGCTTCCTTGTTTAAAAATCCCTTTTCTTTTCTTTGTTCAACCCTGGACTCTTTTTTCCTAATTCTCCTAAATAGAAATAACTTGTAATTCTCATATATCTCAACTAAAATTCTCCAACTGTTCTCAGAAAAAATCTTCAGGGTCCACAGAAGTATATTACTTATACTAGAATTTTGCAAAAAAAGAAAAAAAAAAGGAATGAGGTTAGGCAGGACTTTTGTAAAGCCTTTGTGGTAATTCAATGGTCAATTTCTTTTTCCATGTAACAAACATTTACTAAGCAATTCCAGTGTATTAGGAAGTGAAGGGCTATAAGACAGTCCCCTCCTCTGAAAAAGCTTGTGGTAGCAGGTTAGAGACTCAAATGTTTTGGTCTCCACACATCATTAAACTCTTAAAAATTACTCAAGAACCCAAAAGAGCTTTTGTTTATCTGGGTTATATTGGCCAATATCTATGTACTAAAAATTACAACTAAGAACCTCCCAAATAATGTATTCATTTAAAACATATTATATGTCAACACTAAAATATATTCTTCTGATGAAATTATTCATGAAACAGACACAGAATCACAGACCTAGAGAATAGACTTGTGGTTGCCAAGGGGGGAGGGTTATATTGGGAGTTTGGGATTAGCAGAAACAAACTATTACATACAAAATGAATAATAAAAGAGAATATGAATGTATGTATAACTGAATCACTTTGCTGCACAGTAGAAATTAACACAATGCTGTAAATCAACGATACTTCAATAAGATAAATTTAAAAACACATATTCTGTTGAATATCATTATTGACTCAATGGACATGAACTTCAGCAAACTCCAGGATATAGTGGAGGACAGGGAAGCCTGGTGTGCTGTGGTCCATAGGGTAGCAAGAGTCGAATATGATTTAGCGAATGAACAATGAAACACTCTTTTTGAAAGACATATATTTTTTCAAAATATAAAATATTATATATGTAAAATAAAATTCAGTGAGAAAAGTGGCACTATTTTACACTTCTTCAAATCTCTTTAATGTCTGGCTTAATGAAAGACAACTGGATTCTCATTTTCTGCTTCTGCATTCAATCTGCTATGATAATGTGGTGATTGGCATACATTAAGAAAACCCATATTCAAGAAGATACAGGGCTTCCCAGGTGGCGCAGTCATAGAGAATCCGCCTGCCAATTCAGGAGACATGTGTTCAACCCCTGGTCTGGGAAGATCCCACATGATGCAAAGCAACTAACCCCACGCACCATAACCACTGAGACTGCTCTAGAGCCCAGGAACCACAACTACTGATCCCATGTGCCACAGCAACTGAAGTCCATTGTGCCCTAAAGCCCACACTTCACATCAAGAGAAGCCACAGCAATGAGAAGCCCACACACTGCAGCTAGAGAGTACCCTCACTCCCTGCAACTAGAAAACAGCCAGCATAGCAACAAAGACTCAGCACAGCCAAAACAAACAAGATTCACAGCTTAAACAACAACAAAAAAGAGGAATGTGACTCTCTGAATGTCCTGTGAGGCCCACAGGGGTTCATGGATCACAATTTGACAACAGTCAGTCTAGGACAATGATTTCCAATTTTTTTTTTTTTGATGAAATGCCTCATCAGTAAAAAAAAAAATTGAAAATATTCCCTCCAGTGCATGCATAAACATATTAAATATATTATTCTACTAATATTACCATTTCTACTATGAAACATACTCACTATAATATTTAAGATAATATGAAAAATAAAGTCCATCTAGTCAAGGCTACGGAGAAGGCAATGGCAACCCACTCCAGTACTCTTGCCTGGAAAATCCTGTGGACGGAGGAGCCTGGTAGGCTGCAGTCCCTAGGGTCACTAAGAGTAAGACACAACTGAGAGACTTCACTTTCACTTTTCACTTTCATGCAGTGGAGAAGAAAATGCCACCCACTCCAGTGTTCTTGCCTGGAGAATCCCAGGGACGGGGGAGCCTGGTGGGCTGCAGTCTATGGGTCACACAGGGTTGGACACGACTGAAGTAACAGCAGAAGTAACAGCAGCAGCAACAGCAGCAGTCAAGGCTATGGTTTTTGCAGTGGTCATGTATGGATGTGAGAGTTAGACTATAAAGAAAGCTGAGCACAGAAGAATTGATGCTTTTGAACTGTGGTGTTGGAGAAGACTCTTGAGCGTCCCTTGGACTGCAAGGAGATCCAACTAGTCCATCCTAAAGGAGATCAGTCCTGGGTGTTCATTGGGAGGACTGATGTTGAAGCTGAAACTCCAATATTTTGACCACCTGATATGAAGAGCTGATTTATTTGAAAAGATCCTGATGCTGGGAAAGATTGAGGGCGGGAGGAGAAGGGGACAACAGAGGATGAGATGGTTGGATGGCATCACCGATTCAATGGACATGAGTTTGGCTGGTGGAGTTGGTGATGGACAGGGTGGCCAGGCGTGCTGTGGTTCATGAGGTCGCAAAGAGTCGGACATGACTGAGTGACTGAACCAAACTGAACTGACCTATGGACTTAGAAAAGACGGAAAGATACAAAGACACATTTACAAGAGAATTTTAAAAGGGCTCTAAAGGATGAAATTGTCACTTTGTCCCACAGACAGAAAACATTTTTGTATCCCAATTAGTCCCATGATGACTAATTCTTTTTTGTTTTGCTTTGCTTTTAAAAATTTAGTAGAGAACCTTTTCTTTTCATCTCTGAATGAGTTTATTTCCTGATGAGAACAGTAAGTAGCATTTATTATAGAAGATTTAGAAAACAGATAACAAAAATAACTAAAATCTTAAGACCCAGTGATAATTAATATTATTAATAGTTACACATAGTTTTATTTATATATATATATGACTATATAATACATAATTATTTCTATATAAACCCAGATAATGCCATACATACTAATATAATGCCTATAATTTTTGGCAATATATTCAAGCATCTTTCCATGACATTGTTTTCTACATCAATATTTTTAATGGTCTCACTGTATTTCATGGAAGGAATCTACTATGACCTAACCAATCCGCCGCCACCGCTGCTGCTGCTGCTGCTGCTGCTGCTGCTGCTGCTGCTGCCGCCGCTTCAGTCATGTCCAACTCTGTGCGACCCCATAGACGGCAGCCCACCAGGCTCCCCCATCCCTGGGATTCTCCAGGCAAGAACACTGGAGTGGGTTGCCATTTCCTTCTCCAATGCATGAAAGTGAAAAGTGAAAGTGAAGTCACTCAGTCGTGTCCAACTCTTAGCGACCCCATAGACTGCAGCCTACCAGGCTCCTCCATCCATGGGGTTTTCCAGGCAAGAGCACTGGAGTGGGGTGTCACTGCCTTCTCCGAACCAATCCCCTACTATAGGATATTTAGTTTCCAATCTATGAAGAAAAGTTATGATAAATACTCTTGTATTTTTTATTTTGCCTGTGCCGTATCTTTGTGTTTGTCCCTAAAACACTCTGTCCATGAAGAAAGGCTATGGTAACTTTTTGTGCTGTTTGTGTTCTCTTTTTTGTTTATCTATGAAAAACTACTTATCTATAAATTGCTGAACTTAAATGAATGTTTTTTATTTAAATCTATTACTATGAACTGTCCCGAAGAGAGTTTATGAAACCTTTCTTTTTTAATCTGTATCTTATTGTTATTTTAATTTACCACTGAATTTTCTTAAATACACTATAGTAACTGACCATTTCTTTCTTTTAGAATCACTTAGTTTTTTGCTACTCACTGTGTACTTCAATTCTTCTTCCATCAATCTGGCACCTTGCTAACCTAGTTACTCAGTTGGCAACTCTCTATGCTTTTTATTTATTAACCAAATATTTATCATAAGCACTAAGTATGACCAAAACAGAGCAATATACTAATGGCAAAGCTGAAATTAAACTGACAGGCTTGGGGCAGAGGAGGCTTTTCTAAGGACAATTAATATAAATTAATATAAAATATATAATGTAACCAGTAGTCTAACAAAATCTCCATAACCTTCACCCCACAGATAAGTGTGTCACTTTGTCCCACAGTGACTATCCTTAATACCTTCAGTAACTATTTGGTATAATAAGGGTGAAGAATACAGAAGATGGGAGGGTGGGTGCTGAAATTTTAGGATTCAATGCTAGTAAATTTCTAGTATTTTAGCTATTAATTAAGGATATTGGAATTCACAGAAAAAGTATAACAATATAGCAACACTGAAAATGTATATGATGCAATGTTAGCTTTTATAAAACTAACAATAAAATCACATATGCAAATAAACAAGAATATGCAAAATTAAAACTGCTGTATCACAAAGATAGGTTTAGTAATACTTTTATTTACAAATTTTTTAACAATATAGGGACACTTTATGCAAATATATATTTCTGCCTAGAACCCTTAATTATTCTAATTTTCTTTAATTTTTATAAAATTATAATAATAAAACAGTTGAGAGGATCAAATTTTAAGATGTGGCTCCTAGGTTCAGTTATGTCCAGGTTCACTCCATTCTCCTAAATCATGTCAAAAGCATTCCTACTTTATAATACTAATATAATAGCAAACATTTTGTAGCTCTGTATTTTCCAAAATAAATTCACATATATTATCTCACACCAACAAGTGTATTTTTCTGACTATTACTGCACACATCTTTCCACTAAACTTTACCGCTCCCTGTGATTAAAGAAAAAAAAAATTCTGATTAATGGTCTCAATAATATCAGATTCTGAATAAAAAGAGAAATATTCTACATTTAATATACTTTTCTTACAAGAGCAGTAAGTTGTACAAATTCACTTTAGCCAGATATATAAAAAGAGCTGAAACAGAACAAAAGAACTTGGTAAAAAAATCTGAATCATAAAATTCTAGGTAATCAAGATTTAGACTATAAAATTTGAAACATATAAAGCTTTTATAAGAACTGTGTTGCTTGGGCAAAATATTTCTAAGCACTTCTAAAGGAGATTATTTCAAAACCTGGTATGCTTAGAATGTTAAAATAATTCCTTAAAAAGCAATTTCATTCACGAGCTGATCTCATTTTTTTCTGAAACAACTGTAATTTTTACCTTATTCTCTACTATTGAGTTGGATTTGAATTCAAATGCTAAATATCAGGTTTTAAAAATATGCACAACACGATGCTACCAATGAAAGAGAGGAAAAGTCAAATCCCACCAAATAATCTAACAGATGGTAAGAAGGAGAAGGATAATTATAATGGCACTGATGACAATACAGCTAAGGTGTTCTTAGTAGTTACTATATAGTTACTATATACATCATAGTCCAGTCTAAGCATGAATTATCTCATAATTCACAACAATACTGAGGAATATATCAAAATATATATCAAAAAATAACAAAGCGAAACTTAAAAAGTTAATTCACAAGTCACATGGCTAATATTTGGTACAACCAAGGCATGAGCCTTGACAGTATTGATTTTATAGTAACTAAATTTTGTCAAATTACAAGGAAAACTATTTTAAACCATAAGAAAACATAAATATTTAGTCAGTTCTTACCTCTTCAGGCAGTTCACTGTACATGGTTTCAGAGGTAGACAACAGAAATATGGGTGAAAATGACGGTATATCTTGTAACAGAGTCAGAAAAGTTGCTCTCACAGTTTCACTGACAGCTTCCCACCAATCACCAATGTGAGGCATGTAAACAATACTAGGTACTGTTCTTCGAGCTTCACGAAAAATCTAATTAAGGAAAGAACTGGCATTAAACATTCAAATAGAAATTATTATAAAGTCTACACAGTAACTTCCCAATACATTAAATGTGTCAAGCCTGTTACTATAATTACAGTCAGCCTCAATATTCAAGTTGTTCAAGACATAATGCACAAACCATACATACAACTTCTATCTACCCTTATCCCACCTAAGAAAAGGAGAATATTTTGTTATTATTCCTACTCAGTATGTATTAATAGTATAAAGGTATCATATTGCTCCATTTCTCTATCACATAAAGTAAAACACCACTATGATGCTGCAAATAAAGAGATAAGCATGCACCTATATGTCACCTACGTAAGAGTGATTATCAGGAAGCACAAAGAAGAAAAAGAAGACACAGTTTACATGTTCGTGCACACTGCCTAAAATCACTCAACATATGGATTAAATATTTTAACCAAGATATGCCACCCTAAAGCTTAAAATTAATGAACTATTCGGCTGAACCACTTGTTTACCTCCCATTACCTTAATTCAATCTTCTATAAAATAGTCACAAAACACCTTTAATCTCTAAAAAGCAATAAATAAATTAGCAAAAAACTATGAGATACTCCCACTTCAGAAAGTAGAAAATAAAGTTTCCCCAGGTGTTAAAGAGTCTTAACCATAGCTTCAGTCACAGTCTGCCAACACATGCAAATAAAGACCAGGCTGGCAATTAAGAAGTTGCCAGACAGAACTACTGCCCTTTTACATAAAAGTCAACATCAACTCAATAGTCCATCAACAAATTCTTATAGGTTAATATGACATCTCTTCAGTACCTTTAATAAGTGTATGAGTAAGTTAAAAATCTGACTATCAGGGACTTCCCTGGCTGTCCAGTGGTTAAGACTTCATGCTTCAAATGCAGGGCACAGGTTTGATCCCTGGTCGGGGACTAAGATCCACATGCCATGCGGTGCAGCCAGAAAAAAATAAACCTGTCTCTCTCGTTTCAATAGAAGAATTCTACTTCTAAAATTCTCTATTTTCTCTTAAACACATTTCAATTAGCCTATGTAATGTGCAAGATACAGAAATGAGAATCAAATAGTTTAAATGATTATCAAAACATTCCTAAGATTCAAAAGGATTATTTTTCTTTAATGAGTAAGCCTACCACTTGTATGAATTTTTCAAATATTATATTTTATATAGTTTTAAATCTCCTGGGTAAAATAAAATATACTGCCAATTTAATAATAAGCCAGATGAAAAATGCTAAAATAAAAATTTCCCCCTAATTGGAAATGTAGATGTTATGATCACTCACATCAAAAGTAATATTTGTTCCTTTCCTTCCTTTAACATTTGCATATCCACCAATCCAGAACAGTTGTACAGTACAACTCCTTCAGGACCTTCAAATTTTGACCTTTTCTGCAAATACACACTCTCTTATCCTGGATCTTGAAATCCAAGGATTATTATTTTCCAAAGTTCATGTAGAAGATTCACAAGAGAAAAACAAGCATAAATGTTGGCAAAAGGAAGGAACCACACAGGAGCACAAAGGCAAGAGAGGTATTTGATTCCAAAAAAATGTTTTTAATTTTACTACATGCCACCTAAATCAGGCATGATATGTAGAAGACAGTGACCAATGGCTGTTGCTGATAAAACAAGGGTAAGCCAGCAGGAAGAAAAAGGTGATTATATGAAAAAGACTAACAAACTTCACAGCTTATTAAGAAACCTCACAAAACTACCTACCTAATTCAGCCATGCAGGTTACCACATGCCCAGGGAAAGATGAAAAAACATGCCTTTGAAATCTGCCTTGCTAATTCTAGTATTTGTAGGTTAGATTTTCTATTAATACATGGATTGAGAACATCTACCTGCTAGCAAAGCTACAAGAGTACAGGCAAAGCAACAGACAGTTTAAATGATAATAAACAATTTTCCAGAGCCGTAAGTTAAACAGTGCAGTAATGCAGGTGTTTCAAACATATCTGCAAGGTTGAACTACATATATAAGTATCACCAACTGTAAAAGAGTGGAGGGATATTTCTATTTCTTTCCTTTTCTCATCCAAACCTCTCAAAATTAGCACACTGAGTAAGATAATAATATTTCATTACCCTTTTTGTTTCCAAAGACTTTAGGAAAGCATCTTTATTAGAACTTTTTGAAATTATATTTGAAAACCTAGAGGGCAAAAAATGATCAGGAAAAAGTCTAAGATAAATATAGAAAAATAAAAAGGCTCAGACTTTCTGGTCCATGAATATATAATTACATGAATCAAGAATTAATCTAATTATATGCAATATCAATAATCAAGGAATAGTTTTCTCTGAAACTTTTAAAGGAAAAACATCCTTAATTTCCAGAAAAATTTTAAAATGCTACTAAAACAAATTTCCTTTTTAACTCCTTATTCTATTTTATCTCTGAATGTTAAAATAAACTTTTATATTTTCCTTAAATAGTCAACCTATCCTAATTCTCCTGTTTTTGAAACGAAATTTCAAAAAGAATAGACTGAGGATAGTATTTAAAAACTGATTTAAAAGTTTAATCATAGTGTGTGTGTGTGTGTGTTTTTAATGTAAAGTCAGCTCTTCAGCAGTTTCCAGGTAATTTTAGAAGTTGTAGAATAAAATAGTTGTGGTGGTTTAGTTGCCAAGCCATGTCTGACTCTTTTGTGACCCCATGGACTAAAAGCCCTCCAGGCTCTTTTGTCCATGGGACTTCCCAGGCAACAATACTGGAGTAGGTTGCCATTTCCTTCTCCAGGGGATCTTCCCGACCCAGTGATCAAACCCGGGTCTCCTGCATTGGCAGGCGGATTCTTTACCACTGAGTCACAAGGGAAGCCCCATGGAATAAGATACACTCTGTGAAATCAGTTAATTAAATATTTCATAGGAGAAAAATAAAGCCTAGTTTTAGTGAAGCGGCAACTGTCTTGGGAACAAGTGATGCCATTTGATAACTAGAAAAATACTCACCTATAGGGTGTCTTGGATTGGTGGATGTGCAAGGTGTAGTAGAAAACAGAAAAACTGTTATAGAGAAAAAAAGACAGTAGGCCAAATTACTGAACCAACCGTTTCAAAATACCTCTGACATGACCAGCACTCTTGCACAAATAAATGAACAAACACCAGTGTATGTGAATGTTCATTTTGATTCTTTAAACAATATACTTCTGGCCTCTTCCTCTCCCAGACATCATAGTCCTGTATATAACTTTTTAAATTTCTTTATTTGAAAAAAAACACAAACTATTTTCTCTGAGTATTGATGATATGAAAGGCAAAAATTGGGCCTTTCATGCAAGGAAGCACTAACAATACAAACTGCACTTGTATTTATGAGTCCTTAGTTCAAAAACTAAATTTCAAATCAGTACACTAGATACCAAATTAAAATGTTCAGTGCATGAAAATTTACTGTATCTTTAAAAAATTAAGAATATACAGCCTGTAACAAGCCACTTTAAAAACTGAAAACTAGAGTAATTTTAAATGCAAAAGTACATGAAGCAGAAAGCTCCAAGCCAGTACAGTTTTCACTTTTCTAAAAGGGGCTACATGAGAAAAACAACTTTGTTTCATCAATAAATTTCCAGAATTTGTCTTGGTCACTTTATAATATTATGAATGTACTAAAATTATAAGACATAAGTAAAAGAAAAATCTTGGTGGCTAATTTATTCTCAATTTTTATAAAAATTAAAAAGTACTATTTAAATAAGTTTAATTCCTTAAACCATGATATCAAAAAAAAGTTAAAATAATACTATGTCTCCATTATCAATAACTTTATTCCATATATGTCACTTATTCCATTTTGAGCATCTCTGTGAAAATAAGGCACTGCCTTGAGGTTTGAAGATTCAGGATTCAAGAAATAAAAAGCCCAATTTCTTTACAAGCATATAAAATCAGCCTGTTAAAAAACCCAGCTATGCTAGAGTTTCTGAACAATGGGTTTAATACAAATCAACATTTCTTGAAAATTAAAACACCCAAGTTCCTTTTCTGATATTTTCATTGCTAAAAACTTCAATAATTTCAGTAAATGTGACACAATTTGGGCCAGGATAATTTAATTGGTTTACAACTCCAAGAAAAAAAAAGTGCTATGGCAAAACACAGATGTATTAGCCATGTACACAAACACAAGAGCTTCCCCAGCATACACAGAGTGTTATAGAGAAACCTAGAAATCCTCTTTCACAAACACAAGGGCATCCAAAGTATACACATAGGTAAGTATATTAATTCCTTAATGCCACATAACCGAAACAGATTTTCCCTGAGAATTTTCAGATGTAATTTCTTTCTGGGGAAAAATAAATACTAAAATTTTTACCCTCCAAAAAACTTTACTGACCATGTGAAATTACTCGTAACAACATACAGTACCCAAACTCCAAAGCTTTTGACAGGTTATATTTAAATTTATCAATTCAGTTATACCTCGATAGTAATGAAAACAATTAAGTAACACATTCATCAATCACTTTTTCCCTAAATCAGCAATGGAAATAATACAAGAGGGAAAAAAAATACATCTGAAAAAGTCAGTAAAAGGGACTCATAGTTGTTGCAATTTTTAAAACATTTTATTTTTAATTGGAGGATAATTACTTTACTCTACTGTGATGGTTTCTGGCATACATCAACAACATGAATCAGCCATAGGTACACATGTTTCCTCCCTCTTAAACCTCCCTCCACATTCCACCCCCTAGGTTGTCACAGAGCACCAGCTTTGAGTTCCCTGCATCATATGCAAATTCCCAATGGCTATCTATTTTACATATGGTAGTCTCTATGTTTCAATGCTACTGTCTCAAATCATCCCATCTTCTCCCCCAGCTTCTGAAAGTTCTCTATGTCTATTTCTCCACTGCTGCCCCGTAGATAGATTCATCAGTACCATCATTCTAGATTTCATATGTATGCATTAATATACGATATCTGTCTTTCTCTTTCTGATTTACTTCACTCTGTATAATAGGCTCTAGATTTGTCCACCTCATTAGAGCTGCTATTTTTATTTTTTAGAGAGTGTTAACACAGTAAATCTTTTACTGTGGATACTGACATCTCCAGCCTTGTTGTAGGGGCTCAATAATTACTTGTGAACTGCCTGGGACAACCATAAATCTTCCAGGCTACATCAGTTTCCATTCTCCTACCCTCAGAATCTTTGGAAGACTATGAAATGCTAAGTAAAATACATACAGACATGCTCATACACAGAGCTACTTTATGAACTCTGGCAATTGTTTCAGTTACAAATGTCAAACTACTGTCCAGTAATCAGCAAAAACAGCAGTCCCCAACTCTTCTTCAAACCTTTTTTTTGGCACCAGGGTTGGCACAATTTTTCCATGGAGGGGGCAGGCGGCAGGCCACGGATATTGAGATGATTCAAGTGCATTTCATTTACTATGCAGCTGCTGATCTGACAAGAGGCTTAGCTTAGGCAGTAATGCCAGCAATGGGGAGCAACTATAAATATAGATGAAATTTCACTCACCTCCTGCTGTGCAGCCCGGTTCCTAACAGGCCACAGACTGGTACCAGCTATGGCCCTGGGGTTGGGAACCCCTGAGCTAAAACTATATTTCTAAGTGTTTATTTACTGAAGACTTAAAATAGTAACAACTGGGATGCACATTTAAAGTGCAGGTTTCTGGGCTCATCTCAAATTTCATGAATCAGAATCAGCCAGAGAATCAGAAATTTTAATAAGCACCCCCAGGAGATTCTCATTCTCATTCTCATTAAACTTTAAGAACCAATGAGAAAACCCTCCAGCAGAAACTAACTCCTCTACCACTTTTCATGCAACTGATAAAATTAATCAATAGCAGAGGCATTTGGAAGAAGAAAAATGTATTTATCTGCTGTGTGTGGATGTTCTAAGGAACAAGCATAAAACTAAACATGATCCTCATGGCATAAAGAAATATGAAGTAGGGCTCTTCTGCCCCTTCCATCTCAACACAAAAAAACAAACCTTTAAAGGTGATTTAAGACTCCTTTCCTTTAAAACTACCTGTCACATTCATGTTGCACTATTAAACAACCCAATTTAATTTGCATTACACATCTCAGAGGCAGAGGTAAAGAAAATCACAGAATAACTTGCCACAGATCAAACCCTTATATTCCACATCTATTTAGAGATAATCTTGTTTACAGAAGGACCAGCTACCAAGAGAAGGAAACCAAAAGAGAAGAAAAGAAAGTGAATATAGGTGAGAAAAGGATTTTTTTGTTTCTCTTTCCTCAGTATTTTGGCACTTAGGCACTCTTTCTCCATAAGGCTTTTTTACCTACTTATACCCAGGCTTGTCAATCTCTTAATTTCTCAAATTAAGAAAAAACTCCTCAGTTTCATTATATAATAGTCTATTTTTGAAAAGTTTTCTGGAAAAGACAGTAGTATATTTTATTATCATAAATAAAATATGTACTTAAAATTCAAAGTCAGGGATTAACTGGGACAGTTTATGTGGTCTCTGGTCAATATTCAGAGAAAGTCTCAGCTTCAACTACCAACCTATAAAATTGAACCAGTGTCTGGGCAGATTAGACATCCATGTGTTGGTCACTCAAGAAGAGGCTGCACTTCCAACCCAAAAGTTCACAGGTGAAAGCAGAGAAGATGAGCTGTCTTGACCCACTAGACGCAATGGAATATAACCAAAAACCCAGTGGGTTTTGTTGTTTTCCACTACCAAGTGACACTTCTCTCCACCCTCCTCACCAACATGAAAAAAAAAGTATCAAAAGCCAAGATATGTGAAAGAGACCAAAGAACATGCGGTTAGAATTCAAATTTAGCCCAATGATGCCAAGCAGGATTCAGGGGAAAAAAAAAAAAAAAAACCCGAGGATCCCATAAGATCAACATACAGTTTACTATGTATTTCCTAAGTATTTCCTTACCTAACATGAAGCCAGTATTATGGCTGTGAATATACACACACATTAGCCATAAGGAACAACTAACTAGACAGAGAATACCCTCTTCACTTTGAAAATGTTCTACCTTCAAAGTGATTTTATCTTTCAGTTTGCCTGAAACTTTCAAATACACAAGTAAAAAGAAAAAAATTTCTAAACTATATAGCAGAGTGTAAACAAAAATGACAAAGTTTACTCATTCCCCTAATCCTCCAAATTCCTTCCCCCAAACCAAAACAATTATTTAACAAGGTTTTTTTTTTTTGGGGGGGGGTGTAATTCTTGGATGAAATTTCTACTTATATATAAACATGGACATATATTTTTTAAGTCTTTTTTTAACACAAAGAAGATCATACTTAGATTGACTTATAGTATCTAACAATAAGGAGACCACTAATATCTCCTTCATCTTTCCACATCAGCCTATATAAATCTTTTACCTCACTCTTGTTAGACTTCTTAGTATTTCTGTTACTATACTTTAGCCAGTCCACCATAAAAAGGACATTTAGTTTGCTTCTTTTTGTCTTATTATTTGCTAATTCTACACAATACTTTGATGAATACCCCTGTACATTCAAGAGTGAATACTTGTAGCTAATGTATCTTTAGGAAATGTTTCTTAATGTAAATTTCCTGGGTCAAAAAATAAATTTACATTTCCACTCACCAAGTATGAGTGCTCACATATCCAATATTAGGTTTATCAAGCTTTTCATTTTCACAAGTCTATAGCTGTTTAAAATAGCATCTTTCTGCTTTAACATGCTTTTTTTCCACTTATAGGTAAGACAAAGAATCTTTTCAAAATTTTATTGGTTGCATTTGCCACTTTTTTCTCCCTATAAATGGCATGCTCTTATTTTCCCAATTCTTATTAGGTTGTTATCCTTTCTTCTTCTTGATTTTAATATGTTTTTGTATAGCTAGGAAACTTGTTCTTGACAGGTGTTACAAATACAAACCTTTGCCAGGTTATATCTATTAATTTTATTTAAAGAAAAGTTTTTTGTCATGAGTAATTTAAAAATTTTATAAAGTCAATTTTGTTCTTATTTTTCTTGGCTTCTATATATTGCTTTGAAATTACTTTCCCATATCCAAGATAATATACTGCCCTTGTGAATTATCCTAACACTTTAATAGTTCCATTAACAATCTAGAATTTACTGGGCCTAAATTTTAGGCAGAAAATCCAGTTTTTCTTTTTCCTTCATAGAGCCAGCCAGTTTTCTAAGACTATTTATTAAATAATCTATCTATTCTAAGATACAGAGCTTCCCTCATAACTCAGTTGGTAGAGTCTGCCTGCAATACAAGAGACCTGGGCTTGATTCCTGGATGGGGAAGATAGCCTGGAGAAGGAAATGGCAACCCACTCCACTATTCTTGCCTGGACAATCTCACTGACAGAGGAGCCTGGCAGGCTATAGTCTATGGGGTCGCAAGAGTCAGACATGACTGAGCGACTAAGTACACACACATTCTAAGAAATCAAATGTCATCATCATCATATACTTAACATCATCAGACACTAAATTCTATTTCTACACAGGCCTAAGCATGATTTCTCACTTTTGTTCCATTGTTTGTCAGTCTACTCCTGCACAGTTACAAGTACTGTATTATCACAGTTCTACTACACATCTGTTGGAGAAGGAAATGGTAACCCACTCCAGTATTCTTGCCTGGAAAATCCCATGGACGGAGAAGCCTGGTAGGCTACAGTCCATGGGGTCGCAAAGAGTCGGACATGACTGAATCACTTCACTTCACTACATCTGTAAACATCTGGAAGGGATATATCATTACAGTTTCTCCTTTAGAATTCTCCTTCCTATGCTCATATTTATTTTCTAGAGGGAAAAAAAAAAGAGCCTTTTTTTTTTTTTAATGTCTCCTCTTAAATGTTGGGGGGGGGCAGATTATTATTGAGATTGCACTTAATTTAGAAAAGAACTCATGGCTCTCCAATGTTGAGTCTTACCAGTCACTAGCTGTATGTAGCAGTAGAGATAAATATGATGATAGTTGTCATTGTTGGGTACTGTATGCCAAGACTATTGGGTAAGCTTGTTTCAATAATCAAAATAACCTTATGTGGTACCATTATCTTTGTTTCATAGATGAGACAATTGAGGCTTACAGAGGTTAAGCAATGTATCTGCTGCTGCTGCTGTTAAGTTGCTTCAGTCATGTCCGACTCTGTGCAACCCCATAGACAGCAGCCCACCAGGCTTCCCCGTCCCTGGGATTCTCCAGGCAAGCACACTGGAGTGGGTTGCAATTTCCTTCTCCAATGCATGAAAGTGAAAAGTGAAAGTGAAGTCGCTCAGTCGTGTCTGACTCTAGTGACTCCACAGACCGCAGCCTACCAGGCTCCTCTGTCCACGGGATTTTCCAGGCAAAAGTACTGGAGTGGGGTGCCATTGCCTTCTCTGAAGCTACATATCTAAGGCCACAAAAATACAAATACACTGAGATTTTAATCTGTGCAATATGATTTGAGTATACACTTTGAATCATAGTAAATATAAACGAGGTATGCCTTTTCACTTATACAGCTGTCCTCAAGTGACTTTTAAGCTTTCTTCTTTTAGGCCATACAATTTAATTGTTAATTCCTAGGTAAAATTAGTTGCTATTAATATTTTAAATGGGACCTCTCCTTTTATTATGCAGTTGACCCTTGAACAGGTAGGGGTTAATCTGTGAATAATTTATAGTCAGGCCCTCTGGATTTGCAGTTTCTCCACATCCACAGATTCAACCAACCACAGACTTTGTCATTTTGTAGTTACTGCTGAAGAATATCTGTCTATAAGTGGACCCATGCAGTTCAACATTAACTTTGAAATTATCCACCTTACAAAATTCCCTTATTGGCCCTAATTGTCTTTTAGTTAATACTATAATCATACCATTGGCAAAAAAAATTTTTTTTTGGTCCACACATATACATGTAGCTCTATCTTTATTTTAATATACTTACTTCCCAGAGGGCTTCCCTGATAGCTCAGTTGGTAAAGAATACGCCTGCAATGCAGGAGACGCCGGTTCGATTCCTGGGTCTGGAAGATCCACTGGAGAAGGGATAGACTACCCACTCCAGCATTCTTGGGCTTCCCTTGTGGCTCAGCTGGTAAAGAATCTGCCTGCAATGCAGGAGACCTGGGTTGGGAAGATCCCCTGGAGAAGGGAAAGTCTACCCACTCCATTCTGGCCTGGAGAATGCCATGGACTATATAGTCCATGGGATCACAAAGAGTCGGACACAACTGAGCGACTTTCACTTTCACTTTACTTCCCAGAAGTATTTTGAGAGGAAATTGGTGGTTCATTTAGGTTTTGACATTTTTTGGTTCCGGAGTTTGTTTTTTTTCACCTTTTGTGTCCATATTCTCTTTTTATTCTTTATCTTTGTTCATAGCACTGTGTAGTTTTATTGGCAAATATTTTTAACTTCAAAATGTTCATTCCAATATTTATATTTCCTCATATCTAACTGAATCAATTTTGCATGCCTTAGTAATAGTACATTACTCTTTCAATGTGCTACTAGATAAATTTGGAATATTTACTTTATGTCCACTGTCTAAGTGAGATTGGTCTACAATTTTCTTTGTATTTCTTTCAAAGGTTTAGCACCATTCTTTTTTATGATTTCACATCTTCTTCTATGCTTTGGAACAGTTTAACCAGCATCAAAATAATCTTAACCTTTAAGATTAAAAGAATTCACCTATGAAATTGTTTGGACTCAGTGCTTGTTGACACTCAATTTCTTCTTCCACAACTATTGTCTATTTAGATTCTCTCTCCTCTGAAGTCACCTTATTAATTTATATTTTCCTAGTAAATCACTTGGATTTATTTTAAATGGTACTGAGTTATTCCCCTACTTGCATAAAAACTATAATAATTTTGTCTCACTAAAAAAGAAAAACATGAGCAAACATATAAATCAACCTTATTGGAGAACACTCACAGCCAGGATAAATTAAATGTATAAAACTTGGAGAAAATCACTGGTATTAAGATTTTTAGTCAGGCCATGGGTTTGGGAAAAAAAATCTTTAATTAGGACTTTATAAGTAGTGAAGTACTGCTAGGATGTTCATACCCAAAGAACTGTTAAGTAAAAGAGAAATAAATCTGACACTATTGGCCACCTGATACGAAGAGCTGACTCATTTGAAAAGACCCTGATGCTGGGAAAGATTGAAGGCGGGAGGAGAATGGGACGACAGACGATGAGATGGCTGGATGGCATCACCGACTCAATTGACATGAGTTTGAGTAAACTCCAGGAGTTGGAAATGGACAGGAAGGCCTGGCATGCTGCAGTCCACGGGGTTGCAAAGAATCAGACATGACTGAGAGACTGAACTGAACTGACTATGAACTATTTTAAAAAATCTATCTTGCTACAAGGTGCAGAATGGTTGTCAGTTAGATAGTATATGCATTAAATATATATGAACTATAACCGGAGGGGGGAAAAAAAAGTGTGCAATGCTCTTAAGTTTTACTACTCAAGTAGTCTAATCTCTAAAAATAGGCTAAATGTCAAAGTAGAAGATGACACTCAAACATTTAATGAGTACTTACTATGAGGTGGGCACTGTGTCAGAGACACAGAAATGGTGAAGACATGGTCCCTTGGTTCAAAAAACTTATTCCCTTAGCCCCTAGTTCCAACATGACACACTTGTAATAAATTCAGTTATATATTAAAACGTCAAATTGCTTCATAAGCTAGCAAAGATAAAGTATTGGAAAATTAAATTGATTATTGATTGAAATTGACACTTGATTATTAAAACAAATACATATAATTTTTAAATTCCCATCAGTTTTCTAAACTAATTTTAAATCTTGGCTTTCTCAAACTTGATATTATCTCCCTTACTATGATAAGGCTCTTAAGTACAGACAGAAGTTTACAGAGTCTCTGTAAAAAGGGTCAAAAAAAGGCAAAAAGAAGTTCCCTTTCTATACTGTTTAATAAAGCTTTAATATAAGAAATAGGATTATTAAAATTTCAGAAAAAAATGAAGTATCATGGGAAAAACTGATCTCATTTTAAAAAACCAAAAGGATCTTTTGCCTTAATATTAGAATGCTAACAACCAACAAAAAGTTAATATTTATATTACTGTTCTTTGAAAAAAAAATTTATCAAACACTATTGCGATATAAATAATAAGAAAGTTGGAAATACTCTGATATAGTGCAAACCTACCTGTGCACATGATTCTTCAGGTGTTTTGGCACTAACTGAATAAAGTGCTGGGAGATCTAGTCTATGCACAGAGAATTTTTCTAGAGTGTGCAAAAGTGCTGGAGCAAGGTGAGAAGTTTGACCTGAGCCTCGTTCTCCAGACAGCAATAATCTTGGCCTGTAAGAGGTTGGCTGATGATATGGTGACCTGCAATACACATAAGATATAATTATTATTTCAAAACCATACACTCTGAAGATCAAGATGAAATATTAAGAAAATATTTACATAAAAGAATGTAATGCCAAATTAATAGAGCTTTTCCTTCTCTCTCACTTTTTAAGTATAGTGAATCATTTTTTCATTAATTACAGTTTTAAAATATTGATCTCTCTGACCGTATTAACAACAAAGACATAAAAGTATAAAAATCCATTCTGAAAGAAAGTCAGAATACCTGGGTATTCATCTTCTCATACCACATATATTAACTTGGAAAATGCTTCAGATACTAAGTATGATCCAGTTATTAATTATCCAAGGTCAGATGTTAAGAATTCTACTTCTCCAACAGAGATACACATCTAAAGATTATTCCAAATGTAGGGCTTTCTTTATTAATGGTTTCTTTCTTTATTAATGGTAGACTTCATACATATTTTAGAATTTTTAAAATAGAAAAAAAAAAGTAGGACTTCTTCAGTGGCAGCAATTTTGTTTCTAGGCCAATAAAAACTGTTCTTAACTGTTCTTAACTTAGTAGATAACATCTAAAGCCCTACACCAGAAAAGGCCAATTTAGGATAACATATTAAACCAAAATCAACTTGTATTTTCAAGATTCTACAGCACCACTAAAAAGATAAATGAAACAAGTTTATCTAATATCACTGCACATAATGCAGGAAATTCTAGGCAATGCAATATTAATAAAGCAAATTTTAAAATGGAACTAATGGAAAGAAATAGGACAAACACTGTTACTTGTAAAGAACTTGATTATACACTAGAAAATCCAAGAAGATCAACTAATCACTGCCATAGCCTACCACCAACAAAATAACAAGACTGAAGATGGAAACAATTTTCCTAAACACCATCAATAACCAATATAAAGAAGGAAAGAAGATTCTATTCACAACTGTAAAAATACAAATGATAAACAATACTAAATATATAAATCATAAAAAATAATAAAAAATCTAAACAAGAGAGATGCAGAACTACTTGGAATACATCATGGGCCTGAATACAGATGTCAAATCTTCCTATGCATTTACACCTAGCTATTGTTAACTACAAGGCAAAGGCTACCCACTCCAGTGTTCTGGCCTGGAGAATTCCATGGACTGTACAGAATACAGTGGATTGTACAGAATACTATACAGTGACTGTATAGTCCATGGGGTCACAAAGAGTCGGACATGACTAAGCGACTTTCACTTTCACTATTGTTAACTATGGTTAGTTTATGGTATTTTACTTTATAGATTTTTTAAAATGCAAATCAAAAATCCCAAAATAAAATTTGATGCAGGAGATTTAAAACTTCCTTGCAACATTATCTGAAAAAATAATCAAGTAAAAATATCAAGTGGAAAAGTGTGCGAGCTTCAGTTTCAGAACATTTAAACTTATTTTACTAACTAGCACTTCATACAGATTTCTTGTTTAATTTTCTTAACAATTCTATGAAATACACAAGTCTCCTCTTACTAAACAGTAATGAACCCAAGGCTCAGAGAAGTTTGCTATAAGATTACACAACTCGGTGTCCATATAACTGCAAAGCCCAGGTTCTAAAACAGTACGTTAAGATGTGCCTTACTTTATACTAACACATAGTACAGAACAGAATAACAGAATGTATAATATACCAGAGAAAAGAAACCCTGATTAGTGGAACTTAATAGCAGCCCAGAAAACAAATCACAGTAATTGAAAGAATTTTATATGAGATAATAAGCATAAAGATAAATGTAACAAAGATGAACCATAACACAAATATTGTTTTAAAATAGGAAGGATACAGATCCTCATTTCACAGAACAAAATGAATTCTAACATAGAATTAAAAAAACAAAAGATTCATGTATTTTTAATTCATAAAAATCTAAAAACATTTGTTATTCAAAAATTACATCTGAACTACAATCAGACATCACCTCACACTGGTCAGAATGGCCATCATCAAAAAGTCTACAAACGATAAATGCTGCGGAGGGTGTGGAGAAAAGGGAACACTCTTGCATTGTTGGTGGGAATGTAAATTGATACAGCCACTATGGAAGATGGTATGGAGATTCCTTTAAAAACTAGGAATAAAATCACCATATGACCCAGCAATCCCACTCCTAGGCATATACCCTGAGGAAACCAAAACTGAAAAAGACACAGGTATCTCATTGTTCATTGCAGCACTATTTACAATAGCTACAACAGAAAAGCAACCCAAATGACCATCAACAGATGAATGGATAAAGAAGTTGTGGTATATATAAACAATGGAATATTACTCAGTCATAAAAGGAATGCATTTGAGTCAGTTATGATGAGGTGGATGAACTTAGAACCTATTATACAGAGTGAAGTGAGTCAGAAAGAGAAAGATAAATATTGTATTCTAATGCATATATATGGAATCTAGAAAAGTCGTACTGAAGAATTTATGTACAGGGCAGCAATGGAGAAATAGGCATAGAGAACAGACTTAGGGACTTCAGGAGAGGGGAGGAGAGGGTGAGATGTATGGAAAGAGTAACATGGAAAATTACATTACCGTATGTAAAATGGATAGCCAACGAGAATTTGTCTTATAGCTCAGGAAACTCAAATAGGGACTCAGTATCAATCTAGAGGGGTGGGATGGGGTGGGAGATGGGAGATTGACTCAAAAGCGAGGGGATATACGTGTGCCTATGGCTGATTGATGTTGAGGTTTGACAGAAAACAACAAAATTCTGTAAAGCAATTATCCTTCAATAAATTTTAAAAAATTACAATCTGAACCAAATAGCAAACAATCAAATAAGATAATTAAATTTGCCATTAACAGGACTGATTTTAATGCATAAAGAGCTTATATGCACAGTATTTTAACCAAAAATACCTTCTTATACAAAGGACATAGACAATTCAAAAAGAAAATAGAAAGAAGTAACTTTTTAAAAATGATCATTCATTTAACAATTTTCGACTGCTTCCTATGTTGAATGCCTTGGCCTAAAGTATCCACCAATACACTGTTACTACAGAGCTCATGACTCAGTATATTTATTGGAAAAAGGAAATACATTTTAAAAAAAAGCAACAACCTTTGAGTACATGGTGCTATTAGAGACCCACAGATAGCTTTCCTGAAAAAGCGCTACGGAAGCACAAAACTCCAACAGATCAAAGGCAGAAAGCATGAATTTCAAGAAATACAAACAGGATGAACAAAGGAACAGAGGCCAAAAAAAAATCTCTTGGCTCTTTGGGGTAGTAGATATAGTTCATTACAGCCAGCTTCTTTCAAGGTTTTAGGACAATGTAGGGGTAAAGATATTGAGGTAAGGGAGGGGAATTGGGAAAGAGAATCAGACTGCAAAGGGCTATGATAGGTTCTCTAAGCCATGTTAAAAGCCATGTCCTCACTGAAGACAATGAGGAAACATTAAGATGCTTAAGTAGGGTTTTCCTGGTGGGTCAATAGTAAAGAATCTGCCTGCCAGTGCAGGAGACACGTGTTCAATCTCTGATCCTGGAAGATCCCACATGCCATGGAGCAACTAAGCCCCTGGGCCACAACTGTTGAGCCTGTGCTCTAGAGCTCAGGAGCTGCAATTGCTAAGCCCATGTGCAGCAACCACTGAAGCCTGTGCGCCAAGAGCCCATGCTCTGCAGCAAGAAGTCTGCACGCTGCAACTAGAGAAAAGCCCCCACGCAGTGCGACAGAGAAAAAGCCTGCACAGCAATGAAGACCCAGCACAGCCAAAATAAGTAAATATATAAAATTTTTTTTTTTTAAAGATGCTCAAGCAGGGGAAGTTACATAAGCATACACATGTTTTTGGATGGTAACTCTAACTCAGCATATCAGTAGAGGAAAGAGTTTTCGAAAGAAGGTAAACAGTAGGAGTAAGGTAAGGAGCAGCGGCTGCGCTTTGCTGGAACAGCCGTGAAGAGATACCACACGCCCAAGGTAAGAGAAACCAAAGTAAAATGGTAGGTGTTGCAAGAGGGCATCAGAGGGCAGACATACTGAAACCATACTCACAGAAATCTAGTCAATCTAATCACACTAGGACCACAGCCTTGTTGAACTCAATGAAACTAAGCCATGCCCACGGGGCAACCCAAGATGGGCGGGTCATGGTGGAGAGGTCTGACAGAATGTGGTCCACTGGAGAAGGGAATGGCAAACCACTTCAGTATTCTTGCCTTGAGAACCCCATGAACAGTATGAAAAGGCAAAATGATAGGATACTGAAAGAGGTGTCCCCAGGTCAGTAGGTGCCCAATATGCTACTGGAGGTCAGTGGAGAAATAAAATCCAGAAAGAATGAAGGGATGGAGCCAAAGCAAAACCAATATCCAGCTGTGGATGTGACTGGTGATAGAAGCAAGGTCCGATGCTGTAAAGAGCAATATTGCATAGGAACCTGGAATGTCAGGTCTATGAATCAAGGCAAATTGGAAGTGGTCAAACAGGAGATGGCAAGAGTGAACATTGACATTCTAGGAATCAGCGAACTAAAATGGACTGGAATGGGTGAATTTAACTCAGATGACCATTATATCTACTACTGCAGGCAAGAATCATTCCCTCAGAAGAAATGGAGTAGCCATCATGGTCAACAAAAGAGTCCAAAATGCAGTACTTGGATGCAGTCTCAAAAATGACAGAATAATCTCTGTTCGTTTCAAAGGCAAACCATTCAATATCACAGTAATCCAACTCTATGCCCCAACCAGTAACACTGAAGAAGCTGAAGTTGAACTGTTCTATGAAGACCTACAAGACCTTTTAGAACTAACACCCAAAAAAGATGTCCTTTTCATTATAGGGGACTGGAATGCAAAAGTAGGAAGTCAAGAAACACCTGGAGTAACAGGCAAATTTGGCCTTGGAATGCGGAATGAAGCAGGGCAAAGACTAATACAGTTTTGCCAAGAAAATGCCCTGGTCATAGCAAACACCCTCTTCCAACAACACAAGAGAAGACTCTACACATGGACATCACCAAATGGTCAACACCGAAATCAGATTGATTATATTCTCTGCAGCAAAAGATGGAGAAGCTCTATACAGTCAACAAAAACAAGACCAGGAGCTGACTGTGGCTCAGATCATGAGCTCCTTATTACCAAATTCAGACTGAAATTGAAGAAAGCAGGGAAAACTGCTAGACCATTCAGGTATGACCTAAATCAAATCCCTTATGATTATACAGTGGAAGTGAGAAATAGATTTAAGGGCCTAGATCTGATAGATAGAGTGCCTGATGAACTATGGAATGAGGTTCGTGACACTGTACAGGAGACAGGGATCAAGACCATCCCCATGGAAAAGAAATGCAAAAAAGCAAAATGGGGAAGCCTTACAAATAGCTGTGAAAAACAAGAGAAGGGAAAAGCCAAGGAGAAAAGGAAAGATATAAGCATCTGAATGCAGAGTTCCAAAGAATAGCAAGAAGAGATAAGAAAGCCTTCTTCAGCGATCAATGCAAAGAAATAGAGGAAAACAACAGAATGGGAAAGACTAGAGATCTCTTCAAGAAAATTAGAGATACCAAGGGAACATTTCATGCAAAGATGGGCTCGATAAAGGACAGAAATGGTATGGACCTAACAGAAGCAGAAGATATTAAGAAGAGATGGCAAGAATACACAGAAGAACTGTACAAGAAGGATCTTCACGACCCGGATAATCACGATGGTGTGATCATTCATCTAGAACCAGACATCCTGGAATGTGAAGTCAAGTGGGCCTTAGAAAGCATCAGTACGAACAAAGCTAGTGGAGGTGATGGAATTCCAGTAGAGCTATTTCAAATCCTGAAGGATGGTGCTGTGAAAGTGTTGCACTCAATACGCCAGCAAATTTGGAAAACTCAGCAGTGGCCACAGGACTGGAAAAGGTCAGTTTTCATTCCAATCCCAAAGGAAGGCAAGGCCAAAGAATGCTCAAACTACCGCACAATTGTACTCATCTCACACGCTAGTAAAGTAATGCTCAAAATTCTGCAAGCCAGGCTTCAGCAATACGTGAACCGTGAATTTCCTGATGTTCAAGCTCGTTTTACAAAAGGCAGAGGAACCAGAGATCAAATTGCCAACATCTGCTGGATCATGGAAAAAGCAAGAGAGTTACAGAAAAACATCTATTTCTGCTTTATTGACTATGCCTAAGTGTTTGACTGTGTGGATCACAATAAGCTGTGGAAAATTCAAGAGATGGGAATACCAGACCACCTGACCTGCCTCTTGAGAAATCTGTATGCAGGCCAGGAAGCAACAGTTAGAAGTGGACATGGAACAACAGACTGGTTCCAAATAGTACGTCAAGGCTGTCTATTGTCACCCTGCTTATTTAACTTCTATGCAGAGTACATCATGAGAAACGCTGGACTGGAAGAAACACAAGCTGGAATCAAGACTGCCAGGAGAAATATCAATAACCTCAGATATGCAGATGACACCACCCTTATGGCAGAAAGTGAAGAGGAACTAAAAAGCCTCTTCTTGATGAAAGTAAAAGAGGAGAGTGAAAAAGTTGGCTTAAAGCTCAACATTCAGAAAATGAAGATCATGGCATCTGGTCCCATCACTCCATGGGAAATAGAAGGGGAAACAGTGGAAACAGTGTCAGACTTTATTTTTGGGGCTCCAAACTCACTGCAGATGGTGACTGCAGCCATGAAATTAAAAGACACTTACTCCTTGGAAGAAAAGTTATGACCAACCTAGATAGCATATTCAAAAGCAGAGACATTACTTTGCCAACTAAGGTTCGTCTAGTCAAGGCTATGGTTTTTCCAGTGGCCATGTATGGATGCGAGAGTTGCACTGTGAAGAAGGCTGAGCGCTGAAGAATTGATGCTTTTGAACTGTGGTGTTGGAGAAGACTCTTGAGAGTCCCTTGCACTGCAAGGAGATCCAACCAGTCCATTCTGAAAGAGATCAACCCTGGGATTTCTTTGGAAGGAATGATGCTAAAGCTGAAACTCCAGTACTTTGGCCACCTCATGCGAAGAGTTGACTCATTGGAAAAGACTTTGGTGCTGGGAGGGATTGGGGGCAGGAGAAGAAGGGGACGACAGATGATGAGATGGCTGGATGGCATCACTGACTCGATGGACGTGAGTCTGAGTGAACTCTGGGAGTTGGTGATGGACAGGGAGGCCTGGTGCGCTGCGATTCATGGGGTCACAAAGAGTCAGACACAACTGAGCAACTGAACTGAACTGAACTGAACCAGTAGGAAAGATGACCAGTTAGAGGTATGCTATATAACTCAGGCATGAGATGTTAATAACAGTGTAGACAAGAATAGTAGCAGAGGACGTAGAAGGAAGAGCTTGAGATTAGATTTATTTAGTAAGAAAAATCTATAGGACTGGGTCATTTACTGGATATAGAAGGGAAGAAAGAAAGAGCGTTGAGAATGGTGTCCAGTATCAGTCAGGACAACTGAATGGATAGTAGCAGAGGACTGATGGGAAGAGAAGGAGAGACACAAGCAAGCACACACTGAAAGATCTGTGACACAACATAGGGTGACAGGCAGCTGGACAAAGCTTAAAACTCAAAAGTGATGGAGGCTTGAGAAAGATTTGGTAGTTATTATCAAAGGTGACAAATAATGAAAATACTCAGAAACATCATTTATCTAACAGACTGCTAAACTGAAGATTATAATACTCTTATTAGTAAGTAGATGGTGGAAAATTGGTATTCTCATGAATAGTGAGAATGGAAAAAAGCACAACTTCCTGAAATTAAATATGGCAAAAATATGCCAAAATGTAATATATCCAAGGATATTCTGTAATGCATCCTACTCCCAAAGATTCCCTTATCTCTGCGTGCTCTCTACATTTTTTCCCACAGTAGTTATCTTCTAACATTTTATCTAGCATGCTTACTGTTTTACTGTCTGTCTCCATCTAAAATGTAAGCTGAATAAGGGCAGGCATCTTAACATGGATCCAATTACCTAGAGCAACATCTGGCACACAATAAGCACTCTGACAAAAAATCTGCATGAGTGAAAGCCTATATGAAAGAACAAATGATTCATATAAATAAAAAGGTATTATTTTCATCTATCTAGTTGGTAAAGATTTTAAAACACAAACAGTGCTCAGAAATGAAAAGGGAATAGAAACATAACCCTTTCATACATTAGTGATGAAATATAAATTGGTACAACCTTTCTGGAAGGCAGTTTAACAACCTCTATCAGGTTTTTAAACATATATACACTTTGACCACAGCATCAGTTTTTAAAATCTTCCCTAAGGTCTGCATCAGAAAATGGTATAAAGATATATACTTAGAAAGATGTCTATCTTAAATAAGCACTGTTTATAAAATAGGAAAAGTGGAAACTTCCATTTCTATCAATAAGGTAATTATAAACTGTGTAACATTTAAAAAATACTATGCAGTTACTGTTTTAAAACAATGACATTAGACATATATTGACATGAAATAAAATTCCTAGCATAGGAGGGAAAGGCAAGTTACATTAACAGTCTCATAGAAGAATATAAATTATATAAAGTAATATATGGGTCTGTCTATATGGATAGCAAGAACACCGAAGTGTGGTCACCAAAATGTTAACAAATATTACCTTCAGGTGCTTGGGCTGTAATTTTACTTTCTTCTTTAAGCTCTTTTTTACTTGAATTCTCTACAGAGTATATCATCTTTCTAATGAGAAAAAACAAAGCTATTCTCATTTGGAAAACCTCAGAAAGTTCTGTTTCTAATCCCTTTATGGTAATATACAGTAAGAAAGAAAACTTATTTTCCATCATAAGGGTTCTTTACCAGATCGATAGGCCTTAAATACTTTGACTTCTATTTCATCGTAAATCTAAAGAAAAGATTTCAACAGTTTTAGGAAACTATTCCTTAAACAGAAATGCACCATCAATGCCTGCACTAGTGTTACTGACACCAACATTCAAGTCATGCTTTCTACTTGTCCAGCATCTTTTCTGTATTAATCTGGCATGCTGACACATGTTGCTCAAACAAAAAAGCCAAACCAAACCAAATCAACAGAAACAAAATATGTGTGCAACCCTTATTAAAGGCTTATATTCTAAGGTAAATACTTCTTGGAAAGTGTGAAAAATCATATCATCCAACCTACCCATAAAAACCTATTAAGCTTAGAAATCAATTTGGAAACCACATAGTACAACAGAAGGAATATGATCCCAGGAAACAAATAGTACCAAGTCTGCCCCCTGCTAGCAGCATGATCATGGGCAATTTTCTTAACTTCTTTGTACTTCAGTTTCCTCATCTATAAAATGATGATACCACAAATGCTAAATGACTGTTGGGAGGCCTATATGTATTACCATATATGAAGCCCCAGCTTTATACATCTACCACATGTCTAGTTTGTAATAAGCAACAAACGCTAACTCCTATACTCAAAAGGACAGCAAATGTCACCATTTTTTCTGTAAAGCATTTCTGGACTTTCCTATGCAAGCCTGTTAGTTCTGTTTTCAAAACACCAGCCATATCCTAATGCTTGTCAACCACAAGAACAAGAACTTTTCCAGAATAAGAACTATATCTCATTCATGTTTCTAGTACCTAGTATGGTGCCTGACACAGGGTTTTTTAAAAAAAAATGGCAGAATGAGTGAATAAACAAACTAATTTTATCAAAACATCTCTTTAAAAAGTTCATCCTAGGTACAGCTGTCTCACTATTAAATCAAAGTCAAACCAATGAATTGGAAAAGCTTATGCAAAAGAGCAATTTCTTCAGAAAGGCTAAGTCAAACAAAATAAACCATGGCACTGATATACATTAAGTCAGGGACAGAATATTCTTAATATAAAATTGAAAAACATCGTTTGATAGTTTCTTGGCTTCTACTATGTATTTCAAATTCAAACAACTAAAACTGTTAAAACAAATAGCACCCACACAGCTAACCAGGTGAAAGTCAGAAAAAAATGATCATTTGGTTTTCCCTTAATAAACAGATTTGTAAAATTACTAAAATAGTGTAAGAAAACTTCCCGGAGAGCATAAAAGAAAGGCTTTGCCAGTAGAAGACAAAAGTTTCTAACAGGATAGTTTGCCTTTAAAGAGTAAATTAAAGTGATTTAGTCTCATTTTAAAAACTGAAAAACAAGGAAGGGTTATCAATGCAACATTTCACCAAAATCTACATGAGAGAAACTTCATTAATGTTGAAGACTTAAATTCATTCAAAATCTCTCTAAAGAAACATTACTTAAAAAAATACACACAACGTCTTCTAATAAAAGTCCTATTAGACCTACCTGACTGGAGCATTATGGTTCTTCAACTATCCTGATAATTATGTAAATGCAAGCGATGATGCTGTTACTATTTGAAAACTATTAATCACTTACTTTAAAATTACATTAGCACTAAAATTGTTTACCTACTGAAGTGTATAGCAAAAGCTGCTTTACTATAAGTAAAGGTAAATAGAAAAAACATAATCTAAATTAGAAAGTGTAAACTAATGAGGTTTTTGACAATCAGAAAGTTATTGATTTAATTACTAAGCAATTTCTAACTCAAAATCTCTAGTACCCTAGAGTCTTAAATTATCATGTGAAACTTATTACAATCAAAATACTCTAGATCACAGTAAATATTTCATTTCCATTCAGTTGAAATGAAAAGCAAGAATACTGGGGACATGGATTGACTTCCTTCTACCCTACTGAAAAAAAAAAAAAAGAATCCCACAATCGGTTTAAGGAAAAATATCTTTAGTTGACCAATAAGCCAAATTACTACCACACAAAAACAAAAGCACAATATAAATTTTCCAGAATTATGTCCAAACAACAGAAAAAAAAAAGTCCTCAAGGTTATAACCATAAGTAAAAATATACTGCAATTCTAACCATAAAGTAGTAAAAATTACTCTAAGTTGAAAGAAATTTGATATAAATTGCTTACATTGTAAAATGAAGGTAAGGTTTATGTACAGCAGCAGCTGATGACTGTTTCTTTGGTGATCCTGAGTGACAACTTGTCTCAAAAATTGATAAAGCATTCTCATCGTCACTGTCATCTAAAATCAAAGTTTCTATATCTGTTTTAAAAAGAACACAAAGATTATGAGGCTTAAGAAGTCATTTAATATTACTGACCTACCAAAGCTAAGGAAAACTGATTAAAAAAACAAGTGGCAGTAACAAGTTATGCATCAAACAACACAAACTGACCAGGCAAATTGACAAACTACAGTATTTTGAGTAAGTTATAAATGGAACCAATGTAATTATTTCACCTTTACAGACTACTGAAGTATTATGAGATACATTTTTGGAGAATAACTACAAGTCTGGAAAAGAAATGGCACTCTCATAAAGTTCTCACCTGCTTACTAAGAATCTCTAAGTTAATTTTTACCAAAACCAGTACATTTAATATAAAATGGTTTAATTAATAGAGTAATTGAAGTATGGCCCAGTTCTTACAAAAGCAACGAGGAATAAATTGACCTTTATTTTTCTCACATGGCATACACACACATATTTCAAGGAAAATCTAGTCTAGTTAAGAAGGGACTCAGGAATTTAGTGGCAAAAAAGCCAATCTTAGAAAACGCACTCATTCAAATAACATTAGTCTCTTTATGGGTCTTAAGTTACTGCTCAATGAACAACTGGAACTAAAATTCCTATTGAGAGTGCCATACTTAAAAATTTACCTAGACTACAACCTAAAGTATTATAGCTGTAATTCATACATACTTAACTAAAGTGTCAATTCATTCAACAAAAAGCAATGCTACATGTATAGGAGAAATGGGAGGAAATTAAAATCGACAGAAATCATATCCTTCCCCAAAGAAAACAAGGAAAAAAAGAGGTATGCTTTCTAAAATGAGATCATGAATTGTGCTGGTAGACAGAGTCAAATATTGAAGTCAAATATTGAACATGACTAATACTATAAACATTAATCAAATAATTAAGTACAATTTGATTGATAATTCATATACAAGGACACTTACTAAGAAAAATATTAAAGACCAAAATAATCCAGAATAATATACCTAAATAACTAAAAAATATTATTAATAATCAAAGTGATTTATTCCTTCCACTGGCATATGAAGAAAAAAAAGGATCTAAAGCATACTTAATACTTATGGGGAAAAAAGCAGTAAGAAAACATAGCTAATAATGTCATAACAAATTTCTCAAATGGAAATAAAGAAGTTATAATCTCTCAGAAGAGAAGGTAGATTTTTATGGTTTTCTAAAGGCAACATTTTTTTTTAATTTTAAAAAAATTAGGGAAAATATACAGATTCTCGATTACAAAATCAGAGACAAGAAATGTACAGTTCATGGCAGAGTAGATGGCTCATACATAGTATCTACTCTCATTTGACAAATTTAAGAAATCAAGTAATCAATGTGATATTTCAAGAGAATCTACCCTAAAAAATAAAGTTTCTGAAAAATAAAGTTTCTAAAAAATAAAGTTCCTGAAAAATATATTTATAACAGCAAAATTCATTGATTACTGATGATATTTACTCTATATAACAGTTACAATGTAAAAATAATTCACTAACAATTTTCTATACAGTGCAAACTACAAAAAAAAATTAAGACAATTTTTAAAAATTACTGTCTTCAAAGTTCATGGGCTTTACTTTGATTAGCATACAAACCTAAAGTTTTCCTATAAATAACATTTTTTAAAGTAGCTTTCTATTTTTTTCTCAAATCCAAACTACAATCATGAGGCCAGAATTCAAGACCATCTATAATCAGGTTCTACTTTACTCCCTCACTGATAAACTACACTCCATCAGCACACACTACGGAGTGCTGTGCCAATAATAGCAATATGATGAGCTGAATCCAGAGGGACATTATAACAACATGGTTAAGAGCACTGCCTCTGGAGTTGGGCTCCCTGGGTTTGAGAAACACCTAGAACTTACTAAGTGACCCTATATAAGTGAATATCTTCATTTTTGATAGAGTAAGAGTACCTACCCCACAGGACTGTTATGAGGATTAATAAATGACAATTTATGTAAGCACTTTATAATAATAAGAGAAATGTAAACCAATACTATTACGTTAACTTTCCTAAAGATGGTAGCACTCCTATATTAAGATAGTCAGATAGTCCCAAGAGTGAACAAACAAAAACAAATATCCATTCATTATTCTTATACACACTGAGTAGGCAACTACTGTATGCTAGGTCTAGAATACAGTGGCAAATGAAATAGATATATCTCCTATATTCATGGCAAATATAAAAGAGTAACACACAAATACTTTTATAGGGATATTCAATTTATTTACTTATGCCCATACTTATCATTTTAACAATATGAAAAGAGAATTTATACTACCTTCTTTCTTGTCACTCTGGCTAATCTCAGCATGAGGAAACACTTTTTGCAGGACAGCTAGGATGTTGTTGAAGCTTCTTTCCAGCAGTGGTTTTATGATGGGAGACAGTGCATGTCCCGAAGACATGACAGCACGCTGGGAAGCAGGCACAATATTCTGCATTGCATGGTAAAAATCTTGGGCGTTGAGCACGATTGAGGAAACATCTAGCTGCAGTTTATGACTGCTAGCATAGATCTGGGGATAGCGCCTCCGCAGGGCAATCAGGGCAGCTTCAGTGCACAGGGCCTTGATATCAGCTCCGCAATAGCCTAATGCACAAAAGGAAAAGGATAACAAAGGTAAGTCCACTTTTCCAAGTACCAATTATATTTTGCAAATATGTACATCTTTATCCAAAAAACTAATACTAAATCAGTTATTATGGGCAATTTTACTATCAAAATGAAAAATGACCCTTTAAAAACATTTAATAAAACCGTTTATTAACTAAAAATGCTTTGAATATGTTAACAAATACATAAACTAATGACATTAAAAGAAGTCATATATTTTTGTGCCAAAACCACTGATTATAATGTACATCTTTCTTCAAGAAAGGTTTTAAGAAAAATAACGTCATATCAATCCTTCATCAATATTCCTAATCGTCAGTTTAGTCCTTAAGGCATTAGTTTTCCATAAATTTTTCTAATATTACTAATTTCAAACATCTATAATGGAGCAGTACAAAGTAGTATACATAAGCAGAAACTTCGAAATCAGAGCTATTCTACTACCAACTCTGAGTGCAAGGTAGAAGCAGGTTAATATCTAAGTATCCCCAAAACTATAAAGTTGTAAGCATCTCTGATAATTCAAAAGGCATTAAAAGGAATGAGAATTCTTCAATTTTTCACATTAATTTCCTTTTTATATTTACTTTTAGCTTAAAGTGATTAATAATCTAGTTCAAAGGGCTACAGAGACATGAGGCATCATCCATTACCCATATTTAAGTGATCATCAAGTTAAATAACTGATCAAGCTGCCAGTGAAGTCAGCCATTTCATTCATTTGAGCAACAAATACATAGAAAAATATATGAACTGTTAGGTCTTTAACATAAAACAAAGGAGAAAACTCAAACTAGTCATGGTTGGTTTTTTACATTACCAATTAAATCTACATTTGGCCACCTTTGTCAATTACGCCAGCAGGGGGAACCACTCAAACAAGTTACAGAACATTAGTCCCTAAGCTCTTCCAGGAGTATTATCAGATTTAGTTCATTTTATATCTTACAATGACCTTGTAGAACACTTAAGTACTGAAATTAAGATGGTGATTAGATAGAAACACTAAAAGCAGAGAAGAAATAGTCCCAGGTTAACTAGCAGAAAAAGAACATTAAGGAACAAAACCATATAAATCAAACTGACTCACACATCTATAATAAACTATATCCCTATTATCAGTAAAGATCACCTTAATTAAGTCCTACACACAACAGAAAACTCTTTACCCTGCTCTCCTTTTTCCACAGCACTTATCACTTTATCATTTACCTAATATTTTTATTATGTGCCTTCTCCAACTAGAAAATGACCTCTAGATTATTTGTCTTGTTCACTGTTTATCTCAAATACCAAGAACAATGTCTGGCCTGGCATTCAATAGATATCCAATAATTTCCTGAGTGAAAGAATGAATGAAAAGAGAAAAGAGTAACAGCAAGGTTATAGTCTGGACACATAAAACTGTTAAGTTACCATGTATTACAGGAAAGGGGGAACGATGAATCATATCTACTAGGCTTCTTTTTTTTTTTCCCTCAAGAAATTTAAGCTCTTTTAGTATTAAACCAATGTACTGGGAGTAAAAATTTCAACTAAAATTATTAAGTATTATATTATTAAAACAAACATTTATTAAGAGGCAGAGGAAAACTTACTATGACCTATGAGAATTTAATTTAGAAAAGGATAAGCAGATGAAGCTTTGACATTGTCCCATGGCAGCAATCAATTTCCCAAAAATTCCTCAGAAAAAAAACAAGTTTACTATTCAATTCAGTTCAGCCGCTCAGTAGTGTCGTTGCAACCCCATGGACTGCAGCACGCCAGGCTTCCCTGTCCTTCACCAACTCCTGGAGCTTGCTCAAACTCATATCCATCTAGTCGGTGATGCCTTCCAACCATCTCATCCTCTATCGTCCCCTTCTCCTCTCACCTTCAATCTTTGGCAGCATCAGAGTCTTTTCCAATGAGGCAGTTCTTCGTATCAGGTGGCCAAAGTATTGGAGGTTCAGCTTCAGCATCAGTCCTTCCAATGAATATTCAGTTCCTTTAGGATTGATTGGTTTGATCTCCTAGCAGTCCAAGGGACTCTCAAGAGTCTTCTCCAGCACCACAGTTCAAAAGCATCAATTCTTTGGCACTCAGCTTTCTTTATGGTCCAACTCTCACATCCATACCTGATTACTGGATAAACCATAGCTTTGACTATATGAAACTTTGTAAGCAAAGTAATATCTCTGTTTTTTAATATGCTGTCTAGGTTGGTCATAGCTTTTCTTTCAAGGAGCAAGCGTCTTTTAATTTCATAGCTGCAGTCACCATCTGCAGTGATTTTGGAGCCCAAGAAAATAAAGTCTGTCACGGTTTCCATTGTTCCCCCATCTATTTGCATGAAGTGATAGAACCAGATGCCATGATCTTTGTTTTTTGAATGCTGAGTTTTAAGCCAGTTTTTTCACTTTCCTCTTTCACTTTCACCAAGAGGCTCTTTAGTTTCTCTTCACTTTCTGCCATAAGGGTGGTCTGAGGTTATTGATATTTCTCCCAACAATCTTGATTCCAGCTTGTGCTTCACCCAGCCCAGCATTTCACACGATGTACTCTGCATAGAAGTTAAATAAGCAGGGTGACAATATATTAGCCTTGACACACTCCTTTCCCAATTTGGAACCAGTTAGTTGTTCCATGTCAAGTTCTAAATGCTGCCTCTTGACCTGCATACAGGTTTCTCAGGAGGCAGGTAAGGTGGTCTATTCCCATCTCTTGAAGAATTTTCCACACTTTGTTGTGATCCACACAGTCAAAGACTTTAGTGTAGTCAATAAAGCAGAAATAGATGTTTTTCTGGAACTGTCTTGCTTTTTCTATGATCCAATGGATGCTGGCAATTTGATCTCTGGTTCCTCTGCCTTTTCTAAATCCAGCCTGAACATCTGGAAGTTCTCAGTTCACGTACTGTTGAAGCCTTATTTGGAGAATTTTGAGCATTACTTTACTAGCATGTGAGATGAGTGCAATTGTGCGGTAGTTTGAGCATTCTTTGGCGTTGCCTTTCTTTGGGACTGGAATGAAAACTGACTTTTTCGGGTCCTGTGGCCACTGCTGAGTTTTCCAAATTTGCTGGCATATTGAGTGCAGTGCTTTCACAGCAGCATCTTTTAGCATTTGAAATAGCTCAGCTGGAATTCCACAACCTCCACTAGCTTTGTTCATAGTGATGCTTCCTAAGGCATCACTTGACTTCGCACTCCAGGATATCTAGCTGTAAGTGAGTGATCACACCATCACTCTCTCATTTTATTTTCTACTTCTTAAAGAATGAACACCACCCCCAAAAAAAACTATCTTTTCCTGTTCCATACATATCTGTAACATTAGTTCAACAAAATAACTGTAGAACACTAGCTCAGACATAAAGTTAATCAAACAATCCATTTCAGAGGAAGTAAAGAATAAACAACCACCTTCAAAAAATATAAACCACACTCCTTTTACTTCTTTAAAAGTATATACAGTTAATGAACATCCTATATGATCCAATTTTTAAGTGCTAAAAGTCTAAGTTAAAAAAGAAAAAAAATGCTCATAACAATGCAGAACAGAAAAAAGTCACTAAAAGTTATTTTATACAGTAAATGTTGCCCACAACATTTGTGTTTGACATAATATGTTAATAATATAATTAGAAATCTACTGTTTATTTTTTCTTAACTTATTAAAGATAACTTTAGAGTTTATCAACTAAAATAGATTCCATGTAAAGAAGTAAATTTTCTTCCCTAAATTATATGGTTGTTTTTATACTGACACATTTTATTAACAATACCAAAAATCACATTTTTTAATATCACCACACTATAGTCTCATCACTATAGTCTTTTAAGTGTTAGCAAGCTGTCAGCTCACAGTGACAAATATAAGTCATACAGCACCCTTTGAGAACTGCTGTGTGGCTTATAATCCATTTTGTTAAAAAAAAAAATTCTAATTTTTTTCTTGAAAGTTTGAATTTCATCATTAGTAATAAAGTTTTACTTGAAAAAAAAATTTTTCACATGGATTATCATAACCAATAGACTATAAATTACAGGATTTATCTTCATTATATTTGTTCATGAATGAGAATTACTAGTTTATATCTGTGGTTGTCAACCTTGACTAGTCTTCTGAATAAACAATGAAAATGAATCAAAAATAGGTTACCAACAAACTTAGTGAATCAGAATCACTAAGTGGTGGTTTAATATCATAAACCAGTAATATCATACCAGTCATACCAGTTCTCAAAAAAATTGAGAACTACTGAGTTAATAATGTATTTTCCTTTTGTTTAGTCACTAAGTCATGTCTGACTCTTGCAACCCCATGGACTGTAGCAATACTTTATACACTTCCCTTACTAGACTCTAAAACATCATAACTAGGCTAAATAGGTTATATTAAGTGTGATCACATGTCCTGGTTTAGGCCGCTTGCCTAAACAGCATATTTTTTCACTCTCAAAGGGTCTTGGTTTAGAAAATAGATGATATGACTATTCTAGAAATACTGAAATATAGCCTCTTTTGAAAGTTAAAAGTTGGTATTAGAGAAAATATCAATATTCCTTCCATAAAGAATTCCATAACTATACCAGTTCTACCATTACAATTCTAATAGTCTGATAAACACACATATCTTAGACACACACACAAAAAGCACTGTGAGTACTGTTAAGATGGAGATTTGTCTGAAAGACTGAAAGTATAAACTATTCAAAGAGGCTATAAACTAGGAAAGGCAATAAAATTTTATGAAGCTACTTTTTAAGTAAAATACCAAACAGTGAAGGTCCACAAGCTAAGATGCCTCATTGACAGATACCCTTTCATTGCTTAAACCTTCTTAGTGAAAATGAATAGACAAATATGATTAGATAGAAGATCTTCATTAACTTTAAGCTCCTACTATTTATGCACATGTTCTGGATACCGAAATTACTTGAAGACTACTAAAAATCACACCTATGAAGCATGCAAACCTCCAAGTACTTGGGAATTCATTTCAAGATAAAAGTTACCAAATCCATAACCTCTAACAAAAGGTCAACTATGTTTTCGGTTCTTCATCAGAAACCTGCTTATTCTTTTGTTAGGCATAAATTTCACTCTATTGAACCCATACATGTTAAAACATCTTTGGGATATATAAGTGGTAACTTCATAATGAATTTAAAGTGTATTGCTATTTCATTCCTGTTTGAAGACTTGCATTTGATTTTTTTTAATGTGAATTGGTTTCTTAAATGAAATAAATGTCATAAACAAAATCAGAAGTCAGTTAATTATAATTAAATTAATTATAATTTTTATGTCACTCTCCAGGAAGAAAATAGTATATATATATAAGCAGATTCTAAACCAGCAACGCCACCCCCAAAAAAGGCAAGAGAAGTTTTTCAGTCCTATAACAAAGTATTTCTTAAAATTTTTTTAACTTAAGAAACTGATTAAAAGCTAAAATAAATAACCTGGTAAAATGAGAAGTAGTGGTCTTTGGAAATTAAAAAGAAAACTGAGAATCTAATATTTAGGATGACGAATTAGAGTATATAATATTTCAGATGGTAGATAGGGTAATAAAAAGTAATTTTTAGATTACTCAGGGAATTTCCAAGATTATCTGAAGACTTCTGCTTATTTCAGTTAAGGATCATTCTGTGACAAATTCACAGACCAATCAACAAATACTTTCCATTGTGATCTGTACTCTAACACAATATCATAAAAGTAGCAGGAAATAAAAGGGGTCAAATTTTCAAAAAGGGCAAAGACTGGATTTTGTACCAAATACCACCCTCTCCCATAAAGCAGCACAAGGCTTTGCAAAGGTCAAGCCAAATTTACATGAAATGGGTTTGGCGCATGCTCTCTTATACCAGGCAAAGCTTAAACTGGAGTAGTGCTGGAGAGATTTACGTTTTCTCCTCACCAGAAGATGTCGAGGTCTTTGTGGCTCAAAAGCTGAGGTATGCTGCTTCGGAGATGGAGGTCCCTGTGGATGAAGAGGATAATTCGGATGTAGCTAACTGAATGGACTAATGTTCTATTTAAGTTTTAATTATTTGATGGTGGACCACAATGATTTTTTAACTAAGTTGTTCTTTTTGGTTTTGGTAACTTTAAACTTTTCCCAAGTAGACTGCTGATTGTTGGTGGCCTTATTAGGGGAACTTCTTCATAATGCTTAAAAAGTTCATGGAGAGGTTTTTTTTAATCTATATTTTTGAGAGAATGAGAGAAAAATAGACAAAAGACAGAAAAAGAATGAAAGAAAAATACCTGTGTGTATATTTAGCTGCTTAATACTATATTCATTTTTATTTCAGACCTAATTAGTGCCAAACTCCTGAATTCTAAAACCTATGAATTCCATCTCCTATGTATGCACATAAAATACTCTCACCATATCCTTTTAGGGCAATAGTGTTCATTCACTCTGTAGAAGATCTTCTACTCTGTGAATAATTTAACATTAACTTGGAGAGTTTAACATTTAGGAAAATATAGCAGATGTCATTAAGTATTTTCTTTGAAGACTCCTCTCACTCAACTTCTTTCTACACCACCAGAATGAAGATGAGTCCATCATGTAATCTGCGAAGTAAAAGACTACATTCCTGCCCTATACATGGATCTTTACCTCTTGTTTAAGCTTATTTTTCTTAGTAAAATTTCTGAAAGGGAATAGTTTCTAAAAGGAGACACTGTAATAAGATTGGAAATCCAGCATTCAATGAAAGGCATTATTACTACGGAGCTTTGTTAATCGAAGCACCTAATGGCAGCTAAAATTCTAATTTAGAAGTGTTCAAACTTCAAGTGAAATGCTTAAAATAATTTTTTACATTTGAAGGCAAAGCCATCTATTGCACAAAAATGTAACTATACTCATTCACATTCCAAATATAAGGGGAAAGGGAGGCTGAGCAGAACAAACAATGACAATCAAAAATTCAAATAGTAGCACTCACCAACACATTTGTCAGCCAATTCACCTAAAAAAGCATCTGACAATTTTGGATTCCAGTCCCTGGTATGGATCTGTAAAATGTGTTTTCTTGCCTAAGAAGAAAAGCACAGATAAATAAAATCTTGCCTAAGGAAAAAAATACAAATAAAATATCATCAACCCCAAAATGTATCAGATGGAACAAATTCATCAACTAACCATATCCCAGAAAAGCAACTGTTTATTTTAAAAGAAGCATAAACAGCAGCTTGGCATCCATGTTAACTCTGATTCCCATAATAACCTTGTGAGCTATGTAGTAGAGATCCTTGTTTCACAAACTAGGACATGTAATAGTCTGAGAGGTAAAAGAACTTGATCTAGGACTAGAACTCAAAACTAAATTTCACTTTCCTCCACATCATTTTTACCATCTGAAAATGTATAAACAAAAAACTTCAAAGCATTATAATAACCATAACTTTTAAACAAACTATATATTTAGATTTCTCAGGTCCTTTTAGTTCTAATATGCATAAAGTGTCATTAGAGTTTGAAGTTGAAGTTTTTGATTAAGTAAAGAGATATAATACACACTGTCATATAAGTTCATGAATGCTTTCACACTTAATACAGAACAAGGTTATCTCCATGAATAGTAATTGAATTCACTGAAAAAAACAAAGGTTTTAACAATTTTACCTTGATTTTTTTCTTTCAAAATAGCATTCTCTACCTTAAATCTAACTGTATAACACAATAAAAATTTTAATATCTTGGTCCCAAATTAAATTTCTTTTTCTCCCACAGTAAAAAAAGAAACACTTAAGTATAAGAATCCATAATCAGCTGAAAAGTCACATCAGAATGTTTTTTTCACATTTGCCTTCTTTCAGGGGAAAAAAAACACTTTCTAAAATTGAATGTCCTTATTGCCTCAACACTGCTACTTGAGTTTCTTCAGATTATGAAAAAGCAAATTATAACCAAGATAAAATTATTATTGGCTTGGTGTGGAATCTGGGATCTAGCACCAAGACAAAAAGAACTTGGAAGTTATCATGATAAATTTTGCTCAGAAGTTGACAAAAATCTGGAATTGGTAGCTATTGCTTCAATAAGCTGGGCATTCAGCTACCAAAAATAAACCAATGCTATAACAAATATTTTCTTTCATAGATATACGACTTGACATATGTGAGTTTGAACAAGCTCCGGGAGATGGTGAAAAACAGGGAAGCCTGGTGTGTACACACACACACACACACACACTTCATAATCAAATGAGAAATAAATCTTAGTATATTGAAAACAGAAACTGTTACCTTTTGATCCGGAAGGTTGAAAAGAAATTCTCTGTCAAAACGACCAGGTCTCCTAAGAGCAGGATCTATAGAATCAAGTCTATTTGTAGCACCAATAACAACAATTTCGCCCCTATTGTCTAATCCATCCATAAGAGCAAGGAGGGTTGACACTATAGAGCTGTAAGAAAATTTTAAAGAGGAAAGAAAGAAAAAGTTGCAAAACCTGCTGCTTATACTAACTTTTATCAGTCTTAAAGATTTTTATATCCATGTTCAAAAGTGAAATTAAGTTCCAATTAACTTTCTCATATTGTTCTAAACAGGTTTAAGTCTTCTGAAGATATGACTGACATATAATACACTGGATATGTTTAAAGAACACAAATTGCTGAATTTTGAGTATGTGAAACTATCACCATTAAGGAAAAAAGTAATATTCATCATGTTCCTCTTTACACCCTTCATAATCCATCCCCACTGCTCCTCCTTGACTTCTACCCAATCCCTTGGAAACTACTGATCCAAGTTCTGTCACTATACATTAGCTTGCATTACCTAAAATTTTATATAAATGGGATCACATGGTAAATACTTTTTTTCTTCTGGATTCATTCCCTCAGCATGATTATTTAAAATTTATCACACTGTTGGTGTATTTTTGTTGTTGTTCAGTAGCTCAATCTTGTCTGACTCTTCGAGACCCCATGGACTGCAGCACATCAGGCTTCCCTGTTCTTCACCATCTCCCGGAGCTTGCTCAAACTCACATACATCAAGTCGGTGATGTCATCCAACCATCTCATTCTCTGTTGTCCCCTTCTCCTCCTGCCTTCAATCTTTCCCAGCATCAGGCTCTTATCTAACGAGTCAGCTCTTCGTATCAGGTGGCCAAAGTATTGGAGCGTCAGCTTCAAACATCAGTCCTTCCAATGAATATTCAGGATTGATTTCCTTTAGGATTGACTGGTTTGATCTCCTTGCAGTCCGAAGGACTCTGTAGAGTCTTCCAACACCACAGCTCAAAGGCATCAATTCTTCAGCAGTCAGCCTTTTTTATTGTCCAGATCTCACATCCACACATGACTACTGGAAAAACCATAGCTTTGATTACAGGGACCTTTGTAGGCAAAGTAATGTCTCTGCTTTTTAATATGCTATCTAGGTTGGTCATAGCTTTTCTTCCAGGGAGCAAGCATCTTTTAATTTCATGGCTGCAGTCACCATCTGCAGTAATTTTGGAGCCCAAGAAACTAGTCTGTCACTGTTTCCATTGTTTCCCCATCTATTTGCATGAAGTGATGGGACCAGATGCCATGATCTTTGTTTTCTGAATGTTGAGTTTTAAGCCAGTTTTTTCACTCTCCTCTTTCACCTTCATCAAGAGGCTCTTTAATTTCTCTTCGCTTTCTGCCATAAGGGTTCTATCATCTGCATATTTGAGGTTACTGATATTTGTCCCAGCAATCTTTATTCCACTTTCTGCTTCATCCAGCCTGGCATTTCACAAGATGTACTCCACATACAAGTTAAATTAGCAGGGTGACAATATATAGCCTTGATGTACTCCTTTCCCAATTTAGAACCAGTCCATTGTTCTCATATCCAGTTCTAATTGTTGCTTCTTAACCTGCATACAGGTTTCTCAGGAGGCAGGTAAGGTGGTCTATTCCCATCTCTTGAAGAATTTTCCACACTTTGTTGTGACCCACACAGTCAAAGGCTTTGGCATAGTCAGTAAAGCAGAAGTAGATGTTTTTCTGGAATTCTCTTGCTTTTTCCATGATCCAGTGGATGCTGGCAATTTGATCTCTGGTTCCTCTGCCTTTTCTAAATCCAGCTTGAACATCTGGAGGTTCTTGGTTCACATACTTAGCCTGAAGGATTTTGAGCATTACTTTGCTAACATGTGAAATTGTTTAACAAGAGTTTATTCCTTTTCATCACTAAAACAATATTCCATTTTATGATATATCCCAAATTGTTGATATACATGTTGATGAACATTTAGACTGTTTCCAATTTTTGGCTATTACCCAAAAATATTGTGAACATTCACATACAGGTTATGAAAATTTTCCCACAGGTTTTTTCCTAAAAGTTTTATACTTTAATCTCTTGAGCTTAAGCTTTTATCTTCTTAATCTTTAATGTTTACAAAATCTAAAACATCATATTTTATATTCCTAAATACTGCTTTATCAATGTCTTTTTTATCATGGCTAATTATGCCAAAGGTTGGTTTCAATTTTATTTTTTTCAAAAAAGCAACTTTTAAATTTCTTGATTTCTGTATATCTTTGTTTGCAGTTCATATACTATTAGTTTTAATTTTTATTTCACTAGTACCACAGATTATTTAGAATTGGAGCAATAGCTGTTAATAACAGATAAAAAATTTTCTGCTTGTCTTTCTGTTATCTCTTACATTTTGTATATTACTAAACTTTGGAAATTAGTTGTGATTTAAGGCATAATATATGATAAGTTTTTATAAATGATGTTTAAAACTAGTGTTCATTCTATATTACCTTAGATAAGTATGCACACAAGGTCAGATTCATATAACACAGCTGTTCAAATAATCTACAGAGAATTTATTTTATGCTCCTTTATTCTATTAATTACCAAGAAGTACATGATCTCTTTCACAATGATGATCAGTTTGACTCTTTTCTTTGCAGTTCTGTCAATTTTTGTTTTATACAGTTTGAAATATAGTAATTAGGGAATTACAGATTTTAAACAATTACATCTTTTAATAAGTTGAAGCTTTTATCATTATAAGGGGATCCTCTTTATATTTATAATAATGCTTTCCATCTTACAGACAATTCTGCATAATATAGCAATAGTAGCTTCTGTTAGTATTTACTTGATAAATTTTGTACCATTTATGAATTTGATTATTTCAGACATTTTATATAAATGAAGGTTCCAAATAGTGGGGGAAAGGCAAGCAAAAGTTTAGTCACAAATATTCACAGGGACAAGAGAAACAAAAAAATATTTTAAGAAATAAAATATTATAGAAACATTACAGCTATAATGAAAATTAGAAGCTCACAAATTTAAGCAGCTCAATTCAGAATAGGAAAATCCTTCCTACAAACATCAGAGGACAGAGGAGCCTGGTGGGTAATAGACCATAGGGTCACAAAGAGTCAGACACGACAGAGTGACTGAGCACACACATGTGCACACACGTGCGCACACACACTCATGCACACACGTTATAAGAAAGAAGTCTTCCTCAAGGAAACAGTTCACATCTTACAAGCCTCACAGCACTAATTCAAGGGTTAAGTCTTAGTACTATGTCAATATATGAACTCAACATAATCAGACTAGGAAATATTACCTGTGGATCTGATCTTGCCTGCTAGAGCGAACTGGAGCTAATCCATCTATTTCATCAAAAAATATTATAGAAGGTCTCATCAAATATGCCTAGGATAAAAAGAAAACAAGTATTGTATTAGTTTGCATTTTTAATTTAATTACTACGTTTTCCAATAAGTAACAGAAGTAAATAGGTAATATAAGCAAACGGTACAACATGCAGCAGGTAAGAAAGATTATAGAGGAAAAAGAAAAACTCTTATCTCCTCAGTCTCCAATCACAAGGTAGTGATTAGAGTTACCTACCCAGTAGGTAACTACTGTTTTCAATTTGTTTATTCTGCCATACATGTCATTTACACACATACACATACATGTATTTTTAAACATACTATTTTATTAAACACATTTAAACACACTATTCATATTGCTTTTATCATATAACACAGACTATTTTATGTTAATGACATTTTAATTAGCTTCCATGTAAGGATATAAGAAAAGCATTCCTATAAATTCTAATATAATTTAAGAAAAAGCATTTCATTCTATGAAAACTTAAAGCAAAAGGAAGATGAAGAATCTAAACCTGAAGAAATTAATACCAACAAAGGATGACAATAATTTTAGAGAGAGGTTTGGCTTAAAATGTCCAGGTGGACTGGAGAGGGCTCACTGGACCCCAATCTTTGAAGCTAAATCACTGGATTCAAATCATATGTGCACAGCATAGAGAGGGTGAATTACAAGGATTCATGGAGTGGCATCAGATGACCAAGAACATAGGAGTGGATTCCTGCCCCAACCCATCCACATTCATGTGGATTTTTAAAATTCAACTTGATTGGCTATTCCAAAGTTTTTTCCCCCTATTTTTGATGATTGGAGCCCTAAAGACGCACAATGGAATTGCGTTTTGCATTTTTTGGTAAAAGGAACAAAGTGAGGACCTGGAAATACACACTGGAGCAATCTCCTGGGAAGGATTCAGCATGAGTAGATGGTAAACTTTAAAAGTGAAAGTGGGAGTTTGTTTAAAACAATAAATCACTAAGTCATTTCTAGGGCTTCCCTGGTGGTTCACAGGTCAAGAATCTGCCTGCAATTCAAGAGACACGTTCAATCCCTGAATCAGGAAGATCTCCTGGAGGGAAATGGTAACGCACTCCAGTATTCTTGCCTGGGAAATCCCATGGACAGAGAAATCTAGCAGGTTATAGTCTATGGGGTCACAAAGAGTCAGATACGGCTTAGCAACTAAAACAACAACAAAAGTCACTTCTAAGTTTAAAGAATACAAAATCGAGGTTGAAGATTAAGTAGTTTTCCAATTGGCTATGCCATTTTCCTCTGAAAAAACTATATTTTAAAAACTAAAAATCATAGTCAAGGTAATAGAAGAAGTACCTTCTTCTGACCAAGAGGTAGCAGACAAGTTTCCAGACACCATTAAGAAAACCACTGATGAGAAAGAGTATCTGTCTGAACAGGTTTTTAATGCAGACAACAGTGCCCCATTCACATTTATTAGTAAAGAAGAGAAATGAGCACCAGGATTTGTTTCTTTGTTATCAACACATGAATCGTGATACCTAATAAATATGAATTTCTTTTTCATATTATTTTTTCATCTTTGATGTATACTATAGTAGTATAACAACTACTGTGTTTTGTATTATATAAGACAACATTCACATAGGTTGAGAGAGAATTTAACTTATATTCAGGCAATGTAAAATTTTGGTTTTGGTAAATATAGTACAGTATTACAAATCTCATGATTTTTCTTAACATTTTCTTCTCTCTAGCTTACTTTACTATAAGAATGCAAAATATAATACATAATACAAAATATGCATGTTAACTATTTATATTATTAGTAAGGCTTCCTATCAACATTAGGCAGTTAGTAGTTAAGTTTGGGGGGAGTCAAAAATTATACGCCAATTTTCAACTGCATGGAAGTTGGTGCCCCTAACCCCTGTAGTTCAAGAGTCAACTATACACACTTCCTTTCAGGAAAAATTTACATTAGTCCAATTAGATAGGCATTATTTACTCCATTTTATAGAAGGAGCAATAAGGATCAGATGCTTTCAGTTACTTAAAGTTATATACTTAACAGGGCTTCCCTGGGGGCTCAAATGGAAAAGAATCTGCCTGCAATGCAGGAGACCCATGTTCAATCCCTGGGTCAGGAAGATCCCCTGGAAAAGGGAATGGCTACCCACTCCAGTATTCCTGCCTGGAGAATTCTATGGACAGAGGAGCCTGGTGGGCTATAGTCCATGGAGTCACAAAGAATCAGACATGACTGAGAGACTAACACTTTCACTTTCATATATACTTAATAGTAAAGTCAGATATGAACGAACATTTTTCTGACACCAAAGGCCAAACTCTTAGCCAATACATTGTATAGTCAACCCTCAGTATCTGTTGGGGGGGCATTGGTTCCAAGGCTCCCCAGAGATACCAAAATACAAGGATATTTAAGTTCCTTATATAAAATAGCATAGTACTATCAGCCCTATATATCCACAAATTCCACATCTGTGAACTCAACCAATATGAGATGAAATTGTTGCCTGAATTTGTGGATGCAGAACTGGCAGATATGGAAGGCCAACTGCACCTCCTTCATCTCATTTAGAGTATAGATTATATCCTTAATTTAGGAATGTAGATTCTTGTCATTTAAAAAGACATATAATGACTACAAGCAGTTTTTTAAAGAAAGAAAGAAAACATTTCAAATCTATTGCCCACAAAGAAACAGAAATGAAACACGAATAAAGTAAATACAGATTTAAAAAGCACCATGGAGACTCCCTGGTGGTCCAGTGGTTAAGACTTCACTTTCCAATGAAGGGGGTGTGGGTTTTATCCTTGGTAAGGGAGTTAAAATCCCATATGCCTCACAGCCAAAATAACCAACACATAAAACAAAAGCAATACTATAAAAAGCAACATGATTTATGCTATGGTTTTTAATAAAACCGAGAAACATTCCTACACCCAGTATCAAGTTGCAAAAAGTATAACACTGTCAAAAACTTAAAATTAAATCATGGGACAATTTGCCAGTATTCCCAAGCTGCTGCTGCTGCTGCTAAGTCACTTCAGTCGTGTCCGACTCTGTGCGACCCCATAAACGGCAGCCCACCAGGCTCCCCCATCGCTGGGATTCTCTAGGCAAGAACACTGGAGTGGGTTGCCATTTCCTTCTCCAATGTATGAAAGTGAAAAGTCAAAGTGAAGTCACTCAGTCGTGTCCGACTCTTCACGACCCAATGGACTGCAGCCTACCAGGCTCCTCTGTCCATGGGATTTTCCAGGCAAGAGTACTGGAATGGGTGCCACTGCCCTCTCCAATACCCAAGCTGATTCTCCCCAAATCCACCAATGTTATTCTACATTATTTTCTAATTATTATGAAATCCTCTTGAAACATGAAGACTGCATATGTTTGACTTCTCAATAGACACTGAACACCCTGAAGTTAACAATTGTACTTTATCCCTCTATCTAGACCCACTAGCTAGAATATAGCAGTCTTTAACATGGATACCAATAGTAACTAAAAATAATATTTGAAATGCTTTACCAATTAGGTAGAACTTTGAAACACATCAACTCAGTAATGAGTATTCAACAATGCTTGCTCTAAGCATTTTTAAAGTGTCATGTGAATCTCCTTATACATAACAAGATATAAGTAGCATTACAATGTATGAATGACTTCCTTCAGTACCCCAAATAATTAAAAAGTGAATTTATATCAGGACTAATTTTTATAAGTATTAGGAAATGGTATTTTAAAAGTTAGTTATAAATAAATAGTAAAGATAGCCCAAATGATATTCACTTACCTTACTCAGTCTTTTAAAAGCATTAATTTAATACTGAATTCTTCTAGCATATTTGTAACTCATGAAAATAAATAATATACTGCTTTGTGATATTTCTTGCACAGATATTTAACTTTTTATGCTTGTTCTAGTCCCTCCGTTAGATTATAATCTATATGGGATATCTAGGGATCTTAAAAGCACTTAACATGGTATTTATTATATGTCAAGTTGCCACCTCAATAAATATTTTGTAAATCATCTTAAATTAGTACTAGTGAAACTGCTATTAAATATCTCTAAGACATACAAATTCCAATTACTGATCCTAAATTTAACATACTGATTGGTAAATATGACTTGTTATGAACAGTTTGTATAATATTTATAGACCAAGTATATTAAGTATTAAGAAGATATTCTCACATTAGCTGACTTCACTTACCTGATCAAAAAGAAGCCTAAGCTGCCGCTCAGATTCACCAACCCACTTACTCAGACAATCCGCTCCTTTTCGCATAAAAAAAGCCACCTTTTTGTCTCCCTGACTGCACTCGTTAGCTAATGCTCTGGCGACCAAGGTTTTACCTGTGCCAGGAGGACCATAAAACAAACAGCCTCTAGAGGAACAGAGAGTCAATAAAAGTAAATTAGTGTTACCATTAGCACTAATAATCAATTTAAAAGTATGCACCGCCCATATAAGTTTGAATTAACATATATTGATTATTATTAGACTCCAACAAAGCCTTTTGTAGTCCACAGACAAAAGTCTCACTTCACTCAGAGTTTTCAAGGATGTTCTCAAACAATCAAGCTTCAGGATGCAAGAAATAGCTCAATCAGGGTAGACGGTAATTTGGCAAAATATTAAAGGCGTTTGCCCTGTGACCCAGAAATTTCACATTTTTTACAAAATCATGTATAAATACTCAAAAGAATGTTATAGACTTTCTTACAAAGTCTAAATGCTCTCTATTAACAAGGGACAAATACACCACTATATCTATAAATTAAACACTAATATGATGTCAAATAGAATAATACACACAATATTTATTAACATGAGGTATCTATATTATAGAGTGAAAAATAAAGCTACATAGGGGCATTATTGAGTAATCTCATTTATATTAAATGTTTAAATGCATACAATACAGGCAAAATCATAAACTTAATATATGTATATACATATAAAAGAAAGTTATAAAGAATATAAAAATTGTTCATCTCTAAAGAGGAAGATTACTTTTAGCTTATAACACATTTTGTTTATAACTCCATTATTTAAAGTTTCTTATTAATGGCTTCTTTTTAATTTACTATTTTTTAATAGTAACTGAATCTAATGAATATGATCAATATTGATCATATTCACTGGATCATATCACATAACAAGTAAATAAATTTTTATTACGATTCATAAGAGCCACTGTAGAATTACAGGCCAACATTTAACTCACTCAAATAGAAGATGACTCTTTAAAAGATTTTCTACATCCTTAAAAGCATGAATAACAAATTAGAACCAACTCTCTTAAATAAAAAAGGATATTTAGCAGTTTAAATCAAAGTCTATGTGTACATCTTCAGAATATTTTATTCTACCCAATTTCCTCTGACATTTCTCAGTCTTTTCTAATAGTTAACTAGCTAACCACCTAATGGTCAGACACAATTAATCTGATCATAAAAATAAATTATCAAGTTTACCATTTCAAAAATACCACATCACTGAGTCAAAGAAACACTTCACTGAAACTGTGCTTTCAAAGACTAAACAACATATAGTATCAAACTCATTGAAATTAGGAGACCAAATTAAGGAAAATCTAGTTGGGCAATCCACTTGTATAGTCAAGGCCTGCATAAAGAATCTCATCCTACATCTGAGTCTTAAATGCTGAAATATAAACTTCAAGTACCACAGCTTTTGAACTCTAAATAATAAACTTTCATTCCTAATTCTCATTACTAGAACATATCAAATAAATATACATGAAATATTTATAAATAATATTTAGATTTATAAATACTTACTAATTGAAATTGATAAATTAACAATAATAATAATAAACATCTAGCATTACTAACCTTGGAGGCTGAATTTTAAATTTTTCAAAAATTTCTGGATATAAAAGTGGGAATACTACCATTTCCTTTAGTGCATGAATATGATGACTCAATCCACCTATGCTATCAAACCGCACCTTGGAAAGAAGGGGAAATGTTTAGTACAAAATAATTAAAATTGTATGTAGGTTTCTTTTTAATTTATGAGATAATGATTGCAAAATACATGCCTTCAGCAGGAACTGAAGTTTAAATATACAGGTCATACATAAACAGAATTCAAAAAATTATACTTTAGGAAGTCCCTTGGCAGTATGGTGGTTAGGACGCCACGCTTCCACTGCAGGGAGCACGGATTCAATCCTTGATGGGGGAACTAAGATCCCACAAGCTGTGTGACAAAAAAAAAAAAAAAGAGGTATTTCTAGAAAACCATTTACAAAACTTACTGATTTATCAATATTCATTGGATCAACATCAGCCAAGCTTGCGCCCACTTTAACACGTTCTCGGAGAATACCACTAGCTAAATCTTCTGCTCTTAAGTTCATAGGCAAACACCTGAAATTCATAAAAATTTAGGTAGATAGCATTAAAAAGTTACATGTTCTTAATATCATAAACAACTTTTAAAGCTTTGACACATTTAAAAAAATTTTTTTTTATTGAAGGATAATTGCTTTACAGAATTTTGTTGTTTTCTGTCAAACCTCAACATCAATCAGCCATCAGTTCAGTTCAGTTCAGTCGCTCAGTCATGTCTGACTCTGCGATCCCATGAATCGCAGCACGCCAGGCCTCCCTGTCCATCACCATCTCCCGGAGTTCACTCAGACTCACGTCCATCGAGTCAGTGATGCCATCCAGCCATCTCATCATCTGTCGTCCCCTTCTTCTCCTGCCCCCAATCCCTCCCAGCACCAAAGTCTTTTCCAATGAGTCAACTCTTCACATGAGGTGGCCAAAGTACCGGAGTTTCAGCTTTAGCATCATTCCTTCCAAAGAAATCTCAGGGCTGATCTCCTTCAGAATGGACTGGTTGGATCTCCTTGCAGTCCAGGGGACTCTCAAGAGTCTTCTCCAACACCACAGTTCAAAGGCATCAATTCTTCGGTGCTCAGCCTTCTTCACAGTCCAACCAACTCTCACATCCATACATGACTACTGGAAAAACCATAGCCTTGACTAGACGGACCTTAGTCGGCAAAGTAATGTCTCTGCTTTTGAATATGCTATCTAGGTTGGTCATCACTTTTCTTCCAAGGAGTAAGCGTCTTTTAATTTCATGGCAGCAGTCACCATCTGCAGTGATTTTGGAGCCCCAAAAAATAAAGTCTGACACTGTTTCCACTGTTTCCCCTTCTATTTACCATGGAGTGATGGGACCGGATGCCATGATCTTCGTTTTCTGAATGTTGAGCTTTAAGCCAACTTTTTCACTCTCCTCTTTCATGTTCATCAGGAGGCTTTTTAGTTCCTCTTCACTTTCTGCCATAAGGGTGGTGTCATCTGCATATCTGAGGTTATTGATATTTCTCCCGGCAATCTTGATTCCAGCTTGTGTTTCTTCCAGTCCAGCGTTTCTCATGATGTACTCTGCATAGAAGTTAAATAAGCAGGGTGACAATATACAGCCCTGACGTACTCCTTTTCCTACTTGGAACCAGTCTGTTGTTCCATGTCCAGTTCTAACTGTTGCTTCCTGGCCTGCATACAGATTTCTCAAGAGGCAAGTCAGGTGGTCTGGTATTCCCACCTCTTGAAGAATTTTCCACAGTTTATTGTGATCCACACAGTCAAAGGCTTTGGCATAGTCAATAAAGCAGAAATAGATGTTTTTCTGGAACTCTCTTGCTTTTTCCATGATCCAGCAGACGTTGGCAATTTGATCTCTGGTTCCTCTGCCTTTTCTAAAACCAGCTTGAACATCAGGAAGCTCATGGTTCACGTATTGCTGAAGCCTGGCTTGCAGAATTTTGAGCGTTACTTTACTAGCATGTGAGATGAGTACAATTATGCGGTAGTTTGAGCATTCTTTGGCCTTGCCTTCCTTTGGGATTGGAATGAAAACTGACCTTTTCCAGTCCTGTGGCCACTGCTGAGTGTTCCAAATTTGCTGGCATATTGAGTGCAACACTTTCACAGCACCATCCTTCAGGATTTGAAATAGCTCTACTAGAATTCCATCACCTCCACTAGCTTTGTTCGTACTGATGCTTTCTAACGCCCACTTGACTTCACATTCCAGGATGTCTGGCTCTAGATGAGTGATTACACCATCATGATTATCCGGGTCGTGAAGATCCTTTTTGTACAGTTCTTCTGTGTATTCTTGCCATCTCTTCTTAATATCTTCTGCTTCTGTTAGGTCCATACCATTTCTGTCCTTTATCGAGCCCATCTTTGCATGAAATGTTCCCTTGGTATCTCTAATTTTCTTGAAGAGATCTCTAGTCTTTCCCATTCTGTTGTTTTCCTCTATTTCTTTGCATTGATCGCTGAAGAAGGCTTTCTTATCTCTTCTTGCTATTCTTTGGAACTCTGCATTCAGATGCTTATATCTTTTCTTTTCTCCTTGGCTTTTCCCTTCTCTTGTTTTTCACAGCTATTTGTAAGGCTTCCCCATTTTGCTTTTTTGCATTTCTTTTCCATGGGGATGGTCTTGATCCCTGTCTCCTGTACAGTGTCACGAACCTCATTCCATAGTTCATCAGGCACTCTATCTATCAGATCTAGGCCCTTAAATCTATTTCTCACTTCCACTGTATAATCATAAGGGATTTGATTTAGGTCATACCTGAATGGTCTAGCGGTTTTCCCTGCTTTCTTCAATTTCAGTCTGAATTTGGTAATAAGGAGCTCATGATCTGAGCCACAGTCAGCTCCTGGTCTTGTTTTTGTTGACTGTATAGAGCTTCTCCATCTTTTGCTGCAGAGAATATAATCAATCTGATTTCAGTGTTGACCATCTGGTGATGTCCATGTGTAGAGTCTTCTCTTGTGTTGTTGGAAGAGGGTGTTTGCTATGACCAGTGCATTTTCTTGGCAAAACTGTATTAGTCTTTGCCCTGCTTCATTCTGCATTCCAAGGCCAAATTTGCCTGTTACTCCAGGTGTTTCTTGACTTCCTACTTTTGCATTCCAGTCCCCTATAATGAAAAGGACATCTTCTTTGGGTGTTAGTTCTAAAAGGTCTTGTAGGTCTAGGTATACATATATCCCCACCCTTTTGAACCTCCCTCCCATCCCCCTCCCCATCCCAACCCTCTAGGTTGATACAGAGCCCCTGTTTGAGTTCCCTGAGCCATACAGCAAATTCCCATTGGCTATCTATTTTACTTATGGTAATATAAATTTCTATGTTACTCTTTCCATACATCTCATCCTCTCCTCATCTCTCCCCATGTCCATAAGTCTCTTCTCTATGTCAGTTTCTCCGTTGCTGCCCTGTAAGTAAATTCTTCAGTACCATTCTTCTAGATTCCGTATATATGTGCTGCTGCTGCTGCTGCTGCTAAGTCGCTTCAGTCATGTCCAACTCTGTGCAAACCCATAGACGGCAGCATGTTAGAATACGATATTTATCTTTCTCTCTTTCTGACTCATTTCACTCTGTATGATAGGTTCTAGGTTTATCCACATCATCAGAACTGACTCAAATGTGTTCCTTTCATGGTTGAGTAATATTCCATTGTGTATATGCACCACAACTTCTTCATCCATTCATCTGTTGATGGACATCTAGGTTGCTTCCATGTTCTAGCTATTGTAAATAGTGCTGCAATGAACAATGGAATACACGTGTCTTTTTCAATTTTGGTTTCCTCAGGGTATATGCCTAGGAGTGAGATTGCTGGGTCATATGGTGATTTTATTCCTAGTTTTTTTAAGGAATCTCCATACCATCTTCCATAGTGGCTGTATCAATTTACATTCCCACCAACAGTGCAAGAGAGTTCCCTTTTCTCCACACCCTCTCCAGCATTTATTGTTTGTAGACTTTTTGATGATAGCTATTTGGACTGGTGTGAGGTGATACTTCATTGTACTTTTGATTTGCTTTCTCTCATAACGACCAGTGTTGAGCATCTTTTCATATGTTTGTTAGCCATCTGTATGTCTTCTTTGGAGAAATGTCTGTTTAGGTCTTTTTCCCACTTTTTGATAGTTTTTTTTTTTTTTTCCTGGCATTGAGTTGTATGAGCTGCTTGTATGTTTTGGAAATTAATCCTTTGTCAGTTGTTTCATTTGCTATTATTTTCTCCCATTCTGAGGGTTGTCTTTTCACCTTGCTTATAGTTTCCTTTGCTATGCAAAATCTTTTAAGTTTAATCAGGTCCCACTTGTTTACTTTTGTTTTTATTTCTGTTACTCTAGGAGGTGGGTTATAGAGGATCTTGCTTTATGTCGTCAAGTGTTCTGCCTATGTTTTCCTCTAAGAGTTTTATAGTTTCTGGTCTTACATTTAGGTCTTTAATCCATTTTGAGTTTATCTTTGTGTCTGGTGTTAGAAAGCATTGTAATTTCATTATTTTACATGTAGCTGTCCAGTTTTCCCAGCACCATTTACTGAAGAGGCTGTCTTTACCCCATTACATAGTCTTGCCTTTCTTTTGCCTTTGTCAAAAATAAGGTACCCACAGGTACATGGGTTTATTTCTGGGCTTTCTATCTTGTTCCACTGGTCTACATTTCTGGTTTTGTGCCAGTACCATACTGTCTTGATGACTGTAGCTTTGTAGTATAATCTGAAGTCAGGAAGGTTGATTCCTCCAGCTCCATTCTTCTTTCTCAAGACTGCTTTGGCTGTGGGGAGATCTTCTGTGTTTCCATATGAATTTAAAAATTTTTTTGTTCTAGTTCTGTGAAAGATGCTATTGGTAATATGATAGGGCTAGCATTGAATCTGTAGACTGCATTTGGTAGTACAGCCATTTTCACAATATTGATTCTTCCTACCCAGGAACTTGGAATGTATCTCCATCTGTTTATGCCGTCTGCTTTGACACATTTTTATCTTTCTCCCTTTTCTCATAACCCAGAAAATGACAAGAGATTTCATATTATCAATCTACTTTTCCTAAATTCTTTTCAATAGATCAGAAATAAATTTATTCACAAGACAAAGCAATTAAGATCATAAAATCTATTTGTCCAAAGAGTATAACCTAGTCTAAATAAGAAAACTTAACAAACCTGATATTCTGTAAGTATAAAATAAACATAGACCTACTATATATACACTATTATATATGACATTAAATAAACTCAACCTTTATTACAATATTTAAATTTATCCTTAGTTATTATGTATGTCAATTCAGAATACATGATTGAAGAAATAAGTTTCCTTTCTTTTAATTCAAGAGGAACCAATTTTCAAACCTGTTTTGAAAATTAAGCCTTATTTTTTGTGTAGGTACCTTAGAATACATCTTTAGCTACTTAAAATCCTATACGATATTAATTATCCCTAAGAAAATACAATCTACTGCCTCTTTTAATATTGCATAAACACCAAAAGATGACATAAATAGTCTCAAAAAAGTATAGGTTCTATAATGAATGTAACTTCACTGATATTTCCGAATCTGAACTTACTTTAAGAACTTCCAAAGCAGGTACCAGAATAGTTCAGATTAAAGAGGCATTACACTCTTTTATTTAAACTTAGATTTTCCTTACATTTTCTTTCTGTCATCCACACAAGGAACTCTTTCTTAGCAAATAATCTATACCAATCCAAACTTGTTTCCAAGACCAGCTAACTGAAAACTTGGTATTCCTACAGTAAATATATAATGCTAAAGTATAGAAATGCTTTGCTAAATATAAAATTTCTAAATATAATTTATCTTAAATATTTTACATATAAGCTAGAACATTAACTTAAATTTTAAAGGATAAATTATAATTTGATGCTCTACTGGGCAAAATATTGATTCTCTCCCCCACTGAAAACTCTCAAGATTTTAGTGAGCTATGTAATAATGAGTCACTCTACTTAAGCAAAGATCACCAGAGGCATTCACTAAACCAAAACTATAACAAGGTTTCCAACAAAACCCAAGCACTCCTGAAACAATTCTATTTAAAATCAAGTCTTACTCTTGAGTGCTATGATCATTTTAACCATCTAAAATCAGCCTCATTACATGGATTTGGATTAGAGGAGTGGGCTTCCCTGGTGGCTCAGAGGTTAAAGCATGGATCAGGAAGATCCCCTGGAGACGGAAATGGCAACCCACTCCAGTATTCTTGCCTGGAGAATCCCATGGACGGAGGAGTCTGGTAGGTTATAGTCCACAGGGTCTCAAAGAGTTGGACACAACTGAGCAACTTCACTTTCACTTTCTTTCTTTACTGAAGAAGAGACTGTCATAGAGGTTGGACTCTTCCCCTGGTTCTATCTTTATCTTTCCACACTGTTTTACTGAGTATTAACACAGTTAAGTAATTTATAGGAAGTTTCCCATGGTTAGATTTCTACTCTAAAAATTACTATGTAAAAACCAAGTTAGTGTATTACTCTAATGTGTTGAGTATCACTGTGAGCAAAATATTGGTACAGGTAAGAATCACAAAGTTTAAACTGTTATTCCTTTTTTCTACCATGGAAGTAACAATTAAAAATTTACTAACCTATTTCTTGCTCTTGCCATGCTCTTTGATTTCCTTCTTTCAAATCGTTCTTCATCAGAAGAAGTTGTGTCACTACTGTGAATAGCATGCTTCTTTCTCCTATTTAAAGAGTAAAATCCTTAAAATCATTACAGCAGCAAAGGGCTTTTAAAAAGCACCATTCTGAGCACTGTTTTATTTTATACTGTTAGCTCAGTATAAAATACATACATTCACTCATTCATTTGGCAAATATTTATTAAGATCCTTATACTTATACTCATGCAATTTACAACAGAAGGAAAAAAGAAAAAACAGGAGGAAAATGAGGTTATAATTTTTTAAATAGGGTAGTTTAGAAAGCCATCAAACAACAAATTTAATTTGCATCCAAATTTAGGGAATGTCTATCACTGACTGATAAATAATATCAAAATCTTAGAAAAGAAAGCTTATCCTTTTCTCTTATTTTCCCATTTCCCAAACAATCATAAACAGTACAGACGCTAAAAATAATAATACATCGGTTTATGGGAAGACAAGAGTTTCCACTTTTGACTTAAGATACTTATATCCTGTCTGAATTTCTTGTAAAACATACTTTTGAAGAAAAGTTTACAATCATAACTACTATGGAATGAAAGTATCAAAGTAAAATCCTTGAGGAAAAACAATACTCAATAAATCTAATTATTAAAATAATTGATGACATCTCTAAGATACCTAGAAAATATGGTATCATACAAAATGGAATCACTGTAAATTAATTTACTTGAAACTCAGAATGGCCTTCAAGAATGGTGTACACCCTGTGCAACTCTATTCAACTCCAATTCCCTCAGTAGCAAACCCAGATTTTCCCCAGCTCATTAAGACTTTTAACCTGTCTAATATTCCTTCTCCTGATTAATAGGAGTCTTTTCATTTCATCCTGTATCAGATTTTACTGTTTCCCAAGACCCTAGGAAGATTGTTGCAATAGTTACCTACTCAATCTTTGCAATTTTGATTTTACTTTCTCTCTGACTTCTTTCTCTCCTTAAGAAAAAATGCCTGTTTTCAAGTTCATTTACTCTATGTGTGTGTGTTGTGAGCCTAATATATAAAAATATAATATATCAGCTCTAATGAAGTGATCAGAAGCAACAGTGTACATACTGGGCTAAGGAAATTACTCCAGATGATAACTTGAATTCACAAGAATAAACAAAGAGACCCAGAATAATAAAATAAAAGTTATTATCCAAAAGCTATTAACATACACTAGATTGCCTTTCTTCTCTCACCTTTTTAAATAAAACAGAATTATAAAAATAATTCTAATAACATATTGCTAGATTTATAAAATGTATCATAATACCACAAAAAGCACAATGGACCATAAAGGGAAGGGCCCACTTCATACACAAAAGAAAGTCAAAATGGATTAAAGACCTAAACATAGAGCTAAATCTATAAAACTCTTAGAAGAAAACACAGGAATAAATCTTCATGATCACAAATTTGGAAATGGATTCTTAGATATGACATCAAAAACATGAACAATAACAACAAAGATAAATAAAACCTCATCAAAATTAAAGTTCTTTTTGCTCCAGAGAACATCATCAAGAAAGCAGGACAATCCATGAAACAGGATAAAATATTTACAAATCAAATATCTGATAAGGAATTTGAATACAGAATATATAAAAGAGCCCTTATAAGTCAATAAGAAAAAGACAACCCAATTTTTAAGTAGGCACAGGACACAAAGACAGTTCTCAAAGGAAAGTATTAAAATGGCCAATAAGCACTTGAAAAGATGCCTCATATCATCAAAAATTATAATGAGATACATTTTATATTCATCAAAAAGTCAGACAATATTAAGCTTTGAAGAGAATATGAAAAACTGGAAATGCTGTACACTGATGGAGAGAATGTAAAATGGTATAGTCACTTTGGAAAACATTCAAGCAGTTCTTAAATGATTAAGCATAAAGTTATCACATGGCCCAGTAATTCTACCCCAAGGGATATACTCAAGAGAAATAAAAACATACATCCAGGAATTCCTGGCAGGCCAGTGGTTAGGACTCTGAGATTTCACTGCCAAGGATGCAGGCTCAATCCCTTGTCAGGGAACTAACATCCTACAAGCCGTGCGGCATAGTCAAAAACAACCACCAAAAAACCAAAACAAAACAAAAATCCTCTAAGCCTCAATGACAAGATTATTAACAACCACAAACTGTCTAAGATATAAAATATATCTTTCTTAAGCATCAATCTTACAGAGGACATGCTAGAGGCATTCCCAATAAAGAAGTGGGGTACAATTAATATACAAAAATTAACTGTTTGCATATATACAAACAGCCATCTGAGAAAAAAATATAAGAATAAAGAAAAAAAAACGACAAGGATATCTTTTATGTAATATAATATTTATACATTGTACATAATTTGGTAATAAATGGGGCAACTGTAATCAATGGAGAAAACACAGATTCACTCAATAAATGAGGTTGGAAAAACTCATTTTCCACCTGGGAAAAAAGCTGGATCCATACTACAAATCTCACACAAGAACAAAATTCAGATGGATCAAAATTAGAGTAAAATATGAAACATTAAAAATAAACAAAGGAGCTATATCTGATTCACTCTGCTATACACCTGAAACTAACACAACATTGTAATCAACTATACTCCAATAAAAATTTTAATAAAGAAAACCATCAGTATTCTAAATTAAATAAAATAAACAAAGGTGAACTTCCTTAACACTCTGGATTTGGGAAGGCTTTTCTAACTGTGATTCAAAATCTAAAACTATTGTAATCGTTGTTCAGTCACTCAGTCATGTCCAATCCTTTGCAACCCCCTGGACTGTAGCACACCAGGCTCCTCTAAACAGGAGCCCACTGGATTCCTCTGTCCATGGGATTTCCCAGGCAAGAATACTGGGATGGGTTGCCATTTCCTTCTCCAGGGCATCTTCCTGATCCAGAAATTGAACCTGCATCTTCTGCTTGGCAAGCAGGTTGTTTACCACTGAGTCAACTGGGAAGCCCCTCTAAAAAACATAGTAGGCTGATAAATTTGACTACATAAAAATAAAAACTTTCTGGTAAAGACAATCAAAAGCAAAGTTAAAACACAAACTAAAAACCGAGAAAAAAGACTGGCAATTTGTGACAAAGGACTACTATACTACACAAAGAAAGAACTACTTGTTCAGTCACTCAGTTGTGTCTGGCTTTTTGTAACCCCAGGCACCACAGCACACCAGGCTTCCCTGTCCTTCACCAACTCCTGGAGCTTGCTCAAACTCATGTCCATTGAGTCAGTGATGCCATCCGACTATTTCATCCTCTGTCATCCCCTTATCCTCCTGCCTTCAATCTTTCCCAGCACCAGGGTCTTTTCTAATTAGTCGGCTCTTCATATCAGGTGGCCAAAGTATTGGAACTTCAGTTTTAGCATCAGTCCTTCCAATGGATATTCAGACTTGATCTCCTTTAGGATTGACTGGTTTGATCTCCTTGCAGTCCAAGGGACTCTCAAGTCTTCTCCAGCACCACAGTTCAAAAGCATCAATTCTTAGGCATTCAACCTTCTTCATGGTCCAACTGTCAGACCCATACATGACTAATGGATAAACCATAGCTTCGACCATAGGGACCTTTTTCATCAAAGTAATGTCTCTGCTTTTTAATACGCTATCTAGGTTTGTCATAGCTTTTCTTCCAAGGAGCAAAGGCCTTGATTTCATGGCTGCAGTCACCATCTGCAGTGATTTTGGAGCCCAAGAAAATAAAGTCTGTCATGGTTCCCATTGTTACCCCATCTATTTGCCAGAAAGCGATGGGACTAAATGCCATGATCATTGTTTTTTTGAATGTCTAGTCTTAAGCCAGCTTTTTCACTCTCCTCTCACCTTCATCAAGAAGCGCTTTAGTTCCTCTTCACTTTCTACCATAAGAGTATTGTCATCTGCATATCTGAGGTTACTGAAAGTGATTCCACCTTCTGCTTCATCCAGCTCGGCATTTCACATGATCTATTCTGCATATAAGTTAAATTAGCATGGTGACAATATACAGCCTTGATGTACTCCTTCCCCAGTTTTGAACCAGTCCGTTGTTCCATGTCCAGTTCTAACTGTTTCTTCTTGACCTGCATACAGGTTTCTCAGAAAGCAGGTAAGGTGATCTGGTATTCCCATCTCTTGAAGAATTTTCCAGTTTGTTGTGATCCACACAAAGGCTTTAGGGTAGTCAATGAAACAGAAGTATGTTTTTCTGTAATTCTCTTGCTTTTTTGATGATCCAACGGATTTGGCAATTTTATCTCTGATTCCTCTGCCTTTTCTAAATCCAGCCTGAACATCTGGAAATTCTCGGTTCATGTACTGCTAAAAGCCTCACTTGGAGAATTTTGAGCATTACTTTGCTAGCGTGTGAGATGAGTGCAATTGTGTAGTAGTTTGAACATTCTTTGGCATTGCCTTTCTTTGGGATTGGAATGAAAACTGATCTTTTCCAGTCCAGTGGCCACTGCTAAGTCTTCTAAATTTGCTGGCATATTGAGTGCAGCACTTTAACAGCATCATCTTTTAGGATTTGAAGTAGCTCAGCTTGAATTCCACAACCTCCACTAGCTTTGTTCATTATGATGCTTCCTAAGACCCACTTGACTTCACACTCCAGGATATCTAGCTCTAGGTGAGTGATCACACCATCATGGTTATCTGGGTCATTAAAGTCTCTTTTGTATAGTTCTGTATATTCTTGCCACCTCTTATTATCTTCTGTTTCTGTTAGGTCCATAATGTTTCTGTCCTTTATGGTGTCCATCTTAGCATGTAATGTTCCCTTGGTATCTCTAATTTTCTTGAAGAGATCTTTAGTCTTTCCCATTCTATTGTTTTACTCTATTTCTTTGCATTGTTCACTTAGGAAGGCTTTCTCATGTGTCCTTGCTCTTCTTTGGAACTCTGCATTCAAATGGATATATCTTTCCTTTTCTCCTTTGCCTTTTACTTCTCTTCTCTCAGCTATTTCTAAGGCCTCCTCAGACAGCCATTTTGCCTTTTTGCATTTCTTTTTCTTGAGGATGGTTGTGATCACTGCCTCCTATACAATGTCACAAACCTTCGTCCATAGTTCTTCAGGCACTGCCTATCAAATCTAATCCGTTGAATCTATTTGTCACTTAGACTGTATAATCATAAGGGATTTGATTTAGGTCATACCTACTAAAAGTAGATTAAAAGCAAGCAGATTCACATGGTCATATAATTTTATAAATTAGCAATAGTTTAAAAAAAAATAGCAAGAATCTATTATAAAATAGGCAAACTTTACAGATATTTCAGGGGAAAAAAAGCAAATGCCTTTTAAAAATACAGGAAAAAATACTCTTGTAAGAGATTCAAAAATATACCAAGATTTCCTTTTCAATTCTCAGACTGGCAAAAATCCAAAAGTTTGAGAATGCGTTTTGCTGGCAGAAATGCAGAGAAGTAGGGACTTTCATACATTGCAGGGTGGACTGCAAGCTGATTCAACAGCCTTGAAGGTCATCAGATGACAATTTCACATTCTCTTTAACTCAGAGACTCCACTTCTATAAGTTTATCCTACAGACATATTTGTACACATGTAAAAGATGATTATGCAAGGGTATGCATTATAAACCATACACTGTAATAGCAAAACAGTGAAAACAACCTGACTCTCAATAAAGAAATAATTTTAAAATTACAGTATATCTATATTAAATACAGTAATGTTATAGAACTATAAATGTAAAATGTTGCTATGCTTAAATGAAAAGACAGTGAAAACAAATCCAATGAAAAAACAAAGTATGAACAATGTGCTCAGTATATTTTGGGTAAAAAGAAGGGATAGCAATCAATACATGTATTGGTACATATATATATACACACACACACATATATGTATGAACATATTCTCTAAGGACATACAATCTAATAAAAATGTTTCTGAGAGGCCACTGAGACTAGAAAACAGCTTTTAATGTTTATTTATTTCATTTTTGAGCCATGGGAAATCGATTACCTTTTCAGAAAACACTAGAGAAGACAGTCTTTCAAAATCAAAACGCCTCTTTGTACATCTAATTGAAAGGGCAAAAGGAAACTAAAAGTAGCAAAGACTAACTGAATCAATTCTTCCAATGAAAGCAATGTGAGTCTCTAGACTCAACCTACTAAGAGACCAGAAAGCTGTGTAGCTTTCGGGAACATAATTGTTAAAACAATAATCATTTCTGGCAAACTGAATCAGGAAGATAACAGTCACACTTAGGGTAAAACTATTAGTGACTAATTAAAGAAGACGCTATTTAGTTTTCACTGGCATTATCATTAACAACATTAAAACCTATATCCTCAATGTAATGCATTATACTACGTAGTACTTAAAGAGATATCTAAATGATAGATGGAAAAAACTAACAAAACATACCTGATATGACTTCTTCTTGCTGGAGATCTGTGAATATCAAAAAGGGTATTTTCCCTCTTTTTTTGATGAGCTGGTACTTAAAGAAAAAAAAAAGACAATACAGAAATAACTAATAATAAATTGATAAACTGATATATTAAAGAAGCAGAGATTACTTCTGTTAATTTCCTGAATAGAAGCTGTCTTCAAGTTCTAAATGCTGTCTAAAGGAAGCACAACAAAAATAAATACTTTGTGGTAAACACTATAGGCTGCAAATAAGCATTCTTAAAAAAAATGTTAAACTAAATCTGTGACTTTAGGTTAAGCAAAGATTTCTTTGACACACCACCAAAACCCTAATCTATTAAAATGTTTTGACAAACTAAATTCATCAAAATTACAAATTCTGCTCTTTGAAAGATAGTATTAAGAGAATTTTTTTCAAGAAGCTATCAACTGAGAAAATATCTGGAAATCACAATGACTGATATCCAGAGTACATAAGGAATTCTCAAAACTTCAGTAATAAAAAACCAAACAATTGAATTGAAAAAATAGGCAAAAGATTTGAATACTTCAAAGATAATCTTGGCAAATCAGCACATAAAAATATGCTAAACTTCACTAGTCATTAGCAAAATGTAAACTAAAACTACAATAAATATATATCTAAATTAATTTTTTAAAATGACCACACCTAATGCCAGCAAATTTGGAAAATCAGGACTGGAAAAGGTCAGTTTTCATTCCAATCTCTAAGAAAGGCAATGCCAAAGAATGCTCAAACTACCGCACAATTGCATTCATCTCACACACTAGTAAAGTAATGCTCAAAATTCTCCAAGCCAGGCTTCAGCAGTACGTGAACTGTGAACTTCCAGATGTTCAAGCTGGTTTTAGAAAAGGCAGAGGAACCAGAGATCAAATTGCCAACATCCGCTGGATCATCAAAAAGGCAAGAGAGTTCCAGAAAAACATCTATTTCTGCTTTATTGACTATGCCAAAGCCTTTGACTGTGTGGATCACAATAAACTGTGGAAAATTCTTCAAGAGGTGGGAATACCAGACCACCTGACCTGCCTCTTGAGAAACCTATATGCAGGTCAGGATGCAACAGTTAGAACTGGACATGGAATAACAGACTGGTTCCAAGTAGGAAAAGGAGTATGTCAAGGCTGTATATTGTCACCCTGCTTATTTAAGTTCTATGCAGAATACATCATGAGAAACGCTGGGCTGGAAGAAACACAAGCTGGAATCAAGACTGCCAGGAGAAATATCAATAACCTCAGATATGCAGATGACACCACCCTTATGGCAGAAAGTGAAGAGGAACTAAAAAGCCTCTTGATGAACGTGAAAGAGGAGAGTTGAAAAAGTTGGCTTAAAGCTCAACATTCAGAAAACTAAGAAAATGGCATCTGGTCCCATCACTTCATGGCAAATAGATGGAGAAACAGTGGAAACAGTGTCAGACTTTATTTTTCTGGGCTCCAAAATCACTGCAGATGGTGACTGGAGCCATGAAATTAAAAGACGTTTACTCCTTGGAAGGAAAATTATGACCAACCTAGACAGCATATTCAAAAGCAGAGACATTACTTTGCCAACAAAGGTCCAATTAGTCAAGGCTATGGTTTTTCCAGTAGTCGTGTATGGATGGAGAGTTGGACCGTGAAGAAAGCTGAGCGCCAAAGAATTGACGCCATTGAACTGTGGTGTTGGAGAAGACTCTTGAGAGTCTCTTGGACTGCAAGGAGATCCAACCAGTCCATTCTGAAGGAGATCAGTCCTGGGTGTTCTTTGGAAGGAATGATGCTAAAGCTGAAACTCCAGTACTTTGCCCACCTCATGCGAAGAGTTGACTCATTGGAAAAGACTCTGAGGCTGGGAGGGATTGGGGGCAGGAGGAGAAGGGGACGATAGAGGATGAGATGGCTGGATGGCATCACCAACTCGATGGACGCGAGTTTGAGTGAACTCTGGGAGTTGGTGATGGACAGGGAGGCCTGGCGTGCTGCGATTCATGGGGTCACAAAGAGTCAGACACGACTGAGTGACTGAACTGAACTGAATGTTGACAAGAATATCAAGCAACTGATACTCATACACTGTTGGTGTTAATTGCTCAGTTGTGCCCGTCTCTTTGCGACCCCATAGACTGTAGCCCACCAGGCTCCTCTGTCCATGGGATTCTCCAGGCAAGAATATTGGAGTGGGTTGCCATGCCCTTCCCCAAAAGATATTCACAACCCAGGAATCGAATCTAGGTCTCTCACATTGCAGGCAGATTCTTTACCATATGAACTACTGCCAAGGGATTCCATACACTGTTAGTGAGAATGTAAATGGTATAATTACTTTGGAAGAGTTTGGTAATTCTTAATAAGTTAAACATACACCTAATTTAAAAACCCAGCCTTCTACTTCTAGGTATTTATAAGAAAAATGAAAACATATGTCCAAACAAAAACTTGCAAACATATGTTCATAACAACTTATGTATTTATAATACCCAGACACCAGAAATGTCAACAATCCAAATGTCATCAATAAATGAATGGGTAAACAAATTGTGATATACCCATAGAATGGAATGCTACTTAGCAATAAAAAGAAAAATACTACTGTCATAGTCAACAACATGGATGAGTCTTACCATTATCGTACTGAGTGAAATAAGTCAGACAAAAGGGAGTATATACTATATATAAAATTTGAGAAAATGTAAATTCATCCATGGTGACACAAAGCAGGTAAGATAAGTCACTGCCTGAGGGTTGGGAGAGGGAGGCAAAAGAAGGTTGAAATGAAATGAAAGTCGGTCAGTCATGTCTAACTCTTTGCAACCCCATGGACTATACTGTCCATGGAATTCTCCAGGCCAGAATACTGGAGTGGGTAGCCTTTCCCTTCTCCAGGGGATCTTCCCAACCCAGGATCAAACCCAGGTCTCCTGCATTGCAGGCAGATTCTTTGCCAGCTGAGCCACAAGGGTTAGGAGTACATTATAAACAGGCAGAATGAAATTTGAGGGTGGAGAGGTTGATGAAAATGCTCATTATCTTGACTGTGGTGACAGTTCATAAGTAAATCCCTAAGGTATTTCCAACTTGCCAAATTGTACACATGAAGCATATGCAGTGGCAATGGATTACATATATAACTCATACCTCAATAAAGCTTTAAAAAAAAAAAAAAAACTAGAAAAATGCCTCACAATCTTTTCTCTGTCCTAACACACCTGTCCTATTATTATCAGGGCTATCTGTAACAGTGATTCCTAACTGGAGTAGAATAATGTCTACATACTTGGGCGAGCATCTAGTGAGGTAACTTTGATATTTCCAGAGAATCAATCACTGCTTTAGAGCATGAGAGTTTGAATAAAATGATCCATTATGCTAAATGAAAGTAGCAAGACACAAAAGGTCACATATAGGCAAATCAATGGAGACAGAAAGTGCATTAGTGATTGCCAAGGGCTGGGGGGACGGAAGTATAGAAGAAAGAAAATATTCCAGAATTAGACAGCGGTGATGACTGCATACCCTTGTGAATATACTAAAAACTCATAAATTGTACAGATAAAAAATAAGGAAAGCCTGGCAAAAATGGCAAATTTCATGATATGTGAACTAAATTTCAATATTCTAAAAACTGGAAGAAATCAATCATGATGGAATTTCCCAAGAGCTGGGGAAATAGTCAATAAAATAGAACCTATGGAACTGAATACTTGTCATCAGATTTAAAGGTGTTAGGATAAACTGTTTCCTTCTCAAGACTAAAACAAAACACAAACCTAGCTTACTGGCTACGCTGCCCTTTTGTGACTTTACCTTAAATTACTTAACCACTTGGAACACAGAGAGGCTTGCCCTAAAGAACTGCTGCAAATGAAAGTACTCAATGAACAACAAAGTAATAGAAAAGTATGAGCAGTATTTATTTTTAAATTTAGGATTATTTAAATAAAATGTGCATGCACTATGTAATTCTATATTGCAATTGTATCCTCCAACATTCAGTCATGGTGTGAATAGAAGCATACATAAGGAAAGATATATGGAATCTGTAAAGAGATTTCATTCTTTTAAATTCAACAACACTAATTATTTTTTAAGGAACAGAGCAGAATAAGCTACTCTACCACAAAAAGGAAAGAAGTTATTTAGAGTCTCTTACCTATTGGAGGTGCTTGGTATCGATCCACTGTTTTTCTTTGTCTCAAATTATATGGCCTATCATTTTCTTCTCCTTCTGCCTCTTCAACCTCTATATCTCCATCTTCCTCTTGAGATTCTATTTTCCCACACACAAAAGAAAAAAAAAACTGCTTTAATCTACAAGGATTGGTCTACTCTAAAACTGAATATTTATATTTTATCTTTTACTCTTTCTACACAGGTGACATTTAAAAGTGTCAACACGGTATGATACAGCATAAATCAATGCAATTAAAAATGAAACTAGATGTAAAAGAAAATGCCCTTCCTACAAATAATATAGTTCTCTACTAAACATATCAATATTATCACAATTGAGCTTTTCAATCTTTTGTATTACCTTTTTGGACATACAAAGCAATAATAGAATATGATTCAAAACTTTATTACAACAAACTTCATTCAATGCCCAATCAACCACTGAATACAGTTAGCATTCAAATACTTGATAGTTCAAAAAAAATATGCTTAAAAGATAATTACTAATGTTACAACAAGAGTAATTTTTGTTGGCAGTGTTTATTAGGCCCACTGATAACAGGTAAACACAGATTAGTTACATTTTTGGTAGAAAAATTCAGGCAGAGATTGGGAGAGAGTATGAAAGCAGATTTCTAGGGTATTGGTAATAGTTTATTTCTTGATCAGCTTATAATTTACCTGGCTATACATTTAAAAAATAAATTATAATGTACATAAATCTTTTATTTTTAAAAAGTGATTTTGCTATAGCTATGATGTGACATCTATTTACAGTTTAAAAGTCTGGTGAAACACTACTCTATTTAAAATGGATAACCAAAAAGGACTTATTGTATAGCACATGGAACTCTGCTCAATATTATGTGGCAGCCTGGATGGGAGGGGAGTTTTGAGGAGAATGGATACATGTATATGTATGAATGAGTTCCTTTGCTATCTACATAAAACTATCACAACATTGTTAAATGGCTATACTTCGATATAAAATTAAAAGTTAAAAAGAAAAGAGAGTTTGATGAAAATGTTTAAGCTTATGGTCCTCAAAGGCAATGTACTTTATGATTAACTTTTTAACCACAGGAATTGTCAATATAACACAATCATATTAAAGCACTGGCAAAAATTTTAAACTGTCAGTGATGCTCAGTGAAACAGGAGACTAAAAATGCAAAGGACTTTACATTTTACTCATGAGAAAATTAGCAAATGCAATATTACTTAACTAAATAACACTTTAAATTACTTGCACCCAAATAAGTTTCCTTAAAACTTCAAAAAATTACCTTTAAAAAAAAAAAACTGCATTATTTATTATGAGAAAAATTCTAAACATGGGAAGTCCTCAGGGAAATCTATAAAGATGTTCAGTTAATAATAAGGCAAAAATCACATTATAAATCTGTCTCACCTATACTGATTTTCTCCAAAGGAAGCAATATAGAGGTTCTAGCTGTAACAACAATAATATTTGCTCAATAAAATACCTTCATTAAATATATCAACTCTTCAAAACTTACTAATAATATATTAATTACACAATTTGAGAAATAAACCCATTCTTATCCATCTAAGCTACACAAATAGTAGGAACTAATAAGATTTCCCGATGAAAAACAACTATACTGCATTTAAAATATACCAAATCTTCTAAAAATCCATTTTAATAAGGAAAGTTAACACGTACAGAATTAAACCCTATAAATGTAAATCCTATAGATTTTACTAGTCATCAATTTATAATCCTCAGACAAATGTGCTTTCATCTACTCCCAAATCCAGCCTGACAAATTCAGTCACAATTCTTCAAATCAGAACTCAGATAGATAGGCCTCAGAAAAAAGCAGTACCGCTTCCTCCAGTAGTATTAACAGTCTTTCCTTCTCTTAACTTCACCATCTCTGTCCATAACTAAGTTTGAGATCCAAATAATCATAGATTTAGGTGGCTATGGACAGAGATTTCCAGTTAAAAAGTACCTAAATACAAAAGAGGTCTTGCCTACTAACAAGCAAATCAGCCCATGGCAAATGTTACATCAGATTAGGTCATTTAAGGACTGCCCAACAGCTTACTAATAAGATATATCAATATTACACAACAATGCATAATGTACAGCAAAGACATTTTTCCAAATGAAGGAATTAAATACTCAGAAATGCCAATGGAACAAAAATTATTCCGAATTATATAATATAGACCTCTAAAGTAAAAAAATCACCCATCCAGCAATATACTATATATATATATATACACACACACACATATATATGTAGTTTGTATATGTTTTTCTTTCCTCCCACCTGAATTTTGTAGCATTTATTTCATAAAGGTGCTTTACAAACCTTCTTCTTCACCCTCAGTAGAGACTTCATGATGATTTTGTATACCATAACTATTTCTTCTCAGTGACTTTCTTCGCCTTTTCACTCTTGAATACATATCCATGTTTTCCTTTTAAAAAGAGAAATCTGTCAAATATTAACATGAAATTTATTCCCAGCCATCAGTATCACTAGCCCAATGGGACATGCCTACTTGATAAAATTTATTGAGGATCTATTTGTACGGCACAGATCAATGAAAATGGACCTTACTGAATTTAATAAATGTATGAAACAAGAAGAAAAATAAAACTTATAAGATACTTGAAAATTGGGCAGAGAGAAGGGAAATGTGCCTAAAGGACTGGGGGAGGAAGCACTTGAAATGTGTCTTGAAACAAAGATAGAATTGCATTAAGTCCTCAACCAGAAGTATTAACAAGAGTAAAAGATAGGAAAGGAAGAATGATGTGTTTGTATTTGGACAATGATGTGTGAGAAGATAAAGTTTGAAACCATATTTTGCCAGTTGAGATGTTTTGGGGTTTTTTTCATTTATTTATTTTTAATTGGAGAATAATTGCTTTACAATGTTGTATTGGTTTCTGCCATACATCAACATGAATCAGCCATAGGTATACATATGTCCCCTTCCTCCTGAGACTTCCTCCTACTCCATCCCACCCCTCTAGGTCGTCACAGAGCGCTGGGTTTGAGTTCCCTGTGTCATATAGCAAATACCCACTGGCTATCTAAGGTGATTTTAATTAATTCAGCATACATTAAAAAACCATTAAAGGGACTTCCCTGGTGGTTCAGTGGTTAAGACTCCATACTCCTAATGCAGGGGATATAGGTTCGATCCCTGGTTGGGGAACTAAGATCTCACATGCCACACAGTGCAGCCAAAAAGAAAAAAACCTTAATAGTTGACAACAGAATCAGAGTTGTACTTTAAGATGTTGTTGTTTAGTCACTAAGCTGCATCCAACTCTTTAGCCATCCCATGGACTGTAGCCCACCAGGCTCCTCTGTCCATGGGATTTCTCAGGCAAGAATCTGGAGTGAGTTGCCATTTCCTTCTCCAGGAGAGCTCTCTGGCAAAAGGGTAGAGGGTCTTTTGAGGAAGCTTGTGGCAAGCAAGGTATGGATAAAAGAAAAAAGAAAACAATAAAATCTCAGATTAAATTGGAAACGAAAAAGGAACAATTCTATTACTTCAAGAAAATCCAAATGCTGCTCTCTCTCTTTGAATTCCTCAATCAAAATAAAAACTACTTGCAATGGTTCCTGTTGTTGTTGCGTTAGCTGCTCAGTCATGTCCGACTCTTTGCCACCCCATGAACTGTAGCCCGCCAGGCTCCTCTGTCCATGGGATTTCCCAGGCAAGAATACTGCAGTGAGTTACCATTTCCTCCTCCAGGGGATCTTTCTGACCCAGATATCAAACCTGGGTCTCCCATATTGCAGGCAGATTCTTTACCCTTTGAGCCACCAGGGACAGTTGTTAAGGTTAACATACTCACAAATTCTGTATCTGTCCACATTCGAAGCCGTTCTACTTCTCCTGATCGACGATTCCGTCTAATGTTTATGTTGTCCATTTCCTGAAGTACAGCTTCAGCAGTACTACAATTATATAATAAAACTAGGGTTTAGACAATTGCAGGATCAAACTCTATATCATACAGGTAAAAGAGCTCACCATCAAAGCATAATTAAGCCATCTAATTTCTAACTGTACCTAATATGCCAATTAATATCTTCTTCTGAACTAACATCCATTAGAAATAATGCCTCAAAACAGATGGAAACAGGGAATGCCCTGGCAGTCCAGTGGTTAGGACTCAGTGATTTCACTGCTAGGGCCTGGATTCAATCCCTGGTCCAGGGAACTAAGATCCCACAAGCCATGCAGCATGGCCAAAGAAGAAAAGAAAGACAGAAACAGAACATCTTCTGTCATGATATATTAAAATAAAACTTACAAATAGAAGACCTTTGTTTACACGGCTTCAAATATTTAAATTCATAATACTACTACAAATAACTGACTATCAGATCCATGGTACCAAAAAAAAAAAAAAAACTAATTCTAATCTTTTTATTTGAAGATAGTGTTAAAAATTGTATAGAATAAAGAATTTGTAAAAAGTTTAAAGCCAACATAAAGTTAACTGAACTGATATATTTTTTCTTTTTTAAAAAATTTTACTTATTTTTAATTGAAGGAAATTGCTTTACAATATTGTGCTGGTTTCTGCCATACATCAACATAAATCAGCATAAATACATATGTCCCCTTCCTCTTAAACCTCTCTCCCACTTCCCACTCCAAAGGCAGATATATTTAGAAATTAGAAGAAACGGACATCCACAAAATATATACTGACACTGACATTTTAAACACACACGGCAGTTACTATGTGTTCAGATACTGATCTAGGTACTTAACAAATAATAACTAATACTCAAATTTGACACTACCACAATAAAATATAATTTCCTCCCCTTTCAAATAGGAATTACACTCATCTCCCTTCTCCAGGTTATTGCAAGGATTAAGTAGGAGTGATTTATTATTTGAGAAGAATACAGTTGCATTGCACATAGATGCTGAGGAGTCAGCTAGGCTATATCCAACATGTGCAGTCTCCAAAGACTTTCAATTCAAAATCTTGACTAAGTAAAACTATACCTATTATATATCAGAAATGGAACTTAATGTTTCTTGAAAACTGTCAAAACATCAATGTTAAATGAGCAAATATTAAAGGACTATAGTAGTGAAGTTAAAATTACTTTTTGTATTATCTAACTATGCACAAGAGCTTAAAAACTATGAGAAACAAAAGATGCTATCACATAAATTGCATTAAATCTAGTAAAGTGACTAAAGCTAACCAAGGTTAATTCAAATTAAGTTCTTAAATAATTGTACTGATTGCTAAGTCAGTGCCTAAGTTACTTTTTAAAACATAACTGGCTTGAAAAAAAAAACAATTACATGAAACTGCTTACTGCAAAAACATTCATACCTATTTACCAGTTGATCAAATAACAAACTCTGGTTCACACTTTCAAATCTGTTTTTCCTGGAACGACAGCTTTTTCTGACTTCCATGTCACCATTTATACAAGAAAGTTCCCCATCTCCTTTCTTTTCCCCTCTATGGGGATGGCTTCGAAGGGCTACAAGGAGAGAGAAATTTCCATTTCAAAGTACAGAGTATACAAAGAAAGAAAAAAGTCAAAAATTACTTTAAAAAGACTATAAGGAGCTTACTATAACCTCTTAAATGGCTTTAATATCCAATAATGTAAAATTTCTAAAACTGTTTACAATCTGCCATGTTAACTTAAATTATTTCAATTGTACTAATTTCTCAATGTTTAACAATTATATACATATTTACCATGACTGTAATCCAGTCACTTCCAACAGTATGCTGAGCATACTAGTAAATTATGCTATTTTACCCCACTTTAGAACTCTAACAACATTATAAGTATTTCAATACTAACCAGTTTCATAACAGAATACTCACATAAGCTACTATGTCCGTTTGGTAATGTAGCACCAGGCTGAGAAGTTAACCTAGAACACAATTATATTTAATATGCAAACACATCAACATTCATTTAAAGAAACAAAATGCAATGCTGGTGGAATCACTTTAATCTTTAAAATGTCACTAATGCAATATTACTTTTTTAAACGGAAAGAAAACATTTTTTTACCTTAAGATTGATAATATACAAATTAATAAAATACATTAGTGAAAAGTCATTTCATTACTTCAAGAAAAGCTTTAATAACAAGTTATAAACTGAACTCACTCTGTCTTCAACTCTAAATTAAAATCCAATGGAAAGGCTTAAGCTTTGTATGTATCATAAAGTTAACTAATGCCATAAATAGCAATGGTCACAGACCTTTACTACTTGTTTCCATTGACAACCTAAGATTCAAACAAAGTTATTCAAGTAATAAATTGTAAGAAGAAAAAAGTACTTGAATACCAACAAAGTTTAATAATTTCTTCAAAGTATTATATTACACATTGTAAACTAATACATGAAAATTTAGTTAATCTCTCAAAATTCATTGTACCACTCTCCCTTTTGGTGGAGGGACAGAAATGTTCAGTCACTAGAAAGATACTTAAAGTGTCATCAAAATGAAAACTTATGGAAGAAAGTTGCAGTATACCTTACTATAATTAAAATTCAAAAACTAAAAATTGTTACATAATAAAAGAGCTGTCAACATAAACTTATTTTTTTGAAATACCCAACAATTATTATTTCCAAATATTAAAAAGGGGAGAGAAGACATTCAAAAAATAGTATATATGACTTTCTTCTGCTTATCTATGTGGTTTGCACAACATTTTTTAACTAAAATATTCTAACATTTTTGGTTACTCTAGCATGCTTTATGTTAATTATATATATTAAATGTTATAAATATTAATTATAAATGTCCCTGTCTAGTAAAAGTCACAGACGGAATGACTACATGATGTAAACAAAAACTATTACGTACCTTCCGACTATCAAGAACACAAAAACAAAAAACTCCATCCCCTCTTTCCCCAGGAAAACAATACAACCATCTTGTTCTAAAATACTACTTCTTGGAAAGTATTTCATTTTTAGAATCTTTATTACACAATTCTCCTGGTATATGAGCTTGACTATAAAGTAATAAAATTTATGTTATTAGGTTATTCCTTAGAACATTATACATGTGGAATTTCCTATAATCACTCTTAAAATCCACTTAAAACCACATAGAAAAAGCATAAATACACTCTGGCTTTGGACCCAACATAACATTAACTCAGTTTAATCAGTTAAATCACAACTCTTGGCTTCAAATGAATTCTAGCTGTATGTAAGACCAAATGGTTGGAATTTCACATAAATTATTCAAAAGAAGAGATGCTAACCCTAAAATCATTCTACATAAGAAATCTAAAACTCTGTTGAAAAAATAACATCACTAGGATGAAAGCACAGTAACAATTTTTGTTCCTCTAAAGAAGACAGTGCTTACTTGCCTTTATTTCATTGCTAATGAAAGATCTTATTTAAGGTGGGAGAAAAAAGAAAACTTCTTCAATCAATCCCATTATCTTACAATCATAGCTTATTGTCATCATTGTACCATTATCATTTCTCTTTATAAAAAGGAGAAAGAAAAAAAAAGGAGATAGAATATGAAATACTCAGGTATAAAAAGATAATATTGGTATTTCAAGAGTTGGTCTGCCTATACAATTATATAAGTGCTTAAAAAGTCTTTTGAATCAATGTTCCCAAAAATTAATCACTTAAAATGTAACCATGCAGGTTCACTGATTAAATGAATCCTCTAATAAATCCTTTATGATTATGAAGTCCCCTTTGTTTATTTTTAAAATGGGGAGTAAGTGAGGGACATTTCCCTTTATCTCTGTACCCTAAATTTTTTAAATGGAGACACTATCACTGCCTTCAGTAATTATTACATTAAAAGTTTCTACATCTTTAATTATGTGGAACATGCTACCAGTTCAATACCAGACTCAAAAATCATTATTTATTCACCCACATAAACCCAAGGTATTCAATGATTTATGAGAATTTTAAACCTCAATTCAGCAAAAGCATTCATTTGGAAAAACTTTAACCACTACCAGCCTTCAATTCTAATGAGCCTCAGCAGTGGTGATTACACTTCTGCCTAACCTCACTACTCCTTAATCATCTGACCACAAAACAAAATTTTCACACATATTACACTTTAGTGCAGTTAGGCTTATCAAAGATTTAATTTCATGTGTTCCTCAGAGTATGAGGAACACATGAAATTATTTATTCTACAGATTTATCAAATGCATGCCATGTTCTCCATGTTGACTCTCCCAACCACCTACTCCCCAACACACAGCCTCCAAATTAGATAAATTTCTAGTGGCTAAATAAATTTCAACTGACAAAAGTCAATGAAATGGGATTCTGAACTCAAAATATTTGTAAGCTGCAACAGCTATCTAGGTTACCAAGTGTAATTATGAATTTCTACATATAAGCTAAAGAAGAAAAGATGTAATACAGTAAAAGATTTTTACCAAGAAAATCCTCATTTTACAAAAATATTATCAATCACTGTAACTATATTGATACATTTGGGACTTTAAATATATAAACCCAGATTCTTCCCCCAAAGAAAACTTATAATCTATCTCAAATCATTTATGAAGATGACAAAGTTCTAGTTCCATTTTAATCTCTATCTTCATCCAATCTCTAAAAGTTATTCCTAAATGTTGTTTTACCAATCAACAGTAGTTTCTTTACAGAATTTAATGGTTGTTAAAGTCCTTTAAGATTCATCATTTTTCATAGCTAATACTAATTTTTATCTTTATTCAATTTTCTTCCAAATGAACTGTATTTTAAAAAATCATTTTCCTGAAAGGACTTCAGTCATTTTACCTTAGATGCTCTTAGGACTTTAGATTACCAAAATAAAGGAATTAGGATTCTCAGGTTCATGACATAAAAACTAATATAAGCACTCATATAAATCTTAATTTTTGTATTAATATTATCTCAAAATCTATAATATTTTTAACTACAAGTTTCCCAAAAATTCAATTCTGTTGAATCTGACAGACCAAATGGCATTTTCTTTTCAGGTCATCTGAAATACTAAAAGACTCTAGCAGTGTAGCACTTAATCACATTCCTCGATGAAAGTTTAACCCAAAACCTTTAAAATTGTGTGAACTGCTAAACATTATTCTCCTGCCAAAACAGAAGCAGTAAATTCTATTAGTATTCATTATTTCTTAAGTTTCTTATTCAAAATGTACTTAAAGTTTTTTTAAAGGAATATCAAACTCTTAAGGTATCTAAATGGAAGCAAAACTCTTTCTTCTTTTTACATGAAAGACATGATTAAGATTAATTTATACAGATCTCTGAGTGGATAAGGTGTGGGAAATCTGTACTAGAGAGGCTCATACTTGAGTTATACTGTTAAAATTATCTCACAATTAAAGGCAAAACTTTTAACAGTAAAAGAATACTTTTTAGAAACATTTGTTAGAAAAAGAAGCCTGATTCACTCATCTAATAAACACAGGATACAGATTACAACCCATAAATCAAGTGTAGAAGTATAATTAAAGGGAAGTACTTATTTTAAGTGACATCATTATAGTGATCTGGATCTGTTTCATCTCAGATGAATGAGTATGGGAAAGTTGGGAAAGTTAAAAAAAAAAAATCAATCAATAGAATGATTCACATAATTTTCAACTTAGCTCTCAGACAACGCAAAATTAAAAATTTTAAATAAGGTGGTACATATTAAATTAGGCACAGACTCTTTAGAGACTAGTAAATGTATGCTGCTGCTACTGCAAAGTCGTTTCAGTAGTGTCCAACTCTGTGCGACCCCATAGACGGCAGCCCACCAGGCTCCCCCGTCCCTGGGATTCTCCAGGCAAGAACACTGGAGTGGGTTGCCATTTCCTTCTCCAGTGCATGAAAGTGAAAAGTGAAAGTGAAGTCGTTCAGTCGTGTCCGACTCTTAGCGACCCCATGGACTGCAGCCTACCAGGTTCCTCTGTCCATGGGATTTTCCAGGCAAGAGTACTGGAGTGGGGTGCCATTGCCTTCTCCAAGTAAATGTATATCTATATAACTCCAAAGATTATTTTCATTAAAGACTAATAACAGTGTCCAAAATTTACCTACAGACATAAAATAAAAATACTGTCAAAAAGGAATTCCCTTTTACTTTTGTTTGCATTTGGCACATCATCAGCACTTTTACATCAAAGACTGGAAAAAACAGAAGCTAAGGATTCTAAGCTGAAAATTTAAATCTCTTCTGAGTGTGTGTACAGCTATCCTATCTACATTAAATTACCACTTACTTTGGTGAGTAAAATTATGTTCATAATACATACCAAAACAGACACAGAGAAAATTTAAGTTGAAAACAATCAGATACATTAAAAGATTTATTAGAAATTAATTTAGATTTTATTACATTTTAGTATACCAATTCAAGTAGAATATTTAATAATTTTAGGAAGAAGAGATTGTATTTTCAAATAAAAAATATACTTCTAACCATTGTTTTTATTTAAATTTTCAGGAGTATAAACATGTATGCACATTCAAGACCTACCAAAATTCTTAATGTTTTAAGTAATAATAGTTTCTATTACATACTAAATGTATTTTTGGTATATTTAGAGAAAATAAAATTACATACAAAAATTATAAAATAAGCTTAATACAATTTATAAGTATTCCTAGACAGGTGGTTTTACAATTTAAGAAAATTAGCATTAATATCAGCCCTGAATCCCATCAAAAAAATTATGAAAAAACAATGGGTGAGTTCTCCCTTCTCACCTGGCCTGTCCACTTGATATATTCCATTCTTCTCGCTGACCAGTAGTTCGTGATTTTGATTTGTCTTTGCAAACAGAGTCAGGTTGTTTCAAAGTGCGTTTGGCTGGAGGAGACACGTGGCTATCACTTAAACTACCATCAGCTTCAGCTTTCTGAAAGAAAACGTTTAAAATGCATTTTTTATTAAAATTCATAGAATTCTTAAATTCTTGGATAGTGTTTATTCAACCAAAAACTATCTACTGAAGGAATCCTTCTACAAGTGTAGCAAAATGTAATCATCTGTAAATACAAAAACAAAAAAGTTAGATAAATTTATGCTCAAAAAAGTATGTTTAGTTTTTATTTTAAAATAATTTCAGGCCTACAGAAAAGATGTGTAGATATATCTTTTTATGACATGATTCATCATTCCTCCCTGAAATACTCCAGTGTGTAACTTACAAAGTAAGAAAATTCTGCTACATTAATATCATTCAATCCTCCCAGTTAGGAAATCATCACTGATATAACACAGAGCCAATTTGCAGATACATTCAAATGTTATCAAATGTCCCAACATGATCTCTCTTTCCTTTCTGATTCAGAATTATATCCAGGAACATATACTGCATGTAGTTATCAGACCTCCTCTGTCTCCTATCTGGAACAGTCCCCTCAGTTCCTCATTTTCATGCCCTTGACCGTAAAGGATATAAGCTTTTTAATTCTCTGGAATGACCATCAGTCTGGGTCTACCTGATGTTCCTCGTAACCCAATTCAGGCCATAACATTCATGGAAGAATATACAGACAAGATACTATGCATGTTGTACCTACCCATCATTAAGAATAACCTTGATCACCTAATCAAGTTGGTGTCTGCCAGGTTTTCCCACTATAAAGTCACTATTTTTCCCTTTGTATTTGATTAGTTTATGTGAAATCATTCTTAAAATTAACCGATACTCTGTTCTTCATCAAACTCACCAGCCACAGCATTCACTGACTACTACTTGCCTTTATCCAATACTATCAGGGTGGTAATTATCTAATCCAATCACTCCTATATAGTTTAGTTGGCATCCTACTAAGAATTTTCCCTCCCCAACCCTCCTTACTCAATTCATTCACTCATTTCCTAACTGGGAGGAAAGAAAAAGCAAAATTTCCTCGTTTGTTCAGTAAATTAATAGAAATTGCTAGGAGAAACAAAGGAAAGCTCACAGTCAAATAAATTTCAGAAAACAATGAGGTCCAAGGTTTTTTGCTTCAGGACTTGTAAGAGTCTTTAGTATGTTAACCCGCAGGGACTTCCCTGGCAGTCCAATGGTTAAGACTCTCTACTTTCAGTGCAAGGGGCGCAAGTTCCATCCCTGGTAGAGGAACTAAAATCCCACAGGCCACATAGTGATACAGAAAAAAAGTTAATATGCAATATAAATCTCCAAGTAGGGATGACAGTATATAACAATTCACAAACTTATTTAATCAAGCTCTTTTTTCATGGGGCATCCATCAGTTCAGTTGCTCAGTCATGTCTGACTCTGTGGGACCCCATGGACTGCAGCACAACAGGCTTCCTTGTCCATCACCAACTGGAGTCATCTGTAGGTAATGAAGTGTCACAAATACACTCTAGGAATAAGTACTATGTACTTATTGAATTAAAGGAAAAATAGTAAAAGTATTTGAAGTTAAGCCATTTTTTAAATGTATGAGTTATTATATAACTGTGAATATTATATAATTAATGACTTTGAATATCATAAGTCATGAGTTTATATGTTTATTTACTAGTCATTCTCTCATATTCTATAGGCTTTTTACAGCTTCATTCAGGAGTATCTCTCAAAGTGTTGTCCACATACTGACTGAATCAGAAAGCACCTGATTTGTCATTAAGAAACATAACCTGCTAAACTAGAACCTTGGGTGGAGGTGGGATATTTTCAATGAGGGCCTCCAAAGGATTCTTAGCACACACAAGTCTAAGGATCTCTGGCATATAAAAGATTTAAGTATAGCATGATACACATCATCTTCAATGCTTCACTATACTACTCCTACAGTGAAAAGACTTCAATCATGACTCGGCTTATAAACAGCATTACAAAGGCTTCCTTCCCTCCAAAGAACTCTAGGGATTTAAGTAAAGCAAAAAAACCAAGATGCAAATACTACAAAATAATTACTTCAACACCATCTAATTAACTTCAAGCTTTGGGAAAGCTTTACCTACAAACCTGATACCAACAGTTCACCTTTAATAGGATGATCATCATGATCAACTTTAACTTCTTCAAAGCATTTTACTAGTTAATTATAACCTAACCCTTTGAGGGAAGGCGTTGCTAGTTTCAGGATAAAAATATTAGGAGAGATTATGCAATCTACCCACAGTCATTTAGCAATATGTGTCAGAGTGATTACAATCCATGAGTAGGAAAGGCATTTCAAACAAAGGGAATAATTTCATTTAACAAACATTTGTTGAGGACCTACTGTGCACGTAAGACATGGGGGGGGAGGACTAGATAATGGTTTAAAAAAAGACTAAAATCTTCTTAAACCTTATACACAATCTATTAAATTGACAGCTACAGTAATAATATATAGCAAATTATTGTAAGTACTATAATAGGAACGGGATTCCCTGGTGGCTCAGATGGTAAAGAATCTAGAAATACACAATTCTCTGAAAGCAAAAAATGGTAACTGCCAGCTGAGATGAAGGAAGACGTCATAAATCATGTGGACTTTATTTTATAACAATAATGAAACACCTAGAATTGTCAGAGGAACATGATTCAATGATGTGATACATTCCAAGAGAGGTATAATAGTAATAATGTCAAATCGTACAAAAAGTACAATAAGAAGTTGTCCTTCCCACCTAAGTGACTTTTTTTGCTAAACTCTAACCTTCTAAAATAGGTAGAAAAGTTTTCCAGTTTGTAAAAGTGAATTCCCTGAGTTTCTTAAACCATACTCATCAGCTACCACATATATTAAATACTATTCTACCATAAATCTCCTAAAATTAGGTAAGAGAACTTGAGAATAATGAAACAGAGAAGAATTTTATGCTGCCCTGGTTTTCAGAGAAGGCTTCCTGTCCAGATTAGAATTTGCTCAGAAATCTAGAACCTGGGCTTAAAAAACAAAAAGAATGTACCCAAGCACAGAATTAAAAAAGGAAAAACTCAAGGGAGTAAGTGAATTAGTAAACCAAGAGATTGATTCAAGTCCTGATGATGGATTCATACAGCATTATAAATGTAGAAAATAAGAAACTGATTCCAGAAAGTGGAATAACTAAGAGATTAGTAACACCAATATTAAATGTAAAGACAGGGTCGGGGAGCAGTCTCTCAGAGCTATCTGAGATGCTCCCCACCAGGCTGTAGTCCTCATTTTGCTCCAAATAAAACTTAATTCACACACACACACACACAAAAAAAAGACAGGGTGGGCATAAAAAGTGGTTGCTGTGCTTTAGGAGCTATGGAGTAAGGTGGAGGGCTGTGAGGGGAGACAGGTAGTGTGCAGATGTTGATGGGAGAAATGTAACAGTGAATTATGATTTTGAAAGTTAGGTTTAGAATTCTAGCCAGAAATCTAGGGAGATGTCTATCAGATTGTGGGAAACACAATTCCGAGACAGAGTGATGTGAGGACTATATATAGATATGAAATTGTACTAAAAGGGTCATAGGTAACATACAGAGTGAAAAAACAAGAATAAAAGTAAAAAACCTTTTAAAAATGCCTACATTACAGAGATGAGCAGAGGATCTCACATAAACTAGTGAAAAACATAGTGTCTCACTCAAACAAGGGGAGTAGAGGTTGGTTATAAAAAGATCAGATGGGATAAAAGCTGGTAAATATGTGGATTGTTAATTAGGAGGTCACTGTAACTTTTTTTTTCCACTGTAACTTCTGATAGGGCAATTTCTGCAAAACGCTGAGGTGGAAATCACTAAGTGAAGAATTGAGTGAGTGGTGAGAATGTACAGGTGATAAACCACAAAGCTACTCTTCAAAGTGTCAGAATTAAGAAAAATAAGACAATAGTCTTAAAGAAGTTACAAAGTCAAAGAAGTCAGTGAAGAAACTTTTTTTTTAAAGAGACCTGGATTCTTGTAAATAGAAGAAAAGGGACCACAGAAGAGAATAAACTATAATAAAAATTTAGGGCTTCTCTGGTGGTCCAGAGGTTAAGAATCCACCTGCCAATGCAAAGGACACGGGTTCAATTCCTGGTCAGGGAAGGTCCCACACACCGCAGGGTAACTAAGCCACAACTTCTGGAGCCCGCATACCCTAGAGCCTGTGCTTCACAAGAGAAGCCACCACAATGAGCAGCCTGAAACTAGAGAAAAGCCTTTGTGCAGCAATGAAAACCCAGAGCAGTCAAAAATAAAATGTTTAAACAATTAAAAAAAATTTTTTTTTAAGAGGGGAATTCTCTGGTAGTCCAGTGGTTAAGACTTGGTGCTCTCACTGTTGGGGTCCATCCCTGATTGGAGAACTCAGTTCAGTTCAGTCGCTCAGCTGTGTCTTTTGAACTGTGGTGTTGGAGAAGACTCTTTGCGATCCCATGGACTGCAGCACACCAGGCCTCTCTGTCCCTCGCCAACTCCCAGAGTTTATTCAAACTCGTGTCCATTTGAGTCGGTGATGCCATCCAACCATCTCATCCTCTGTTGTCCCCTTCTCCTGTCTTCAATCTTTCCCAGCATCAGGGTCTTTTCAACTAAGTCAGTTCTTTGCATCAGATGGCCGAAGTATTGGAGTTTCAGCTTCAGCATCAGTCCTTCCAATGAATATTCAGGACTGATTTCCTTTAGGATGGACTGGTTGGATCTCCTTGCAGTCCAAGGGACTATCAAGAGTCTTCTCCAACACCACAGTTCAAAAGAAAAAACTAAAATCCCACAAACCATGCAGCAAGCCCTTTCCCCCCGAAAAAGAGCAAAATAACTGATGAGAAAAAGATCCTCAAACAGAAAAGAAAAAACAGAACAGGAACAGCCCCTGTTAGAAAGTATATTGGTGCCATCAATCTGTTCCAGTTTCCTTTATAAGACAGCTTTTACTTTCACCTTTTGAAAAAATGGGTACTCCTGTTTTCATGAGAAAGCTTAAAAGTGCAATTTCTTTTTCTTTCATTTGTAAAAAGAATTCACAGAGGCAGCAGTTACCATGACTTCAGAAAACAAAACTCACACTGCTATTTATTTTCTTAGAGCCAATACTATTCTACTATTCTACAAAGTCCTAAAACTTCAGGCACACAAAATATCCTAAAATTTCCTCAAATATCCCAAGAGCAACAACTTACTAGTTTAATATTTCTAAACAATCATCATGAAAGACTATAGAAAGGGGGAAAAAATATGAGGAGTGAGCTGAGGAGTTATAAAAAGACAAAAATAGTTTATATCTCTTACAGTTTAAACTGCAATTTTCTTCCTGGAAGATAATATCTTTTTATCTGAAAATGTTACATGATTTAAAATGACAAAGAGACAAAGGGCAGGCTAAAACATGCCAGACTTAAAAGAGAGAGCAGTCTCCTGTTGCAGCACGGCCACCGTAACTCAAGAACCACTGCTTACTTCACGTGCTGTGCTTAGTCACTCAGTCTGACTCTCTGCGGCCCCATGGACTGGAGCCCGCCAGGCTCCTCTGTCCATGGGATTCTCCAGGCAAGAATACTGGAATGGGTTGCCATTCCCTTCTCCAGGGGATCTTCCCAACCCAAGGAATGATCCCAGGTCTCCCACAGTGCAGATGGATTCTTTACCATCTGAGACGCCAGGGCATAAGATTGTTAAAACCAGGTTGAGGAAGTATTTGGTTGGCCAAAAACTTTCTTCGGTCTTTAAGTGAAAGACACATTTTTCACTTTCACCAAGAACTTTATTGAACAATGTATTCACCATTTTGTTCCATTACCTTCTATTACTTTTCAGGCAACTTCATAATCCACCTTCCCAAAACTTTTTATCTTATTGAGCAAAGAACTGTTCTAGGTACCTTTTATAGTCTTTTGAAATTTTTCCATTAAGAGAATTTTTGTAAAGACTGAAATAAATGAAAATCTGAAGGTGCAATGTCTGGTAAATACGGTAAATGAGCCAGAACTTCCCAAGCAAGCTCTAACAGTTTTTGCCCGGTCATCAGAGAAATGTGCAGTCTCACTAAAGGTCTTCATGATAAAAGAATACGCATTTTCTGTTGACTAATTCCAGACAATTTTCATTGAGCACTGCTTTTAGTTGCTCTAACTAGGAGCAGTACTTGTTGGAATTAATTGTTTGGAATCTGCTCCTGCTCATAGGAGAGGACTCCCTTCCAATCCTACCATATACACAACATCACCTTCTTGGGATGAAGATCAGCCTTTGCTGTGGTAGGTGGTGGTTCATTTCACTTGCCCTACAATCTCTTCCATTCCACATTATTGTATGGTATCCACTTTTCAGCACCCATCACATTTTTAAAATGGAACATTTTCATTACATTTAAGTAGAGAATTACATGCAGAAATGCAGTCAAGGTTTTTCCTAACTAACCTATGGGGAACCCGATCACCACAGCGATGAACATAACCGAGCTGGTGAAAATGATTTTCAGCACTTGATTTGGATATTTTGAGTATGTAGGCTCTCTTCCACATGGTATAACATAAATTGCTCTCAATTAATATTTCACTTTGATTGGCGTCAACTTCAACTGGTCTACTCCACCATGAAGCATCGTCCAGTGAGAATCTCTAGCATGCAAACTTCCCAAACCACTTTTGACACGTTCCATCAGTAAAAGCACTGACTCCATATGTTATACAAATGTTTCTGTGCATTTCAGTTGCATTTTTACCTTTCTTGAAACAATAAAGCATAATTTGCTGAAAATGTTGCTTTTTTCTTCCATCTTCAATATTAAATGGCTACACAAAAACTCAACAATGTTGTAAGTTTGTTTAATGAATGCTGATGTGACAGCTGTCACAATACAGTCTAACAGAATTGTTTCAAATGGAGTTAAAGACAACTAAGTCCTACTAGGAAAAAAACAATTTGCCCAAGCACTAAAAGTAACAAGTGTCTACAACTGCAGCCTGACGGTAGATAGTCTCAAGGAAGGATACTTGCTTGACTCTGTAGTAGTAAAATAACTTCATAAGCTTATTATCTTCAGTGATCCATTCCTTCCACAAACAAAATTTACTAACACCTATTACTGTGTTATCTTGTTCCCAGGTGGCGCAAGTGGTAAAGAATGCACCTATCAATGCAGGAGATGCAAGAGACATGGGTTTGATCCCTGGGTCAGGAAGATCCCCTGGAGGAGGAAATGGCAAACTACTCCAGTATTTCTTCGCTGGAAAATTCCACCAACAGAAGAGCCTTGTGGGTACAGTTCATGGGGTCAGAAAGAGTTGGGTATGACTGAGCACACAAGTACATACACATTACTTTGCTAGATACTAAATATACTTGATGATTAAACAGTCTGTCCCTAAAGAAACTTAATTTCTAACTCCTTAAATTAGCCAGTAAAAAGTATATACGATGCTTGCTCCTTGGAAGAAAAGCTATGACAAACCTAGACAGTGTATTAAAAAGCAGAAACATCACTTTGCTGACAAAGGTCCATATAGTCAAAGCTAGTTTTTCCAGTAGTCATTTACAGATGTGAGAGTTAGACCATCAAGAAGGCTGAGCATGAAGAACTGATGCTCTCAAACTGCGGTGCCAGAGAACACTCTTGAGAGTCCCTTGGACTGCAAGGAGATCAAACCAGTCAATCCTAAAGGAAACCAACCCTGAATATACTCATTGAAAGGACTGACACTGAAGCTGAAGCTCCAATACTTTAGCCACCTGATGCGAAGAGCCAACTCACTGGGAAAGACCCTGATGCTGGAAAAGACTGAGGGCAAGAACAGAAGAGGGCGACAGAGGATGAGATGGTTAGATGGCATCACTGACTCAGAGGACATGAGTCTGAGCAAACTCCAGGAGATAGTGAAGGGGACAGGGAAGCCTGGTGTGCTGCAGTCCATGGGGTTGCAAAGAGTCAGACTTGACTTAGTAACTAAACAACAGCAACGACTGCCAAAAATGTTGCTTTTTCCCTTCCATCTTCAATATTAAAATAGCTACACAAAAGTTCACCAATTTAGTAAGCTTTTTCTTTAAAGCACAGCTAATGTGACACTTGTCACACTATAATCTAACAAAATTGTTTCAAATGGAGTTAAAGATAACTAAGTGCTGCTGCTGCTGCTGCTGCTAAATCGCTTCAGTCGTGTCCAACTCTGTGCGACCCCATAGACGGCAGCCCACCAGGCTCCCCCATCCCTGGGATTCTCCAGGCAAGAACACTGGAGTGGGTTGCCATGTCCTTCTCCAATGCATAAAAGTGAAAAGTGAAAGTGAAGTCCCTGAGTCGTGTCCAACTCTTAGCAACCCCATGGACTGCAGCCTACCAGGCTCCTCCATCCATGGGATTTTCCAGGCCAAAGTACTGGAGTGGAGTGCCATTGCCTTCTCCAACTAAACGCTACTAAGAAAAAAAAACAACAACAATTTGGCCAACCACTAAAAGTAACAAATGTGTACAGTTAGTTTCAGCCTAACAGTGGATACAGTCTCAAGTAAGGATACTTGCTTGGCTTTGTAGTATTAACGTAACTTCATAAGTTTATTATCTTCAGTGATCTATTCCTTCCACAAACAAAATTTATTAACATCTATTACTGTGTGTTAGGAGAAGGCAATGGCACCCCACTCCAGTACTCTTGCCTGGAAAACCCCATGGACAGAGGAGCCTGGTGGGCTGCAGTCCACGGGGTCGCTAAGAGTCGGACACGACTGAGGGACTTCACTTTCACTTTTCACTTTCATGGATTGGAGAAGGACATGGCAACCCACTCCAGTGTTCTTGCCTGGAGAATCCCAGGGACGGGGAAGCCTGATGGGCTGCCGTCTATGGGGTCGCACAGAGTCGGACATGACTGAAGTGACTTAGCAGCAGCATTACTGTGTTAGATACTAAACATACTTGATGATTAAACAGTCTGCCCTTCAAGAAACTTAACTCCTAACTCCTTTCATCAGCCAGTAAAAGATACAAAAATGTAAGTGCGGAGAGTTTTGGGGAGTGGGGTGTATATTGCTTTAGCCTATTTATAGAACAATTTGGCAAAAACTATAAAAGTTTAACATATAATATACCTCTGACTCAATATTTCCACTTTGCCTAAAAGGAAAAGGTCATTTTATGTGACATTATTTATAATATTATAAACATGGAGAAAACCTAACTGTGTATCAACAGGGAAAAGTTAAAGAAGTGAGGTGTAAAGATACAAAAAAATGTTAAAAAGCTAGCAAGAAGGACAAATATGAAAGAATGCATATGATACATAGTTAAAGAGAACAAATAATTATCATAAGTAGTATAAATAACCCATACTTACATGTGCAGTGGTCTGGAAAGATATACACCAGCTTTAACAGTGGTTATCCCTGGGAACAATGAACTAAAGGAATCATGGGAGTGGGGAAAGTCTTTTAATTTTTTTCTGTGCATTTCCATATTATTTGAAATACTGATTTCATGACTTTAAATAAATATTTTGTCTAAGAGCTGAGGTAAAGAGTCTTGTGTGCTTCTTTCCCTTCAGTGTCTGGCACATCAAGTCACTCAATAGATACTGAAAATTAAAGAAAGAAACTTCCATTTCCAGTTGAACTGTTGCTTTTAAAATCATATGGCCTTAGGCAACTATCACTTCTCAATTCTCCCATCTAATAAACTTGGAGACTTAATTAGAAGAGTAAAAACTAAAACATGAAATTAAGTTACATTTTTTAATTCATTTAAAATACTTCCAAAATTTTCATACAGAAACTACCCCAGTTTCTCTCATGTTTGTACATATCTCTCAAAGACATTTCCCCTGTTTATATATACATATTTAAAATTATTACAATGTGACACTGATTAAGAAGGTACAGTGTGCTGGGGCTTGATTTTGTTTTTTAAAATTGGATTCCCTTAACTTGCACAATCAAGTATACAACTGCAACACCCACCATAAGTGTGAGCACTGAAGTATACTTTAGATAAAGGATGTTAGTAAGCTATAAGGGAAATGAACTTTCATCAAGCAACTTCAAGGTCCCTAACAAGTGAGCCACTTAACAGAGGTACCAAAATGCTCAACTGAGGTCTGCAATAAGAAGCATTGAGTCTTATTTACTCAAATTGTTGTTCAGTTGCCAAGCTGTGTCTAACTCTTTGCGACGCCATGGATTGTGGCATGCCAGGCTTCCCTGTCCTTCACTATTTCCCAGACAATGAACTCATGTCCATTGAGTCAGAGATACCGTCTAACCATCTCATCTTCTGTCACCTACTTCTCCTCCTGCCTTCAATCTTTCCCAGCATCATGGTCTTTTCCATTGAGTCAACTCTTCACATTAGGTGCCCAAAGTATTGGAGCTTCAGCATCAGACTTTCCAATGAATATTCAGGGTTGATTTCCTTTAGGATTAATTAGTTTGATCGCCTTGCAGTCCTAGGGACTCTCAAGAGTCTTCTCCAGCACTACACTTCAATTGGACTTCCCTGGTGGCTCAGATGGTAAAGTGTCTGCCTACAATGCAGAAGACCCGGGTTCAATCCCTGGGTTGGGAAGATCTCCTGGAGAAGGAAATGGCAACCCACTCCAGTATTCTTGCCTGGGAAATCCTTTGGACAGAGGAACTTGGTGGGCTACAGTCCATGGGGTCACAAAGAGACAGACATGACTGATCGACTTCATTTTCACTTTCACAATTCAAAAGCATCAATTCTTTGGCACTCAGCCTTCTTTATGGTCCAACTTTCACATATCACAAGTTCCCAGACTTAGTCTTTTTATAGGGATTTTTTTCCCCAAACCAGCTTTAAAATAGAAGGAAACAAAAATATTGCCAAAATATTATCTTCACATTATATGCCTGCTCCTCTCCCTACATCCACCCCCTGAAAATCAGGCAGCAAGCAATTACTGAAAAAAATCAGTCTTGTATTTCATATCCCCACAGGCTACTGTTCATTCTTCTAATCTCAATGCTAAACACTACAACTCCAGATAGTCTAGTAAAAATCTGCCTACATACAGTTATTTTCTGACTGTATAATGGCAGCCTTCTTCACTTTTTCAGATATTTGTGAAAACTGAATGAACAGCATCAAACAGTAGTGATAAATACAGATGAGACAGTAAGAAACAGATGTGTAAAAGATGACTAGACTTAAATATTACCCTATTACTAATGCCTATTAGGCCTTCTATAGGCCACTTAACCTCTTCAGCAATTCAATTTCCTCAGCTGTGTGTAAAATAAGGATACCATCACCTGCCTCATGGGGTTATTGCAAGGGTTAAATAAGACAGCATTCAACACCTGGTATGAGATGCTAAGTAAACCTTAGTTTACTCCTCTCCTTCTTATTAGAATACCACCAAATGGGCCAAATTGTTGGGCAAATTGCAACATGTAAATACAGCAAAACTGAAGACCACCAATATGAAAATAATTTCAAATGAAGCTACTTTCCATTCATTCATTCAAAAACTCTTTACTGGCAGTCCAGGGGTTAGGATTTGGTGCTTTCATTGCAGTGACCCAGGTTCAATCCCTGGTCAGGGAACTGAGATCCTGCAATCTGAGTGGTGGAGAGGGGAGAAGAGGAGACTGTTTATTGAGCACTACATCTGGAAGGCACTGTTGCAGGCACTCAGGATATAGGTGTGAACACGATAATCTCTATCCTTAAAGAACATCAAAGAGTTCCACTCAAAACACCCAGTAAGGATCAGAACTCTTATCACACTGAGAATCCATGTCATCTGGCCCCTACCTCGAATTGATTTTTTTCTGTTAACAATTTCTCAGGTATATTCCACATGCATACTTAGAGCCACGAAGGTGGGGACTGTGTTTTATTTACCCTCTATTCTCAGAGATCAATCACCACAATTTTCACCCACTAGATTGGTTACTTATTATGCTATTCATTCACTCACTTAACAAGTATTTATTAAGCATCTTCTATATGTCAGATGATGTACTAGGCCCTGGGAATACAGCAGTTGTGGGGAAAATGAAATATAGTGCCTGGTCCCAGGGAGCTTATAGACTACTCTAAGAGAAGAGTCTAGGAAAGAAAGACTTTAACCAAAGGTATATATTCTACCTACAGATTGAACAATCTAAAAATGAAAATTTTAAAAATCTTATGCCAAAATACTTACAGCTCAAAAGCATCTGAAGTTTAGAATCTTACAGCATATACTCAAAATATCTAAAAGCTAAAACAAATCACGACCTATTAATTTTAACATCACTTTTCTATTGTTTCACATAAGCAACAAACAACACTTGCCTCTCTAAAAATTGTCTAATGCATATTTAAATAAAGTTAGCACATTTTACCTATGGTTTTCCCCCTACTTTTGTACTTCTATAGGACTTTTTATCCAAAATTCTATATGTTTTTTACTCAATGATTCATTTTTCACAAAATTCTCCCCCAGAGCAGACACACAACAGAAACATAAAACATTCCTAGTACAAGATCAAAAACCCAAATATCAAGAAACCACTCAGGAACGTACACAAATGAAACCTCATTATGTGTGTCCAAAAAGAAATGCCAAACACATAATTCAAAATAATGCGGCACTCTCCTAACGTGGAATCTTAAAGAGACAGGATCACTCCCCACTCAGGTGCAGACACTGGCTGGGGTCCTTACTTCTCATAACAAATGTTAATCCTACCACCTGTCCACTGAGCTTTCAGAGGTTACAGGTTTACCTATAATCAGTATTTAGAAGACATGTAATCAAGGATGTATCCAAGGAAGGTTAAAAAGATTATCTACCAAGGAAAATGACTTGAAGAACTAGTATGCATTCACTTCTACAAGTGTAAATTTCATCCATGACCTAAAAAACTGCAAGTCTATATATCTGGATTACCAGAAATGGCCAACAAATGAATTTTTTTAAAGTTTCATTTTCAGTTCAATCCTAGAGCTAAGCCTATGAACTTTATAGCTGCTTTTAGTTCAAAACTGTGACAGGGGAAATTGTTTTACAACATTACACAATACCACCTATATGATGCTCCATATGAATTTGACATAAGGAAAAATTTGCTCTACTCTGAGGAACTTGTATTTTTTTTCTACTTATCTGAGAGTTATACATATGGTTATATTTCCCTCTCAGGCTTCTTTTCCATGTTTAACCCTCAACTTCCACCATGCAGCTTCTATTACACTGGCAAATGAATGAATGTTGGAAAAGAAAAAGTACAGAATGATAAAAGAGCTTATTAAAGAAGGCCTGAGAGATTTTTTCCTAAAAAATAAAAATCAAGCAGATTTACCTATAAAGTTACTCAAGATATGTATTTTGATTCTCTCAACTAAGATTCAAAAAGCACAAAAAGCTAGTGACAAGCCAAAAGTACCAACAAATAGGCCTAAAAGAGATTTTTTTAAAAAGGGGGAGTTGAAATATTTTTTAAAAACTGCTTTCCATTTCTGACTGCAGCATGAGTTTGCTGCAAGTGACTCTTAGCAAATAAATGCTAATTAACTGACCTAAAAGAGGTCAAGTTTTATACATGTTAAACAAGCAAACAAAGCCAAGTATATAGGAGAAATTATTACACAAGAAACTGCAGAGCACAAGTCAACTTGACATTAAAATAGTGTAAGCACAAAAAAATCATTCCAATAACCTACAATATGTATCATGTTTATTTCACCACCCTACATACACTGGGGGAAAAGGCAAAGCTATGACAGCTCATGGTCCTAAGGCTTTTTAGAGCAAATAAAATGTCTCTAGACAGTGGATCAAATAGTCTAAAATGAGAGAGGACAGACTGGGTGGGGGCAGAGGTGAAATCAGCATCACCTGTAAAGTGAGGAACATCACACAAAAATAGAGAAGGGGGAATCTCTTCATTTCATATCATATTAAGAGGACTACATCTCTTACCACAAAAATAAGTCTCCTAAAGCAACAGCACAAGCAACCCCATTTTCCACCAAATAAGTCTTTATAGATATTAGCAAATGTCTAAGACACACAGACATAGAGGGTGCCTTTTAAGTACACCAGAAAGGGTGAGTCAAGAATGCTAAATTCTTACAACAGAAAACAAACTTGAAAGGGAAGAGCTTACCAAACCCAAATCAACCCATTTCAGAAATATACAGCAAAGAAATATACTGCATGCTTCATAAATACACAGTCTATAAACTTAAATTTAGAATTATAACTTATCCTCTTCTAAAGGACAATACAGGATTAGTAAATATCTTAAATTTCTCAGCAAAAGCAACTAGATCATTCATCTCAGCAAAAGCAACTAAATCAGCATCTACTCAGATCAGAATACAAATCTTCTTAAAGCAGAAAAAAAAAATTCAAAGTAAATATTCATTGGCCTGTTGTTCATGGTCTTTTTAAACCATTTTGAAAGGACCTTTGAAAGTTTCATTAGTATCTCTCTGGAAAGAGCTCTAACATCTTTCATTCTTCTAGGAATTTAAAAGCTACCACATGTTCATTTCCACCTTAGATTATTGATTCCTTGCCTTTTAACATCTCCATAACAGCTGCTTGACAAATTACCTCACCTCATTCCTCAGGGGGGTAAGGACAGCATAATATCCATGAATTCAAAAATGGGACCACAAAATGATCAGTGACAGATGAGCTAATTGCTTCAGATTGAGACACTGCTCTAGAATAGACCAGGCATTCATAGCATGATACAATTAAATGCTTACACTCTAAATATTTTATTTGTACTTAAGGATACAGGGAAAACCTATCTTCCTTTTATTTTAAAATAGATGTTAGCGTCAGAAAGTCAGTAAACTTGTACCTGTTTGGAATAATTTCAACAGAAAGCCGAGAATAATTATTCTGAATAGTATGCACAACTTTCAGACAGCTTTCTTATTTCTACCTAAGACAGCTGTAAGACCCAAAATAGTCTACTCATAGGGCAATTTTAAAAATATTTCCAGATTTTACCAAAGTAAAGGCCAAACATATTTTCAAAGATACAACATATTTCAGAAAAGTAAAATAAAATGTGTCTATTGTATTTGCCTTAGTTCATTCTGATTAGTGTCAGAACAGTATGCATACACCAACATAATCTTGTAAGCACTTAAATAAAATATTGCTTCCCTCCCCTAAGAATAACAAAATGGTGTGGATTTAAAGGAGTTATTTTAAATGAACAATGTCCAGTCAAATTACTCTTAGAAAACTAGTCTCTCTCTAGACAGAAGCAACACTTTCTTTCCTAAATTCATAACCAATCTCATAACATAACCTTATCGATTCCTTTAAAGTGATAAAACATACGTACTAGCTTAGAGCTTTACCTTGTAATAAATTTCGGTATCTACCACTTTAAAAAAAAAATACTAAATCATCACCGGTGTTCTTCAAATGTCACTTTCGCAGTAATGGGACAACGGTAGTGTTAACTCATCTTTTATAAACTATTCGTATTACCCAGACGAAGACATCCAAGAAACCAAACAATCTGGAGATGATAGTGCCTACTACCAATAATATTCGACATGTTTCTTTCGACGTGCCCCTTTTGCGACCTGAAGGCTCTACTAGAAAACTCTACCGAGTCCCTTCTAGAACCCTGGTTAGCGGGCTGGCTGATTCTAAACACCACGTTTGATCGCTCCTGCCTGGAGAGGCGATAGTGTTGATTTTGTTTTTAAAGTTGCTGTCAGAGCAGCTACAAACTTTTTTCAGCATCCCTGCCTGGCTGCCAACTGGAGCTCTCCGCTCACTTCCTCACCAACTTGAACCACCCCCAAACAGTTTGAGAGTAAGCTGGAGTTAGACACCGGCAAGAGCTGACACACTTCACAAGAAGGGTTTGACACCGCAGAAAACTTTCACTTCTCCTCTCCAGCCCTTCCAAACGGGGACTCTGGCCCCTCGCTCATGCTCCCCTAGAATTCCTCTCTCAGGCCGGACAAGGACACAGAAAGGAGGCTGTTCTGATGTCCCCGAAAAGACAAACACCCCCCCCCCGACCCCGCAATAACCCTCACCCCTGGACTCAAGTCCCGTTCTTCACACAAAAGAGCGCGGCCAGCAGAGCTGTCGCGGCCCTACCTAGCCGGCTGCCACCCTCCACCGCACCCGCAGACCGGGTCTCAGCCGCCCGATCGGTCCCCACCGGAGGCTTCCTGCTCCGACCCGGCCAGACAAAGCCCCGGCGGCCGGGCGGACCTGCCAGCCTCCGGACTCGGGCCGCCGCGCTCTTACCCGGGCCTCATCCAGAGCGCCGCCGGCGCCGCCGCTTCCCCCGGCCTTGGCGGCGGGGCAGCTGGCAGCACGGGTCTTGGAGGAGCGGGTCCGAGAAGAGATGAAATGGCTGCTGCCTCCGGTCGCCCCGGGCTCTACTCCGGCCCCAGGCCCAGGCCCAGGCCCGGGCGACTTAGATCCGAGAAGGCGCAGAGAGCTCTTCCGGGTGTTCACCATGGTCCCGCCAGGAGGACGGGGTCCACGCCGCGCTAGCGGCGCCGGCCGCGCCGGGGAGACCCAAGGAAGGCCGGCCCGCTGGCCGGGCAGTCAGGGCCAGTGGAGCCGGGCCGGGAAAGACAAGCCGAACCAGACTCTGCGGAGCGCAGACGAAGACAGGCGAGAGGAGGGCAGAAGAAGGGAAGTCGGCGTGCGAAGACAGGTAGCGGGAGACGGGAGCGATCCTCCGGGCCGACGGCTCAGACTCTCTGCCGGCTTCGCCCTCCTCAGCGGGAGCCGAGCGGAGCCGCCATTTCTGCCCCTTTCTCTCCCGTTCTCGCTCTAGAGCTCCGTGCGTCAGGGCTCCAGCGCCGCAGGGCCGACGAGACCGCTTCCGGCCTGGCCGCTGCGGGGCGCTGCAAGGCCGGCCAGCCCTTCTCTTGCCGGCTTTTCCCTCCTCTTCCCCCGCCCCTCCAGTAGGCCCCTCCCAGCGGCGCGCTGTCAGCGCTCGGCGGCCACGGAAGGGACGCTCTGGGCTGTTAGCTCTATGGTTTCTAGGTCTGGCCGGCGGCCGAGGAAGTGAGGATGAGAAAAACCAGAATGTGCTCGGGATGAGCTAGCGCGCTGGAGTCGGTCGTGGAACCTTCATACCCGGCCAGGCCTGGCTACACCAGCATCCCCACCATCACCCCCAGGTGCCCTGGATGGAGCCAGAAAGGACTGGCAAAGGCCGAGGATAGAGGGGGACCGGGGCAGAAGAGGGCGTGGTGACCTGAGTGGGAATCCCAGGGATACCCAGGGACCCCAAGCCAAGACACTGAACTTGAGTCGTACTTTTCAGGGCTAGAAAAATATGAATGATAATTGTGATAAAAACAGATCTGTGCCGTATCTGGCACATGGTTAAGCTTAAGAAAGAACTAACACTAGAACCCTGCGTCTTTAAACAAAGCAAGGCACTGTCGTTTTCTGTAACCTTAGCCAGACCTAAGGCGGAGTCCAAGAAGAATGAATTCTTCTAAGAGCTTCCACTGCTTTCTGCCCGGGCAAGAATTAAAAATACAAAAAGCTGAACACAAAGATACAAAATGTGCCATTTAACTTTCATAGAAAAAGATTAAGGGACACAATATGAAAAGCTATTCTGTAAATAAGAATTATATTCAATTCCAAAAATTATGTTCATTACCTAGAAAAAATGAAGACTCGAGAAAAGTCTTGTAAAAATCAACAAGCTGCAACAAAATTAGAGAATTCCAGCCATTCAAGCTACTAATTGTTCAACAAAACTGTATAATGCACTGGGAATGGAAGTGGTTTTTCTGTTGGAGAAGCAGTACAGATTCCAGGAAAGCAGACAAGTCCCTCTTACACTAATTTGCATACCACACCCTCCCTAGAACACTTCACCCACTATTTAAAGCCCGTCTCTTGGGTATGGAGACCTCATAATACAAGACTTCAGTTTTCCTGTGTCAATTAGCTATGAGATCATTGAACAAAATAAACAGCTTCATTTCCTGCAGAAAGAAGCTGGCTTTATTATTCAAAATATCCTGAAAAGGTGTGTGGTATGCAAATTAGCAGGCAAAGGACTTGCTTCTGTATTTGTTTTTGTAGACCTAAACTGAAAAAGCCAGATTGTTATTTGAGTTACCACAACCTAGATCAAACCAATCAGTCTTAAAGGAAATCAACCCTGAATATTCATTGGAAAGACCGGTGCTGAAGCTGAAGCTCCAATACTCTGGCCACCTGATTCGAAGAGTTGACTCATTGAAAAAGACCCAGATGCTGGGAAAGACTGAGGGCAGAAGGAAAGGGAGCAAGAGAGGATGAGATGGTTGGATGGGATAACTAATCCAATGGACATAAATTCTAACAAATGCTGGAAGTTAATGAAGGACAGAGAAAACTGGCCAGCTGCAGTCCATGGGGTCACAGAATTAGACATAGCTTAGCTAGAGAACATCTAAAAATGCCAACAATGTTGCCTTTTTCCTTCCATCTTCAATATTGGCTACATAAAAATTACCAACTTTGTAAGTTTGTTATTTTAATGCATGTTATTGTGACAGCTGTCATGATACAATCTAACAAAATTGTTTCAAATTAAGTTAAAGGCAACTAAGTGCTACTAGGAAAAAAAAAAACTATTTGGCCAACTGCTAGAAGTAACAAATGTGTACAGCTACCGCCTAAGTGGATACAGTCTCAAGCAAGGATACTTGCTCCGCTTTGTAATATTAACATAACTTCACAAGCTTATTAACTATCTATCTTCAGTGATCCATTCCTTTCACAAACAAAATTTACTAACACCTATTAGTGTATTGGGCTTCCCTTGTGCCTCAGCTGGTAAAGAATCTGCCTGCAATGAGGGAGACCTGTGTTTGATCCCTGGGTTGAGAAGTTCTCCTGGAGAAGGGGAAGGCTACCCACTCCAGTATTCTGGCCTGGAGAATTTCATGGACTGTATAGTCCATGGGGTCACAAAGTCAGACTGAGTGACTTTCAATTTCACTTTCATTACTGTGTTAGATACTAAATATATTTGACTATTAAACAGTCCTTCCTTCAAGAAACTTAATGCTTAACTTCTTAAATCATCCAGTAAAAGGCATATAAGACACTTACTCATTGGAAGAAAAGCTATGACAAACCTAAACAGCGTATTAAAAAGCAGAGATGTCACTTTGCCAACAAAGGTTCATATAGTCAAAGCTATGGCTTTTCCAGCAGTTGTGTATAACAATACCTTTACTGGGCTTCCCAGGTGGTGCTAGTGGTAAAGAACCTGCCTGCCAACGCAGGAGACATAAGAGACACGGATTTTCCATCTCTGGGTCAGGAAGATCCCCTGGAGGAAGGCATGGCAATCCACTCCAGTATTCTTTCCTGGAGAATCCCATGGACAGAGAAGCCTGGTAAGCTACAGTCCATAGGTTCACACAGAGTCAGACACAACTGAAGCAACTGAGCACACACGCACACACCATTTACTGTTTATTCGAACCCTAACTGGTGTCAGATACTCTGTCAGACCAGGAAACATGGAGGGTTGGGGTGTTTTTTTTTTCAACAATATAGTTCTGGCCCTCAAAGAGCTCACAGACAAGAAGGGAACAGAGACAGGCAAGAAACCAGTAAGCTGCTGAACACTGTGATTAGAAAGAATAAGGCAGAAACCTCTAATTCAAGCAGAGTTTAGAGAAAGCTGAGAATTGATGACTTCTGAGATGCATTTTGAACCACAAAATGAAGAAAGAAAAAAATGGACCCCAAAAAAAGGAAAGTTTGTTGGAGATATGAGTTACTTGTTTTACAAAGTATAGAGAAAATAACTGAAAAATCAAGTAAAATCATTTTTAAACCTTACTTTAAACTATATGAGCATCTTTCAGTTCAGTTCAGTTCAGCCGCTCAGTTGTGTCCAACTCTTTGCAACCCCATGAAGTGTGGATCACAATAAACTGTGGAAAATTCTGAAAAAGATGGGAATACCAGACCACCTGACATGCCTCTTGAGAAACCTGTATGCAGGTCAGGAAGCAACAGTTAGAACTGGACATGGAACAACAGACTGGTTCCAAATAGGGAAAGGAGTATGTCAAGGCTGTATATTGTCACCCTGCTTATTTAACTTATGTGCAGAGTACATCATGAGAAACGCTGGGCTGGAAGAAGCACAAGCTGGAATCAAGATTGCCGGGAGAAATATCAATAACCTCAGATATGCAGATGACACCACCTTTATGGCAGAAAGTGAAGAAGAACTAAAAAGCCTCTTGATGAAAGTGAAAGAAGAGAGTGAAAAAGTTGGCTTAAAGCTCACCATTCAGAAAATGAAGATCATGGCATCTGGTGCCATCACTTCATGGGAAATAGATGGGGAAACAGTGGAAACAGTGTCAGACTTTATTTTGGGGGGCTCCAAAATCACTGCAAATGGTGACTGCAGCCATGAAATTAAAAGACGTTTACTCCTTGGCAGGAAAGTGATGACCAACCTAGATAGCATATTCAAAAGCAGAGACATGACTTTGCCAACAAAGGTCCGTCTAGCCAAGGCTATGGTTTTTCCTGTGGTCATGTATGGATGTGAGAGTTGGACTGTGAAGAAAGCTAAGTGCTGAAGAATTGATGATTTTGAACTGTGGTGTTGGAGAAGACTCTTGAGAGTCCCTTGCACTGCAAGGAGATCCAACCAGTCCATTCTGAAGGAGATCAACCCTGGGATTTCTTTGGAAGGAATGATGCTAAAGCTGAAACTCCAGTACGTTGGCCACCTCATGCAAAGAGTTGACTCATTGGAAAAGACTCTGATGCTGGGAGGGATTGGGGGCAGGAGGAGAAGGGGACAACAGAGGATGAGATGGCTGGATGGCATCACTGACTCGATGGACGTGAGTTTGAGTGAACTCCAGGAGTCTTTAGCATCTCCCAAAAACTACGTCACAGGAGGAACCCAGACAAGCAAACAAAGCTGTAAAGACAGCTTTCACTTTCAGTACATTTGCTCAACTCCAGTGAGCTTGATCCATTTTTCTCTGCCTACAGAAGATAGAAGAGACAGAAGACAAAGTCCAAAACCTGCTTAAGTTACAGAATCTAATGTACCTTGAAAAATCCTGGTACAAAAAGGATATAAGGGAGAATTAGAAATAAACCAACCAGAACTTCCAAAGTAGTCTAGTGATTAGGAATCCAACTTCCAGTGCAGGGGACACAGGTTTGATCCCTACTCGGGGAAATAAGATCCCACATGCTGAGGGGCCACTAAGCCCTGGGTCTCAAGTACTGAGCCCAAGCACTCTGTAGTCCTCACAATAAAACTAGAGAAGTCCATGCCACAGTGAATCTCCCACATAGTGAAAACAGAAAAAAGAAAAAAGAAATCAACCAGCCTTCCTATCACTATTTTCCAGGAAGCTGCAAGGAGAACTGTCTTGCCCAACATCAACACTAAGAATGAGAGCGGGAAAAAATATCCCTTAAGAATTCAAAACAATCAACCAGTCCTCAGATTTATAGCCTAAAGTTACCAAATCTGATAGTATGAAAACCTCAGGTTAAATCAAAAGATCCTAACCACAAAGCAAAGGTTAAATGTAAATTATCCCCAAAAGAATGCACCTTCAACAGGATATGCAAATATATATAGTCTCATGAACATGACTCAGTAAAAAAAAGAAATCAAAAACAGCCAGCACACACACATACACACATACACACACAAGCCCAGACAGCATAAAAGAATAAGACCCACAATTTAATATTGATTAGAAATACATTAAAGATTAGAAAATATTAATAACAAGCAAAAAGTGACTGTAAATTTTTAAATGAGATAGAACTTATACAATTAAATAGAATAGAGTTAAATGTGAAGTATGGCCTATTAAAAAAAAATGTAACATGGACTTCATCAAATATAAGATTTTCACTCAGTGAATGCCCTGGTGAAGATTATGAAAAGCAAACAACAGACTGGAAAAAATGTTTACAAATCACATATCTCACAAAGGACTCATCTAAAATGTAAAAAGAACCCTCAAAATTCAACATTTAAAAAACAAACAATCCAATTAGAAAATGAGGAAAAGATCAGAAGAGCTATTTCACCTAAGAGGATGTATAGATGGAAAATAAGAATATAGAAAGATTTCAACATCACTAACCAGTAGTGACATGCGTATGAGACTATGATGAGTTATTATTATATACCAATTAAAAAACTAAAATAAAAATTAGGGTTTTTTTTTTAATTTACCAATGCACGAGGCAAAGAAACTGGATCATTCAATCATTGCTGGTGAGAATGCAAATGGTACAGCAAATCCAATTCTGAAAAACAGTTTGACTGTTTCTTAAAAATCTAAATATACACTTACAATACAAACCAGCAATTGCAACCCTGCATATTTATTCCAAAGAAATAAAGAGTTACATCTACATAAAAATCTGTAGACCATAGTTCGTGGCAACTTTATTTGTAATAGCCAAAACAAAAAAAAAGTTGCTCATAGGTCAATGGTTAAACAAAGTTTAGTACATCCAAAACAGAATACTACTCAACAATAAAAAGGAATTAACTAGTGATATATACAAAAGCTTATGAATCTCAGATGCATTAAACTTAAACAGAAGCAAGGAAATAATATACATATGACAGCATAAAACAACGTAATAGAAAACAAATAATAGAGAAATTCAAAATCAAAAGTTGATTCCAGGGAATTCTCTGGTGGTCTAGTGGTTAGAATCAGCACTTTTACTGAGAAAGCTGGGGTTCAACCCATGGTCAGGTAACAGAGACACAGCGACACATCACACCCAATAAGATTTTTAAAGTTGTTTCCTGTAAAAAGGAAGAAGGAAAGAGAGAGAGGAAAGCTAATCCACTAGCCAGACCAATCAAGGGGAACAAAAGAGAGAAGACACAAATTTCAAATTTCAGGAAGGAAGTATTATAAATATCACTCATAATTTTAGACCTCAAGTCAGCAAACATGTTTCTGGTTATAAATGGCCAGTTTGTAAATATCTCAAGCTTCACACATGGTCTATGTCACAGATTCTTTGTTTAGATTTGGTTTTTGGTTTGTTTATTAAGAATCCTTTAACAATGGATTAACTAAAAACCATTCTTAGTTCACAAATGTACATAGTTCAGTTCAGTTCAGTTCAGTTCAGTTCAGTCACTCAGTCATGTCCGACTCCTCGCGACCCCATGAATTGCAGCACGCCAGGCCTCCCTGTCCATCACCAACTCCTGGAGTTCACCCAGACTTGCATCCATCGAGTGAGTGATGTCATCCAGCCATCTCATCCTCGGTCATTCCCTTCTCCTCCTACCCCCAATCCAATAGGCCACAAACTAGATTTGGTCCACAGGTTGCTAATTGCCAACCTTTACTATAAATATTAAAGGGACATTTAATAAATAAGAAACAACTTTGTGCCAATAAATTCCAAAACATAGGTAGGCAAGTTGCTTGAAATAAAACTAATTACTAAAACTCATGCATGAAGAAACAGATAACCTGAATACCCCTATCATTAATTAAAGAAATGAAATATGTAATGAAATACTATCCCACAAATGTTACACCAGTCCCAGATGACTTCAGTGGTGAATTCTATTAACATCCAATATGTAAGGAAAAACAATACCATCCTAGGTCAGGGAACTAAGATCTCACTTGCCATGTGGTGCACACAGAATGTAAAAAAACAAATAAATTTAAACTGACAAAAAAAAGAAGAGAGGCGAAAAGCAAAGGAGAAAAGGAAAGATATAAGCATATGAATGCAGAGTTCCAAAGAATAGCAAGAAGAGATAAGAAAGCCTTCCTCAGCGATCAATGCAAAGAAATAGAGGAAAACAACAGAATGGGAAAGACTAGAGATCTCTTCAAGAAAATTAGAGATATCAAGGGAACATTTCATGCAAAGATGGGCTCAATAAAGGACAGAAATGGTCTGGACCTAACAGAAGCAGAAGATATTAAGAAGAGGTGGCAAGAATACACAGAAGAACTGTACAAAAAAGATCTTCATGACCCAGATAATCATGATGATGTGGTCACTAATCTAGAGCCAGACATCTTGGAATGTGAAGTCAAGTGGGCCTTAGAAAGCATCACTACGAACAAAGCTAGTGGAGGTGATGGAATTCCAGTTGAGCTGTTTCAAATCCTGAAAGATGATGCTGTGAAAGTGCTGCACTCAATATGCCAGCAAATTTGGAAAACTCAGCAGTGGCCACAGGACTGGAAAAGGTCAGTTTTCATTCCAATCCCAAAGAAAGGCAATGTCAAAGAATGCTCAAACTACCGCACAATTGCACTCATCTCACATGCTAGTAAAGTAATGCTCAAAATTCTCCAAGCCAGGTTTCAGCAGTATGTGAACTGTGAACTTCCAGATGTTCAAGCTGGTTTTAGAAAAGGCAGAGGAACCAGAGATCAAATTGCCAACATCTGCTGGATCATGGAAAAAGCAAGAGAGTTCTAGAAAAACATCTATTTCTGCTTTATTGACTATGCCAAAGCTTTTGACTGTGTGGATCACAAGCAACTGTGGAAAATCCTTCAAGAGATGGGAATACCAGACCACCTGACCTGCCTCTTGAGAAACCTATATGCAGGTCAGGAAGCAACAGTTAGAAGTGGACATGGAACAACAGACTGGTTCCAAGTAGGAAAAGGAGTACGTCAAGGCTGTATATTGTCACCCTGCTTATTTAAGTTCTATGCAGAATACATCATGAGAAACGCTGGGCTGGAAGAAACACAAGCTGGAATCAAGATTGCCGGGAGAAATATCAATAACCTCAGATATGCAGATGACACCACCCTTATGGCAGATAGTGAAGAGGAGCTAAAAAGCCTCTTGATGAAAGTAAAAGAGGAGAGTGAAAAAGTTAGCTTAAAGCTCAACATTCAGAAAACGAAGATCATGGCATCCGGTCCCAGCACTTCATGGGAAATAGATGGGGAAACAGTAGAAACAGTGTCAGACTTTATTTTTTTGGGCTCCAAAATCACTGCAGATGGTGACTGCAGCCATGAAATGAAAAGACGCTTACTCCTTGGAAGAAAAGTGATGACCAACCTAGATAGCATATTCAAAAGCAGAGACATGACTTTGCCAACAAAGGTCCGTCTAGCCAAGGCTATGGTTTTTCCTGTGGTCATGTATGGGTATGAGATTTGGACTGTGAAGAAAGCTGAGCGCTGAAGAATTGATGCCTTTGAACTGTGGTGTTGGAGAAGACTCTTGAGAGTCCCTTGCACTGCAAGGAGATCCAACCAGTCCATTCTGAAGGAGATCAACCTTGGGATTTCTTTGGAAAGAATGATGCTAAAGCTGAAGGTCCAGTACTTTGGCCACCTCATGAGAAGAGTTGACTCATTGGAAAAGACTCTGATGTTGGGAGGGATTGGGGGCAAGAGGAGAAGGGGACGACCAGGGATGAGATGGCTGGATGGCATCACCGACTCGATGGACGTAAGTCTGAGTGAACTCCGGGAGATGGTGATGGACAGGGAGGCCTGGCGTGCTGCGGTTCATGGGGTCGCAAAGAGTCAGACACGACTGAGCGACTGAACTGAACTGAACAGACAAAAAAAAATGGAAAATCTATAACAGAACTGTATTAAGAGACTGAATCACTAATCAAAACCTCCCAACAAAGAAAAACCCAGGACCAGATGACTTTACTGGTTCTATCAAACATGCCTACCAAACATGTAAAGGTGAACTAACACTCATCCTTCCCAAAATATTGAAAACAGAAGAGGACCCACTTTCTAACACAGTCTATGAGACCAGGATTACCTTGATACCAAAGTTAGACAAAGATATCACAATGAAGGAACTGCAGGGCACCATACCTTATGAACATAGATGCAAAAGTGCTCAACAAAATACTAACAAGTCAAATCCAGCAGCATATTAAAAGGACTCTACACCATGACCTTGGTATCATGGTCAGATGGTATCTTCGATGGAGATGAGTTTAAGCAGGCTCCAGGAGTTGGTGATGGACAGGGAAGCCTGGCGTGCTGCCGTCCATGGGGTCGCAAAGAGTTGGACGTGACTAAGTGACAGAACTGAACTGAACACCATGACCAAGTGCATTTTATCCCAAGTCCATTTAATGGGGAAAAGGACAGTTTCCAATGAGTGGTGCTTAGAAGACTGTATATTCACATGCCAAAGAGTGAGGTTGGACCTTTATCTTACATCACATACGAAGACTAATTCAAAATGGATTAAACACCTAATGTAAGAGCAAAAAGTATAGAATGCTTAGAAAAAAACAGAGGAAAATCTTCATGACATTGGATTTGACAATAGTTTCTGTCAAAAGCATAAGAAAAGAAAGAAAAAATAGATAAACTGAACTTCATCAAAATTAAAAATTTATGTATTAAATTTCACTATCAAGAGTGAAAAGACAACCCACAGAATAGGAGAAATGTTTATAAATCACATATCTGATAAGGCATTAAATTCTAGAATACATACAAAGCCCCTATAACTTGACAATAAAAAATAACCCCCCTTAAAACTGGGCAGGGCTTCCTTGGTGGTCCAGGGGGTTAAGAATCCACCTGCCAATGCAGGGGACATAGGTTCCATGCCTGTTCCTGGAAGATTCTGATACCTGCTATAACATGATGAACTTTTATAACATTATACTAAGTGAAAGGACAAATATTATTTGATCCCATCTATAAGAGATAACCAAAATAGGGCAACATCATAGAGACAGAAAATAGAGATTATCAGAGTCTGGAGGAGTTGAGAGTGGATTGAGGTGTTATTGTGTAAATGGGTACAGAGTTTCTGTTTGGGTAAAGAAAAAGTATTAGAAGTGGATACAAGTTACAAAAGTGGATACAATCTAGTTACATAAGATTGTGAAAGTAATTAATGCTACTTAAAAATGGTAAAAGCAGCAAGACAAAAATAAAAATCTTGCCATATTAGGAGTATTGTTCTATTGTTACAGAAGTCAGCAAACGGATTGGCAGAACAGAATACAGATCAAGAATACAGGGCCCAGAAATAGCTCTTAGTGTTGATGGGGATTTGGTATATAAGATAGCATTAGAAATTTATAAGAAAAAAAGGGACTATTTGATAGATGGTCCTGGGACCATGGGCTTTATCTGTTAGATATTACACCAGATAAGTATATGTAAATCTAAGTCCAAGATGTCAACTTGTTCTTTAATAAGCAAGATAGAAGGGCCTTAAAATAGATTATTTGCTGAATATAGTTAAGCAGATTAAACTATTGGGTGAACTACAGATGTACTAGTACCACCTTCCCCCAGGCCCAACTAAAAGATTAATAGGAAACTAATAAATAGATTTGCCCTTTAAAAAAATGTAATACACCAAATTAATGTAGAATGAATATGGACCATAAAGAAGGTTAAGTACTGAAGGGTTGATGCTTTTGGATTGTGGTGCTAGAGAAGACTCTTGTGAGTCCTGGGCAGCAAGGAAATCAAACCAGTCAATTTTAAAGGAAATCAACCCTAACTATTCATAGGAAGGACTGATACTGAAGCTGAAGCTCCAATACTTTGGCCACCTGATGTGAAGAGCCAACTTACTGGAAAAGACCTTGATGCTGGGAAAAAATGAAGGCATGAGGAGAAGAGAGCTATAGAGGATGATATGGTTGGATGGCATCACTGACTCTATGGACATGAGTTTGAGCAAATTCCAGGAGATAGTGAAGGACAGAGAAGCCTGGCATGCTTCAGTCCATGGGGTCACAAAGAGTTGGACACGACTTAGCAACTGAACAATAACAACAACAATAGAATGAAGGAAAAAAAAAAAAAACATAATCATTTCAACTGACACAGAAAAGTATTTGACAAAATTCAATAACCTGTTGGGCTTCCCTGTTGGCTCTGTTGGTAAAGAATCTACCTGCAATACAGGAGACCCAGGTTCAATCCCTGGGTCAGGAAGATCCCCTGGAGAAGGGCATGGCAACCCACTCCAGTATTCTTGCCTGGAGAATTCCATGGACAGAGGAGCCTAGCAGGTTACAGTCCTTGGGGTTGCAAAGAATCAGACAGGGCTGAGGGACTAAGCACATGCTTTACTCATCTCTTGGGAAAGGCTCAAGCATACCTTTCAAATCTTTTAATCAGATAACACCTTGCCTAACTTGTTGGTTCTTTCCATAGATCAAAGAAGCCAAAATGAAGAACAAGTAATTAACAGATGGCCAGATCTCTTCCCTACCTTCCCCTGAAATAATCTCCCAAATTGTACAACCAAACCATGTGAACAAGATAACACTTAGAGGAAAATCACAATAAGTCAACAGGCCTGCAGGCCATTGAGGTGGCAACTCTGACCCCATATTTTAATGATTAACTGAGATTACTGCCCTCCTTCCCCTTAGAAGTTCCATGACCAAGCAGACTCTTCAGAGGTGGTTTCTGGGGGACATTGAATCCACTGTCGCTTTAGCTTGCAGCCATTCTGATGAAAGGCACTTTTCATTTACTGTCAACATTTGTGACCATGTAACTGACTTTGTAAGTGGTGAGCAGTGGGATCCCCAGTGGATAACAGTAGTGGCATAAGGATAGCTATACAGATAAATGGAACAAAAAATTTTCTGGGGGTCACACTGTGTGCCATGTGGAACTTCCCTGATAAGGGGGATCAGGGCTCAAACCTGTGCCCCTGCAGTGGAAGAACAGTCTTAACCACTGGACCACCAGGAAAGTCCTAAATGGACCAGAATATTTTGAGTCCAGAAATAAACCAACACATCTAGGGTCAGTTGATTTTTGACCAGGGAAGAGTTCTCTCATTATCAAATGGTGCTGGGACCAAAAAAGAAGAAGAAGAAGAGGGAAAAGAAGAGGAGGCCTCACATAAAGGTCATCCATAGAAAAGTCTCTTTGTCCTAAGGAATCAAAGTAACTCCTTACTGGTGGCTTCAACAGACAAGATCCCTGGAGAACAGGTTTGAAAGCTGAACTAACTACAGGATCCCAGAATTGCTCACCTGAAGAAGAGTTCAAAAGACTCACAGGGTGCCTTTATTTGCATGGGGATGGCAGGGATCTGTAGATGAAGCCCAGTATCAACTTGAATCCCAACACTAAAAACTGTCAAGTAAAAAGAAATAGGCAAATGGAGATTATATTTGAAAGGAGTATTCCAACAGGAATAAGGGTGGGATGGAGGGGTGGAGAGACTATAGACATAAAGCCAGAGGATAAATACAAAGGGAGGAACACTCAATTGTCCAAAAACAAACAAAAAAGTCCCAGATTTAGATAAAGAGAGACTTTATTGGAAAGGATTATTCCAAGAAGAGGAAAAGAAACTACTGCAATGAGATGTGGTAGCTGAGGCGACAACCGTCACTATCAGGAAATGCTACCACAGAGGCCTGCAACTTACCTCCAGGGTTAGTCAGAAAAGTGAAGTGAAGTCGCTCAGTCGTGTCCGACTCTTTGCGATCCCATGGACTGTGGCCTGCCAGGTTCCTCCATCCATGGGATTCTCCAGGCAAGAGTACTGGAGTGGGTTGCTATTTCCTTCTCCAGGGAATCTTCCCGACCCAGGGATCGAACCCGCGTCTCCCGCAATGTAGGCAGACAGAAAAGGACCCTTCTTTTATAGGGAGGAACAAAGACTACACAGAACTGGGCATAGGGCCAGGGGGATGGATGGGTGGAGGTGGCGGTTGATCACTCAGCAGATCAGGGTGGTTTATGTGGAGGTCAGCCTGCTTTTCAGAGTGCTGGTGAAGGGGGTACTGTAGGCTAGGTCAAGCTGAGAGTGGGTCCAAGTTTTAGGAGCCTGGAGGAAGGAGAGAACCTTAAGTTTGGTCAAAACAAGGTAGCTGGTATTTTGTCCAGATTGTCAGTGGGCACAATCAGTAACGACAATCAATCATGAGGCAAAGAGAACAGCGATTTGGAGGGTCTATGTCTGACCTTGTCATGGGTAAACAAGGGGACATCCGTGAGTCTGAATAAACCGCGTGGGGAAGTGTGGTTTCCTATTGTCAGACCTTCCAGGGACACGAAAGGGTCGCGGGGGGACGGAAGGGGCGGGGGGTGAGTGCTTTTAACCTTCGCTTCCCGGAATCTCGGGGCTCAGGTAAAGTTCAACATGGTCAGGATGCAGGGAAATCTCTCCACAGATTCAGTCAGAGGCTGACGAAGTACACAGGTAAGTTGGTGCCGAGTTCTGAGGTGAGCCCACACCTGGCTCCCTGCGTTTTCCGCGCCGAGTGAAGGGATAGGAAGCAGCCGCGTCCGCGAGAGGAAGGAGGCGGCCGCCATCGGCGCGGGCCACTGGGCGAGCCGCCGCCGCCAGCCCCGCCCCCGAGCGCGCGCGCCCGGGTCTGCGCAGAGCCAGCCTCGGCGCGTACTCGGCGCCGGGCGGCGGTGACCGAGGGAGGCGCGCGCGGTTCCAGCGGCCCGGCCGCCGAGCTCGACTGGGCCTGGGGGCGGCGGTGCTCCGCACCTGAGGGGGTCCAGCCCGGCGGCGGCGGCGCCTGCGGCCCCTGAGCAGACAGACCGAGGCCGCGAGGCGACGGCGCGGCGCGGCCCCCTCCAGCGGCCGCGCCGGGAGGTGAGTTTCCCGGAGCCGCGCCGCGCTCGGCTGGGTGAGGGGCCGGGCCGGCCGCCGGGCGGGGCCCGGTGGATGAATTGGATGGGTCTGGCGGAGCCGCCTCGCCCCGTCTTTGTCGGAGCTCCGGTCCGCGACCCCGAAAGGGCGCAGTGGGGCGGCGGGCGGGGCGGACTCGGGGCCCGCGCAGGTGAGGCGCGGCTCCGGGGCCGCCGACTCCGGGCACGCGCCCCGGTGGTTTTCTCGCTCTGCGGGCGCACGGAAACTTCGAGTTCTCTGTTCTCAAAATGCAGACTCGCAGCGCAGAAATAAAGAGCATGTTTGTGTGGGGTGGACCTTTCTTAGGTAACTTCATTAGTTGGCTCTTAAAACTCACTTTTATTTTGTAGACTTGATGGTCTCTCTTTTCCTACTTAATTTCTTTTTTTCCTCTGTGTCCATTTTTATTTGCAGTTTGTTGCTTGTTAGCAATAACGAACGTTAGTGTGGCTTCCAGCGTTGGTTTCTGCGTACTCAAGAGATCATTGAAAGTAAAGATAGGAAACTGGCAGCCTCTACTAATGTGGGATTGTAAAATAGGACCGATTTTATAAGCGACGTGAAAATCAAGCTTCCTTATTTCATTGTCGTGGCTCAGGTGTGTTTTGGGACTGCTGCTGCTAAGTCGCTTCAGTCGTGTCCGACTCTGTGCGACCCTATAGACGGCAGCCCACCAGGCTCCTCTCTGTCCATGGGATTTGCCAGGCAGGAGTACTGGAGTGGGTTGCCATTGCCTTCTCCAGAGACAGGCACTGGTGGAATCCAGAAAATGAGTAAGAATTGTGTGCAGAATGGAGGGAGTAATTAAGCACACAGCAAAAGTGATGCAAGGCAGAAACTACTACGTATTGAGCCCTGCATGTCGTAAATACTTTACACGAAGACTTTAATTACTGAATATTTAATGCTAATTAACTAAATTTATCATTCAAATGTTTTTAGTACCTATTGTGTGCTGAGTGCTGACGCTATGACAGTGACCATTATAGGTTTGTGCATTGTCATTGGAGGAAACGAATAATCACACAAGTAAATGCCTACTTACCTAACTGTTGTTTTTCCAATGCTAAGTCATATCCGATTCTGCGACCCCATGGACTGCAGTAAGCCAGGCTCCTCTGTCCTTTGCTGTCTCCCAGAGTTTGCTCAAACTCCTGTCCTTTGGTTAGATGGTTATCTAACCATGTCATCCTCTACCTAGAAAGAAGCGGAAAAGAAGGAATGTTCAGTGTTGTGTGAGCATATAACCGGGGACTGAAGAAATCAGTTCAGATTTTCCTAGGAATTAGGTCATCTTTGAGCTCAGTTATTATGGATTAAGTAGGAAATTAGGTGAAGGAGACTCCCAGTACTGGAGCTCTTCGGACCCCCAGCCCACACCCCACACCCCACCCCCGCCCCCAGAAAGGACACCAGAACGGTTTCAAAAGGAGGGAAGAAAGATCCAGGCAAAGGAAATCAGTTCCACAAAGACTTGAGAATGTTTGGGGAACTGAAGATCAGAACAGGTGAATTGAAGGGACTGTGGTTAGTTCCAGCCAGAGATGATGCGGGGCCTTTTAAATAATGTTAAGGTTTGGGGACCAGTTTTTTCTTTTCTTTTTTAAAAAACATTTATACCAGAACTTTCAAACTACTCAAATGTAGTGAGAGAACATTGCAGTTAACTCCTTGTCATGTTATCCAAGGTATTTGGATCTTATTTGAAGAATAGTGGGAGGTCTTGATGGATTTGAAGCAGGAAAGTCTCATAATCAAATCTGTATCTTAAAAAGGTCACCCTGACAAAAAACAAAACAAACACAAAACAACAAAAAAAGAGAATTCCCCAGCAGTCCAGTGGTTAGGATTCCATACTTTGACTGCCGAGGGCCTGGTTTGATCCTAGTCTGGGAACTAAGATCCCATAAGCTGCTTGTCATTAAAAAAAAAAAAAAAAAAGTCACCTTGACTCCTGTGTGTGGAAACTGAATTGGATGGGAACAAGAATGGATGTGGGGAAACCACCTAGTAGAGATAATGGTACTAGGGTTGTGGTTGTGAATGTAGGGCAGATTCAAAGAGTACATAATTGATCTATCCTTGTGTTAGTAATTCTATATTCATGCCTTTTGGAGGAATCGTGGAAGGTTTTCTAAAGGAAATTGTATTTGAGATGGGTTTTGCAAGGGAAATAACAGTATGGAGCCCATTCTATAATGAGAATATCTTGGTGTCAAAACAGTAGCTGACTCAGGGATCTGGAGGGTTTTTTGCAGAAGTTTCACCTTTCTCCTAGGATTTTCTCATTGAAATTACTTTTGTCACTATCGTTGTGGTCCCTGTGAGCATATAACTCCCTCCTTAACAATTTTTTCTATTAATAGAAGATAGAGAAAATGTATATTCTTCACTACTGGGATTACAGCTAAGCTAAGCTAAAACTTTCCAAAAGATTTCATTTTTTTGTTGTTATATACATAATAGTTAATAAACTAGAATTCACAAAATATACAAATAACTGTCTTATTAGTGTTTGAATCTGATGCTGCCATAGTTTGCTCTTGGCAGCCTAATCCTATTCTGTAGAAGATGTAGCTGAAAGGTGATTCATTGGTTTCTTTTCCCTTGTGCTGAATGACTTTATCCTTAAAGGAAAAACTAGTTTCTGCATAGCATGCCTAGGTGTAACAATATCTTGATTCAAATTAATAATCTTTTTTTAAAAATAGCCTGTAGTATGTTTTTAAAAATAAGTAAAATTTGTAATATGCATATTTTTCTTTTCAAATTCTAGTGTATACATTAAAAGATTACATTTCTTGGTAGTCTAAATTTATTTTGACTGGATTTTCCTTTTAGTGGATGCATTCCAGATAGCTCAGTTTCCTCTAGCTCCTGACTGATTTTATTACTACAGTTGTTGGGAGTAAGTGGGATAATATTTGAGAAGGTGTTTAGTAAACTGTGATATACAATACAAGTGTAAGATGGTAGTGATACTAATTGGAAGTAAACTGAAGCAGAATGAAGGAACTTGTGTTCATCTGTCCATTCTGATGCCCAGCCTCATAGTGGTAACTTCGATATTTGTCAGATGGCTTTTTTATTTTCTACATACAGTATGTACATGACTTAGGTTCTTTCATGTCACATGACTGATAGTTGTAGATGCTCACTCAATGGATATAAAATTTTTACATGGTTCATTTCCATGTTACTAATTTATGGTAGAAATACCTAAAATAATAGTAACTTTATATCTATTATAGAATAAGTTTTGTTTTTTCCAAAACCATTTATTTATTTAGCTGCATTGGGTCTTAGTTGCAATACGTGGGATCTTCACTGTGGCACAGGGGCTTAGTTGCCCCACAGCATGTGGGATCTCAGTTCCCTAACTAGGGCTCAAACCCCCATCCTTATTGGATTGGAAGGTGGATTCTTAACCAGTGGATCACCAGGAAAGTTCCTAGAATGAGTTTTTACTTTACAATTCTGTGCTGTGTTTGCAATTAGTAATTCAGTATATTTTTTTCCTTGTTAGTCTGTAAACTTCCTGTTAATTGATACTGAGTCTGTCCTTCTACCATTCGTTCTAAACTGGTACCTTGCACACAGCAGTGGGAGGTTCTATAAGAATACAAATGTTTTTTTAAAGTTAATCTAGTGAAATGAAAAGTGAAATTTCACAGCCATGTTGAAATTAAAACTTTAAGACTAAATCTGAAGGTGTTTTTTACTATAAGTCCTTGTAACAGAGATTATAATTGGGGACTGGGAAAAGAGAAAGGAGCATAACATTACTGTAGTCTCGATATCTCTTTTGTTCTCTGAACAACCTTCTTAGGAGGATAATTATATCCAAGTTACAAGTTAGGCAACTGGTACTTAGAGAAGTTAAGCAATTCTTAAGCTCAAAAATGATGTAGCCAGTATTCCAGCACAGGATAGTTTGAATGCAAGGTCAGTTCTTCACTCTCTTTTGTTCTCATGGAACAAGTAAAAACAATTTATCAATAGCTTAAACTATGAAGTGATAAAACATAGTAATAATTTGCTAGAGAATAATAACTTATTAATGGGAAACATAGTGAGATGCTTTAAGGATGGCTCCTCCTTGCTCTGCACTTGGCTAAGCACCTTGGAGGGCTTCCCTGGTAGTTCAGTTCAGTTCAGCTCAGTTCAGTCTCTCAGTCATGTCCAACTTTTTGCAACCCCATGAATCACAGCACGCCAGGCCTCCCTGTCCATCACCAACTCCCGGAGTCCACCCAAACCCATGTCCATCGAGTTGATGATGTCATCCAACCATCTCATCCTCTGTTGTCCCCCTCTCCTCCCTGGTAGAGCAGCTGGTAAAGAAAGTGAAAGTTACTCATGGTGTCTGACTCTTTGCGACCCCATGAATGATATACTCCATGGAATTCTTCACGCCAAAACACTGGAATGGGTAGCCTTTCCCTTCTCCAGCACATCTTCCCAACCCAGGAATTGAACTAGGGTCTCCTGCATTGCAGGCGGATTCGGCTTCATTGCAGCCAGCAAAGATGCTGACTTTGCTTTATATCAGGGTCTCTCAACATTAGCACTTGACATTTTGGGCAATACTTTCTTGTGGGGACCGTCTTATGCATTGTAGGATTTTCAGCAGCATCCCTGACCTCCTCTAATAGATATTAGGAGCAACCTTCATCCCAGTTGTTTTGACAACCCAGAAATGCCTCCAGCCATTGCTAGATGTCTTCTTAGTGGCATCATTGCCTCCTGGTTGAGACGCACTGCTTTATCTTTATACCATAGTTTCATAAAAACAATACTAATATATAATGTTTTCTCTTTGAATGCAACTAATTATTTAAAAAGTAAATAGTGGCTTTTATGGGCTCTGTGGCTCGGTGGTGAAGAATCCACCTGGAATGCAGGAAATGTGGAGACATGACTTAGCAACTGAACAACAACAAATATTCCTTTGTGTGTATATACTACGTGGTGTTCAGACATTTATCTGTTGGTGGACATCTGGATTGCTTCCATCTCCTGGCTTTTGTGAATAATGCCTCAACCACCAAATTCTTTTCTACAGCCACTGCACCATTTTACATTTCCACCAGCAGGGTTCCAGGGCTCTAATCTCTCCACATCCCTGTCAATGCTTACTATTTTTGTTTTATTAAATAATAACTATTCTAATATGTATAAAGTGGTATCTGATTGTAACTAGTGATGTTGAGCATCTTTTTCGTGTGCTGATTGGCTGTTCATATATCTTTTGGAGAAATGTCTGTTCAGGTCCTTTGCCCAGTTTTAAATTGGTTTGTTTTCCCTGCTGTTTTTAAGTTGCATTTTTCTATCATTCATTTGATAGCTGCAAACCTTTGACTGCTTTCCAGAGTTCTGACTAAGTTGTTTCTAACAGTTTCTGCTTATCTTTCAGTGTTTCTGTGGAGATAGCTTGCAACTGCCTGTTCCCTCATTTTGCTGACATCACCCTCGAGTGCATTTTGGGAGTGGGGGTGGGGAGGGCAGTTTACTGGAGTATAATTATTTATGATGTTGTGTTACTGTGTGCAGCATAATGAGTCAGTTTTATATATATATGTAACTCTTCTTTAGAGTCTGTTCCCATATAGGTCATTGCAGTATTGAATGGGGTTCCATGTGCTATTCAGTAGGTTCTTATTAGTTACCTGTATTATATGTAGTAATTTATATATGTCAGCCAAGTTCAATTTTTAAATTTTAAATCTTGGTTATATCTAGAATTTATTTTTGTAATGATAACTCCATGTGGTTGTTGAGTTTATTTAAAAGTCCATCTTTTCCTGATTTTTTTTTTAGATCTGTAATAATAGTATGGATTCCTCATGGGTTTTTGTTTTATTCAATGAGTATAATCCATTAGTATCATCATTTACTTTGATGTTCCATTTCCCAGAGTTGTCCAGCGGGAGCCTCTTCATGTAGTTTCAGTGTCCTTTTATGTCTTCATCATTCACTGAGCACCATCTTACTTTCTGGAGCAGTATGTTTCAGGTTCACTTGTTCTTTCTCTGCCTGTGTAGTCAGAATTTTCTCTAAGGAGCCATGATTCCCTTTTTTAGGAAAATTGTATTTAGAAACCACGGTGTGAGTTTTTGGTATGCTTATCTAGGGTAACCTTGCTTCCAGGACTTCTCAAAGGGCAGATGGCTTGGATTGTTTTAAACATTGACTTGCTTGATTATTTTTAAAATCAACTTGTTGTTTTTAAAATTTTTTATCATTTATTTGACTGTACCAAGTCTTAGTTGCAGCATGCAGGTTCTTTAGCTGCAGCATACCCTTAGCGTCAGCTCTTAATTGTAGCATGTAGAATCTAGTTCCTTGACCTAGGGTCAAACCTGGGCCTCCTGCATTGGGAGCTTGGAGTGTTAGCCACTGGACCACTAGAATGTCCATGGTTTCTTTGCTTATTTCTTACATCATTTTTGTTGTAAAGGCAAGAATATTGCAGAAAGTTTGGAAAAGAAAGAAAATAATCCACAATTTTATTACCTGCCAACAATAGCTATTTTCATTCTTCTCTCCATTTTTTCATATTCAATTTTTGCTGAAATTTTTGTCTTATATTTTTCACTTATATAGTATCTTTTTCTTCATAAGTATTTTTGAGGGATACATAATATCCCATCAGGACTTCCCTGGTAGCTCAGCTGGTAAAGAATCCTCCTGAAATGCAGGAGGCTTTGGTTTGATTCCTGGGTCAAGAAGATCCACTGGAAAAGGTATAGGCTACCCACTCCAGTATTCTTAGGCTTCCCTGGTGGCTCAGATGGTAAAGAATCCACCTGTAATGCGGGAGACCTGGGTTCAGTCCCTGTATTGGGAAGATCCCCTGGAGAAGGGCATGACAACCCACTCCAGTATTCTTGCCTGGAGAATCCCCAGGGGCAGAGGAACCTGGTGGGCTACAGTCCACAGGTTCACAAAGAGTCAGACATGACCGAGTGACTAAGCATAGCACAGTGTCCCATCAAGCGGCTATATCATGACCACTTACTGCATTTTCAATTTTTCCTGATGAAAAACAGCTGTGGTAGACATATTTTATGTATATAGCTTATATTGTTGGTCTTCTGAGTTTCCAGAAATCTGGAAGATCAGGGTCGAAAGATATAACATGGTCAGTTTGCTTTCTCCTAACATTGTGAGAATCAGTTTATATTGATTTAATATTTTGTTACTATTGAAAGTTGAATGAAATGTTTACATTTGCTTTTGTTTGTTATTAAATCAAAGGGTATATTATTTTTCATCATAATATTTACAGATCTTTCTTTTACCAGATGATTATCCAAATCCTGAATTTACTTTTTACTATTGCTTTACTCTAGGTGAAAGTGACAGCTTTGAGTCTGGTCATTTGTTCTTAAGACCTCTTTGGTGCTATTTTAGGACTGTATAATAGCTTAAAGAATATTAATACATATGGGGGAATGAATTTATTTAAAATACTGTATTAAAAACTTTAGCTTTTCCTTTTGTAGTAAAACAAAAGAGAATGAAAGAAGTGGATAATCTTGAAAGTATAAAGGAAGAATGGTAAGTTGAGTAGTGCATTTTCTTTGTACTATCTTTACTTTTATCACAGTTCACTGATTTAGTATATTTTCATTATGATTATTTGTTAAGTATCTATGAGTAATGTATTTGAAAGTTGGTGTTTTTTGCTGTACTCACGTTAAATGGATTTTTAGTGGTTTCTAAATATTTTTGTGATTAGTTTTTTGAAAAGTGTTAAATTTCTTTCTGCTCACTTATTATTTCTGTTATATAACTGAAAAATTAAAGTAACTGTTTACTTCATTAGCCCCTTCTGTTATACTGTCTTGGAGTCATAGTGGAAATATAATGACTTTGGAGTCAAATAAACCTAAGTTTGAATCTCATCCCTGTCTTCTACTACTTCTCTGGCCTTTGAGCAACTTAGATTCTTTGAGCTTCAATATCTCCTCTAAAAAGGGAGGGGGCATACATAGATATCTGAAAAGTTTTTGTGAGAATTAGCCAATTCAAAACACTGAGTATAGTATTAGCATGTAGCAGGCACCCAATAAATTGTAGATGTAAAGATTGTGGTTCTTATTAATATAGAGTTCTTTATTATCCCTTATCTGAGATGAAATATCTATTTTTCTATTATGTTCTTTTTGTCTTAAACACTCAAAAATGTAAGCACCTTTCATTCATAGTCCATTTAAAAAGATAAATAAGTGTTTATATTAACAGATGTTTTGTGAACACTTTCTATACCAAATATTGTTATTTTTTCACTGGAGAATTTGTTACTTCATGTAAATATCTGATAAGTTCAGTCACTCAGTCATGTCCAACTCTTTGCCACCCCATGAATTGCACCAAGCCAGGCTTCCCTGTCCATCACCAACTCCCGGAGTTCATTTAGACTCATGTCCATCAAGTCAGTGATGCCATCCAGCCATCTCATCCTCTGTCATCCCCTTCTCCTCCTGCCCTCAATCCCTCCCAGCATCTGAGTCTTTTCCAATGAATCAACTCTTCGCATGAGGTGGCCAAAGTACTGGAGTTTCAGCTTGAGCATCAGTCCTTCCAAAGAATACCTAGGACTGATCTTCTTTAGAATGGACTGGTTGGATCTCCTTGCAGTCCATGGGACTCTCAAGAATCCTCTCCAACACCACAGTTGAAAAGCATCAGTTCTTCGGTGCTCAGCTTTCTTCACAGTCCAACTCTCACATCCATACATCAGTTCAGTTCAGTCGCTCAGTCGTGTCCGACTCTTTGCGACCCCATGAATCGCAGCACGCCAGGCCTCCCTGTCCATCATCATCTCCCGGAGTTCACTCAGACTCATGTCCATCAAGTCCATGATGCCATCCAGCCATCTCATCCTCGGTCGTCCCCTTCTTCTCCTGCCCCCAATCCCTCCCAGCATCAGAGTCTTTTCTAATGAGTCAACTCTTCGCATGAGGTAGCCAGAGTACTGGAGCTTCAGCTTTAGCATCCTTCCTTCCAAAGAAATCCCAGGGTTGATCTCCTTCAGAAAGGACTGGTTGGATCTCCTTGCAGTGCAAGGGACTCTCAAGAGTCTTCTCCAACACCACAGTTCAAAAGCATCGATTCTTCAGCGCTCAGCCTTCTTCACAGTCCAACTCTCACATCCATATATGACCTCAGGAAAAACCATAGCCTTGACTAGACGGACCTTAGTCGGCAAAGTGATGTCTCTGCTTTTGAATATACTGTCTACATTGGTCATAACTTTTCTTCCAAGGAGTAAGCGTCTTTTAATTTCATGGCTGCAGTCACCATCTGCAGTGATTTTGGAGCCCAAAAAAATAAAGTCTGACACTGTTTCCACTGTTTCCCCATCTGTTTCCCATGAATTGATGGGACCAGATGCCATGATCTTTGTTTTCTGAATGTTGAGCTTTAAGCCAACTTTTTCACTCTCCTCTTTCACTTTCATCAGGAGGCTTTTCAGTTCCTCTTCACTTTCTGCCATAAGGGTGGTGTCATCTGCATTTCTGAGGTTATTGATATGTCTACCAGCAATCTTGATTCCAGCTTGTGTTTCTTCCAGTCCAGCGTTTCTCATGATGTACTCTGCATAGAAGTTAAATAAGCAGGGTGACAATATACAGCCTTGACGTACTCCTTTTCCTGTTTGGAACCAGTTTGTTGTTCCATGTCCAGTTCTAACTGTTGCTTCCTGACCTGCGTATAAGTTTCTCAAGAGGCAGGTCAGGTGGTCTGGTGTTCCCATCTCTTGAAGAATTTTCCACAGTTTATTGTGATCCACACAGTCAAAGGCTTAGGCATAGTCAATAAAGCAGAAATAGATGTTTTTCTGGAACTCTGTTGCTTTTTCCATGATCCAGCGGATGTTGGCAACTTCATCTCTGGTTCCTCTGCCTTTTCTAAAACTAGCTTGAACATCTGGAAGTTCACGGTTCACGTATTGCTGAAGCCTGGCTTGGAGAACTTTGAGCATTACTTTACTAGCATGTGAGATGAGTGCAGGCAGAGTATTAAACCACTACAAATGAAAGTCTTGAGTGGGAAATTTTATTCTGAAGTGCACAAAGGGGCAAAGCTATGATTATGACTGTTCTTCACACATTATCACCTTTTGTTTTAAGAGTGCTCTCTGTTACCAAAAACTACACAGTAACCCTTTTAAAGCAATTTTGAGACCTTTACAAAGAACACATATTTTTTTCACTTTGGACCAGTGGTTTTCCACATGGCAAGGTTTACCCATCCCACCCCCATAGGTCATCTGGCGTTGTCTGAAGGTGTTTTTTATTATAAAACTGGGATGTGGGGGATGTCCATGCTACTGCTCGCAGATACTGCTGAACCTCCTACAATGTATGGGGAGCCAGCTCAGCAAGGAATTATCTTTCATCAAGTGTCAATGGACTGAAGTTGAGAGAGCTCTGCTCTGGACCAAAAAGGTTAATGGCTTTTTCCCAAGGGCACATATGTACTATCTTAATTTAAAATAGGATCTCTGACTGCAGACATGGAGGTAGTGTCTCAGTGTTAGATCCCTTAACTAGAACAATTTATGTAAACTTTTAGAGAATTAGTGGTCAGTAAATGCTTCTTCCTTTTGTGTCTGTTTGTGTGTAGGGTTTGTGAAACAGGATCTGACCACCAACCTCTTAGTGATAGTCAACAAACAGATTGTGAATATTTTGTTGACAGCCTTTTTGAGGAAGCTCAGAAGGTTGGTGCCAAATGTTTGTCTCCCACTGAACAAAAGAAACAGGTAAGTGTCCATAAATCTTTTCTTTTCTGATGTTTCTCAAAATATGGACCTTTAGAGGTCAAAACTGTTTTCGTACTAATCAGTTCAGTTCAGTCGTGTCCGACTCTTTGCGACCCCATGAATCGCAGCACGCCAGGCCTCCCTGTCCATCACCAACTTCTGGAGTTCACTCACACTCACTTCCATCGAGTCGGTGATGCCATCCAGCCATCTCATCCTCTGTCGTCCCCTTCTCCTCCTGCCCCCAATCCCTCCCAACATCAGAGTCTTTTCCAATGAGTCAACCCTTTGCATGAGATGGCCAAAGTATTGGAGTTTCAGTGTTAGCATCAGTCCTTCCAATGAACACCCAGGACTGAGCTCCTTTAGGATGGACTGGTTGGACCTCCTTGCAGTCCAAGGGACTCTCAAGAGTCTTCTCCAACACCACAGTTCAAAATTATCAATTCTTCTGTGCTCAGCTTTCTTACTAATAGAAAGATACTATTTGCTTTTTTCACTGTATTGAGTTTGCACTGATATTGCAAAAGCAGTGGTCAACAAAACTGGCACCTCAGGAGAAAATGAGGCAGTGGCACCACACAGCACCACACTGTACCAGTAATTACTGTACTCTTTTCTTTGCACTTGCAGGGGGTGAAAAACACTGGTTTCAATTAAGAATGTCCTTGATAGAACAGTGAAACTTACAGATTCCATTAAATCCCAACACTTCAGTACCTATCTTACTAACTTTCTGTATAATAAAATATGAAGTATATACATAAAATGAGGCTTCCCTGGTGGCTCAGACAGTAAAAAATCTGCCTGCAGTGCAGGAGACCCAGATTCACTCCCTGGAGAAGGAAATGGCAGCCCACTCTAGTATTTTTGCCTGGAGAATTCCATGGACAAAGGAGACTAGCAGGCTACAGTCCATGGGTTGCAAAGAGTTGGACACGACTGAGAGACTAACACACACACACAGACACATATGTGAAACTCTTCTGCAATATACAGAAGTATCTTAAGGAAGAGTACAGTTGCTTGAGATGCAAGCTGAACAGTTTGCTTTTTCATGGTGTACTGTTTTTACGTGAAAGGATGCTTTACAGACAACTGATTTTTCAGTCTTAGCTATTCTGCAGACACTTCCTCAAAATGTATAAAGTGAGTCTGACGCTTCAAGGAAGTGAGATGATCCAGAAGATGTTGAGAGATGAAATATTGCTAACAGTAACACTGGCAGTTCTTTTTTTAAGCAAATTATTGTGTTTTTTTTTTAATAGTTTTATTGATTTATTTATTTTTGCCTGTGCTGGGTCTTTAGTGCCGCACAGACCTTTCTCTGGTTGTGGTGAGCAAAGGGTACGCTCTAGGTGCGGCGCACAGGCTTCTCATTGCATTGGCTTCTCTTGTTGTGAAGCACTGGCTCTACGGCATGCAGGCATCAGTAGCTGCGGCTCCTGGGTTCTAGAGCACAGCTCAGTGGTTGTGGTGCACAGCCTTAGTTACTCCACAGCATGTGGGATCTCCCCGAAGCAGGGAGCCAATCCATCTCTCTTGCATTGGCTGTCAGATTCTTTATCACTGAGCCACCCAGGAAGTCCAAACTGATAGATTACATTTGAAAGAATAGCTATTAGTTACTCTTAGTTGTTTTTCCCCCATTTTTATTTTTAATGTTCAAAGTCTAATGTTCAAGTCATTTCAGATTTCTCTAACTGTTGAGAAGTCTATTCTGACCAGACAGTATTAGTGTCCTCTGAGATAGAGCACAGGATATTCTTCCAAATGAGTTCTCCTAAAGAAAATCATTAATGACTTACTTTAAAATATTATTCATTATGAACTAGATTATACATGAACATTATAATTTTGATATTTTATATTTGAAGCTAGCTCTTATGAATGGTATATTTAAAATTTTTTAACTGTGTAATGGATGTTAATTATTATACTCATTCTGTAATCATTTTGCAATATATACATACATCAAATCATTATGTTGTACTTGTAAGACTAATAGTGTTATATGTCAGTTATATCTCAATTTTAGAGAAAAGATTGATACATAAAATATATACTGATAGAAGAAATTTTCAAAGGATTTTTAATCTACTAGTACATTTTATTAACATTATACATTTTGTTTCTTACTGCTTTGCAGGTAGATGTAAGTATAAAATTATGGAAAAATGGATTCACTGTCAATGATGATTTCAGAAGTTATTCTGATGGTGCAAGTCAACAGTTTCTGAACTCCATCAAAAAAGGGTAAGCAATCTTTGTTAGCAGAAGGATATTTTAGATATGTTTCATTTGGAAGATTCCTTTTTAAAGTTGTTCACACATCCTTACACATTGAAAAATACTTTTTCTCTTTTAAATTCAAACTTTTCATAAGATGGGTTTTCTTAAGAGAACCACAGCTGTAATCTTGAAGAGTCAGGAATGTGAATTCTGATCAACCAAAATCTGACTTAAATTAATTCACTTTGCCAAGTGTTACTTAATACCACATCACATCCTACTTGTTATTTAATAATTATGTTTAAAGATCTTTATAGTTGTTAAATTGTGATTTCCATTGCCCTGTAGTGTTTTATGTTAAATATTTATAAAAACTTGAAAATCACCCGTAATTTCATTACCCAGAAGTAATAGCAGAAGTATTACTGCTATTAACATTTCTGTTGAATTTCATTTTGGCACTTTCTGTTCATAGATTTATACATAATTGTGCATATATTTAAAAATGTGTTTTGACTTTACCTTGAAATACGTGAATATATCTGTATATTATTTTGTTACAATGATGAGCCATAATTTCTATATATATACCTACCTAGTTGTTGGTGATTTGATTATTTCTTAAGTCTCCCACTATAAAAAATATGTGACTATCCTTGTGTTTAAATTTTTAAGAAAAATAACAGCTTTATTTTTAATTAAAGCTTTATTAAAATAAAATTAGCCTACCATAAAATTTACTCCTTTAAAGTATACAATTCATAATTTTTTAATATATTCAGAGTTATGCAACTTTAGCACTATTAATTCCAAAATATTTCCTTTTTCATCACCCTAAAAAGAACCCCCATGCTAGTAATCACTTCTCCACTCTCCATTTCCCCCTCCACACAACCCTGCACAACTGCAGTCTTCTTTCTATTTCTATGGATTTGTCTATTTTGAATATTCCATATAAATGGAATCATTTTGTGTTTGACTTCTTTAACTCAACATAGTCTTTTCAGATTTCATTCATGTAGCTTTTAACAGTTCTTCATTCCTTTTTTATTGACAAATAGTGTTGCATTCTATGGATATGCTACATTTAGTTTATTCACTTCTCAGTTTATTCACTTCTCAATGACATTTGGGTCATTTCCACATCTTGCTTATTACAAATAATACTGCTCTGAACATTTGTGTACAAGTTTTCATGTGGACATATGTTTTCAATCCTCTCAGGTCTAGGAGTGGAATTGTTATCTCTGTTTATGAAGAAATGCCACACTGTATTCCGAAGTGATTGTACCATTTTATATTCCCACCAACAGTGTATCAAAGTTTCAGTTTTTCCATATACTTGCCAGTGCTTGTTAGTTCCGGTTTTCCATATCCTTGCCAACACTGGTTTTTTAAATTATAACTATCCTACTCATTAAGAAGTGGTATCTTGTGGTTTTCACTTGCATTTCCCTGGTGACCAGTCATGCTGAGCATCTTTTCATGTACTTGTAGGCCACATGGATATCTTCTTTGAAGAAATATTTATTCAGATCCTTTGTTGGTGTTTTTTACCCTTGCCACCTGAGCCCTTAGCAGTGAAAGTGCAGAGCCTTAACCACTGGACCACCAGGGGATTCCCCCTTGCCTACGTTTAAAATTTAGGTTATTTACCTTGCTGTTGATCTGTAAGAGTTTGTGATGTATTTTTGAGACTATTTTCTCCCATTCTTTTATGTTTGTTATTGTTTCATTTTTTTGATGGTACTCTTTGAAGCACAAAAGTTTTTAATCTGAAGAGTCTGATTTATTGATTTTTTTTCTTTTGTCATCTTTGTCTCTGGTGTCATAGCTAAGAAAATATCACTTATGTCAGGGCATTGAAGATTTTACTCCTATGTTTTCTTATAATTATATTCAAAGTTGACTAGTATCTCAATTACTCTTTCATGATAAATTAATAAATTAATGTGTAAAAGGCATGAACATTCTTTCAGCTATTGATGCTCATATTCATGCTTTTGCTTTATTAAAAAAATACACAAAATTAAATTCTGTCCCATAGCACTGTCCTTATCATATGATTTTATGTGTGACATCAATTTAATGGTACAAAGTACTTATTTTGGTCAGTTTTTATTTCAGAAGGGTTCATAATATTCTGTATATAACCAATTTTCAATATATACATACACATATATAGGTCTGTACATATGTATATGTACAGTGTACATACAAATTATAAATTGTTTTGTATTATATTTGTATATAATTTGTATATAATTAATTTTGTATTATATTTGTATATAATTAATTTTTAATATTTTTCGAACTTATACAAAAGTCACAAGTGAAGTACTAAGAACTTTTCTAAAAGCATTTGAGAGTAAGTTGCCAAAGTAATGCTTCTTCATCCAGAATAGTTTGTATATTTTATTTAAAAAAAAAAATGTATTTTCCTATGTAACCACAATACAACCATCTAATGATGTATGATTATCATTTAATCCTCAAACATTTTCAAGAGTTGCTATTTATCTTAATACTATTCTTTTAAAAAAAAGGGAAATATATTTACCTCTGTAACCACAAAACAACCATCTATTAATGTATGATTATCATTTAATTGTCAGACATTTTCAGGAGTCGCTATTTATCTTAATACTATCCTTTATAGCGAAAGCATCCAATTCAGAATTACTTATTGCTTTTAAATGTCATGTCTCTTTCATTTCTTCAAAATGGAACAGTTACTGAGTTTTTGTTTTTGTCTTTTTTAATAACCTTGACACTTGATGATTATGGGCCCAAATTATATAGAATGTCTCAGTTCAGATTTGTCCCTTTTTTAATTCATGATAGCCACCTTTCCAGGTAGCTTAGTGATAAAGAATCCACCTGCCAATGCAGGTGACATGGTTTTGATCCCTGAGTGGGGAAGATCCCCTAGAGAAGGAAATGGCAACCCTCTCCAGTATTCTTGCCTGAAAAATCTCATGGACAGAGAAGCCTGGTGGGCTACAGTCTATGGGGTGGCAAAAGAGTCAGACATGACTTAGCAACTAAATAACAACAATCCTTGATAAGACTAAAGTATACTTTATTGGTAGGAATATCACAAAACTAATGCTATCCTAACTTCAGTGGTAATTTGTTCTTTGCTTTTTTTAAATAGTTTTTTGTTTTTCTTTAGGCTTTTTTCATTGTATCTTATTTTTGAACTCTATATAAATGGACTATGTTTAATTTTTGTGTCTACTCAGTTTATTTCTTTGGGGTATTCACCCATGTTGTTGCATATAACTATAGTTGGCATGAATCCCAGAAGTAATATAAGAAAGATAAGTAAAATCAATTGCCAAACTGGGAATACTTGTTGTACTTATATCCTGTAAATGGAATATATACACATTTCTTACAAATCAGTTAGAAAAAGATGAAAAGAGTATTTTATATGTTTGTACTTGATCTACTTTAAAACAGAATAGCAATATGCAAAATACAGAATAGTGTGTATAGAATGATACCATCTTGGGAAAAATTACAAATCTGTGGTATTTTACTATATATAGAGAAAAAATTTTGGAGACTCACCCCAGTTTTTTAGCAAGAGAGGAATTCTAAGGACAGTCACTTTGGAGGGAGGGGACTGTCACTAAGTCAATTTGTATTTATATTTTTTGTCTTGCTTTTCTGGAACAAGCATGTAGCTATATTTTCATTTTAAAAAATGAAAGAAGATCTTGCTTTTTCTTGTACATTATTAATCCTATTTAGATATCTGTGAAAGTGATCAAATTGTTTAATTTTAGCAGTATGTAGTCATCAAATGTTTCATGACTTCAGTGTTACTCTGGACAAACTGAATAGCTCAAGCTGTTCATGAATTTGTAATTTTAAAAATTATTTTACCATAAAAATCAATTCAAATCAATTTGAATCAATTCTAATGAGGTGAATGAACCTTATAACCTATTATACAGAGTAAGTCAGAAAGAGAAAGACAAATATCATATTCTAACACATATATACGGAATCTAAAAAAATGGTACTGAAGAATTTATTTACAGAGCAGTGGTGGAGAAACACATAGAGAATAGACTTATGGACTTGGGGAGAGGGGAGGAGAGGGTGAGATGTATGGAAAGAGTAACATGGAAACTTACATTACCATATGTAAAATAGATAGCCAACGGGAATTCACTATATGGCTCAGGAAACTCCAACAAGGTTTCTGTGTCAACCTAGAGGGGTGGGATGGGGAGGGAGGTTCAAAAGAGAGGGGATATATGTATACCTATGGCTGATTCATGTTGAGGTTTGACAGAAACAACAAAAGTCTATAAAGCAGTTATCCTTCAATAAAAAAATTAATTTCTAAAAGTTTTTCTATATTGTTCTTGGCTTTTGATATTCATATTATCTAACTGTATTATTTTAACTATTTTAAATAGATGTAGTTTTTATTATATAGAATATTATATGCCTCATTTGTATATTTTTTAATTCTTTTGGCATATAGAATATGTTTTTCAGAGGAACAAAAGGGATATTAGTAGCTTCTTAGCTTCCTTTCTTTACTTTCCAAGGGAATTACCTTTAGAATTACAGGGAGTTTTTGATAAAGAGGAGGTGGATGTTAAAGTTGAAGATAAGAAAAATGAAGTATGTATGTCAACAAAGCCTGTGTTCCAGCCCTTCTCAGGACAAGGTCACAGACTGGGAAGGTGAGTAGGCTCATGGTCTGTGCTTTTCATAAGCAGAGGCTTGACTAATATTCGGCTTTTAATTATTTCACTATGTAGACCACATATATAGAGTTTATCATTTCTCCCACTGAAAATGAGATTTTTTTTCATGTTAACTTTTATGAGAACTTCTAAATCATATTCACCTTAGTGAAAATAACACAAGCTGGCACTACACTTAAAAATCATGAAGGCTTTTTTTGGTTTTATCAGATCAAAAGGGCCTGGTTTAATAAGGACATTGGACAAAATTGTGTGGGTAAATCATTTTTTCTCCCTTGCACCCACCACTTGAGCTTTGCCATTAATGTCATAGGGTATATAGGCTAGCTTTGGGAGATAGTATTCTGTAACCAGTGCCTTCAGCATTGCATTCATCCAATCAGTATCTGAATTTTGAAGTAATACAAGTGAAATAATGCCTGATAAAGTTAGTATCAAAGCCTTTAATTATTTTCAGACTTTGCAGTCTTCATCTTATCTAGTTATGCCTGTGACAGAATGTGCAAAGAGGTTAAATATAGGATTGCTTCTTATTTTTATGAATTCTCATGTATGAATTATCAAGATTGGTACGGTATATACATGCATATTCATCCACGAGTATAAGAATATTCAAGTGTGACCTTCAGAGTGATGGAGAAATACTTTATTTCGTTTATAACCCAAGGACTATTCTCTACAGAGAACTTATTTCTTCTAGAAATTTTAACCTGGGACATAGGTAAAGTCCATGGATCTGTCAGCACTATAAAATTGTTCTGGAAGGCACTATTCAAATATATATGTACTTAAGTAGTATTCAAGTATACTTATATAACACTCTACAGTCTTACATTTTACTTGGATATGCATAATTTCATTAAATTCCTATAATCATCATCTATGATAGATACAACTGATACTAATATATTTATGTGTTAGTGGGGGAACAGCTGTGACTGGCTAAAATCTTCCTAAAATGTATACTCCCTGTAAAAGTTTTAGAGTAATTGTTTAATGATAAAGTTCTGCTTACTGAAAAATACCCATCTGATTTGTTGTATGGATTTTCCTAGTGCTACACCAAAAATTGTTTCTAAAGCTAAGAATATTGAAGTTGAGAATAAAAATAAGTTGTCTGCTGTCCCACTAAACAATCTGGAACCCATCACTAATATACAGATCTGGTTAGCCAACGGGAAAAGGATTGTCCAAAAATTTAACATTTCTCATAGGTGAGTCTTCTATTTCATTATTTGTCTGATTTCCGCCCCCTGAGTTTTAATAATATTTCTTCTTTTCAAGTCACTCAATAGTTATTTTTAAGAACTAACCAAGAATCTTAATAAATAGTTCTCTAAACATAATGTATCATGACAATGGAAATTCTTGGACGTTAATGAAATATTTTTGATTTTTTTCCACTTATTTCATTAGTTTCCTGGCTTAACTAGATATATAATTTTAAAAGAATTATTTTCAATATGTTTTTAAGTAGACCTTTTAGCATTATGTGTATATTGTCTCTCAGTCGTGTCTGACTCTGTGTGACCCCATAGACAGCAACCCACCAGGCTCCTCCGTCCAAGGGATTTTCCAGGCAAGAGTACTGGAGCGGGCTGCCATTGCCTTCTCCATTGTTAATTGTATAAAAAGAATGAAAATACAGGAAAGTCCTGAAAGAAACTGAAGTCAATTTAAATTTCATCGCCTAGAGATCATCACTATTACTACTTTGATAAATTTTTCTAGTCATTCATCTCTTCTTAATTTTTTTCATTTTATTTAAAGTAGGAACATATTGTTTGTAGATTTTCTTCTTTATTTAAAAGGATTTAAAATTTGGGAAGGAAATATTATACATGTAAAATATTCTATACATATGTGCTTGGTTAAAATAGTAATAGTAAAATAGCTTATGTACTGCTGCTGCTGCTGAGTCGCTTCAGTTGTGTCCGACTCTGTGTGACCCCATAGATGGCAGCCCACCAGGCTCCCCCGTCCCTGGGATTCTCCAGGGAAGAACACTGGAGTAGGTTGCCATTTCCTTCTCCAGTGGATGAAAGTGAAAAGTGAAAGTGAAGTCGCTCAGTCGTGTCCGACTCCTAGGGACCCCATGGACTGCAGCCCACCAGGTTTCTCCATCCATGGGATTTTCCAGGCAAGAGTACTGAAGTGGGTTGCCATTGCCTTCTCCGAACTTATCTACTACCTCGCTCAAAACATATGCCAATATATCTTATTTGCCTTTCCATGATCTTATCTGTTTCCTTTTGTGCAAGAGGGAAATCTGTTGTAAATCTGTGTTAATTATTTTTGATGAACTGTGTATGTCCTCTCCCTCTTTAAGTATACACACATATACTTACATGTAATAACTGAGCTGCCTTTAAGATTGCAGTGATTATATTACATTATAGTGTTCATGATACTAACTGAAAATAGGCCTGCAGCAGGTTAAGTGTTTTCTTAACTAGATTTGCATACAACATCACCTGGTATGGAAGAGATAAAGCCCATGTCTGTGTAGGGTTACTGACTGGACCGTTTCTGATCCATGCAGAGCTAGTTATGTTGATTTTTCTGTTATATAAATTTTTAGGCATATGCAAAAGTGAGAAGATATAATGATCCATCACTAAGTTCACACTAAATTATATTTAACAAAATCCCAGACTTCACCTTAAATTAGCTAATTCAGGTTTTCATAAAATTACATTAATAGTTTGTGCTGTTTTACAGGATAAGCCACATCAAAGACTTCATCGAAAAATACCAGGGATCTCAGAGGAGTCCTCCCTTTTCCCTGGCAACTGCTCTTCCTTTCCTCAAATTGCTAGATGAAACACTCACACTGGAAGAAGCTGATTTACAGAATGCTGTAATCATTCAGAGACTCAAAAAAACCGCTGAACCTTTTAAAGAACTTTCATAGCATTGATTTTTGATATACTAAGTGGAAAGTTTCCCCAAAATGATGGTCATAAGTGGACATGCAAATCAAAACAAGGGAAAGTCAGATTTTCTGGGTTTTGCACTGTTTCAATTCCCTGCTGATGAGATTTTAAAATAAGTACAAGTTAGGAAAGTAAAGTATTACTGGAAACTATATTCAGTGAACTTTTTCCAGAAGGCTACTCAGAAAGAAAAATTTACTTATTTTCAAATATCATTTATTCAACATAAGATATATTCAATAACTTATCATTTAAAATCTTAATATGGTATAAAGTAGGAAATATGTGCACAGCATCTTTCATTCAAATATCATTCCCAAACAGCAACGATTTGTTTAAATGTTAGCTGTCTCAGATTTTTTTAATGGCAATACATTAAAAAATTGTACATGGCAGGTTAAAAGCATCAGTTTAATTTTCTTATATCTGAGATACAATCATAAGGCTGAAAAGGTCTGCTTTTACCACAGCTAAACCTCAGAAATGTTCCCAATTTGCGTACTCCAACAATCGAATATTAACAGTATCTGGGATGTACTTTCATTGAAGAATAAAACTGTGTAGCTTAGTATAATGTCAGTATCAATGTGCCAACTCATATTTCAACATTTTAAAAATGTGTAGATTTAAAAGAATTCTTTTTTTCTGTAGGAACCTGTTTATTCCCTAGTTTATTTTCCTTCAAAAACTAGGGATTTGTTTTTAGCTGACATTTGGAGTGAGCCATTTGTTTGGCACCACTCACATAGAATCTAATGCTGATGTGGTCACATTACTAATTAACATTTTAAAAATGCATCATGTGAAGTGTGGTTTTCTATTTCATACATCAGTTGGCCTGTTTACATATTAAAGGATTGTTTATTACGTTAGATGTCACTAAGGAAAACCTGCTTCACATCTTAGATTTTTAACTAAAACTGGTTCAACTTGAGTATTTCACTGTCAGATTAAATCCTCTTGCCTGAAAATAAGTTTAAGAAGCTTTCTGCAGATGATCTGTTGAATCATATTTAAAGTGAAATATACATTGAGTATGCCAAGGAATGAAGCAACCGGGCCTATCAGCAGTAATGTTCATAGGGTACTGAATGCCTGCTGGAAAGAGAAGTTCTCATACTTTTTGGTCTCAAGACCTTTTGTTTATGTGTGTTACACACATTAATGTTATATTTAAAATAAAAGGTTATAAAATATTTATTCACTAAAAACATGTGTTAATGTAAAGAACATTTTCATGAAAAATGTCATTTTCCAAAATGTCAACAGATGGAGTGGGAAATGTGGTATTGTATTTTATTTTCTGCAAGACATCTTTACTGTCTGATTTAAAGAAGACAGATAGGATCTCATATGCACATCATGTCCCCTCTGGTAAATGCTCCTGTACACTCTTGAAAAAGTGAAGGAAAAAAGGCAAGAATAACATCTTGATATAATTATGAAAATAGTTTTGACCTTGCAGACCCCTTGAAAGAACTAATCTTGTAAAGCAGTGATTTGCAGTGATCTTCAAGCCTTAATGCCTAAGGATCACCTGGAAAGCTTTCAGAATGCCTATTACCTGCCACCTACTGCACACATTTTAACAATTCGTTGTATTTGGGATGGGTCCTAGATCTCTACATTTTTAATCTCCAGTAATTCTTAGGTATGTAGTAGGAGAACCTATCTTCAGGAAATCCTGCACTAAGCTTTCACCCTAGGAAAATAAAACCTGCATGCTTCACCATGGCAGTATAAGACACTACTGAAATGGGGCTGTTAGACCTTTAAGTTTTATCCTGGTCCCCCACGGTTTGTTCTTAAACTGTCTTTCCCTCCCCCACCCCTTAATGCTGAACTGATCGTGAGATAAACTTGTGCTTGATCTTCTATAAGCACAGCTGAGACAAGGCTGCAATATTTAAATGAGGTTTTTATTAAAGGCTCAGGGATAACAAAAGGGAAATAGACACAACTAGATGACCTGGTTTATAAGATATATCTTCTGTTTGAAATCCATTTTGAGAATGCTTGCTTTTCTAGCTCTCAGCCCTCCACATGGTAGAGTTCTGTCGTTTTATCAGGGAGAGAGGGAGAACAAAGGAGAGACTTTTCCTTTTGTCATTCACCCTCAGAAATAAACAGACACATAACAGAAAATATTTATTGTCTGTAACGTTTACGGCCATGATAGAGCCCTCTCGCTAGTGAAACAAAAATAATGGCATTCTTAAAAAAGTGAGGGGATGCTAAGATCATACATAAGATGACTGTTGATAATTTTCAAGAATCTGTAAGAAAATGTTTCATATAGGCCTGTCATGAAGCATTTTATAATTTTCCTTTGCATAAATATGTCAATTTATGATTCTCCATATATTTATATGAAGGGGCTTCTTGTTGGAAATATTGTTCTCACATGTATAGAAAAGCCTCCCTTATGGGTTTTCCAGTTTACCATACTTATTATCCAGAAGACATATTGGAACTTTGCTTGGGTGTACATGTAGAGTACACCACAATGAGGAAGTTCTTTAGAGAAAGACTCATCATCAGCAATAACCCTCATTTTTGTAACTGTGAAAACTTTACCACAAGTGATATTCTTAAAGGTTTTCTAAAGTGAGAACCACCTCATAAAGCTTTTTATGTGAAAGTGTAAAATTCTAAAGTTGTTAATTAAATGTCTAATGTAGCCCAAACATGTTGACTTTAGAAAACAAACTGAATTTTGCAAAGGAAGGCAAACTTGAAAATAAGTCAGCATCTTAGGTGTGGAATACAATTTGACCTAAGTAGTTGTTTGAAAACTGGCCTCAATCAGTTTAAAAGCATTGTAGGCCTGTTATATAGAAGTACATATTGAATTTTACAAATTTTAATTTATTGGTTAAATTACTATGCATTATCCAGGTTATAAAGGTGATCTTATTTATTTTATATACTTCTGTCATTTAGAATAGTTTTCATTTTACTTAATTGTGTTGAAATTATGCATGCGTCTATTTCAGTGCCTTAAAGTATTTTGAAAGCAATCTTGATAATGGTTAAAGAACTGTTGTCTTAAAGATGAAACACTGTTCATTAAAAGGATCTGTGAAATAATTTATATTTGTTTGTTATAAATTAGTTATGTATGGATGCATTTGTCATTTTTATTTGCAAAGACATTCAGTTTGAGAATCAACAAACTTTATTAGGTGCTTTCTACTTGCCAGGTATTTTAACCAATGTTACTTTCATTTAATACTCAGAAGTGTTAAAATGTGATACTTTTAAACTCAGTGATTGTGTTTATTTCTTTCACCACCCTTTGTGTCGTTAGTTGAACTACTTCAACGTAGTTGAAGACTCCTTAGTATGATTTACTCCTTTATTTTTTCTCAGTAGAAACCTTTTAAACATTGCTCATCACACTGAACCTTCAAATAGAAAGTGGCTTACTCAGTAGACTAATATTTGGCTCTTTGTCATTTGATTTAAATGTATGTTTTTTACATAGATAATTCATATCCACTGGAGAAAATTATACAGTTATGCTGAGATGATCTTTAGCTCACCTATTATTCCACCATTCAGAGATAACTGCTAATAACATTTTGGTGTGCATCTTTACAGATATTTTTAAGCGTATCAGTATTCAGTTTTGTTTTAAAAAACAAACCTCTTGGTTATTGTAGACCTGTTTTATTTATGGAACTCTACTGGTCCTTAAAAATTCTATTAGAACTATACTGCCACTTTAAGTAGAATAGTAATGGGGGAAATGCCTTTTAGTTACATTTCTGTGCGAAAAAGGGAAGGAGGGTTTTGGGGTTTTTTTGGTTTGCCCCCCCCATCCACTTCCTTTGAAAATTAAACTTGTGGTAGTATAAGCAACAAAGTATTGTGAGTGAAGTGTTTCCAAACCTCCTAAACCTGCATATATAGTGTGTTCAAATGTGAATTATTCAAAGAAATTTCAACTTGATGTTATTTAACAGTCTCCACCCTCAGTTCTTGGCAACCACAAGTCTATATTCTTTCTGTAGATTTACCTCTATGTACATTTCATGTAAGTGGAGTCATATAATATTGCTGTCCTTTGTGACCAGCTTTTTATTCCGACAACATAAAATTTCAAGGTTCATCCATGTCCTTTTTATTGTTGAATAAAATTGTATGAATATTCCTAACATCCTAAATATTCACCCATTAGTTGATGGACGTTTGGGTTGTTCCCACTGTTTCAGTTTAGTTCAGTCACTCAGTCATGTCCGACTCTGCAACCCCATGAATTGCAGCACTCCAGGCCTCCCTGTCCATCACCAACTCCCGGAGTTCACTCAGACTCATGTCCATCGAGTCAGTGATGCCATCCAGCCATCTTATCCTCTGCCGTCCCCTTTTCCTCCTGCCCCCAATTCCTCCCAGCATCAGAGTCTTTTCCAATGAGTCAACTCTTCGCATGAGGTGGCCAAAGTTACGGAGTTTCAGCTTTAGCATCATCCCTTCCAAAGAAATCCCAGGGCTGATGTCCTTCAGAATGGACTGGTTGGATCTCCTTGCAGTCCAAGGGACTCTCAAGAGTCTTCTCCAACACCACAGTTCAAAAGCATCAATTCTTTGGCACTTAGCTTTCTTCACAGTCCAACTCTCACATCCATACATGACTACTGGCAAAACCATAGCCTTGACCAGCTATTATAAATACTTTAGTTCTCAAGGGCTTCCCTTGTGGCTTAGCTGGTAAAGAATCCACCTGCAACATGGGAGACCTACATTCGATCCCTGGGTAGGGAAGATCCTTGGAGAAGGGAAAGGCTACCCACTCCAGTATTCTGGCCTGGAGAATCCCTTGGACAGAGGAGCCTGGTGGGCTACAGTCCATGGAGTCCCAAAGAGTTGGACACGACTGACTTTCATTTCTCTTCACTTAGTGTTCAAGTTACTGGGTAATCATGTTTTCATTCCTCTTACATCTTTAGAAGTAGAATTGCTGGATCATATAATTTCATACCTAACTTTTGAAGAACTGCCAGACTTTTCCAAAGCACCTGCACAGTTTACACACCCACTAGCAATGTATGATTTCCCACATCCTTCCCAATCCCTGTTTTTGTCTTTTAAATTATAGTCTTTCTAACGGAGTGGTTTCTTGTAGCTTTGCATTTCCCTAATGACATGAATGTCTTTTCGTATGCTTATTGCCCATTTGTAGACTTGGAGAAATATCTATTCAAATCCTTCACCCAGTTTTTAACTGTACTATCTCTACTGTTTAAGGAGTTCTTTATATATTCCAACACAATGATTTGCAAGCATTCCTCCCATTCTTTGGGTTGTCTTTTCACTGGTTGCTTGACTTGCAACACAAAAGTTTTTCATTTAGCTATAGCGCATCTTAGGTTTGTGGTTTCCTAAGAAATACCTGTCTAAGCCAAGATCGAAGTTTTATGTCAGCCTCTATAGGTCTGTGATGGGTTTTCAGTTAATCTTTGTATGTGTTGTAAGCCCTTCCCTTTTAAGTACCTGTCTGGGAAATTTGCATACACCAGTTTTTTATTCTCTGGCTAGAACTTAATTACCTGGCTGTACCAGTTATCTCTAAGAGGTTGGAGAATGTATATTTCGGCCATCCGATAGCAGTTTTTTTTAAGCGGGTTCTAAGCCTGCTCAGCCTTATAGTCTGAGCAATTCTATTGCTTCGTGTTTCTAAGAACTTAGCCGATTTTAACAAAGGTTTAGCAGAAGGGTTTAGTGAGAACCGCTGTTGACTCACTCCCTCGGAGACCGATTCCAAGGAAAACGGTCCCGAGTCACTTGCCAGCCTTTCCCCGCAGCAAATGTGGGCTCTGGCGTTTTTCACTTTGGATAATACACCCCGCGGCACTTCGCAGCTTCCCGTTTTCCCGCGCGCTGCGCCCCCCCCCCCCCCCCCGGGGCGCATCGGCCGGCCCGCCCCTCTTCGCGCCGCTCCCTCTTGGCCGGGGAGCCGCCCTCCCCGCGGGCTCGGGCTGCCGATAACACCGAGGGCCTTGGTGCGCTGGCGGCCGTGCGTGATGGCCGTGTACCGCGAAGCGATCCCGGGCCCGGCTCTGGATCCGCCGTCGCCCTCGCCGGAAGCACACACCTCAGCTCAGGGTTTGGTGAGCGCACAGCGAGGGGCGCGCGGGGAGTGGGCGCTGGGCTTCAGCGCGGGGCCGGGCCGGGGGCGCCGGGGACCGACCCCCCCCATCCCGGGGCATCTGGGCGCAGCCAGCCAGCCGCAACCCCGCACGGTCCCCTCCGAGCCTCCAGGTTGTTCAACTGCCCGGCTGGTGTTTGACAGTTGACAGAGGAGCGGGGAGGCTGGGCTTATTCTGGAGCCCCAGAGAGATGGGAAACTGAGTCCTAGACAAGTGCAGAAGGCCGCTGATTCCTTCAACTAGTCAATCAGGGCCAGTCTAGGGCTCTTGTCCGCCACCCGCCAGGTCATCCCGAAGTCTCTTGAACCCCGGGCAGGTAGAACTTCTAATTGGGCCTGCCTTCCCCAGGCTCCAGGTAGGACCTATGGGCTTGGCCGCCCTCTCAAACCTGGCTCCCTCCAGGCACCAGACTCTCCTAGCGGAGACCTCACCCAGAGCCCTTTCTGGTAACCAGCCTCCGAAGTGAGGGTGGAGGGCAGGTGGGAATCCAGGGGCCGCCTCAGCCCCTCTGCCTCCCCTCTCCCCCACCCCCTGGACAGGGCCAGGGCATGTGTCATTCAGGGTGGCTGAGTTGGAGAGGACTTAGGACTTCTGAGCTTGCTGCTGGATGCGGAATCCACTGCCCACTCTGTGCTACGCCTTCATTCTGTCCCTGGCTTGGCTTCGCAGCCTCAGTTCCCTATGCTGACTCCGCGCTTCCCCTCCAAGCCCCTCCGAGCAAAAGGTAGTGGGTTCCAAGACAGAAAGCAAGATCAAGAGGCCCTCCGGGGACTCTCATTTCCCAGGGAACTTTAAAAACTCAGGATGACATGAATTGTTAGGGAAGAAACATTAGCCATGAAACGCTAGCATTTAATTTTCATAACAACTCTAGGAGGTGTATTACTCTCATTGTACACATGATGAAGCTTAGCCATACTAAGTACCTTGTCCTGGGTTATACAGCTAGAAATGGTAGATGGAGAATTTGCATTCAAATTTGTCAAGTTTGCCTAACTGAAACGTGTCCTCAGTTGACTGTGAAGGGCTTATGATTTGAGTAGGTAAAGCAGTATTCCTCAAGATTCCGAGACTGAATCATATACCTAGATTTTTTAAAAATTTCAAGTACCTTTCGGAGGAAACTAGAATCCCTTTATGGAGGGGTTGGGGAATGGGGAGGAGGGGCTATCATGTTTGATTCTGCCTGGTGTTAAATTTTCTGGAAGTTGAAATATTGTTCACAAAAATGTCAGAAGAGACCACATCCTGCCTTGTGTGTGGGTAGGAAGAGTGCAGAGGATTTGATAAACACTTATCTGGGAAGACCTTCCTTTCAAAAGAGTCCTTTTGGGGTGTTTGGCTAGATACCTAACTGGTTGAAGCCATAGACTTCTCCACTCCTCCTCCCATCCCCAGGCAAAAGATGGAAAAGAATGATTCCCAACATCTTTGGGAGAAATAGCGCCTTACACACCATCTTCATGTCACTTACTCTTTCAACAAATATATATTGAGCATCTACATGCCCAGCATTTTTCTAGGTACTGGGGACACGGTGGTGAATAAAAGTTATGTAGTTCATGCTTTCAGAGAGTTTATGTGCTGGTGGGGAGAGGCAGGAAATAAATATGAATATATTCTGTAGTGAGTACAACTGAGAGAAATTTGGGTGGTCAGTGAAGGCCCCTCTCTAAAAAGATGACATTTAGGCTTCAGCCTGAATGGCAAGAAGTCAGCTCTTGCAAAGACTTAGAGGAAGAGCTGTCCAGACAGAAGGGACAGGAAGTCCAAAGGCCCTGTGGCAGTAACAGACAAGGTCATTTTGAGCAACAGGATGGAGGCTACTGTGGTTGAGGAGAGCTATCTGAAGTAAGGTGGGGAAAGGAGTGACAGCTGATTGGATGGGCTCCTGAGGCTATATGGGAAGGACTTGGAGTTTTATTCAAACTGTAATGGCAAGTTGTTGGGGGGTTTTCACCAGAGAAGAGACACAATCTGATTTATGTTATGAAAAGATCACTTTGACCACTGGACAGAAAGTGGATAGTAGGGAATGAGAGTAGGAGTTGAGAAGCCACTTAGACTCTCACTAATAGATTAGATGGGGAAATTGGGAAGGAGGAATCAAGGATGACACCTAGGTTTGTGGCCTGAGCTGCTGAGTGAACACTGGGGCCATTTGATGCAATGAGGACAGTAGAGTTAGGAGATTAAAACAATGGGATGGAAATCAGGAGCTGTGTTTTGACCATGCTAAGCTGGAATGCCTGTTTGGCAACCATGTGGGGCTGTGAGTAGACAGTCTAATTATGAGTCTGGAGTTCTCTGAATGCTTAGGGATATATATATATCTCCCCAAATATATGTGTGTGGGTATACATGTAACCTTTACTTCATTTTTGCTCTCATGTTTGTTGTTTACTGATTTCTGTGGTGTAAATACTCTCCCTGTGGCTGATTTCAGCCTGCCAGTTGTTCAACAACTGCCTTGCAAAAGTCCTGAACATTTAACAATCAGCTCCCAGAGCCATAGCCTCATTTGATCATCAAAACATCCCTCGAAGTTGGCAGGACTATTCCAATCAACAGATGAGGCTTAGAGAGATAACGTGATTTATTCAAAGGCACACACAGGAAGTTCATGGCAAGGTTAGGGGCCTCCTGACCCTCCCAGTTCACTCTAGTTTGCTGACTAATAAAACAGACTGCAGCAGAAAGCACTGGGGGAGGGGGGAATATAAGGAAAAACTTCTCCCTGGAAATGCTTAGAAGTCATGGTTCAGGGTTTTTTTTTCTCCCCCCCTCCCCCCTTTTGGTCGCATTTCTTTTTTGTGTGTTTGTTGTTGACTGCACTGGGTCTTCCTTGCTTTGCTCGGGCTTTCTCCGGTTGCAGCGAGCAGGGGCTACTCTTTGTTGCTGTGCATGGGCTTCTCACTGCGGTGGCTTCTCTTGTTGAAAAGCGCAGGCTCAGTAGTTGTGGCTCACAGGCTTAATTGCCCTAAGGGAGGTGGAATCTTCCTGGACCAGAAATCAAACCCCTTTTCCCTGCATTGGCAGGCAGATTCTCAACCATTGGACCACCAGAGAAGTCCTGTCTCACTTCTTTTAAGATAAATTGAGAGCAATTAGGACTGAGAGGTTGCTGGAACAGCCCTCAAGACAGGGCTGCAGGATACTTTTGGAAGTCAGGGGGCTGGAGGGAGTGGTTGGTGCCTGTGGGGGCTGAGCTCCTGTGTCTCCCCCAGGACAGCGGAGCTGGTCACCTCTCATTCTACAGGAAGTTGTGCTATGGCATTGGAGGGGTTCCCAACCAGGTGGCCTCCAGCGCCATAGCCTTTTACCTGCAACTTTTCCTGCTCGATGTGGCACAGGTAAGTGTGGGCAGCAGCCTTGGGGCCCCCTACTCCCATGTCTGGTGTCTGGTCCTTTCAACCTGCCTTTACTTCCACCACCACTATCCTTGGTAAATGGCACTTCTGACCCAAGGCTGAGAAAAACCAAATGCTGTTGAGGGCAACCTCCTGAAAGATCTTTATTTGCAGGTTGTTTGTAGTAGAAGAATGGGAAACAACACAGATGCCCCCAAATATAGTAGTTCAACAGTAAGTTGGACTATGTCCACATAATGGAGTAGTGTGTAGTCACTCAAAAGAATGAGTTAGATCTATACCAGTTGATGCCCAAGAATTTCCATGATGCACTGTCAAGTGAGAAAAATTAGTTTTAGAGAAGGGTATACATATAAAAAGATCCCATTTGAATAAAACAAAAACATGCCCTATATATATGAGTGCACAGGTATAAGGAGATGGTTGAATAGTATCATTGACTCAATGGACATGAGTTTGAGCAAATTCTGGGAGATAGTGAAGGACAGGGAGGCCTGGCCTGCTGCAGTCCATGGGGCCACAGAGTCAGACACCAGTTAGCAACTGTACAACAACATGATTAAAGGATGAGCATGGAGAAAGTATATTCCAAAAGGACATCCATCCAGAAGTATCTTAATATTGGTGATAGGAGGGACTGGTGGAAGATAGAGGATAAATAAAATTTTTTAATAAAGTATCTATTATTTACTTATTTTCCATGATTTTTTAAATGACACCGATATCCCATTTGTATAACATTATAAATCACAAATGCACATTAGGAAATGAAGGAAAGAACGATCAAACTGCTCCTGGCAGTTGTCTCAGGATGGTGGAATTTCAGATGAGCTTTGTGTGATATTTTTCTGAACTGTTTGAATGTGTGTGTAATGAGTGTTATCACTTTATGTAATCAGAAAAATCAATAAACCATTTTCATTGTAAAACACAAGCTCTGCCTCTGACTGTCAGCTTCAGTGCACCCTTCTCGCACTGAGCCACCTCAGGGGAGGGTCTCTCAAGTCTTCTCCCAAAATGACTGGGTGTAAATATAACAGGAATGTGCTAGTGTGCACCTGTTCCCCTCTTCTTGTCCCCCCATCCCTTCTCCACTGGTGCACAGATGTCCTCAGAGCCGTCTGGATTCCTGTCCTGGGGGAGGGACTGAATAGACCTCTACAGCGTGGCTATGGCCCTGCCAGTTTCCAGGGTCTTTCTCCTGATTGGCAGGCAGTTCCAGACACCCTCGCTGACTGTGCAGGGCCTTGGCTGTCCCCTCCTCTGTCCCTTTCAGATCCCTGCTGCCCAGGTGTCACTGGTCCTGTTTGGAGGGAAGGTGTCTGGGGCAGCTGCAGACCCTTTGGCTGGGTTTCTCATCAACAGAAGCAGGAGGACAGGTTCTGGACGACTCATGCCCTGGTGAGCACCCCACTGTCCTTAGGATCCTGGCACCCACCCCTGGCTTGAGATCTCTACATTTGTCACAGCTGCTTCTTAGTGGTTAGAGGTCAGGTCTGGACAGTAGGTGGCAGGAATGGAATGGGTCTGAGTGAGTCATGCAGGTGTTCAGGGACCTCTCCCTCACTGGGTGGCACAGAGCTGGACAAGAGTCGCAGGCCTGGCCCCAGGGGGCTTGGAGTGTGGCCAGGCAGGGCTGGATGGCTCGGAAGTTCTCACAGAGGAGATAAGACTTTCCTGGGTACAGGGAATGGCACCACCCAGCCCAGGTGACACTAATGGTAAAGAACTTGCCTGCCAGTACAGGAGATGTAAGAGATAGGGATTTGATCCCTATCTGGGGCCCCAAGGCTGCTGCCCACACTCACCTGTGCCCCTGGAGGAGGGCATGGAGTCCCACTCCAGTATCCTTGCCTGGAGAATCCCATGGACAGAGGACCCTGGCGGGCTACAGTCCATAGGGTGGCAAAGAGTCGGACACGACTGAAGTGACTTAGCACGCACGCATGCAGCCCCTAAGGGCCCAGCCCCCACTCCCAGGGACCTCCTCATCCCCTCAGCCACCTCTCCCCCTCCGTGGCTCCAACCCTGAGCCCCAGACCAGGGCTCCTCTGGGGCTGAGGGCCAGGCGAGGTTGCTCTAGGCCCCTGGGGACCCCCTGTCCTAGTGCTGCAGGGCACCCCACCTGGCTGTGCTTCCGCAGGGTGCTGGGCTGCACACCCTTCATTGCCTTGGCCTACTTCTTCCTGTGGTTCTTGCCCCCCTTCACCACCTTGCGAGGCCTTTGGTACACGACCCTCTACTGCCTGTTCCAGGCCCTGGCCACGGTAAGCAGGTGGGCCCCTTCCTGGGTCTGGACTCCTGGAACCCCATGCCAGCAGGAGGCCTCCCTGAAGTGTGTGTGTGTGCTGGGGAGTGCCCGCTGCCCACCTGCTCACCAGGTGGTAACTTGCCATCAGCTTTTCTTGTGGGCTCTAGGCCAGATGCCCCTCCTGCTCCTTAGCCCCTGACTGCAGGTTGAGGGGATCTATGGCAACTTGCCAGCCTGACACGGGCCTGGCCTGGGGAAGCTGCTTACCTGGGTGGGCTGCCTGGCAGTGGGCACCATCCTAAGCTCTGCCTGGTCCTGCAGTTTGTCCAGGTGCCCTACACGGCGCTGACCATGCTCCTGACCCCCAACCCCAAGGAGCGGGACTCAGCCACCGCGTACCGTGAGTGCAGGCGGGCATGCAGTTGGGTGGGAGCGGGTAGCTCTGGCCCAGCCCCATGAGTTCAGTCACCTTGCTGCATGCTGTGTCCCAGGGATGACCTTGGAGATGGCGGGGACGCTGATGGGAGCCACCATCCACGGACTCATTGTGTCCGGTGCCCACGGGTCCCACAGGTGCAAGGAGGACATGCTCCCAGGGGAAGTGGCTGTTTCCCCCAATGCGGTGAGTGTCCAGGCTGCCCGGAGCCCCTGGGGCCCCCGGCTCCAGGTCACCTCCTTCTTCGAGGAACAGGTCTCCGCCAGGTCTCTTCGTGGTTGTTTGGGGGCTCAGCCCTGCCCAGCAGGCTCTTGTCCCCCATCCTCCCGCTAAATCTGCTTCTCCTGCTGGGCCCCTTCTAAACATGGAGCCAAACAACAGGCCAGTAGGTCATCTGGAGGGGAGGAGGTGGACCCAAAAGAAGGGGCAGGGCGGGGAGGGGCTGCCGGCAGGGGCAGGAGAGAGACAGCAGAAGGGTTTAGTGTCCTGGCAGAGCTCTGGTCAAAACCCATCCTATGAGCAGTGCCACGCAGCCCTGAACAGGTGTTCCCCCAACCCCACCCACAGTGTGAAAGGAGAGGGGGAAACCTGGGATGGTACCCCTTCCTCTCCCTCAAAGCCGTTCCCTTTTCAGCAATTAGGAGATGTTCATCTATTCATCCGTAAGTGCATCTTCTATTGCCCCTCTTCTTAAGCAAATGACATCACTGACCTCCACCAACATCTGAGAATTAATGTTATGACAATAGTGCCAGCCTCACGCACCCACAGTTCACTGACTGTAAAAAAAATTACAGTGAAGTCCTGTGTAGAGATCCCCAGGCCATCTGCAGCCCAGCTACAGAATGTGCCTCCGTACAGTGTGGAATGAAGCTGTAGGGCCCCAGAAAGAGCAGGAAGTCAATCTCCCCTTCCCATGGCCCACTGCCCCAGTCAAAGGATTGCCTGGATCTGTGTAGGTGAGAGGCTATGCCCCATTGCCCTCAAAGCCCATCATGGTGCTACTAGCCCAGGATCAGAGGGGTTGTGGCCTGCAGACTTACCCTCCCTGCTTCCAAGCCCAGGGCTCCCCGATCCGCCCAAAAGAAAAACTGAGTCAAAGTCGCTCAGTCATGTCCAACTCTTTGCAACCCCATAGACTGTAGCCCACCAGGCTCCTCTGTCCCTGGGATTCTCCAGACAAGAATACTGGAGTGGATTGCTATTCCCTTCTCCAGGGGATCTTCCTGATGCAGGGCTCAACTCATGTCTCCTGCATTGTAGGCAGATTCTTCATTATCTGAGCCACCAGGAAGCCTCTACAAGGCCCCTCCCCAAAGCTTCTGGGTCACTGTCTAGGTGAGGATAGTGGAACAGAGGGTAGAAGTGGGGAGCAGGGTTGAGGGGCTCCCCTTGGGTGGGAGACCAGGAGGCCAGGTGGGATATAGGATGGCAAGAAGTAGGGAGTAGGAAGCTGAGAACCTGCTCTCGCTCATGTCCTCATGGCTCACATGAGGCTGTGAGCCACGGTGAGAAGCGTCCAGGGCCCTCTTGCTAGTTCCAGCTCTGCTGTCCCATAGACTTCACGTACAAAACACAAATTCATAGATAAAACCATCCCGAATTTCAAGAGAGCAGAGCATTAACTCCCAAGTGCAGCACTTTCTGAACGTGGGACCCCTCACACTGGTGAAGCTCTGCATCTCCCTCCTTCCTCCCTCACCAGAGGCAACCCCTATCCTGAACTGCGTGACTATTACTCCCGTGCAGGCCTTATATGTATTTGATTCCATGTGTGTCTTCCTCTGAATGTTTGGTGGCACCGTTTCTGTTTTCGACATTTTCTGTGTCATCGTACATCACACTGTAACTGTCTGTTCATGGATCTGTCTCCCCCTCACCCCAAGCCCCTTACTGTGGATGCACAGGGTCACTTATTCATCACTGTAACCTCAGGGTCTAGCACACCGAAGACAGAAGCAATGAATGTTTGCTTAAATAAAATGACAGAGAGGGAGGGAGGGATTTGACTCGTGGTTACATGAACGCCCACAGGAGGCACAAGGTCAGCGGAAGGACCATTCTGGTCCTTTAGATCTCCCCCTCCTGTGGGCTGATGGAGAGGAAGAGCACCTAGCATCCTTGGAATTGAGGGTCCTTCTGCTCCCACTGGGAGGCACTTCTGCCAGGCCCCTGGGTATCCCCACCTCCATGGGTTGGAGACATCACCCCACTGAAGTTCTGTCCTGTCCACAGACTCGTCTCTACTTCATTGCAGCCGCTGTGGTTGCTTTGACTTACCCAGTGTGCAGTACTTTGCTCTACCTGGGGGTGAAGGAGCAATCAGGTAGGTATAGGGCTGCAGACAGAGTGTGGAAGCAGAAGCTGGTCGCTCCTCTCGGGCATGAGTTTTGATTTTGAACTCCACCAATCCAAGATGTCCCTTTCCAATGTTACAGACCCCTCCACCCCAGCATCCGGCCAGGGCCTGGGCTTCCTGGCTGGGCTGGGTCTCACAGTCCGGCATCGGCCCTATCTGAAGCTGGTCATCTCCTTCCTCTTCATCTCAGCAGCTGTTCAGGTATGTCTGGCCAGGCTGATCCCCACTGGCTGGGCTCTGGCCATACTGAGCTTGCATAGGTTCAGGTTAGTCTCTCGTCTCCACCACACCACAGGGAAACCAGTGGCTGGCAAGGGCTTGGCAAGGCTGATACTGCGAGGAGAGAAACCTACCTAGATCTAGTGAGACTGGGGAGGGTCAGGGCCCAGACACCAGGAAGTATCTGGAGTGGTAAAATCCATCCATCTCAGCTGTGCCGGGGGAAACTAGGAATGGGGTTTAAGCCTGTGTTGCAATAAAACTCCATTGTTGGGGAAGGGATTGCATGATGGTGGCAGAAAACAGAGCTTGGAGGCCCAAAGGGAAGGCCCGACTCGAGACCTCAGCCTTGCCCTTGATTTCCACGTTTCTGCCATTTCCTGTACACGCCTACTTCCTGTCGACTCCTCAGGTGGAGCAGAGCTACCTGGTCCTGTTCTGTACACATGCCTCCCAGCTTCAAGACCACGTCCAGGGCATGGTGCTGACCATCCTGGTGAGGGGACATGGGGTGGTAGAGGCGAGAGGCCTGAGTCAGGGCTGTGTGGTCCTTGACATGACCTGGATGATGGAGTTCTGGTGGTCAGTATTTTGGACTCTGCTTGGGCTTTTTGCTAAGATGATTCAATCGTGTCCAATTCTTTGCAACCCTATGGACTGTAGCCCACCGGGCTCCTCTGACCATGGGATTCTCCAGGCAAGAATACTGGAGTGGGTTGCCGCATTTCCTTCTCCAGGGGATCTTCCCAACCCAGGGATCGAACCCACATCTCTTATGTCTCCTGCATTGGCAGGCGGGTTCTCTACCACTAGTGCCACCATTTCAGCAGAGGGTGGAATTGGGGTCAGGGTCATAAAGTTCGTAAAGTTCAGCCACTGGTTCCAACCAAGGACAAGGTCAACGTCGGGTGTCCCACCTAAAAGCTGAGCATTTGAGAATCTGGCAGAGGTCCCGGCAGGGCATCCTGGGCTATGACGATTCTGTCTGTTCACAGGTCTCGGCAGTGCTGAGCACCCCAATGTGGGAGTGGGTTCTGCAGCGATTTGGGAAGAGGATGTCGGCCCTCGGGATCTGTGTGAGTGAGGCAGGAAGCCAGGCCTGGGGTGGTGTTGAGGGGGCAGTGTGTTCTCGCGACCTCCGTGTCTAGCCCGGCGCCAGGCTCAGAGGGCATCAGTAAGGACTGGTGAGTGCGTGAATCTAAGAGCAGCTATGAGTGTGTGCGGGGCAGGGGTACAAGTGGAGGAGGCGCCAGCGTGTCTGTCTCCCTAGGCGATGGTGCCATTTGCAATCCTGCTGGCTGCTGTGCCCATGGTGCCTGTGGCATATGTCGTAGCCTTTGTGTCTGGCCTGAGCATCGCTGTGTCCTTGCTGCTACCCTGGTAGGCCGGGTGAGGGGAACGAGGAGTAGGGGCCTCCCACCCTTCCCAGTGGGTATTCCCCCTTCATCTCAACCTGCAGTCCCAGGCCTCCTCCCCTGGGGAAAGGCTCTCCCCCTTTCGGGGGGAAAGAGTGTTGGGGAAAAAGTGAAAAGAAAGTGAAAATGTTAGTCACTCAGTTGTGTCTGCCTCTTATGAGACCCCATGGACTGTAGCCTGCCAGGTTCCTCTGTCCATGGGAATCTCCAGGCAAGAATACTGGAGTGGGTTGCCATGCCCTCCTCCAGGGATCTTCCCAACCCAGGGATTGAACCCAGGTCTCCCGCATTGCAAATGGATTCTTTGCCATCTGAGCCACGAGGGAATCCCAAGAATACTGGAGTGGATAGCCTATCCCTTCTCCAGAGGATCTTCCCACCCAGGGATTAAACCAGGGTCTCCCACACTGCAGGCAGATTTTTTACTGTCTGAGTCACCAGGGAAGTACAAGCACTTTTACTGCCTGACTCTCTTTGGACCAGTCCTGGTGCTGGGCAGCGGGGACCCAGGGGTGAATCTGATTCAGTCCTTGTCCCCAAAAAGCCCTCAGTTTGGCAGCTCCCGAAGAGATAAAAGACATAATTCTGCAGACCCTGCCCCCAGGTCCATGCTTCCGGACGTGGTCGATGACTTCCAGCTGCAGCACCAGCATGGCCCAGGCCTGGAGACCATCTTCTACTCATCCTACGTCTTCTTCACCAAGCTTTCCGGAGCAGGTGCCCTGGGCATCTCCACTCTCAGCCTGGAGTGAGTGCCAGAATTGGGCTGTCCCAGAGGCACAAAAGACAAGTGGCATGGGAAGCAAAGGGCAAAGTCCCTAACCCAAGCCAGCCTGGGGCCACCCACGAGTCTGGGGAGTGTGTGGGAACCTCCACCTCAGCTTTCTCTGTGCACATGACCAGAAGGGGTACAGGTCTCAGCAGCTATATCCCTTCTGAAACCTCTACTCCCCACGTTCACAGCTCTCTCTGAACTCCTCCCCGGTCTGCCTGTTCCCTCACACTCCCTTCCCCCCTAGTTAGACTGATTTGGCCAGAAAATAAATCCAAGTTTCAGGATAGGGTGGGGATTAGGCACCTGGGACCCTTCCATCAGGAGGCTCTGAGCTGGATGCTCAGGGTGGGGGCTTCTGCAGCTTCGCAGGGTACGAGTCAGGAGCCTGCAGGCAGTCGGAGCAGGTGGTGGTGACCCTCAAGGTCCTCATCGGTGCTGTGCCCACCAGCATGATCCTCATTGGTCTCTGCATCCTTATGGTCGGCCCCACTCCCAAGGTGCCACGACGGGCCAACTCCCGCTCCCTGGGGAGGTAGGCACCTCACACTCACGGGTACACACCACAGGGCACCTAGGGAGGCACGCAGATGTGCACAGTTCTCATGTGGACCTGATGTGCCACAAGCATGGCAGTCTTTTTTTAATTTGTTTATTTTGGGCTGCACTGGGGCTTCTTTGCCACGTGGGCTTTTTCTAGTTGCGGTGAGCAGGGGCTGCTCTCGGGCTGAGGTGCCTGGGCTTCTCATTGTGGTGGCTTCTCCTGTTGCAGAGCACAGGCTCTAGGGTGCGACGGCTTCAGCAGTTGTGGCTCCCGGGATCTAGAGCCCAGGTTCGTTAGCTGTGGTCCACGGGCTTAGTTGCTCTGTGGCATGTGGAGTCTTCCCAGACCAGGGATCGAAGCCATGTCCCCTGTATTGGTAGGCAGATTCTATACCACTGGGAAAGTGCTCTCAGTCCATCTTAATGGGCCCCAAACTGAATTAATCTTTGTTCTCCAATCTTGGCTCTTGCTGCACCACAAAGAACCTTCCAGCATGGGTGCTGAAACCCCAGGGTCATCTTCCACTCCTCCCACACCAGCTGCCCTGAGCCACTCTCTCACCTTGTTCTTACCACTTGGAAGCACAGACCCCACTGCCCTGGGCATGATCTGCTCACTGCCTGGCTTTCACAGTAGACTGTGGGGCCCTTGACGGCTGAGGGGGCTGTTTTCTTCATTTTTGTGTCCCAGGAGCTCAGCCCAGAGCCAAAGTCCAAGCAGGCACTGCAGTGTCAACACTTCTGGTCAAGCAGACAGTCACAAGCTGTGCCCACATTTTTGCACACGCTCAAAAACTTACAAACAAGAGCCCGTGTCCAGGCAGAGGCCCACACAGGATAGGCCAGGAAGTGGCTCCATCATGGATCCCTCACTGCACAGTAGGGACAGCCTGGGACTCCAGCCCCTCATACTGAGATCATGCCCTGTGTTTGGGGAATGACACATGGGTAGGACCTGGAGGAACAGGGCTGTAGCTTCGTTCTGAGGGTTGAGCAGGGGAGGAGTTGCTCAGGAGACAAGGAGCAGCCACTGACATTTCCCCGACCTCTGCCGACCCTCACCCTCCTCTCTGACTTCTCTTTCCCGCAGGAGGACCAGCTACACTCTGGCTTGAATTTGAGACCCTGTGAGCCGGCACATCAGGAGCAGCATCTTCTGGGCTCCAGGCCCCCCTTTTTAGCCCTTTGGCACCCCTGCCTCACCATTTACACACAACCTGTTTTTGCCCCAGGGATGTGGAGTCTTCAGTGACTCTCCTGAAGGGAGTGGCCTGGGCTCCACCTTTCATGTCTTACCTGCTGACCTCAGGACATCTCAGAGAGGCCTGTGCCGCTGACTACCCAGCTCTGGGCAACCTGTGACCTGGAAAGCATTCCTGTAGCAACTATTCCTGGAAAAAGGAAGCCCCTACCAGCCTGGTCTGCAGACTTCTGTGGGAGCACCAGGCCCACCAACCTGCTTAGATGGCAAAGCTACTTGACAAGACAGACACATAGAATTCTTGTTTCTCCTGATGGTCCAGTGATCATCTAATGGAGAGGCTGACAGACAGCATGTGAATGGGCAGAGCAGGGACAGATGGACACGCTGGGATATCCAGGTGGAGAGATACACAGATGCAGCCAGAGAGGTCAGCAGACCCCAGAGGGAGCAGATTGGGCCAGCAGTAGGGACAGGTTGAAGAGGGCACGAGGTGTTTCTCAAGACCTTTCCCTTGTACAGCTCAGCTGATGACAGTGATGAAACAGTGATGACACTGTTTCTAGAAGTGCTCACAGACTGATACTGAGCCACCACAGATCAATCATTTTTATGAACAAAAGTTATTTTTGTGGGAAAACTTTTCTGAAAGTTCATCTTATAAAATCACAGGAACCACTGTATTTTAGAGGCCACCATGTCTTTAGGGAAGAAATCCACTGAGGTTTATTTTTTCAGAAACAAAGGGTTTACCTTCTACTTGCTTGCTTGCACGTGTGTTCAGTTGTGTCTGACTCTTTGCGACCCCACGGACTGCAGCATGCCAGTCTCGTCTGTCCATGGGATTTCCCAGGCAAGAAGAGTGGAGTGGGTTGACATTTCCTACACCAGGGGATCTTCCCAACCCAGGGAGTGAACCCACGTCTCTGACATCTGCTGCATTGGCAGGCAGCTTCTTTACTGCTGAACCACCTGGGAAGATCTGTTTGAGTCTGTAAAATGTGACTGGGGTCAGCCTGCTCATCCCACTTCCTGGGAAATCTGTCCCAAGGAGGGATGGGGAGGGTGCCTGATGTCACTGAAACTGGCCATGTCTCCTCAACCATGTGTCCCAGAATATCCGCAGTTCCTCAGACCACAGGTTCCCTGTGGGAGGAGACAAGAAGTTGAGGCCATCGGCCAGGGCAGCAGACCATGGTAGCTTGTTTGGGTTTGGGGCCTGGGGAGGAGCTGGGGAACCCGTGGGGCCCTGATGCCCCAGCAAGTGTTCCTAGAGAAGCCTGGGTACCCACAGGGGGACCGGGAGGTGAGATCTGCCCCCCACATTCCTCCCCACCCCCAGTTCTACCCTTCCCAAGCCCACTGCTCAGGACTAGGCCCCCTTCCACTTCCTCTTTAGCCCTCTGGCTGCCTCTTAAGTATGAGATGAGATTGAAGGTCTAAGACAGTCAGAGCTCAGACACACTCAGATAGTGCTCCTCAGAGCTTAAAGCATTTGGCTTCCTCTACAAATGCTGTCTTTTCATACTGTCCATGGGGTTCTCCAGGCAAGAATACTGGAGTGGAGTTCTTCACTGACTCAATGGACATGAATTCGAGCCAACGCCAGGAGACAGTGGAGGACAGAGGAGCCTGGCATGCTACAGTCCATGGAGTTGCAGTCGGACATGACTGAGCGGCCGAACAACAACAGATGTTCTACCCTTCCCAAGTCCGAAGTTCCCAGGTTCCAAGAAGGAACCTGACCTCAAAGAGAGTGCAGAGTGTGACCCGGTCTGTCTGATGCCTGAGCTTTCTGGCCCTGTGATACTGACAAGGGCATCTGGTACTTGAGGTCACAGGGCTCCAGAGAAAGAGCTGGGCTCAGCCTCTCTTCCTGATTCAGGAGGGGGCTGATAGGAAACTCTGTTCACCCCCTGCTCTGCACAGGCACACACAGCACACACATACGCCACACATTGCACACTCACACACACCTACAGAACAGGTTTTTGTTTGCTTGCTTTTCTTTTGGCTGCACTGTCTTTGTTGGGTTGGCAGGCTTAGTTACCCCTCGGCAATTAAGTTCTTAGTTGGGATCCTAGTTCCCTGACCATGGATCAATCGTGAGTACCCTGCATTGAAAGGTAGATTCTTAACCACTGGACCACCAAGAAAGTCCCCAGAACAGTTTCTTAACACTGGACAGTCACTGGCCATGTGGAGACAGTAAGGTACAAGAAGGCAGTTTCTCCCATGTGGTCATGCGGTGCTTTGGAAACCTGGGCAATGCAGGTGGGATCAGAAGCTTGTGCTACATTTGATGTTACCTGTTTCCCGGGAGTGCAGTCTCCTAGGAAACCGAGGAGAGCTGCACTGTACAAGAACAGCAGTTGGGGCCACCACTGGGGGTCAAGTGTTGGATCTCGGAGATGGGAGGCAATCATGGGCTGACCGAAAGGTATAATTCCATTTCTTCTTCATGACACCCCTATGAAGCAGGTATTATCTCATTTTCAGGTGAGAAAATAGACTAGTGAATTAAGCAACTTGCCTAAGAGCAGTTAGAAATGGAAGAAATGGTTTTGTACCCAGAATTGGAGATCAGATGCCCACGTCAGTGTCCTCCAGGCAGTTAAAACATCACACGTCCTTCTCCCCACACTTGTTCTGCCTCCTGCATTTTCGGTAAATTTATGTCAGCATCTATCCAGTCACCAAAACCCCTAACTTGGTCTCTCCTTAGTCTCTTTTCTCCCCCATTTACTCCACCAACCCATTCCCCATATATACCAAGTATGTATTAAGTGAGGGAAAAGTGTTACAATGTGTGGGTTCTACCATTATCAAGTGGTAGAAGTTGGGGCTTCCTTGGTCATCCAGTGGTTGGGAGTCTGCCTGCCAATGCAGGGACATGGGTTCAATCCCTGATCCAGGAGGATCCCACATGTCCCGAGGCAATTAAGCCTGTGTACTGCAGCTACTGAGCCTGTGTGCCTAGAACTTCTGCCTCACAACGAGAAGCCACCGCAATGAGAAGCTTTCACCCCAGAACTAGAGAGTAGCCCCTGCTCAGCACAAATAGAAAAACCCTGCATGTAGCAGTGAAGACCCAGTACAACCAAAAATAAATAAATAAAAAGAGGGAGGTTCCTGGTGGTTCAGTGCTTTGGACTTGCTTTCATTACAGTGGCCTGGGTTCAATCCCTGGTCTGGGAATTAAGATTCCCCAAGCCCCATGGTGCAGCTAAAAACAAAATAAAAAATAGAAAAGAAGAAATGATAATTTACAACAATCAAGAGATAAGCACCTGGGGTGGAGTTACTTCTCTGGAGAAGGATCCAGGAGGGATACATAGGGAGCTTGAATGGTTCCTAGTAATGTTCTGGTTCTTAAATTAGGGATAGGTGATTCACTTTATTATTATTCCTTCTTATTCTTTACATCTATTGTACTTATTAAATAATACCATACAAAAATTTTTAAAATTTGGGCACAAAATGAGGTTTGTAAGTAATGTTTCTATGTAAAATATTCTCAATATAACATTAAACAATAATTCAAAGTATTTAGCTCTTCTCTCCCTGTTTCCTTCTCTCCCCAAACCAACAAATATTGGATTATCTTTTATTTATTTCAATGATTATATACAGTAGAGACCAGGGAAACATGTTTTGTATGAGAGCTGTCATGGGATCAGATTTGTTGGAAAGAAATAATTTATATCCTGGACTGTCCACCAGAAGAAATACGAAGACAACATATGTAAAAATCAAGAACATTCCTTTAAACCAGAAACAATCACAAAGTAAATATTAAAATATTCACACACATACACCCACACAAAAAAAACCATTCACAACAGGATTCTCCTGGTGGTCTAGTGGTTGGCACTCTTCGCTTCCAATGCAGAGGACCTAAGTTCAATCCTTGGTCTGGGAAATTCTGCATGCCACCCAATGCACACAAAAATAAATAAACTTGAAAACATTTATAACAGCTGCAACAACCATTAGTGATTTTATTGAAGACTCATCCACAGGATTCTGACCAGTGAAATGACTGTAACGTACACTCTGGGGCACCTACACAGATTTTGCTATCAGGTCCCCCAGACCCCATCTTGAGGCTTCATAGTTGTGAGGTTTCACTCCACCAGACACTTCCTTCGAAAATGGAGCCAGGCCTCAGGCTGTCCTCAGCCACTGCTCTCCTCCTCTAATGCATTTCAACCGCAAAGTGGCTCTCGCCTCTTCCCTATCCCTGCTCCATCTTCATAAACTAGCAGACAGGAGTCCTCAAGGGTATAAGATCTTTCCAGATGACTTTAAAAGAAAAGAGGAAGAGGCATTTGTGCTCCTATGCATCTGAGCTCCTACGGCTGAAAGAACGTACCTGCAGATGTGTTCTGACTAGTCACACATCAATCCATTCGTTACGCTGCAGTGCCAGAAGTTTATGACTCTGTGAAAAGTGGTGAGTCTTTCTGAAGCTGGGATCAGGGCTCTTTCCACTAGGCTAAGCTGGCGCTTTAGCCCATAATTATAAGAAACTATCTCAGAGTCAGTGTAGCCTTCAACTTTCTGAAATACATTCTCTTACAGATTCTATGCTGGCCTGCAAGACTTGAACAGGGAGAACATAAAAATAGACAAATTAAGGTGGCAATTTAAATTAAGGGAGTTGATTACTGGGAGAAAAATAGGGCATTTTTTAGGATTCCCCAAAATAGGAGATGAGTAACCTCTCAGGGAGAAATCCTGAGTGACAACAGCACAAAATCCTGCCACAGGCCTCACCTGTGCTTGGCACTGTGCTAGTAACATCAGGACCCACTTCAGTGGGGCCCAGAGGGAGTCAAAGCACTTTAAGTATCATTTGAAATTTGCCCAGAGCCAGATTTCAGGAGCTCCTGGACTTCTGTCAGCCAGAATTTTCTAGGGAAGTGACAGGGTTAGGTTTAAATCCAACATCAGAACTACTTCCTGTTCGAGGTAGTCCTGGGAGCAGAAATGAATCGATTTTTTGTTTTCCTTTGAGCTCTGTGCATTCCTGCTTTTACAGTGTCTCCTGTAAAAGAGACACTGGAGCAGATGTTCTCCAGCACTCCTCACACTCAACTTGAAGCCAAGAAGATCTATTACAATCCTGAGGTACCTTTTAAGTGCTTCTAAGAGCTTTAATGCCACTTTGGGCAAGGGACAGAAAGCCTCAGAGAAAGCATAAAACACAATCCATATGGCACCATAATATTGTTTTGTGCCGGGAATTCTGCCCTTAGACAAAACCACACAGTCATGAATACATAAATAACTGCTTTCTGAGCCATCTAACAAAGACTGGGCTCTGCTGCAGAGCAGGGAACAGCAGCCTGGGGGGAAGAGTGGCGGAGCCAGCCATGGCAAGCGCTTCACCTCCCAGCGGCGCTGCAGATCCCAGCTGGGGAGCATCCACCTTGGAAAACAGCTCTTGTTAGTAATGGCCTTGTCTGTGCAGCACATACTCTGCTGATAAGTATCAGACTACACTGCCAGTTTAGTCAGAAGAGCCGGTGGTATCTCCACTTTGGGGAATCCATCACTGAAGACTCCAAGGGAAGGACTGCTATCAAGGCTCTGAGGCAGAGTTTTGGAAGTCATCTGACCTGCCATCTCTTATGATTATCTCCTGTGTGGCTGTGAAAGTTAAGGGGACGAAGCCTTCACTGTCCGCACAAAGAAGGATCCAGTGGGAGTCTGCGAAGTAAAATAAACAGACAGGCAATTCTAAAATAAACACACAGGCAACTCAGGATATCCTGTCTTACTCAGTAAAGAAAAATATCACAAATACAACATTTTTGAGAGAAAGAATACAGTAGTTGATAATCCTGAACCTGACCATCACAAGACTTTACAGAGATGGAGGGGCCGGGTGAAACTGAGGGTCAGGTTACACAGCAGGAATGGGATATTGATGACGGGTGACAGGGAGAGCTAAGGGACAGGTATTAACGCCTGGGCTAGGCATTAAAGGGTCACTGTCATGTATTTGAGCTTGTGTGTGCATGTGTGCATGCTGGTGTTAGGGGGTCTGTACGGTGTCCCTACCTTTTCTAATGCCATCTAGTAGTTTCTCCAGAAACTATGCGAAGCTGGCAACAGCAACTCTATGGAGGAAACTTCTATATTTTTGAGATCCATACCAGCCTCTAGACACCCAAGGAGGTTGAGCTGACTAATGCCAGGCTAGAAATGCCCAGATAATCCTAAATAGTTTGTTCTGAGGTAACCTAGGACCACCGGCATAACACATGCCTGGACTTTTTCTGGTTCTTTTGAGTCTACTATGACCCTGTAATTTCACTTTTGAAAATCTACACTTTCCAAAAGTGTATAAAATACAGAAAGGTTTTTATTAGCACTATTGATAATAATGAAAAATTGGAAACCACTTAAATGTCAAAGAAAACAAAGCAAACTGAAATATGGTATTGAGAGTAAATACTGCTCATCACAAGGAAAAAGTTTTTCTGTCTATATGAGATGATGGCTGTTCACTAACTTACATGATGTATTAAGTCAAATAGTTACGTTGTACACTTTATAGCACTTTATGTCAATTGTATCTCAATAAAACTGGAAGGAAAAAAAAATATGGTATATCCAAGATAGAATATTAACCCAGTGAAAATTACAGTTATCAAGTCGTATCATAAATGCATGTATCAAAACAGGAAAATGCTGATGCTACAAATGTTTAGCAGGAAAAAAAAAACCTTTATGTTTAGTGTGTGGCTGTCCTGAAGACTGAAGCATAAGAAAACCACCATGTTGCCCAGCAGATGGAACACAGGCATGAGTCAGTCCTAAGGCATCGAGGAGAGTCCTTCATGTGCACGTTTGCTGCATATTAAAATGACAGCTCCTAAACAGACATAGAGAAGAGACTTATGGACATGGGGAGAGGGGAGGAGAGGGTGAGATGTATGGAAAGAGTAACATGGAAACTTACATTACCATATGTAAAATAGATAGCCAACAGGAATTTGCTGTATGGCTCAGGAAATTCAAACGGGGGCTCTGTATCAATCTAGAGGGGTGGGATGGGGAGGGAGATGGGGGGGAGGTTCACAAGGGAGGGGATATATGTATACCTATGGCTGATTCATGTTAAGGTTTGACAGAAAGCAACAAAGTTCTGTAAAGGAATTATCCTTCAATAAAAAAATTTAAAAAAAAAATGACAATGCCTTTAAGAAATATTTTATGGGAGTTTCCTGGTGGCCCAGTGGTTAGGATTCCAGGCTGTCGCTGCTGTGGCCTGGGTTCAATCCCTGGTTGGGGAACTGAAAGCCCGCAAGCTTCAAGGCGCAGCCCCCAAAAAGAAAGAAAACAATAAGGTCCTACTGTATAGCACAGAGAACTATATTCAGTGTTCTGTGATAAACCACAATGGGAAAGAATATTTTGAAAAAAAGAATATAGGAACTTCCCTAGCCATCCAGTGGCTAAGACTTCCCCTGCAGCAGACAAGGGTTCAATCCCTAGCTGGGGAACTAAGATCTCAGATCTCATATGGCATGTGGTGTGGCCCCTAAATTAATAAATAAACAAATGAAAGAAAGTGTGTGCACAGAGCCCCCCCGACACACACACGAAAGAAATATTCTGCAATGCTTTTTACATTTTAATGCAACTGGTATATATGAGGTTTTCTGTCATTTCCTGCAGTTGTTACATATTGCTTTGTAACTCTATTTAGTTTTTTCATGTGTGCACTCAGGTTTTTCAACTAGGTTGTAAGTTCCTTAAGGGCAGAACCCATATTTTCCGTGTGTTTTGGCACCTATACCAGGCCTAGATATACAATAACAATTAATACTTTTTAACTGTCTACTGAATCACTGAATGGTTGGTACACTTCATTTTCATCGCCAGTGACAGTCACAAAATTGAGGGAGGGGATGTCAGGTAGAGTCGCCTTCTGAATTTTACCTACCATGCAGCATTTCAACAAGAGAGAGGCCGAAAGTCTGTTGGACTGTGCTGAGTCTTAGCTTGCCATTGCAGAGAAGCATCATTCTTTTTTCAACAACAGGATGTACAAAATGGCATTTCTTCAAAAATAAAGATAAAAATTGTTACACTGATTGCAGAAGCAATGGGGTTAACATTTCCTAAGAATAGAATGTACAGTTAAAAAAATTCTTATCTATTACCACTATCAACTTCAGTGTTAAATAAGGAGCTTTTTGCTGCATTATTTTGTACAACTAAAGAATCAGACAAGACACAACCCCAAATTTCCTTTTGCTCTGTTCCTCCCCAAGGTTATGTGGTTATGTCTTTATCTCTAGGAATTGGTTTTTCTAGGATGAGACTAATGGCATTATAGGATGATGGGTGGCAGACTGAGAAAGACACAATCAGATGGTGAGGAAAAACTGCTCAGCTGTTTTAGAAACAAGCGTTCCTCAGAGATATTGTGGATTTTGGTTCCAGGCCATTGAAATAAAGTGAGTGTCACAATAAAGTGAGCCAGATGAAGTGTTTTGGTTTCCTAGTGCATATTCCGGAGAGGCAATGGCACCCCACTCCAGTACTCTTGCCTGGAAAATCCCATGGGCGGAGGAGCCTGGTAGGCTGCAGTCCATGGGGTCGCTAAGGGTAGGACACGACTGAGCAACTTCACTTTCACTTTTCACTTTCATGCATTGGAGAAGGAAATAGCAACTCACTCCAGTGTTCTTGCCTAGAGAATCCCAGGGATGGGGGAGCCTGGTGGGCTGCCATCTATGGGGTCACACAGAGTCAGACACGACTGAAGTGACTTAGCTGTAGCAGCAGCAGTGCATATTCTGGGCTTCTCAGGTGGCACAGTGGTAAAGAATCTTCCTGCCAATGCAGGAGACTTGGGTTTGATCCCTGGGTCGGGAAGATCCTCTGGAGGAAGAAATGGCAACCCACTCCAGTATTCTTGCCTGGAGAATCCCATGGACACGGGAGCCTGGGGTGCTCCAGTCCATGGAGACACAGAGTCACACACAACTTAGCCATGGAGGACGCACAGTGCATACTCTGTAGTTAAGTACGCAACTGCATATGTCTAATAATGTACATACCTTCATTTTAAAATGCTTTATTGCTTAAAAAATGCTAACTATCAACTGACAACAGATATATCTATATATCTTTAAACAAAGATATATAAGTCCACAGTAATCATATCAGTGTGGTATTGTCAAAGTTTTAGGCAAAGACCAGTATTACAGTAGCTGCAGTAAGAAGTAACCAGAATTAGATATCAGGATATGTAAGTTTATATATAAGAAATTTGGTAGATCAAGTTCAGTGGGATAAAGATGGATTTTTAATAATGTTGGTAGCACAACTACTTATCTTGCAGAAAATTTTAATCAATGATTAAAAACATAAATGTAAAAACTAATGTAATAAAATAATACAAGAAAACCTAGGTTACTACACATGTATCAATTTCTTTAGAAAACCTCTTGTAAACTGGTAACTCAATAGCGAAAAATGAGCAAAAGGCAATTCATACTCAACTGACCAAAAAACATGAGGATATACTCAAATTTATTAACAGCAGTGAATTACCAGGGGCTTCCCAGGTGGCATAGTGGTAAAGAACCTGCCTGCCAATGCAGGGAACACAAGAGACAGGGTTTGATCCCTGGGTTGAGAAAATCCTCTAGGGTAGGAAATGGCAACCCACTCCAGTATTCTCACCTGCAGAATCCCATGGACAGAGGAGCCTTGGCAGGCTACAGTCCACGGGGTCACAAAGAGTCATCCACGATTAAGCATTCATCATAGCCAACAGTAAGGGAAAAACAATTAATAAAAGTGAAATACTACTGCACATTCATCAGATTGGTGAGGATGTAAGGAAAAGGATAGTCCCATATGTTGCTGATGGACATGTGATGATTCATTGTTTAGTAAAAAGTCTTTGAAAGGCAATCTGGCAACTCTATTAAAAGTAGAAGCATATACATTTTATATATATATACTCTTCAAATCTACACTTCCACTTCTGGGAACCAAGCCAATAGAAATAAAAGTATGAATATAAATAGATACATATGAGAATACTACTGCAGCACTATTTGGAGTGGCTAAGAACTGAAAACAAAGTGAATGTCCATCAACAAGGGAAGAACTGAATAAACAGAATACTCTCAGCATGAAGTAAAGAATACACCATATGACCCCATGTTTGTAAAACAATGAGAAAATCACCACCCCAACACCTATATACCTATGAATTAAGCAAAGATCTGTGTAAGATTATCTGAGTACGAAGGAAAAATATGCAAGGATCCACATTAAGCTGCTAGCTAAAAGTGGATTACAGGGAGGAGAAGCAGGGCCAAGTTCAATGGGAAAGTATTCATGATAAAATAAGATATTATATGAGCCCACATTTAAATATTTTATGTTTGCATATACAGGCATACATAGATACATTAAAAAATTGTAATGACTATAACCTTTCTTATAAATGGAAGAGAGCTTGCAACTGCATATAAGAAAAGGTCTTCTCAATGAAACAGCATGATTTAAGAATTTGTTTTCTAAACATAGATTGCCAGAATGAGTGCAAGAATTCATGTTTTCATATTATGCACATGATAAAGTCATGGTGTATATTGCTATGTGGGCCTATCCAACCAAGCTGAAAAGGTATAACAACTTGCCTGAACATAACATGCCCAGCTCAGTGAAGTTCAATTAGAACCCCACTGCCTCAACAATAAACTTCTCTTGCAGCACATACTGGCTACAGGAGCCAGTGGTAGTTCCCCTAGAGGAGAAGTTACCTGGCAAGTGATGTGAACATAAGGCAGATCCTGAGAGAGTGGGTACACTGGAGAGGATTTCTTTCCATTGTGCAGAAAGTTGCTGAGTTCAGAAAGATGTCGCTGCACTTCACTCAGGTTCCTAGATACAACTTCCAGTTCCTTAGACAGCTGGTACGTTTCCTTTTCCCGTTCTAAGTTAGGAGGTTCTTCGGTACTTGTGTGGGCTGGTGTGCCGCTGGGTCTGGGCAGTGTTACTGACCAATTAGCAGGCCTGGCATCTAGAGTTTCTAGGACTGTGGAGCCATCACAGATGCTGGATGCAGGACTTTCTATTTCTTTAATAAGGGTTCTTCCAGGCCTTCCACTTTGACTGCTGCTATTAGCTGTGAACAAGAGCCCTCTGCTTTGGTGACAAAAATCTGGCGAAAGATCTTCAATTAGCTTTTTTATATTTGTTTTATTTATCAGAGTACCGAAAGCAGAGTTACCACTCTGGTTTTCACTCAGTGTCACTGGAGAGTCTTCTTTCAGCATTACCTCTCTAACAATCAAACGAATCACATACTGATCAGATTTTGAAGAAGGAAGAAATGCTGAGTCAGTGGACTTTTGTCTTCCCACCAAAATTAATAGTAATTTATCTGTCAAGAAACATATGCCTTTTGGTCTTTCATTACTCTCTAACTGAATCTGCTGGATGTTTGGCATTAATAACGGAATGACAGAATAGATAAAAATTACATTAGATGTATTGGAAGCCACTGCAACTGCTTGTGCTTTAAGATTAAATGCTATTAGATCAGGAACCAGAATGCCTGGAATGATGACCTTTCTGTTGCAGGTAACCTCCTTCTCAAAGGTCAAAAGGACCAAATGTGAAGAATCCAGGCCAGTTCCTGTCAAGTAGTCTTTTTTTCTTAGACAAGTAAGAGAACTACCCTCAGATTTAAATCTGTTGAAGTGGATATGAGTTAGATCCAGAGGCTCAGAAAAGGATGACGACACTGGTGTTTCAGAATTTGTTTCAGAGAAAACTGGATCAGTAACTGGTACAGCACGCAGACAAGTGTCTTCACCACTAGGGGGAACGTCAAAAGTTCCAGAAGCATTTAACCCACAAATCTTATCCAGCGGAAGCTCAGTGGCTATAGCGACCTGTGAGTCCACAGTGGCTCCGATTGAGCGCACGTAGCTGTCCACATCAAAGATGGGACAGAGGGAGCACCTGAGAAGAGTCTTCTGAGCACTGTCCCAAATGTAAGAATGCAGGCTACTGCCTGCTGCCACCACCAGCCTCTGGCCATCCTGGGTCCAACATGCACAGTGAATGAGGCCTTGGGTGCTGACGTCCAATTTGACTTGGGAACTGTCACAGTGGATGTTGTAGAACACGGAGACGTCCCAAGCAGTCAACACAGTCAGGATGGCACTTTCTGGGTGCCACACACAGCCCTGGGGAAGGACAGGGCATGACTGTCTGATCTCACAGGGCTGAGACATCAGCCACTTGCCTGGCTCTTCTGCAAGGCTAGGACACAGCTGCCACACGATGACACACTTCTTGTGCTGGAGAGCGAGCAGAGTGGGTGCGTCAGCTGCACCAGGCGGGGCCCAGGACACCCCATACACATGTTCAAACTGCCCAAGGACTGTTGAGTCCCCAAATTTGGCCTCTCCACTGTGAAGCTGTAAATTGGTCAGGACTACCTGAGTCCCATCAGTCCAAGCAAGGCCGTGAATTGGGTGTATTGCTTGATATAATGCATTCAGTCCAGTCCTGAGAAGTTTTCCTTGTCCCAACTCCATCCTTTTTGATAAAGGTTCTCTGAAATAATTAAGAAGGAAAGTTACACCATGAAAATATAACCAGACAAATCCAGACAACTGGTTTAGCCTTTCTGTGAAATGTGAGACACGGCAAAACAGAGGAAATCAGGATGACTCGACTCTTACTGAATATGCAAGACAATATCCTATAAACACTATCCTATAAACACTATATCCTATAAACACTAAACCAGCTACTATAGGAATTTGCTGGCCAAATTAGAAGGAAAGGAAGAGAATAAACATATCCAGAATGTGCCATATGTGGTGCTAGTTCAGTTTAGTTCAGTCCCTCAGTCATGTCTGACTCTTTGTGACCCCATGAATCGCAGCACACCAGGCCTCCCTGTCCATCACCAACTCCTGGAGTTCACTCAAACTCATGTTTATCGAGTTGGTGATGTCATCCAACCATCTCATCCTCTGTCATCCCCTTCTCCTCCTGCCCCCAATCCCTCCCAGCATCAGAGTCTTTTCCAATGAGTCAACTCTTCGCGTGAGGTGGCCAAAGTATTGGAGTTTTAGCTTTAGCATCAGTCCTTCCAATGAACACCCAGGACTGATCTCCTTTAGAATGGACTGGTTGGATCTCCTTGCAGTCCAAGGGACTCCCAAGAGTCTTCTCCAACACCACAGTTCAAAAGCATCTGGAATTCAATACAATCCATGTAATAGTCCAGTGAGGTTAGCACTATTATTCTTGTGTGAGAGACAACAGAGCTGAAGCTCTAAAAGGTTAAGAAACTTGCCTTTCATATCTTATAACAAAACACCTTCCAGACAAATTAAAGATCCAAATGCAAAAAAATATGTAAAAAATATAAGAGATTTAAAAGAAAGACTTTTCACGGTACCATAAAAATACTCCAGCATGTATATGTATAAGGATTTACAAGAGCGTCTTTTATAAGAGAAAAATCTAAATGTACATCAATATGGAAATACATTAAAAAATATGGAAGCTCCATGAATAATGACACAGGAAAATCCTCCCCCAAAGCACTGAAATTCACAATATAACACATCTGGTAAGCTTCTATTTATGAAAAGAAATCCACTTCTCTATGTCTATAAACATGTGTTTGTATATATTTACATAAAGATGCAGAAAAAGATCAGAAATAACACATACCAAACTGTTCACAGTACATGCTGAGAAGGAGATGGGAAAAGAGAGAAGGTAAAACAGTCTTTATTTGTGTATTTTTTGAAAAATTGTTTTTTAATAAGCACTTAGTCAAATAGTCCTTTTCTAATTGAAAAATGAAACTAAACATTCAAATGTGAAAAATAATTTATGAAAAGTTCTTGTAAGCCAGTTAAAAAGAGAAAATTTTAAGTGGTTGAAGAATATCAACAGGCAATTTGATATTACAAAACAATTATGATGATCAATAAACACATTCTAAGTGATGTTTAATCTTAGAATATTAATCAAAGAATTCTCTAAACATGCAGTGTCCATCTTCACCACTCATTCTCTTCTTAACCCACTCTTAACTGATTCCATTCTCACCTCTTCTGAAACAACTCCCACCATCCCACCAGTGCTACTCATGTCACTGAATCTAATGGATATTTTTCAACCCTGCCTGGTTTACTTAGCATCAAAGACAGAACTTGAGAAGCTGTCTTCAGGCTCTAAATCCAAAGAAATATATTCTCCACCAAACTGGTAGATTTGATTTTCATTTGTCTGCATTTTTTTCTCATACCTTTTTGCTAGCTTTGTCCCTACTCTTAGAATCTTTTACCAAGACAGAAAGGTCTGTTTTACTTCTACACATGATGTCAGATTAAGTGGTTCTGCAGTAGCTTGCTAAATGGAGAAATATGTCCTCTGTCATTACTAATGAAGAAGGCTGCCATCTCAAACCCATTGGTCTTGTGTAAGATAATATATATACTTCCCTAATAGCTACTTATGCACTTTTAAAAGACTTTTATTGATAAATAATGCATGATACATTTTCCTGGGCAGAGAAAATTCCTAATAGGCCAATTATATATCAAAAGCAATTTATATGGTATGTTTTAGGCCACCCAAGTTAGTCTAATGTCATTGAGAGTGTGTATGGCCAGGGTTAGCCCACGGTAAGAGTTTGTGAATAAGGGAAAAACAAACTTGATAATAAAGTCTCTGAAATTTTTTAGAAGAATTAATTTTAATATTTTTATCTTTAGTAACAAGAAGAAATTTGGTAAAAAATTAGAGTTACCATATGATGCTGCAATCCCCCACACACACCTGGGCATATAGCCAGAGAAAACTATAATTCAAAAAGATACAAGCAACACAATATTCACTGCAGCGCTAATTATATATACTCACATATATATATAACTGAGTCACTGTGCTGTATACCTGAAACTAACATGATATTGTAAATAAATCATACTTCAATAAAATTAAATTAAAAATAAAAATGAAGGAAATTTGGCCTATATTCCTTAAACACATAACAATAATTAGTCCAGGTTCTGACCACCTCCTGCTTTTAAATAGAGGAGGATAAGGAGAAATTCTCTTCATTCCAGTCTCTTCTTTTCCACAGAGCTTGGACTCTTTGAGTATTGGCAGAATTATCTTGAGATGTCCGGCTTGGACTGTAGATGTCCTAAGGACTATAGCCCACCAGGCTCCTCTATCCATGGGATTTTCCAGGCAAGAGTACTGGTATGGGTGGCCATTTCCTCCTCCAGGGGATCTTCCCAACCCAAGGACCAAACCCATATCTCTTGTGTCTCCTGCATTGCAAGTGTATTCTTTACCTCTGAGCCACTAAGGAAGCCTGAGAAAAGTCACAGCTCCTGGTAACTGGGCATTTCTGCTCAAATATCTTTGATGCGTCTCCAGTCTATACATATAAAAGTTCTTCCAAAATGTTTTAGCAAAGCATTGAAGGCCTTATATTTTCTGATACTGCTACACCTTTCCAACCTTATATCTCTGATCATAAAGGGCCTGCTGAAGAATTTGGAATTTAGAGAAACCACTACACATTCATGCAACATTGTGCAGAACAGACCTGAGAAACTAAGAAGCTGACAAGTTTAATAAGGGTCCATGGGCAGAAACAACTGCAACACCGCAAAGCAATTCACCTCCAGTTAAAAATCAATCAATTAAAAAATTAATCAATTAATTAATTTTTAAAATGGGGGACATAGATAATTTGAATGTCAGGATGAGAAAGTGAGCCAAGCTTGTAGCTACGAGATACTTTTAAGACAACTAAAACAGATTATCAAGTGCAATGAGTGCTAAGGAAGAAAGGAGAATTAAGGACAACATACAAATTTTCAGCTTGGGAAACTGATGAACCATTAGTCAGAGCTACAGAAGGCAGAGCATGCTTCAGAGGTAAAAACAATGTAGTGTGCAACAAGTTTAATGTGGGCTTCCCCGGTGGCCTACCAGTAAAAAATCTGCCTCTAATGCCAGAGACACAGGAGTTGTGGGTTCAATCCTGGGGTTGGGGGGAATCCCCTGGAGGAGGACATGGCAATCTACTCCAGTATTCTTGCCAGGAAAATCCCATGGACAGAGGAACCTGGCAGGATACAGTCCACAGGGTCGCAAAGAGTTGGACACAACTGAAGCAACTAAGCACGCATGCATGTGCTTTATTTAAGATGTTTATAGAGTAGCATTGTACCTTAGGCAGTCAGAGGTAAGGATTTGGGAGTCACTGTTACAGAGCTAGTAGTAAAAAGATCAGAGAACCAAGATGACAAAGGCGAAAGACCTTCAGGTGAACCTCAATTATTTCGTATCTTTTAAATATTTGCCTGAAGCTAACGGTATGTATACCTGTTAGTCTCTCCACCCTCAGATGATAAGGTTTCTCAAATCAGGAACCCTGGTTCCTCTATGAAGCGAAAAGCTGAATGTATTCATTCAGGAGAGAGATGGCCAGAACCAGGATCTGGTGTTCAGTCTATAGCCATTTAATTCTTCTGTTTCTAATCTTCTTTAAAGACAACTCATGGAACTTCCTTGGTGGTCCAGGGGCTAAGATTTTGCACTCCCAATGCAGGGGACCCAAGTTAAGTCCCTGGTCAAAGAACTAGATCCCATGAGCTGCAACTAAGATGCAGCACAGCCAAAAAAAAAAAAAAAACTAAGACAACTCATAGTGACAGTCAAGGGGCTCAGGTGAATTGGAGCACTTCCAGTAAATTTAAAGTTACATACTCCCCAACTGTTTTTCCAAATTTACTGTGTTTTCATTATAAAATAATTCCAAGTTCTTTACACTTATTGTTTTCAATTAATATATAAGAAAGGTCAAAAGGACCTAGAAATTCTCATATTGAGTGAAATAAGTCAGAGAAAGACAAATTCCCTTATCAGTTTAGTTCAGCTGCTCAGTCATGTCTGACTCTTTGCAACCCTATGAACCACCGCACACCAGGCCTCCCTGTCCATCACCAACTCCCAGAGTCCACCCAAACCCATGTCCATTGAGTCGATGATGCCATCCAATCATCTCATCCTCTGTCATCCCCTTCTCCTCCTGCCCTCAATCTTTCCCAGCATCAGGGTCTTTTCCAATGAGTCAGCTCTTCACATCAGGTGGCCAAAGTATTGGAGTTTCAGCCTCAACATCAGTCCTTCCAATGAACATCCAGGACTGATCTCCTTTAGGAATATGACATTGCTTATATGTAAAATCTTTAAAAATGGTACAAATGAACTTATTTACAAAACAGAAATAGAGTCACAGATGTAGAAAACAAACTTATGGTTACCAGGGAGGAAAGAAGGGGTAAATGGGGAGATTGGGATTGACATACACACTACTATATATAAAATAAAAAACTAATAAGGACCTACTGTATAGGATGAGCCTTCTTCCCTCGTGGCTCAGATGGTAAAGAATCTGCCTGGCATGCAAAAGACTAGAGTTCACTCCCTGGATGCGGAAGATTTCCTGGAGAAGGAAATGTCAACCCATTCCAGTATTGATGCCTGGGAGGGTACAGTCCATGAGGCCAGAGTCCTCAAAATGTAGAAACTGAACAACTGTAGAGCACAGGGAAGTATTCTCAACACTCTATAATCACTTAATTGAGAAAAAAAACCTTAAAAAGGGTGGCTATATGTGTATGTATAACTGATGCACTTGCTGTATAGCAGAAACTAACACAACATTTTAAACCGACTATACTCCAATACATTTTTTTAAAAAGGTCAAAAGGTAAATTCACACACACACACACTCAAATTCAACGAAAGAAAATTATGACTGCAACCCTCCAGACATTTTTCTATGCAGTTGATGTTAAACTTTTTCACTCATACTGCACCATTTCATACCACGATTTTTTCGCTTCACATTATATTAGGATTTTACCCATGTTATTTAAAAGCTTTAAAATTACTTTTAGAAGCCACTTCATACCACTTTTCCTCACTGTTGAGAAAGTGCCATAATTTTTCCTCACTGGTGAGATACCTGGTTTAGCCAACTTTATCTTTTTACAAATACCGCTGGGATAAAGGTATTTATGCATAAAGCATGTTCATTTTGAATGGCTTCCTTAGGATATATTCCCAGAAGCGTCACTCGTGAGGCACAAGTAATATATTCTCTGGTTTAAACCCACCCTCTGCTCGTCCTCATCCGCCAGCCCTCTCACGTGGCCCCCCACCATTCTAGTCATCTTCTCGTCGCACCTGTAACCCTTCCTCTAATCCGCGTCTGCCAAAGCCCAGATCCCTCCACTTCCGTCCCCGCCCACCTGGCCTCCCCTACAGCGGCCAGGCCGGAAAGCAGTAGAGACAAAATACCTTTGGTCTCACTGCCCCACAGAAAATCAGTTTCCCCGCGACCTTCGGAGCACACAGGCCTCTGATCCGAAGTCCCAAGCAGACTCCGGAAGCATCGGTTCCCAGAGCCCGGTAGGTGAGACGGGGCTGTACAAGCTAAGCAATTCCCCCTGCCTATTGGCTATTGCTTGTGTCCCGTTATGAGACGGTCCTTCCCATTGGCCAATAAGCTCGAGCTTTGCCGCACAGACCTCTGGGAGTTGTATTCCACCTGAAACGCCATCGAAGGTAAAAGTGGTATTGATACCTTTCGTCCCTTGAGAGGTTTAGCGCTTTCGCCCGCATCTTTTCGGTCCTCGTAGTCTAAGAAGGGGAGAAGGCAATGGCACCCCACTCCAGTAATCTTGCCTAGAAAATCGCATGGGCAGAGGAGACTGGAGGGCTGCAGTCCATGGGGTCGCTGAGGGTCGGACAAGACTGAGCGACTTTCCTTTCACTTTTCACTTTCACGCATTGGAGAAGGAAATGGCAACCCACTCCAGTGTTCTTGCCTGGAGAATCTCAGGGATGGAGGAGCCTGGTGGGCTGCCATCTATGGTGTCGCACAGAGTCGGACACGACTGAAGTGACTTAGCAGCAGCAGCAGTCTAAGAAGGAGTCCGGGAGCCCTAGAGTCAACACGGTTTCTTAGCTTTTCAGGGAAGCAGCGGGGAGGGGGAGGTAGAGAAGGAGTTGAAGACCTCTTTAAAATCTCAGGAAAATGTTCTCCATTCACAAAATAGGGTATATGTAACTGACTCCGCTCCATGGACCTGCTCTAATTACCAACGGCTCTTCTACACTTACCCCAAAAGTGCCTGACTATAGCTACAACTCACTAGGCTTAGAGCCAGCTATACCCCTGCCAGATTCTGGGCCACGCCTTGGGGCAGCTCATGGGGAATTTCAGATCCTGACCCTCACGATGGTTGATCATGTTTGTTGAACACACAGCCAGCCCTCCTTCTGATAATCTGAAGTCGGTGCCTTGACCATCTGGGAGAGAGGGGCGTGTGGAAGTGGAGAAGTAACACCTAGGGCTCGCTCTTCTTTGCTCAGGCTTTTCTTCCCATGCCTGTCTTCCTGCTCCACTTGTCAGAACCATACCTTCGTATCAATTTTTGCAACAATGCATGAAGAGAGAGAAAAAATTGAAAGTTCCATTCATTTTTCAAATGCTTGCTGCTAAGTTGCTAAGTAGCTTCAGTCGTGTCCGACTGTGCAACCCCAGAGACGGCAGCCCACCAGGCTCCCCCGTCCCTAGGATTCTCCAGGCAAGAACACTGGAGTGGGTTACCATTTCCTTCTCCAAATGCTTACCTCCTCCAAAAAATACCATTCTAGATTCCTGGGTATCCTTTGGAAGGAGGTGAAGGTCTGGTAGAAATCATTCATTCATTCATCCCACAACTTAAATCACTCCAGGCAGTAACTGTTCCTGTCCTCATCACAGCCTGGATTCCTCCAGGACAACGATTGTCTTAATTCGGTTGGCATCCCCAGGGTGCAGTTCTCTGCCTTGAAAGGCAGGAGGCCACCTGTGCCTACCTAAGAACTATGCAGGATGGAGTATAGGGGTGTAGGTGGGTGGGGGAGAGTCAGTAATTACTGGTTTATTTTCCACCCACCCCTTCCACGACCCCCACAACTTGCCCCTACAGATTCCAACAGCCTAGCTGGGGTAGGTACCTCTCTGGTGCTTCTGAACTCTATGGCAGTGAATGCAGTTAATTAAAGTGTTGGTTTAGTTGCTGGCCCTCTCCACCTACCTGTGAGACCAAGTTGACTGCTCCCCCTACCCACCCCCAGCTTAACACAGAGCTGTTGTTCAGTTGCTCAATGGTGTCCCATGCTTTGCAACGCCATGGATTGCAGCACTCCAGGCTTCCCTGTCTTTCACCATCTCCCAGAGCTTGCTCAAACTCATATCCATTCTGTCGATGATGCCACCCAACCATAATGTCCTCTGCTGTCCCCTTTTCCTCCTGCCTTCAATCTTTCCCAGCTGGTAAAGAATCCACCTGCAATGCGGGAGACCCGGCTTCGATCCCTGGGTTGGGAAGATCCCTGGGTTGGGAAGATCCCCTAGAGAAGGGAAAGGCTTCCCATTCCAGTACTGTGGCCTAGAGAATTCCATGGACTATACAGTCCATAGAGTCACAAAGAGTCTGACACGACTGAGCAACTTTCACTCACTCAGTCTTTCCCAGCATCAGGGTTTTTTTCAATGAGTCAGTTCTTCACATCAGTGGCCAAAGTATTGGAGCTTCAGTTTCAGCATCAGTCCTTCTAATGAATATTCAGGGTTGATTTCCTTTAGGATTGACTGGCTTGATCTCCTTGCAGTACAAGGGACACTCAGGAGTCTTCTTGAGAATTAAGATGTTAAGCATGAATTCTTCGATGCTCAACCTTCTTTATGGTCCAGCTCTCGCATACATACATGACTACTGGAAAAACTATAGCTTTGACTATAGTAGGTGCTACATAGATGTGTCGACAGATGGATGGATGGAGGGAGGGAGGGAAGGAGGGAGAGCGGGAGGGACAGATGGGTGGGTAGATGCACTAGTGTCTGCATGCCTTCCTCAACATCTTCCCCAATCAGTGGATTAATGATCGTTAGCCTGGTCAAGCTCTGGAGCAGTCGCTTCAGGGTCGCTTCCCCCCGGGCCCCGCCCCGGTCGACCCCACCTTTCCGCGCCGCTCCGCCCCGCCGCTCCCTTCCCGGTGGCCCCTCCCTGCGCAGGTCCCGACTCCAGCCGCACCTCCTCCGACTCTGCAGTGGCGGCAGGGAGGCGAGCCGGAGCGCCAGCGGGCCAGGGCCTGAGCCGAGCCGGGGTCGGGGCAGCAGCGGGGACCCTCGGAGGCGGGGCCAGTGGGACCGCGATGGGCGTGGAGATCGAGACCATCTCCCCGGGAGACGGTACCGGGTGGCGGGGCCGGGGGAGGAGGAGGGGTCTCGGGGCGGAGCCCGGTGGGGGGGGGGTCCGATTCCGAGGTGGCGCGGAGGGGTACAGAACAGGGGGAGCGGGCCTAGGAGGGGGGCAGCCGGAGATGACCCGACTTGGGATTGTTGGGGGTTCTAGCAGACACCCTTCGCCACCCCCCTCCGCGCTTGCTCACCTAGAGGAACGGAGGCGGAGGCTGGGAGACTGGGGTCTGCGGCCCGCCACCGCCCCGGGCGCCTCCGACTGGCGCTGCTGCGGCTGGAAACGCTCGGTTATCCGCTGCTGCTGATTTCCTAGGGCCGGGTTACGGCTCCGCTTTCCCTGCCTTGCTGAGTGAGCTCTGGAAACGGGGAAAAGAGATGCCTTGGGGTCTCTTCTGCTCGGGGCAACCCCCTTCTAACGCACCCGCTTCCGGGCCTCTGATCGGGCGGCCCCCCGCGATCTGGGCGGTGAGACGCTGTAGGGACCGAGCCAGTCTGGAAAAGGCGGAGCGCTTCCTCCACTGTCTCTGCATCTTGCTTTATGCTCCCTGCCCAACTCAGCCTCTCCGGCCAGCCTGTCCACTTCCACGGCTTTCATGAGCGGCTGAAACCAATGGCCCCCAAACTTAAGCGTCCAGCCCAGGCCTCGGATTTGAGTTCACGGTGGTCCGTTTATCCAGCCGCTGCTCAGCCTCTACCTGGAAGTCCCACGGATTCCTCAAAGTCAGCAAGTCCAAAACAGAACTCCTGCTCCTGGTCTTCCCCACTCCCAGGCGCTCCTCTGTGTTCCCTTGCTTCCTGCCTTGGGTTGGCACCCGACACTTTCCCAAGCCAGGCATCCCAGGCATCACCCTTGTGTAATTCAGTTTGGATGTGTCAGGAGTAGCTTTCTCCATTTCTTAAACCAACCTTAATACAGACTGGAGCCCACATTTCTGCAGGACTTGACAGGCAAACTGCGTGTCAGGCAGTGTTGACACCCCCAACCCAAGGAAATTGGAGGGACTCTTGGCTCCTGGCCACCCTCCTTATTTCAAAACAGTGGTCCCTAGGAGTCCCAGCCAGGACCTTGGATCACTCCAGAGGTACAGGCTTCTTTTTCTATGCTGGGAACCTCTGTACTGGGTCCCAGGAAGCATCTCTCTGAGGTCTTTTTACCTCCCCCACCCTCCCCCACCCAGGGCACCGCTTTAGAATTCTGCCAGGGGCCTCCAGGCCTCTTCTCCCTTCCCTGGCTCAAAGAAACCTTTAGAGTGATCTCTCCTTATCCTCCCTCCCTGGCTAGGGACAAGGGGCTTTTCTCTTGAAGCAGATCAGATTTTTAGGGAAAGCCTGGAGGAACTTTCCAGGTGGCACTAGTGATAAAGAATCCACCTGTCAATGCAAGGAGATATAAGAGAACTGGGCTTGATCTCTGGGTTAGGAAGATCCTGTGGAGGAGGAAATGGCAACCCACTCCAGTATTCTTGCCTGGAGAATCCCATGGATGGGCTACCGTCCATTGGGTCACAAAGTGTCAGACATGACTGAAGTGACTTGGCACAGAGGAACTTTGGCCTTCTGCTTTTACTTCAGTCTAAACCCCCAAGTCAAGGAAGCACAGAAGGGCCAGGTACCATGCTGTAACCGAGAGTGGGAGAATGCACCAATTAATATTTCAATGACGATGTTGCTGTGCTGAGGATGTCTGTCTTGGTCGAGCCTACAACAAATCCTGCCTACTTCTCCTGCTGAGTATCTTGAAGACTCCATCTCCTCAGCCTCTGCCCTAGTTCCAGCCACCATCATCTCTCACCCAGATTTCCGCAGTCTCTAAACTGGTCTTCCCACCTCCAGTCTAACCTCTTGGCCTTCCGTCTGGCCTCCCACCTCACCCACACGGTTTTCTCCACCACAGTCTGCGCACTCTTTAAAATGCATACCTGATTATGCCCCTCTCTGGGCATAAAATGTTTTAAGGAATCCTCCTTTTTCTCCAGGCAGAGAGATATAGCCTTCTGTTACCTTCCACACTGGAGCCTCATCTCTCACTAGCAGTCCCTATCCCTACCACCAACTTTTCTCTGGCTTTATCGAGCTGTCTGCAAGTTGTTAAACACACCAGCCATTCAGCAAATATTTATTGAGCTTATATTGTATGCTAGAACTTAAGGTTAAAGCAGGAAACCAGACAGGCTCCCATTACTTCGTGACTCGAAGCCTTTGAACATGTGCTTCACTCTTCCCATATTATCTCCCTTACTTCCTCTGGTAAGTTACTCATCTTTTAAGACCCAGTTTAACCATTATCTTCTTGCCAATACTTTCCCTGACACTAGTTAGTTGCTCCCTCCCTGGGGCCTCATCTACATGTTGGCTCAGCTGTTCACCCTCCCAAGGCTTTGTTATCCAGTCCCATGGCCTTTAGATCCCACCCAAATTTATAGCTCGAGCCCAGACTCTCTATCTGCCTACTTGCAGTACAAGCTCATGTGTCTTAATAGGTATCTCAAGATTGCCACCTGCACAAATCTGTGCCTCGTCAGTCTTCCCCATCTCCTCCAGCCTTCCAGTCACCCACCCTAAAATCTTAACATCATGCTTCTCCCTCATCCTGGATCCCCTTCTCCATGCCATTAGCATGCCCTGTCAGCTCCAATTCCAAAGTATATCTCCCATCTATTTTACTCTCTTCTCTGCTGCCAACCACTTTAATTCAAGCCATCATTGATTTTCTGTCTGGATTATTGCAACAGGCGCCTAACTGTCCATCCTACACAGAGCAGCCAGAATGATCTTATAAAATCTTAATTCAGATTATGTCATTCTCTTGCTTAAAGCCCTCCCATGCCTTCTTGTTGCACTTAAAGAATTTGCAGAATTAAATCCAGCTCTGCAAGGCCCGGTATGATCTGGCTCTTTCCCACTTGTCTCCACCTCCTTCCCTTCTTTCCAGTCATCTAGGCTCCTTTCATTCTGTAAATGCATTGACCCTTTCCTGCTTCATGGTTTATGCACTGCCTGCTGCTTCTTCCCACAGTGCTTTTCCCAGTGTGTTCCTCATCCTTCAAGTCTCAGTTCAAATGTCATCTCCTCTGAGAGGCTGTCCTGGACCAGCCATTCTGAAATGACCTGTCCCACTGTATCTCTCTGCAATTCATCATTGTGTTTATTTTCTTTAGAGAACTTATCACAATCTATATTGTCTTGTTTATTTGAGTATTGTTTGTCTCCCTCCGTTAGAATGTAAATTCCAAAAGAGTAGCAATCTTGTCTAGTCTGTGTAACTCACTGGTGTATCCTGAGATCAGGCCTTACACAGAGCAGGTATTCAGTAAATATTTGTGAATGATTCTGTTTATTCAGAATCATCGGGCTTCCCTGATAGCTCAGTCGGTAAAGAATCCACCTCCAATGCAGGAGACCCCGGTTCAATTCCTGGGTCAGGAAGATCCGCTGGAGAATGGAAAGGCTACCCACTCCACTATTCTCGCCTGGAGAATTCCATGGACTGTATAGTCCATGCTATCGCAAAGAGTCGGACACGACTGAGTGACTTTCACTGTTTATTCATCCTTGTGCAGTCGTCACCCTGCATTATAATCTATTATTTATGCATCTATTTCCCGAACCTCATTGTGAGTTCATAGATTGCTCTGTGTCTCTGGAATCTAGTCCAGGCCTGCCAGATAGTAGGCTGTCAGGTTTGTGGAATGGATAGAGGAAAAGTAAAAAGAGCAATCAAAGAAAGGGAAACAACCAGGAGAGAGCAAAGTTGTGGAACCCAAGGAAACAAAGTTCAGATCAAGGCCAGAGAAGTGAAGTCACTCACACAAAGCCACTGACTCATACACAGCACGGAACCAGAACTGGAGCCATGGGCTTCTCCGTGGTATGGAGGGGAATGTGGGCCAGAGCTCTTGGTCACAAGTGACACCTGAAATGTTCCTGGTGACTTTTGCCAATTTGCTGTTCATTCCTGGATCTTTGTGTCTCCTTGCAGGAAGGACGTTCCCCAAGAAGGGCCAGACGTGCGTGGTGCACTACACAGGTAGGCTTTGCCCCCTGTGCTCTCATCCAAACCTGCCCCTCTGCAGGCAGGTCTCTACTCTGACACCTCTCCAGAGGTATCTGCTCCCCCGGAATAGGCTCAAAGCCCAGGGCAGCCAAGTCTTCCTCTGACCAGCCACCCCCATCTCCCCCAGGCAGCCTTGAGGGAATGAGAAAGGGCACTGCCAAGGTTAATCCCTCCCCTCTTCTACCCGCAAGAGCCACCATGATACCAGCCTCTGACAGAGCCAGCCATCTCCATTTCCCTTCTGTCTGTTGCAGGCAGGATGGAGCCCTGGCCCCTCTGGTTCTGTCTGATACTTGGAAATTCCTCTTATAGCTCTCAGAGCCCTGACCCCCCTGCAGACTTCCTTTTCATCCTACAGTGTTATGAAAGAAGTAAAGTCTTGGCTTCCTCAGAATCCCCTTTCTTTATGAGGAAATAGACTATTCAGTCTACTCTTACTGATCACTTAGGGGACACAAACATGAAACAAGAGGATCCCTGCCTTTACCAGGGCTGTGGGCATGGGGGAGGGCAGTGCCTGTGGTGCTGTGGGAGCAGAGGAGGGCCCACATCTCTGCTGAGCCCTCATGGATGATCTGGATTGGAAGGCCAGGTGCACTGAGGGACATTCTAGATGGAGTTCCTGAGGACTTCTGGCCGAAGATCGATGAGCAGATGTTTGTTCCAAAGGGGGTGCAGGGGGAGTGCTCTGCCTTGTGACCTTCTTCCCAATGTGGTGAACTTGGTGACAGCCACTTCGCAGACAGCAAGGCCAGTTTAATTCCTAGGATAGAGTCAGACAGGGGCCATTTTTAGCAGTTCTCTGGGCCAGTGTGAAGTGCCAGGTTAATTCTAGGCAGACAGTGTGGGTATTTCTTAACAGCTGTGTTGCCGGTGGCTGACGTCAGTGGGCTGGAGCTGTGTTTCATCTCCCGGTGATGTGTCCTAATTACCATGAGCCTCCTGGGGCCTCTGACCTATGTAATTGATTTATCTGTTCTACATGTTGCAGACAGACCAGTACTTATCAAGTTACCGAAACCACAACATCCTTTTGTAAAGACTTTTCACAATACATGCAGACAGGAGGCAATGTGCATTAAATACTAACATTAGACATGGGCAGCTCTGGTCTGGGGAGGGACTGTCTCATCAAACCCAGTCGGAGACTGGGAATTTTTGGTAAACTTTATTATATGTAAATACACTAGAGAACATAACTCTAAGATGTACAGATTGATGAAATTTTTCATAAGTGATCACACTTATGTAACCACCCCCCAGATCAACAGACTTTTCTAGCACCTCCCAGTCATTCACTTGTGCATGCTAAGTTGCTTCAGTCATGTTGGACTCTTTGCGACTCTATGGACTGTAGCCCACTAAACTCCTCTGTCCATGGGATTCTCCAGGCAAGAATACTGGTGTGGGTTGCCAGGCCCTCCTCCAGGGCATCTTCCCAACCCAGGGTTCGAACCCACGTCTCTTACATCTCCTGAGTCTCCTGCATTGGCAGGGGCATTCTTTACCACTGGTGCCACCAGGGAAGCACCCCCCCCCGCCCCCGGGGGGCGGCCCCCCAGCAGTCATTACATTTCCCTAAAGGTAACTAGCATTCTAACTTTTTGTCCCTATAGATTAGTTTCATCTCATAGAGTATGTACTCTTTTGTTTTGGGGTTATTTCACTCATTAGGTCTCTTATTTCACTTTTAATGTATCTGAGATTTATCCAGGAGTTTGCTCTTTTTTATTCCTGTACAGGTCATTGCATGAAAATATTGCAATTTATCCTTTCATGGTGTTGCTTTGAAGAGTCTTGTAGATGTCTTCTGGTGCACATATGTAGACAACCTGGTTGGCTAAACATAGAAGTGAAATTGCTGGGGCACAGGGTTATACCTGCTCAGATGTAGCAGATCCTGCCGAATAGCTTTCCAAAGTAGTTGTGCCAGTTTCCATTGCCACCAGGCATGTCTGAGCATTCCAGTTCTCCGGCATGCTCATCACCGCTTGGTATCGTCAGGTTTTTAATTTTGGCCCTCTCTGGTGGGCTCCCAGGGTATCTCCTTGTGGTTTTGACTTGCACAGGCCTGATGGTTAAGGAAGTTGAGTACCCTTTCATGTGCTTCCTGGTTATTTGGATGTCCTCTTTAGTTCACCTAAATTTTGTCCACTTAAGAAAAAATTAGGTTGTCTGTCTTTATCTTATTGATCTATAGGAATTCATTTGTATTCTGGATTTGAGTCCTTTGCTGGCTATACCTATTCCAAACATCTCCTATTCCAAAGCATCTGTTTTTCTTTACTCCTTTATTGGCATCCTTTGAGCAGATTTCTTTTTTTAAATTTTTATTTATTTATTTGGCTGCAGTGGGTCTTAATTGCAGCATGTGAGACTCTCTATCTTTGTTGCAGCGTGCAGGATCTTTTTTAAAATATAGATTTATTTGGCTGTGCTGGGTCTTCATTGCAGCATATGAGATCCTTTAGTTGTGGCATGCATCCTAGTTCCCTGACCTGGGTTTGAACCCAGGTTCCCTACGTTGGGAGCACAGAGTCTCAGCCACTGGACCACTAGGAAGTCCCATTTTGAAGAGAATTCTTAATTTTAATGAAGTTCTACATATGAATCTTTCCTTTTGCAGTTAATAATTTTGTGTTCAGAAATCTTTGTCTATCCTAGGTGATGAAGCTCTTCTATTTATTGTTTCATAGAAGCTTTATTATCTTTCATATTCAGGCCTGTGATTCATCTGGAGTTGATTTTTATGTGTGGGTGAATTAGGGGTTCACTTTGATGGTTCATTTTCCCTCATATGTATATACAGTCAATCAGCAACATTAATTAAAAAAAATCACCCTTTGTCCATTACATTTCAGTGGCACCCTTGTTAAATCCGGTCACCATGTGTCTGTGGTGTCTGTTTCTGGACTGCATGGTTTTGACTGAACCTGCTGCAGTAGATAAAAGTTTATGGTCTGAAGTGGTTTAAGTCATATGAAACCTGAGGAGTATGGGGAATGAGAAAGTCAGTCTTTAAATGGAGGGTGTGAATGTATGTGTGTGTGTGTGTGCATATCCATATGTGTACTGTACAAGTTTGTGTCTGTGTGACTGTATTATATCTACGTATCTAAATATTTTCTTAGCATCTGTTTGGCCATCAGGGTTTTCTTCTGAGTGCATGTGCATAAATGTATGTGAGCATGCATGCGCATCTCTGAATATCTTAGCAACCTGTGTGTATGCTTGAGTTTGTATTTGATCTTGTATATTTGATACAGAAGTATCCATCTGTGTATGTCTCTGGGTAGCAATAGGGTTTTCTTCTTTGCCTGATTTAGTACCCAGGGAAAGGGCCCAATTTATTCTGCTGAGAAAATAGGTAAGTAAGAATGTCTCTTGTATACATTTATATTGTAGGAATTAGGATGTGGAATCACAGATACTTAGACACGAGACCTCTCATGTGAAACATGGCAAATCTGAGATCAGAGAGAAAGTGATCTGTCTAAGTTCACACAGTGAGTTAGTGCCAAAGTGAATTCAGAATCTAATCTCTGAATTTACAAGCTAGATCTTTCTCTGGTCCCAGATTGCCTTCTGATGTGGTCCAGGGGCCATGAGAAGAAGGCATGAAATAGCATTCTTTGCAGAATGTCTAATATTTGAGCTAGAGACATCAGTAAGAACAGAAAACAGAAAAGCAGCCCTTGCTTCTTAGGCAGCTGGACTGAGACAACACATGCATGTACATCAGGAATGACACGATACCTGCAGTTGGAGGCTGAGGGATACTTCTGTCTGCTAAGAAAACACTCAGGGTGTCCTGAGTTCACACAGTCGTTTTGTATGAGGTCTGGAGGCTGCCCCTGACTGGCTGGGTCACTTCACACTGTTCACTGCAATAAAGGATGATATGACCTGCGGGTTTTGTGTAGGAGGGGAACCTTGAGAATATCAGGTGAGGACTCAACCTGAAACTGAAATGCCTGGGAAAACAGACTGTCAGGCTAAGGAAGGTGCATAAAAAATTTTGCAATGTGCAGAAGTACTTGAGAAAGGTCTGACCTCAATAGGGAAGGGAAGGGGAGAAGGGGAGGACAGAAAGGTTGTCAGGCAGGCAGTAGCTAGATCTTAAACTGCCTGGATACAATGTAGGCATTCGGATTCTCCATTAGGGAAGTTACAGAAGCAAGGGAATAATAGGATCAGGCACGTGTGTGCGCGTGTGTGAGTGTGTGTGTGTTAAACCATTCTGGGTGCAGTGTGGAGAAGGGAATGGAGGAGTAAAAGCAGAGCAATAAGACTCGTTAGAGTCGGTTCCTGTCCACAGGTAAGGTGTGATAGTGGCTTGATGAGACCACAGGGTGGTGGTAATAAAAGTAGAGAAAATACCTGGACTTCAAAGATATGTACCATTTGGTGATTGGTGGGATGTGCTTGCTTAGTCAACGGGATGGATGGGGAGGACAGGAAGACAGCAGGTTTGTATAGAATAGGAATTCCATACTAGACGTGTCGAACCTGAAATGGGAGTTATCTCATGACCACAGCTCTTTTCCACCCTATCCTTGCTTTCATAGGAATGCTTCAAAATGGCAAGAAATTCGATTCATCCAGAGACAGAAACAAGCCTTTCAAGTTCAGAATTGGCAAACAGGAAGTCATCAAGGGTTTTGAAGAGGGCGCAGCCCAGGTAAGAAGAGGATCCTTGTTAAGGGGAGTTTGAGCAGCTAGGGGTCTGGGCTCTGCACTCTGCCCTCCACCCTCCCCCATCACTGCTTTGACTCCACTGCCAGGGCTTGGCAATGCCACCTAGTTTCAGTCCTGGCTTTGTGTCCTCACCCCTTTTGTTGCCTGTCACCTGGGGCTGTCTTCCCAAGCACATCCCTCCAGTTCTGTGCAAGCCTGTGAGCTACTAGCTGTTCAGGACTGAAACAGCAGAAGAGGTGGGGTAGGCTACTGTGTTTAGGGGTTTTTTAACTTAAAAAAAAAAAAGCACTAGTTTCAGACTTGCAAAAATATTATATGAGTAGAGTTCTCGTATACTCTTTACCAGCTTTCCTAAACGTTAATGTTTTACATAACCATAGTACCGTGAACAAAACCAGGACATTAACATTGATATAATGCTATTAGCCAATCTGTTCAAATTTTTGAGTCAGTTATTCAAAATTTAAAAATTTATTATTCAAATTTCACCAGTTGTCCCACTAATGCCAGACAAATCCTTGAGGACTGCTGTGATGAGCCCTGGTTCAAGTTCTTCTTCCTTCCTCTATGAAGTCACGTGATGTTCCTTGCCGTGCCTTCTAATCTCTTAATGAATTGGTCCTAGCACCTACATGAGTATATACATGCATGTATGGTCTTTACACATCTTCTTTAGGCTTCTTTGAAAGAAGGAAAAATTATGAACAGATTGAAGTGTTGAGGTGCACTCTAATTGAATAACCAGCATTGTTTGCTAAATCAATGAATTTGAGACTACAGTGTTGAAGTTACTGTCCGTAGTTACGTCTCTGCTAGTCTGACGTGCAATCTGCCTTGGTTACAACTCTTAGCATCACTTCAGTGTGCCACATATAAAATTCATCTCAGATCTTCAGGGCTACCATGAGGATGGGAAAATGACATAGTTACCTTACTTTTTTCTTTTAAATCAAGCTGGGTCCTCTTTCTCCTCTCCCCATCTGCCCCCATCCCTGCTAGATGAGCTTGGGGCAGAGGGCGAAGCTGACCTGCACTCCTGATGTGGCATATGGAGCCACAGGCCACCCTGGTGTCATCCCTCCCAATGCCACCCTCATCTTTGACGTGGAGCTGCTCAACCTAGAGTGAAGGCAGGAAGGAACTGAAGGTGGCTGGAGATGGCTGCTGCTCACCCTCCTAGCCTGCTCGGCCACTGGGACGGCTCCTCCTGCTTGGGGCTCTTGATCAGTGCGCTAATCTCACTGCCCCATGGCGTTATCCATTCTCTCTGCCCAAGTTGCTCTGTCTGTGTTCCGTCACTGTTCACGCTAATCTTTGCTTGAGGAAACTTTGGTTGCAGATTGAAATGTTTCAGGTTGTGCATTTTGCGTGATGCATGTAGCAGCCATTCCTGATCACAGAACAGATTTCTTGTTCGCACAATCTACACTGCCTTACTTTTACTTAAGCCAGACACACAAGGTGCTCAGACGTGAAACGTACGTGCTGTACACAGAGGGACTTGAGCCAGTTACCTTTGCTGTCACTTTCTCTCTCGGAAGTTCTGCTGACTTAAACAATGTCCTCTTTGGAAACGGTATGTAAAATAAAGGCTCTGTGCTTGACAAATGCCTGTCCATCCTTACTGAAGGTAGGAAGTGCTTTAAGTGTATTCAGACACTCAGTTGTGTCCGACTTTTTGTGACATCATGGACTGAGAGTCTGCCAGGCTCTTCTGTTCATGGGATTCTCCTGGCCAGAATATTGGAGTGGGGTGCCATTTCCTCCAGGGGATCTTCCCAAACCATCTTACGTCTGATGTATGTGGTCCTTAAAGGAAGTGTTTTAAGGACCACAGTTGTTAAAGGAAGTGCTTTAAGGACCACATAAGTCAGTTGCCTTGCGGAAAAGAATGGAAGAGAAGTAGCCAGGAGAGTGATATTATATAGGTTTCCCCACTATCCGAAAGTAGAAAGTACAGCATGCCTGTGAAACCTTTTGTGAGCTGAAATGGTATGACGTGAAGAAGCAGTTACACTAGGGCACATCTTGCTAATGGATGCACAAAATATTATCAATTTAAGAGCACAGATGCTCACAGACACAGTTCAAAGCTATGACGGCTTGATGCTGAGATGCTATATAGTTCTTGGGGAAGGAGCTTGATGGTGTCAGTCACTGCTCAGGGTTCATGCTGCCTCTTAACCACCCTGAATGGTATTTTTGCTTTTCTTCTTTTTTCATAAAAGCAAAAATCCTCTCTGGACTTCTTTTGCGTAGCGAAAACATATATTCATGTAGGTCTTTCCTAAGAGCGAAGTGGCATGAAGTGAACTTTCAAAAGTTCATGTAGCATATATACCGCTCCGAGGTACCTATTGTATTTAATGGGCCTTGTTCTTATTTTTTTCTAATTTTAAAATAAAAACTACCACCAACCCTCTAAGCAGCCCTGCTGCTGCTGCTAAGTTGCTTCAGTCGTGTCTGACTCTGTGCGACCCCATGGACAGCAGCCCACCAGGCTCCCCTGTCTACGGGATTCTCTAGGCAAGAACACTGAAGTGGGTTGCCATTTCCTTCTCCACTAAGCAGCCCTACAAAGTAGTTATTGCTTGCCACTTCTCTCACAGGCTCATAATTCTTTTCTGAGTAAGTGTAACTGAAGGAATACATTTTGTCTAAACCCCATAGCTTAGTCATCAAATGCTGGATTTGAGCACTTCAGGTGATCAATCATGAAATCTCCGTTTGGACTTATGCGCTCCCTTCTTGGAAAAGTGCACTTTGTGCATCATCTAAAGAAATGATGATGTGTTACGCTTCAAAGCCATACACTAACTCACATTACTTATGATAATAAGTGGGACATTACTTGTAAGTATGTACTTATTTTCATCTAGATTTGCTCTAACTTTACACTGGAGCATTACTTCTGAGAAGAATATGATTTTGAACTTGTTTCTATCTGTGCTGCTTATTAATATTTTCATCTGCCTTTACTATAACTTACCGGAACTTCCAGTTAGGTTTAAAACCAGCCCACTGATTGATATGGGTTATGTATGTCAGGAGAGCCCATGGCAATGTAGCTAAGAGATTTTTCTTTTAGTTGGCATGAGTGAGAAAAGCTCTTGGCCATCGTCAGGGTTCTTCTGTCAGTGATGTCTTAGAATTGTTTCAAGACGGAGGGAGGGGCAAGTGCTGTTAAGTTTCCTTCACAGACTTGTTGATAACACATCACAAAATGTGTCATGTATGTGATATGACACATCTCAGCTATTTTATCGATCCCTTTTGTCTCCAAAAAGTCCTGGCTGTATTCCTCTGCTGAGGACTGATGAGCTAATGAAGAAGCAGTGCTTGAAGATGGAGAAAATTAAATGAGAAAGGGGCTGCTTTGCTTTCAGTCACCAGTCCCTGTGCTTACCTCTATGGTGGGACCAGACCAGTCAGAAGGTGCTACACTCACTCCTTTCTGGGGTGTTTCCTTCAGAATGTCTTGGTTCCTCGCTTTCCTCAATGATACAAAAGGCCTATGAGAATTCCTCAGAAGTCAGCCTGTATAAAAGATTATCATCATGTTTTCTGCTATGACATCAGTAAGATAACTAAAAATAGCACCAAGGACCATTTCAGGTGCCCATTATAGAGTCAAGTAAATAATCTCAGTCTAGAGTTCTCATGGCCAAGGTGGTAAGAGGAGACACTAAGAGGAGGGGGAATAAAAGCAAATACCTACTGGCTAGCACATGGAGAGAGTAGGGTGCTCCTTCACAGGCCCTGCTTTACTGACACTCTTAAAAGATAACACAGAAAATTGTGATGCAATATGACAAGGGTTTGGGCATCATCCTGTGAGAGCCACCAAAAGTTGTTAAGCAAGAAGGTGATGATGAAATATATGTTGTATCAGTCATTTTCAAACTTTCAGTCAATGAATTCTCTATTCATACAAAATCTTTCTTGGAAACTTGAAATCTAACCTACATGGATGTAAAGCAGCTCTGGCACGTGTGTGTGTACATACATGCACATGAACACAATCATTTCCTTTTTTTTAAGCTCCCCAGGTGGCTTCGATGTCCCCCTGGATTTAAGATTTTTTTTTTATATACGGACCATTTTTAACGTCTTTGTTACAATACTGCTCTGTTTTATCTTCTGTTTTTTTTGGTCACAAAGCATGTGGGATCTTAGCTCTCAGACCAGAAATCGAACCCACATCCCCTGCCTTGGAAGGTGAAGTATTAACCACTGGACTGCCAGGGAAGTTCCGATTCCTTGTACTCTTAAAAGCATTTTGAGAAACCGCGCCTTCAATGCCTGGTGGAGGACTGGCTATAACTATGTCCTCAGCATTTCAGTACAAACAGAGAACAGAGCAGGGGCTCAGGATGTGTCCCCTGAATCAATGTTCTCGTAACGTAACTGGAACTGGCTAAAAATTTCCAATTAGAGGGCATTTTTAAAAAACTCTTAACTTTAGGTCATGAAATTCAACTAACAATACATAATCCAAATGACAGACCAGTTGTAACTGTCAGGAATTTCCCCTTGTTACTAATTTAAAACAACTTATATTAGGGGCAAGTCAGTCTGTAGACAAACCACACTGTAAGTAGGTCTAATTTGTTTTCCCCTTACAAAAGTCTTTTAGAAAATTCTTTTTATATTTATAAATACCTAAAAGCACACTGAGCATTACAAAAATAAGGAACTCATAAAAGCATCCACAAGAAAATTACAGCTGTGGCTCCTTTGTCATCTGCCTGCCCTTCTTAGAAATAAATGACTCTATTCTACTCTTAAACAGTGCTTTCAAAAAGCACTCAGACAGAGTTAATAAATAAGACAATTATTTCTTGATTTTCAATAGTAGGCTTTGAGAAGACAGTACAAAAAGTATAAAAGTCTATTTTCTTACAGTAATGATAGATTTCAAAGCTAAATGCATTTAAAAGTAGAACAGGCTTTGTCCATTTAAACGATTCAGTACTTGTACCTTTCAAATTGATTTTGGATTATAGTTATATACAAAACAATTAGTCCATGTTTCTCCAGTTGGCCCATGCCTAAACTATAAAAAGAAAATTACAGCTATCTCCTCCAAGCTGCTGAGCTATGATGAATGTGGTAATAAACATACTATTTCCATGCAATGGGAGTTTGTGATTATAAGACTAAGCATTAAGTATTTTATTTATGACAAAGATATACTATGAGCTAAAGTCCAAAATATACACAGACATTTATTAACTAAAGGGAAAGAATACATAAATACATCTTAGACATGTAAAAACAAATACCACCACCCTGGCAGCTGGCTCTCACATTTCTAACAATGCGTTATCATCTGAATGACCATTTCTAGAATAAACCTCTGAGGACAAGGTTACCAATACTGACAAAGGCATTTCACTAACTGTAAACCAAGTATCATTCAAATGTACTCATGTGCTTAATAACCAGTTGATGTCAAAAAACATTTTATTCATTCACTCAACACGATAAGCTTTGGTTTCCTTATCTGCAAAATGGATACCTACCTTCACTGAGTTATTATGTAGATTTCATTAATAGGCATTCAGTAAGTAACAATACTCTTAACAAGTTCCCCTGATGGCTAAGCACTGGATTGGTCACTGGTAGTATTGAGAATATCAAAAGGTCCTCATTCTCAAGAAGCTCAGTCTCTAGGACCACCTACTACTGAATAATTCTTGAATGGTTCAACTGCTGTTTTATTATTATCTTTTTTTCCTGGTATAATATAGGAAAAATTTTAAGAGAAAACACTGACATGTTTTACTAAAAGCTACAAGTTTATTAACATAATATATTCTAACATATATCAGTTTCAAGTGGGTCTTTTTCAATCTCAAATAAGAAATCACAATATTCAGCATTTAAAGAAAAAAAAATAGTGGTGGTCATTCACGGGTTTTAGTCCAAAGTGAAAATGCAGAAAACGTTTACTTTGGTGGATCTGTGTTGATACCATATTTCTCCTTAAGAAGCTTCAACTGTTCTTCCTTCTTCTTTGTGTCCATCTTCTGAAATGCCTGAAAGTGTAGTAAGGACCAAAGTTAACAGTTACTAACCTACAGTCAAATGAATTTTACCAATAGCACTAGCTAGAAAATAACTCTGGAGATACATCTCCCCTAATGGTACAACCCTTCACTAACTCTTACATGGGTTCCCCAAGTGATGAGGACTGTGGCTGTACTTACCCTGTTGGCATTATAGTACAAAACCACAAGGTATCTGTTACAAACATTGAATCCTGACAGGTGATCACATGCATTCTTGGCATCAAAGATGTCTTCATAGACCACATAAGCTGTTCCTCTAGTTTCAGGTGTATTCCCCCTACAAAGTTGAATTGGACTTAATTAAAATACACATTTACCTGAAAACCTTTAGGGGAAACAGATATTATGGACAGGTATGCTGAATAAGCCTTTAATTTCTTGAATTAGGAAATTTTTGTTTTAAGTACCATATCTCAGATGAAACTTACTATATTAAGAATACTAATATGGTTACTAAAACAATAGCAGCAAAGAACCAGCTTGAAACGTTCAGTCTTCATGTTCACTACCCTAAGAGAGAGCAGTCCTCACATTCACTTTCCTACTTCTCATACTAAGAATCAATTTTTAGTCTTACACTGGTTAAGTATAGTACCTTAGGAGTGACAGCTGTTATTACCAAGGATGTCTAGGATACAGCTTTTCTCAATGTGCATTTATATAACAGAAATAATACGTTTTGGTTATTTACCACACTAGTCCCTTGTTTCTAAAGATTTTGATTTTCTCCCTCACTCTAATTCTAGTTCCAATTCTTAAACACAAGACAGTCTCCATCAATGTAGGGATCAAATGTTTCTGGGTAGTATTTTACTAAAGCTTATAAAATCCATAAAAATAAATTTTGTGTCTGTGGCAGGAGTGGGGTTGGAAGGAAGCCCCTACCAAAACGGCAAAATTAAAAACAGTCAACCACCATCCTTTATGACCAGGACAGGTGTCCTCCAATGTAAAGAGAGCGCTAATGTAGTTTCTTCCATTTTCCTTAGAAGATTCTTTGCTCTTTTAAAACAAGAGTCAACTGCTAACTTTCAGACATTCACTTTTAGTTAACATCTGCACTTTTATGCATTACACAGCCCTCTGTAGCCAGGGAAAAGGGCCGGGTTTCTGGAGGGATTGGGTTTGAAGTGTGCTTGTTGGTAGGGTACCTGTGAGTCAGAGAAAAATGCTGGCAGGTGGCTGGACACGGAAGCTCATGGATATGGAGCTGCTTCTTGTGTAGGAAAGCTATAGGGCTGCCACCTCCTCTCTTCACACCAACTTCAGGTGGGGAGGAGCTAGGGAAGAAGTGTGAGGAGCAACAAACTGCAGGTGGCAGATGGCCATGTGCTTATGAGTGGGGACAGCAGGCAGAGGTCCTGTTCAGCTTATGCTCTGGTAAGCTAAAGATGGATATCTCCTTGCCTCCATCTGAGTTCCAGCCACCCAATGCAACTGCACAATAAGGTTTATCAACTGCCACAGTGACTGCACAGGGTCAAGGGAGGCAGTGGGCCCACGGGAAGGGGAGGCACCTGCCTAGATTTGATCTAGGGTGAGACTACAGTTTTGGGCCCTGGTCAGAGCTTGTGCTTCCTGTAAAAGGGAGAGGTGTAGGGGACTGAGGGGGTTGGAGGGTGCCAGGACCATAGATGCTCTCACTTTGTCAGACTGCATGGGCCTGATGAAGAATTTTATTATACTCATTGAAAGTAACAACTGACTTTTAACCATTTTCAAGAATTCTTATTCTTGAAATATTGGGGAATACTCAAAGGAAAAAAACACTGTCCCAAAGATTTTCCCCAAAAGTCCACTTAATTTTTATTTTGGAATAAAACCATTAAAAAAAACACAAAAAACCTAACGATTTAAGTTCCAAAAGGGCAAATAAATGTTTTTTTTTTTTTTTTTTTACTCCTACAGTGAGTGCTATGCATACAGCAAGTGCTAATAAGCATCTGAAGGACGGAGATATACTTTTTCCTATCAGTTCTCACACACATCTTTTTTTCCAGGAAGCTAACAAAACAAGAGCATCTCTCTTTTTCCTCTTACATCTTCTTAGGAAGTAGAAGCAGGACAGGCACTAAACCCATTTTAAAGATGCTCCATCTCAAGTGCCCCAGCCCCTAGTTATCAACCTAGTATCTTGAAATCTGCACTGTAATTTTAATTAAAAACATATACTTGGTACCTACTATTAATATATGTTAGGTGCTGAGTCAACAGTATTTTCTTCTTTTGGCCACACCACACAATTTATGGGATTTTAGTTCCCTGACCAGGGACTGAACCTGGGCCCTCGGCAGTGAGAGCTTGGCTCTTAACCACTGGACCACCACGGAATTCCTGCAACATTATTTTCTTATCAATGGTAAAAGCTTAAAGTAAAAATAAGGAGATCTACTCATGGAACAACCTCTCTGAGCTTCAGCTGTTTCATGTGTCAAATAGTGACATCCTCCCTCACACATGGTTTTAATAAACAAAAGATGTAACAAGTATGAAAGAGCTTTAAAAAGTTCAAAGCACCGAGAGTCTGCTACATGCCAGGTAAGCTGACAAACTGGCCGGGTTTGCCCAAGACTGTCCAGGTCTGGGCACTGAAAGTCCACTGTCCCAGAAAACTCCTTGGCTCTGGGCAAACTGAGAAGGCCACTCACCCTACTGCTGGGTGCCACAGAGCATGCCCACAGCTACAGGACAGGAAACATCTGTTCCTCAATCAATAACTTAGACCCAAGTTCTTGCACACCAAACTTTTATGAATTTATTCAACAAATATACATAGCGTTCTTTCTACATGACAGGTGCTGGAAATCCAATAGTGAAAAAGATGAGCATCATCCCTTCCTTCAAGGGGCTCTTTTCATGTAGGAGAAAGATATTATATAAATAAATACAAAACAGTTGCAGTTAATGAGACATTAATGGGAAGATAGAGCTTACTTTAGCTACGGTGGTCTAGGAAAACCACTCTGGCATTAAAGCTGAGACCTGAAGAAAGAGGAGCCAGAAATGAGATGAGCTGGGTGGAAATCCACCCCAGACAGTGGACTGAAAGTTCTAAGGCCCTGAGCTACTCTGCAATCTTTATCTTGACTTAACTCCACTAATCTCTTAATTGTATATCAATAAATTTTGTTATACCTTCATAAATACACTGCCACTTTTATATTATTCATTTACTTACAGGCACCGGGTGCTTAACATGTGCCAGGCACAACAAGAGTTGTCAACATAAGTGAAAAGAATATATGGTTACCTGCCCTGGAGGAATCCAAAGGCTGGCAGGAGCCGTAAGTGAGCACACAGTCAACAGCAAAACCATATGACAACTAAGAGAAGAAGCTATGAGAGCACAGAGACGGGGTAGCTGATGCACATTGGGAAGGAAATACTCAAAGTGTGAACTATCTAATTTGATCCTCTGGGAAATTCTTCTAGAAAGATTTTATATCATAGATAAACTCCAGAAGGTTAACTATTTTGCTGTTTCATATGACTAGCAAGTACCCAGTTAGTATTCGAACCTAGGTTATCATACTGCCTCCATGTTAAAAGCTGAAAGGCACTATCCATTCAGATTATCTTCTAGGTGAGGAAAAAGCCAGGCAACTTGTCTAGAGTCACATGATTCATCCTGAAGCAGAATCTTGTCTCCTGAACCCCAAGTCAAGGGATCTTCTGTATACCATTCCTGTATGTCTCAAGCAGGAGTTCTTACCTAGAGCTCATGTACCCACTGAAATCACATGTTTGTGTGTATTCTGCAGAAAGGGTGCAAAACTTTTATCAAATTTGGAAAAAAAAGAGTTCCTTAAAAGGACAATTGGTCTATAACACTTCATCTCAGTTTTGAGTACCAATGATGGTACATTTCTAGCTCTTCGTTTACTTTTTGGAGGAACAGTGATCACTGAGAAGGAGAATCCTCAAGATCTCACAGAGTTCTAGAAGTCAAGAAGGAACTCTCAAGTCATAAAAGAATTCCAATGGAAAATAAAATCTTTAGAAATCCTCTTAGATGGACTCCTAGTTAATTTGCTCATGTATACTAGTTAAAAGGACAGCAGCTGTGGTACTATGCAGAGATTCAATTTAGAATCACAAGATTTTATCACTAAAGAGCTGGGTGAAACTAGAAAAGTATTGATACTTTTACTCTCTGAGCTTTAGTAGCCTCACCTGTGAAACAGACACCCTATCACTTCCACACAGGGTTGTAGTGTCGGTGATGCAAATAAAAGCACCGATTAGGACAAATGGCATACAGAAGATGTTCAATAGATATCATCTGAAGCCCCAATCTTTAGATTAAATTAAAACATGGATTTATAATTACTTTGCCCTATACTTCTAAATCTTTAACAGAAAGGTGTAGTTGAAAAAAAATCATTTTTCTGTTACTTTTATATCTCTTTACACAACTTACTCAGAAATTTTGGAGTCAGTAAAGGAGACAGTGAAGACTTGAGAAAACTGAGTAACCACAGTAGAATACTTCTTTACAAATAGTAGGTATATAAAAAATGTCAGTTCTTTTTCTTCCCATCTGTTGCCTTCAAACCACTCATTACTACTTCATGCTCTCTATAATTTCACAACTACCATTCTTGGCTTTCACTGAGTTGGATCATGAGGGTCTCTAGGCTTAGTCTCTAGCCTCTTGGTAAGGCCCTCTGTCAGCTGTTAATTCTGAGTTATAAATTACACAATCATTTCTCTAAATGACATTTCAAAAGTTTCATTAAGACTCACACTCTGATTTGACGAATAGGTCCATATTTCCCAAATATATCATACATTTCTTCAGCTGTGATTTTGTAAGGCAAATTTCTTATATACAAAATCCGATTTACTTCTGGTGGAAGTCGAATCTAAAATGAAAGATAATGGATTATCATTATAATCAGAGGCAAGAGTGCTACCGTTTGAAAAATTGTCTCATAATACATTCTAAAAAAAAGATACATAAATTTATACACCAAGAATAAGAATTATAATCTGACATTAATGAAAATGGCATGCTTTTGGGAAAAGCAACTGGGTGCTGGTTATAGGGAGGGCTGTTGTGAAATCGCTCAGTCGTGTCCGACTCTTTACAATCCCATGGATTGTAGCCTACCAGTCTCCTCAGTCTATGGAATTTTCCAGGCAAGAATACTGGAGTGGATTGCCATTTCCTTCTCCAGGGGATCTTCCCAACCCAGGGGTCAAACCCTGGTCTCCTGCATCGCGGGCAGACGCTTTACTGTCTGAGGCACCAGGGAAGGGAGGGCTGTTAGTAGGAACTAATAAGAGGCTATTAAAAAATCCAGGACTTCCCTGGTGGCTCAGATGGTAAAGCGTCTGCCTACAATGTGGGAGACCCAGGTTCAATCCCTGGGTCGGGAAGATCTCCTGGACAAGGAAATGGCAATCCAATCCAGTATTCTTGCCTAGAAAATCCCATGGACGGAGGAGCCTGGTAGACTACAGTCCAAGGGGTCGCAAAGAGTCGGACACAACTGAGCGACTTCACTACTACTATACTACTACAAAATCCAGATTTTTAGTCACTACAGGTAAACAAAGATATCTAACCTCATTTAAAAATCCTCAATGCTACAGACATTTGTGGGAAAGAACAAGGGAACTGTTTCCTGTTTGCTGGATAATAAAACTCCCATTGATGACCCTTCTCTGGCCTCAGAAACTTGTTCTATCAATGATCCTCTCTCTCCTTTGAATTTACAGCCTTTTCCTCACCATTGGCTTCTTTTATTCGTCACGTGAACAGTTGCTTATATACTCCCAATTGTCACACAAAATAAATACTTTGGATCCCTCTTCATTCATTCAAATATTTAGTGAGTACCTTTGTTATATATATACATTAGGATTACAGAATGAAAGGGAAAAAAGAGCTCTCTACTTAGTACCCCATCTTGCTCCTTTCTTTTCTTTCAGTCAAGCATCTGAAAAGATGCAGTGTATATACTCATTGCCTCTTATTCTTTACTTCATGACAGTCATTAACCTCCCACAATCTAGCTCTACCCAAGCACTCTGATGAAAATTGTTTTTATGCACTAAGACCTTTCACTTGCAGTGTTCAATTCTCATCAGTTCCTCTGAGGCTTCTGACACTGTTCACTATCACCTTGACTATTCCTGACACTCTATCACCTCGGATTCCTCCTAATTCTCTGGCTAATAGTCCTCAGCCTTCTTTGGCCATTAAAATAGGATTTTCCAAAGAGTTTTATCTTTAGACTTCTTGTATTTACTCTTCATATACTCCCCTTAACTCTACATTCCTTTGGTCTCTTAACTACACATGCTTTCCACACTAAGTTGATGACTCCCAAATATGTATCTCCAGTCCAGATTTCATTCTTGTGCTCCTGGTTAACATACTAATTACATACTGGACATTATTAATGTGCACAATAACTATTAAACCAGCATCTATTTCAGGCATTAACAATAAAGTGTTGTATAAATGGAAGAACAAGATAACTTAGCCCTCAAGCTATTAGTGGCGACAAATGGTAAACAAGTACAATCAAGTTTTAGACATTAAGATTTAAGGTTCAGTTCAAGTAGATAATAAACACTGTCAATCACAACATACTTCTCTAGTAAATATGCTTTCTAACTCTGCAAGACACTATCACATTTTCTCCTCTTTCCTAAAACCTTACAATCACCACTCCCTCTGACATATCTGAGTTGAACTGTATCCTCTCTTCCCTGCTCATCCCAGGTGATAACCTTGGCTCTTGCTTATTAGAGAAATAGATATAACCAAATGGTAAATGCCTTATATTAAATCTTCATTTATCCACATTCATCCACTTTCCCTCTCATTGCTATGATAACCCCTCACCTACCCCAAACTACCGAATTTAACCCATCTTTCTCCTGCAACACTGGCATACAAATACACCTTATATCACACATCTTTAAAAATAAAGCTAACTGTCATCCAACGTTTATGTACATACATGAAAACTTGTGGAAAAGCTATCCCTATTTTCTCAATTTCTACCTTTTTTTCATCCCACCGTATTCCACGTTTATCCACTGAAATGATTATCATCGAAGTTACCAAAAATCTTCACCTCACCATATTCAATTATGTCTTCAGCTTAGTATACGTCTCAGAAGCTTAAAGCTGACCACTCTCTCGAGACAATTTTTCTTAGGTTTCCATAACACCCCACTCCCTAATATTACAATGTAAGCAGCAAGTCTTTTTTTTTTTTTAATTCATTATTGTATCTCCAGTACTTAAGACTAGTGTCTGGCACATAGTTTAAGTGTTCAATAAATACGACTGACTTATTGGATCCTCTCTCAAGTCTGGAACATACTAAGGTGCTCAAAAAATATCTCTGAAAACATTAATGAAGGATCCAAAAACTCCATAATCTGAGGATACTTCCAGGTTCCAGCTGCCTGTTAAGCGTAAGTAATTTACCGGGGGTTCAACTGCGCTACTGACTTTTAGGCCGACGAGAAGATCCTGATGCCAGATTCCAGGTACACGTGAAGCAACTTAGGCTGTTAACATTATCACTGACACTAAGATAACAGACTCAAAAGCAACAGTGACGGAAATGTGACTCTAGGAGCACATCCCTAAGGTCAGGGCCAGGATGAAATCTCCCCTCTGACAGGTAACTTCTAATCCTTCCCGCCGAAGGGACAAAGGAGGGCCAAGAATGCTCTCTGGTCACGCCAGCAGCCAAATGCTCCCCCTCCTTGGCAGAAGACCCCAACACTCACGTTCGCCCTCTTGGCCGCTTGCATCGCCATCTTGGCGGGCTGATGAAGTTACCGCACCAAACACCTGAATTCCTCCGCACTCCTCCGGAGCTCGCTCACTTTCGAGCGCAACAAGGCATCAGATGCAGGACATCAACATCCAGACTCCGCCGGAAGCTGTTCTGACTCGCCGGAATATCACCGTCTCACGCCGAAACGTGCTGACGTAGCTACTCTTACAAATAAGACTCCAGGGCAAAATGGGTCTGAGGTACTTAACGAGGCCGGAAGGTTGAAAGGCGAGAGTCCAAGGCACTTCCGGGCTCTGAACCGGAAGGGGCGTGGCCTGGGCTTAAGCGTTCCGGTCGGGGAGAACCACGGAAGTTGGCTGAAGGGGGCGAGGCCTGAGGAGAGCTCCGCAGGGCGGAAGCGGGCCTCGCGAGGTGGGTCTGCACCCTGGTGAGTTGCGGGAAAGGACCAGCAGTGGAGTGGGGTCCCGGGCTGCAGGCCGCGCGCTACGTGCGAGGGGACGTGTGCGTGCGTCCGGGCCTCTGACAGTGCGCGAAGCCGAAGCCGAATCTGCAGGGTTCTGGCTGGTTGTGTTGTGGCCGATACTGTATCTGGTACTCAGAAGCCCTGGCGCTAGCGCAGGCCCCCGAAATTGAGCATGAGCCGACCAGGCCTCTACTCTAATCTCCGCGACTATGCCTGTCCCGACTCCCACCTCGCCCCCCAGTCGGTGACCGCAGTCCACGCGCCACTCGTCAAGTCCACTCTTTATTTCCTTAGACCGGCTTTATACTGATAATTTGAGGAGGCTGGGGGAGAAATAGGGGGTTACAGGCGAGCCTGGAGTGGCGCCCGGTCGCCTGTGTACAGAGTTTTCTCCAAGTTTGCTGTCGGAAGACTGGAGAGGTAGCCTTGTCTTGTACTACCCCCTTCTTCAGTGGGGCAGCTCCAGGACGATTTTGCCCACGTTCTTGTTAGTCTCCATGTACTCATGGGCTTCTTGAATTTCAGCCACGGGGTAGACTCTGTCCAGAACCGGCAGTAAGCGTTGAGGGCCTTCCGTGGAGAAGTGGGGCAGAATTTGCTCTGTGAAAGCCTTCACCAGCATCTGCTTGTACTTAAGGAAAAGAAGACCATCAGTCTGGACGGAGGCCTTTCTTTCTCACTCCCCACCCTGCTTAGCGTTTCTGCTTTCTCTGAAACTTGTAGATATCTGAAGTCACACAGGGGTATGTAATAATCACCTCACTCCTAGCATGTATGTGCATGCCTCTAGATTTGTAAGCTCGGTTCTGTCCCAGGTAAAGATCAAGCCTGGAGAAAATATTAGTGTCACTGAATGCTGAAGGACTCTTTTAAATAAAGACTTCAAGCAGGAGGCAGCCATAGAGAGGTCTTATATAGGCTCAATTCAAAAGAGATACTTAACCCCTGTTATCCCCAGTAGGTGTGAAACCCTGTGAGGAAACATTCCCAAAGCTGGCACCTGCTGGAATGCCACACGATTTCAGGAATGTATAATCTGTTAAAGGTAGAAGCTTACTAACCTTACTTACCTAAGAGGTTTTCTTAGCACACTGAGAACAGTTCTGCCTTTGCAAACAAAAGTCTTGGTACTATTAGAAATATTTCCTAATATAGTCAAGGCTTTGTTCATTTTATATGAAGTTTACATACTATATTAAGTATTAGCCACCCTTTTTCCAAGATGTTGAGGCCTTTATCAACCAATTTTAAATAGTTCTTGAAATTGGGTTACCAGTTTATCCACAGAGGGGCAGGTTTTTACAGGCTTTCCAACTTAATATGTGATCCTTTCTCAGGATTATGTAAATGAATCACACTTTTCTGGATAATAGTTAAATCACATGTTTTATTTTCACTCATCACTCACCTTTTTGTCCCTAGATCTTAGAAGACTGGTGATCAGACTTCCCCTTTTAAAAAGTAGCTTTGAAAACAGAGGCCCGCTGATGACAGCTCCTCCCAGCAGACCATAGAGAACCCAGTGACCATCAAGAGCCAGGCAGTTGACATTTTTCTCCCAGTAGGAGCCGCCTATGCAGTCTAGAATGAGGTTGACTCCAGCACCTCTCACATGAAACACAGATTTGTGATGTTAGTCAGAATCAGAAAGATTGGTGCAAAAGAAGATTACATGGCATGTTTGTGGAAATACGAGTATAAATATATACAAGTGCAAGCAGTAAATCTATAGGTTGGAACTCAGAACATTGCTTATAGAACCATGGTTGTAAATGGAGTTTAGAGAGCTGAAGTCTATCATATATATGTGACATAGTTCATATTTTATGATCCCTGCCACAGCAAGAGGGAAATGGGACAACACCATGATCTTGTATTTTCCCTCCACATAAGTAGAGACCCACTGGCACCCAGGGGAATAGGGGAGATCCATCCCACTGGCACCCAGGGGAATAGGGGAGATCCACCCCAGCCTACAGTACAGGCTAGTCCATATCTAAGTTATGAAGTGTCTGCACAGGGTTCTCTGAATCATGGCTTTGCTAGCTTTCTTTTTAAATCTTTTTGATTCTTGTCAAAAAATAGAATGGGATGAGCCAAATATAAACAGATTTGGCTCTGGAATATAGAGGCATACACATCTGCTTACCCACTTAGGGAGCTACCTACAAGAGCCTACTATGACCAGCTGCAAACTAGTTTCTACCCCTATCTCCTTTTAATTCACTACAGAGTGACTGGTTGGGAAAAAGAGGTCCTGAGTAATTGCAGGCGAACTCTGTGTGATTATTCTCTTTGTAAAAAGCATATGAATCATATCACTTACAAGAATGCCCATGAAAATCATCTTAGTCCTAAATACTGCCTGCCTGTCTCCAGTGGTCAAACTGTAGAGTACTAGAATTTGGCCTGGGCAGGTGTTGTGCTTTTAGCAGAGGGAAAATAGATCCAAAGGCAACTTTGTGGCTGGTGAGAATTTTATTTAATTATCTCTGAAACTCCTGCTGAACTGCAGAAGCTTTGTTTACCTTTAGTGAATTTCATTGTTGCTTCAGAAAAATCCTCTTCTTTGTAATTGAATCCAGCAGCTGCTCCAAGCTTTTCTGCTATTTGAAGTTTCTCCTGGGAACCAGCTGTGACCAAAGGAGTAGCCCCAGCCATCCGGGCAAGTTGGATGGCAGCTGTGCCCACACCGCTTGCTCCTGCATGGATTAGCACAGAGTCTCCAGCCCGAACATTTCCTGTGATAGAAAGTATAGGAACCATTTTCTTTACTTTGCAGCTGCTATACCTTTACCACATAGGTTTATTCTACCATGATCACCTGGCCCTGGGACCACCAAATGTGAAATCTCTTGCTGTCTTTTTTAAAAATTATTTTTATTTGTTTATTTGGCTGAATTGTGGCATGTAGGATCTTTGATCTTTGATGCAATATGCAAATTCTTATTTGTGGCATGTGGGATCTGGTTCCCTAACCAGATTGAACCTGGGTCCCCTGCATTGGGAGCGCAGAGTCATAGCCACTGGACCACCAGGGAAGTTCCCATCCTTCACTTGAGAGTGAAGCAGCCAATCTCACCTTGATGCTCTTAGGCCACCTTGGTATACCTTCTGTCCATTACAGCTCTGCTGCTGCTGCTAAGCTGCTAAGTCGCTTCAGTCGTGTCTGACTCTGAGGGACCCCATAGATGGCAGCCCACCAGGCTCCCCCGTCCTTGGGATTCTCCCGGCAAGAACACTGGAGTGGGTTGCCATTTCCTTCTCCAATGCATGAAAGTGAAAAGTGAAAGTGAAGTCACTCAGTTATGTCCGACTCTTAGCGACCCCATGGACTGCAGCCTACCAGGCTCCTCCGTCCATGGGATTTTCCAGGCAAGAGTACTGGAGTGGGGTGCCATTACCTTCTCCACATCACAGCTCTACCACCCTTCAAGTCCTTCTATTCCAGAAAGCCTTCTCTGACCTTTGCCCATATCAACCTTTCTCACCTTAAGCTTCTGTTGTAGTTTGTAGTTAGAGACAGGGCCACCCTTCCAAACACTGTGGTTGTCTTCCTAGTTAACACTGATTTCCCCAAAGGCAGAGACCCTCACGTGAGCTCTTGGCTGGCCTCAGTGGGAGTGAGGGGGAATTAAAGAGTTGGTTGAATGGCTCCATCTGCTGTACTAGGGCTCTCAGAGAGTTTAGCAAGACTGAGAAGCAGGGACTACTACTGGGCTTACAGTGTGAAAATGCACACAGGCCTTCTATCCAGTGCTTACCAGGTTTTCTATCTGCTAACCATGATTTTCAGCCTCAATATCAAGCCATTGCTACACAGTATGAAGATTTGATACTAAGTAGGGGGTGCTGGGGTTGGCTATTGTTCAGTGGCCAAATCAAAGCTGCCCTTCAGGACTGCTGGGTTTTGAGGTGGCTGAGTTATGAATAAATGAATAAATTGAACTATGCTGTATGGAGTGAGCATGGGGTGGGCTGGTCCTTACCCACGAGATGTAATAACTGGAAGGCAGTGAGCCAGGCCTCTGGGATGGCTGCAGCCTGACACATGGTCAGTCCTGCCGGGATGGGCATGAGGAGCTCTGCAGGGACAGTGACATACTGAGCCTGGCCCCCGCCAGACAGCAGGGCCATGGCTGGGTCCCCAACCCTCCAGGGTCCCTGGCAGCCAGCTCCGAGCTCTGCCACGTGTCCAGATGCTTCAAGTCCCAAAATGTTGCTGGCTCCTGGAGGTGGGGCATACTGGCCTTGTCTCTGCAGAAAGAGGACACACTAGGTAGTAAGCATGATCAGAAATCTGTGTCAGCATCCCTGGCCTTCCCATAGCTCCCCTCCTCCCCCTTTAAGACAAAATTCAGGGTAAAATTAGGTTTTTTAAGTCAAGAAAAAAGAGAGGGGAGGTAATTTGTTTCATACAAATAAGAGACTAGGTCCCATAATCAGTGGATGTCTAACTTGTGGTATCACTTCAGTCCTTGTATCATCTAAACCCCTTCTTTTACAAATGAAGAAACTGAGGCCTGGTCAGGGGAACCAGGGCAGCAAAACAAGTTAATAGCAAGACTAGTAACTAAACCATGGGTTTCCTAATGGTATATCTCATATATCAAGTGCCAGGCTCTGTGCTCATGCCTCACAATTGCCAGAGGCCTGAGACCAGAGGGACTGAGCTAGGAGTGTGCATCAGAACAATTTGAGATGCTTTTTCAAAGTATACATGCCTGGATCCCCGCCCTATTTATTTTGAATAAGTGCCCCTGTGATTCTGGTGTACATTTCTTAATCACTTCAAAAAATGCAGGTGGCCCAGTTTACTGTGTCAAGAAGAAGTCGGAAGAAAGTTCTTAAGAGCACTGCCCCCTCCCAGCTCTGGAACCCTCAAGAGTGAAAAGAATACAGACTTGGGATCCTTAAGACAAAGACCTCAATCTGAATCACTGCTCCCCTGGTTAGTAGTGTGTGGCTTTGGGCTCATTGCTGAACCTCTCTGACTCTCAGTTTCTTTATCTGTAGCGTACAAATGGTGAACAGGATTGCCTGAGGAGCAGTTAGGATGCCTGATTTTCATCCAGGCAGCCCAGCTTTGACTCCTGGTGTGAGGGTGCCAACCTTTGAGGCAGGGCTTCCCTAGTGGCTCAGACAGTAAAGAATCCACCTGCAATGTAAGAGACCTAGGTTCTGAAAGGTTGCTGAACCATGAAAGATGCCAGGATTCTTGGCCTCTGGAAGAGAGGAATTCAATCCGGGGCCAGTGACGAGGCTTGATCACTCAGAGCTTCTGTGTAATAAAGTTTTATTAAAGTATAGAAGAGATAGAGAAATCAGAAGGGGGCAAGAAGAGTGCCCCCCTGCTAGTGTTTAGCTGGATGTTATATAGCTACTAGCAAGCTGTTAATTATAGAAAGGAGATGTCTCAAAACTCAGCACCAAGCCCCTCACCCACAGCATGCCTTTTGAGATAACATTGGCACCAGGTGAGTCATCCCGGGCCATAAAACCATTGACATGAATCTTGAAGAAAGACAGGTTTCCAGGTAAATATATAGTTTCCATTAACATAGATTCGGAGAGCAATGTATGAGTAAAACATGCAGATTTGTCAAGTTGGTTCTGAGTCTTAGGTGGAACCAACTTGAAAGACGGAGTCTAGGGTAAATACATAGTTCACTAACATAGCTTAAGACAAACATTTCTATAAGAAAAATGCATTGGTTAGCTCAAGGTTTGAGAAAAGTTCAGGTGGAACCAGGTTTCATTATGGCAACACAGAATTTTAAGAGAAACCTCTTTTTAAATTTGTATAGAGAAGGGAAAAAAATATCTTAACACTTGTTTCCTCCTGCCACTTAGAAAAAAAATGTCTGACACCTGAAGCCTATTTCCTCCATTTGGAGACCCCTGGCCTTCCCTGGAGAAGGGAATGGCAACCTACTCCAGTATTCTTGCTTAAAGAATCCTGTGGACAGAGGAGTCTGGTGGGCTACAGTCCGTGGGGTTGCAAAGAGTCAGACAAGACTGAGCTGATGCTTTCACTTTTTCACTTTCAAAGGAGATACAGGGAGGTCTAACACCCAACCCGCCAACACATCTGGAAGCCTGAGCAGACAGACAATGGGGTGACACAGGGTGGCCTCTGCTGTGCACATCCCCTTTATTTTGTGTAAACAAGGGAGGCTAAATGGTTCTAGTTACAGAACCCCGACAAAGCAGCTCATGATGGCCGTTAATGGCAGTGCCCAAAGTCTCCTTCACCTGTCTGGTGAATGTTTATTAAAGACCACTTGCCCTGCTCAGTCCCAGCTGCTGCCAGACCCCTGGGTACCTGGAGTAAGTCTGCCCTGTTCAGGGCGCTGGCTGCCACCTTCAGGAGGACTTCACCCTCGCCTGGGCTGGGCTTGGCCACTTCCTTCAAGTAAAGATTTTCTGGTCCTCCCGGCTTGTCAAAGTGCACAGCTATCATGGTCTCTGAGGACACACAGGGTACAGCAAAGTTCTTTTAGTGGCCTAGTGCCCCGCTGCCGGCCAGCGGCCTCCCTCAATCCGTCTGGCCGTCGGCCCCTGCTCTCCTTCCAGCGAGGCCCCTGCCGCCTCCAGGCCAACCCCGCGCGGAAGGCTCAGGCTGGGATGGGGGTGCAGGGAGGCCGGCCGCACCGACTGGCTGCGGGCGGAACAGGAAAACACTGAAGAGCATGAAGCAATTTTCACTCCCTCTGAGTTGGAATCTCCCACCTGTCTGGATCGCTAGAGCCTGCGTGATCTCCTTGCTTGCTCCAGGCCCGGCCTCTCTGCTGCTGTTGCTGCTGCTCCAGGTGACAGGGCGCGGTCCTGAGCGCCCGGCGGGTCCTAGGAGGTGGACGGCTGCACTCTGGGTAGTGCGAGGGGTGGGGTTGGCCAGAATCAACCCTCCCCTTCCTCCTCTCCCTTGAAAATGCAAAGCTGCTGCTGCTGCTGCTAAGTCACTTCAGTCGTGTCCGACTCTGTGCGACCCCATAGACGGCAGCCCACCAGGCTCCCCCGTCCCTGGGATTCTCCAGGCAAGAACACTGGAGTGGGTTGCCATTTCCTTCACCAATGCATGAAAGTAAAAAGTGAAAGTGAAGTCGCTCAGTCGTGATTTTCCAGGCAAGAGTACTGGAGTGGGGTGCCATTGCCTTCTCCGAAATGCAAAGCTAGTGGCGGCAAACAGATTTTTGTGAATTTTGAGCCTCTGGAATCTAGTCCTTCCCTCGGTTTAGCGCGAAATGCTGTTACAGCACTCAACTTTGAGAATCATTCCCTCTCTAAGGGAACTAGAACCAGAACTCTTGGCGGGCGACGGGTCCATTTCCCAGCCTGGCCAGGCTTTTGGCCGGTTTGTGCTGTCAGTCTCTTTCTGTCCTTGGTCTCTGGAGTAAGGTGGGCAAGCAGGGTGCTTCTGAGAAAAAAGAGAGGAACACTGGGGGAAAAGAGGATAAAAGCAGTCCTGGGATTCTTTAAACTTCTGTGGTTTCTCCTGTCTTTCCTGAGGATGAGGGAGTGGCCCCTGGAAGGTGCTACCCAGTGAGGCAATTTAGCCTGGTTAAATAAAAGCCGTATAAATGCCTATTAACATCAGGGTTTCTCAGCCTTGCCACAGTTGACATTTTGGACTAAATAATTTTTTGTTTTGAAAGACTTCCCAGTGCAGCGTGGGGTGTTTAGCAGCACCCCTGGTCTCCACCCACTAGATACCAACAGCACCCTTCTCCAGTTGTGACAATAAAAAATGTCTTGACATTGCCAGATATCCCCTGGGGAGCAAAAAAACGCCTGTTCCTGGTTACAAGCCACTGGATTAGAAGACTATACATGTATGTGCACATGTATAAAAAGGTAACTTTTTTTTTTGCAGTGCCTTATAATTTACCTCTTCACATGTGTTCTCTTATTTGAGTTTTATGACACTTCACTAAGAAGGAATAAAGATGTATCAACAGAAAGATTAATTTGGTTTCAAGGGGCACATAGCTGATGAATGTCAGAGCCAGGAATCAAGCTCTTTATCTCATGCTCCTGCCCAAGGCTCTAGAGTAGAAGGAAGGACTGCCTGGGGCAACCATCTGTCCCATCAATTACAAATGCCCTTTCTCTTTACTTACATCCCTCTCCTGAGCATTCTTGCTAGAAGGCTACCCAAATTACATATTTTTTATAGGGCCTGTTTTCCAGAAACGCCTGTCAGCCACTGTCCCTCCTCTTGTCATCTGTGTCAAAACCACTATTGCAAGAAAAGGGACAGAAGAAGCCCAACAGTGTATTCAGAGGGAAGGTCCAAAAGGCCAAAGGAGGCCTTTTCTGGAAACTTTGTGGTGGGTATTTTTTGCTACTTTTTTGGGGGGTAGGCTCTAGTGTCTCAGAGGGACCATGTCCCAAGGAGGGGAGGAATTTACACTGCTGCTGCGGCTGCTGCTGAGTCGCTTCAGTAGTGTCTGACTCTAGCGACCCCAGAGACGACAGCCCACCAGGCTCCTCCATCCCTGGGATTCTCCAGGCAAGAACACTGGAGTGGGTTGTATACTGCTGACTCCCTGATAATTAAAGAATAAGACCCAAGGGACTTCCCTGGAGGACCAGTGGTTAGGACTCGAAGCTTCCATCACTGATGGCATGGATTCCACCCGATAGGGGAACTAAGATCCCACAAGCCACACAGAGCACCAGGCATTATGAAAATATGTAATTGTCCATCTCTGAGGACACTAACCTCCCAAAGGGTCAATAGAGAGCTCTGCTGGAAACCACAAAAACAACTTGATTTCCTTAAAACATCTGTGCTCCAGCCCTTTTTTGTCAAAATATAAGTTGTGGAATTGGGTGGTAAATTTTAAATGACTGGTTGCTGCGGCAGTATTGCACAGTCCACATCTCTGGCCTTAGAGGGACTCCCCATAGGTTCATGTTTTAGCAGAACAAGCAAGATCTGTGTTAGGAATGAGGTGGAAGCATGTGTCCCAGAAACCCAGCTGATGTGAGGGTACAGCTGCTGCTGCTTATCCTGAAAGTTAAATGGGGTTGAGGGCATACTCTCTCTCAGATGTCCTCTGAAGGGTTCTGCATAAACCAGCAGCTTCTGTGGTAACCAAGCCCAAGCTTGGGCAGCCCAGCAGCTCAGTGATGACAACTGGTCCTTGCCTAGAGGAGCTGGGGCAGTTCACCTCTGGATACCATGCCAACTTCTGTGCCTGCCTGACTTTGTCTGGGCTCTTCCTCCCCTCTTTCCATGCGTACTCCACCTTGAGGTTGGAGGGCAAAGACTCAGGAAGGCTCTAGGAAAGGAAAGAGCTTGGAGTCAGCTTGGTGGGGCTGCCTATTTGGTTACCTGCCTCTGCCATCTTCCTGGGGACCCATCTGTATGACTCAGGGCCCAAGACAGTTCTTACTCCAGGCAGTGGTCTTCATCAATAGACAAAAAGCATTTTTAAAAGCTGCGTTCCTCATATTTTAAAGTTGATATCTAAAATCTTTCATCTTACATTTAAGGTAGTACAAAAGATATGATTTCTGGTCATAAATACTGACATTTAAAACTCATATCAGGCTTTTAAATGTATCAAGTGGAGTTGGGTTTTAGAGCAATTTGATACTATAATCATCCACTAAAAAGTACCCAGACGAGTTCTTTAACAGTTGGAAGTTTTAAAATTTCATTTTTTCCCAATACTTATATTTTAATTCTGCATAAAATTATATCCTATATTTTATGCTTTATTGATCATTCTTATCTGCAACAAAATATATATAACCTGACAGTTTAAAGTTTTCTGTGATTGTAGGGCTATAAAGTGTTAAATTTCCTCTGGATTTACTTATCATTACAATATTATTAGTTCATAGCTGATCAAAACATTATTTTGAATTACTTTTATGTTATTTAAAGTATTATTTTAGGGGAAGTCCCTTTCAGTCCAGTGGTTAGGACTCTCTGCTCTCACTGCTTAGGTCCCAGGTTCTATACCTGGTCAGGGAAATAAAATCCCACAGGCTGCATGGCATGGCCAAAGTAAAAGTATTATTTTAAATATTAATAATTATTGAATATAAAATTTTTATTGGACCATTGGTGGGGTTGATTTTTCTGAATAATTATGTCATCTGTGGATGAATATTAATTATTGCTTGAATGAGACTGGTTTCAGCATTAATCTTTTTCATTTTTATGGACAAGCTCTGAGAAATCTAATTTGCATAAATTAGAAGGGAAAGAAATTTCTTTATAGGAATGTCAGCCAATTATTTGAATACCTCTGAGTTACATGATAAAAACCATATAAGGATTTGTCATCAAAAATTATTTTCAGTGATGTATTAGCTGGAAACTTAATTAAGCCTTCCTTCAATTTTGTTGAAAGCAAAGATTTGGAAACCATTCAACCTGTAAGGGATTAGTTACCCAGTCATATGTGTCGTTCTCAGCTTCTGGGATTATTGCCAACAAAGCTTTGCAAAGATTTGTCAAATGATTATTAATATTTCTGCTTCTACTTCTTAGAGGCCCCTTGTTTAAACTGATATATTCAGGAGGATGTGGAAAGTAAAAGTGTTAATTCCAATACACTTTTTTGCTAAGACAATTGTTTGGACCAAATCCTTCTAAATATGTTTGTATTTGGGGGGGAGGGATGATTTGGTAGATTGGGGTTGACATATACACAGTACTATCTATAAAACAGAAAACTAGTAAGAATCTACTGTATAGCACAGGGAACTCTACTCGATACTCTGTAATGATCTGGGAGTAGAATCTAAAAAAGAGTGGCTACATGTATATGTGTAACTGATTTACTTTGATGTACAGCAGAAACTAATGGAACATTGTAAATCAACTATACTCCAATATAAGCTAAAAATATATATATTTTAATTGACATCTTGGCATTGTAAACTTAACCCATTTATCAACAACATCTGTGACATTCTTTTTGGCAAAGCCAGCCACCATTGTTAAACTAATCAGCCAACTCATATTTCTATCAGAAAAGGTTTCTCATTTTTCAAGTAATCATGTTATTTCATGTCCTTATGATAACTGTCTTGCTTCTCTCTTTTGAAACGTGGATGAGTCTTTCTCTCCTGGATGAATTATGATACAAAGATTTTCACTATTTCTCAATGATACTCTTTTTGATTTATTCTCATGGTACTCTTCTTCACATATGATGTATTTTTTTACAATACAGGATGAAAGAGCTCATTACATTTAAAAATAATTGAGAATTTTCCTTTCCTTTGGTACCTTGCAGTTCTTACACTCCAAGCTAAGTATTACAGTAGGACTGGGGCTGGATGAGAGTAGGCCTTTCTTTTGCATACTGCGAGAACTGGCATTAGTGCTCAATCACAACAGGTAAATTTTAGGAAAGTACATATGGAAGTTGGGGACCTGGGAAAAAAATTAATCCCTTGAGTACATTCATGCCTGTATGTACCATTTCAAGCCTTTGTGAACTATCAGGACAAAAATTTTCCTTGTTTGGAGACCCCTGTTTCAGAACATCACCTGCTCCCTAGGCACCTCCACAGGGAGCTGCCATCAAAGGGTCCCTTTTGTGGGTCTGAGTAGCTGAGCGTGACCAGAACTTTGTGGTAAGAATTGTAGGAAGCAACTAGACCGTGCTACATAGGAGGACTCTAGACAGTGAGGCATTTGCCTTGATGAAGTTTATGAAAAAGCCTTCCACTTGGCACTCAGCAGTGCAATGTGTGTATCTGGGAAATGTGAGCAGCCAAGAGGCTTCATGATAGCTTCAGTACTTTAGAGATCACTGTGATCCAAGATCAGACCTGCCTTTCGGGCTCAAAACCTCAGTTTGTCAGCATGTGAGAGTGGGTGTACAGTCTACATAACTAAGTTATAAAACTCAGATGTCAGTGTTGTAATTTAAAAGGAGAAATCATTGGCATGAGGTCTGACCCCAAAATCTCTAGATAGAGCTACATGGAAAGCCAAATGGTGAGCAGAGATTCTGGACAAGATGGGATGATTGAGATGAACTGAATGTTTAATACTTAATCTGGCTAAGATAGCAAGATATAGCCACCTTTTTACCTGGTACAACCTTGCCATTAAGACCAGAAGTGATATAATAAATATTTTTAGCCTTTGTCCCTGGTTCCCCAACTGCTGATCTCTGGAGAGGGGAGAGCGACTGGAGATTAAGTTCAATCATTCTTTCATTCTTGGCATATCCAACAATATTTGTGGGAATACAAGAGACTCATAGAGGAGTTTTCCAACAGATATGCTCTGTGAAACTATCAGTGCCTCACATTCATGCCAATGAACAACACTAAAGAAAAAAGATAAAGTGGATTAAATAATTCCAATTAAAAAAGAGAACCTCTTGAAATAAGAAAAATTGCTTCCTTAATTCATTCTTCCTTTTTAGTGTCTTCTGCCTAAACCACAAAATAAGGCATTTATTTCCTTAGGACCTATAATTTTCTTCTAAAATCATAAAAGCCATCTTTCATAGTCCTCTGATGACTTAATTCCCTTTTCTTCTTAGATAGTCTCCTGAAAGAAAACAGAATATGGTTACTATTTGACCATATTATTTACTGATGAACAGTAAATAATAACAACATGATTCATTCACAATATTAACAATATGATTCATTCATTTATTCCATAAAAATTTGTGAGTGACTACCATATACTAGGCATTGTGTTAAGTACTTGGAGATACAAGGATGACTGGATAGTTAAGACCCAGTCCCTGACTTCAAGGAGTTCATTGTTGGGGGAGACATCTATTGTCTATTATATGTTCCTAGAATCTTCCAAAATAAAAGTTTTATTTCCTCAAATTTCTAGAATTATGCACAATTTTTGATAGAGAAAAATACAAGTAATTAAAAATACAATTAAAACTCTCATAGACATATCTCATAACTATAATTTCCCAGTTCTACATTAGATCTTTATTTGAAAACGTAGACATGGAAGGGGAATCCACTTGTGGATTCCAGGAAGATACCAGGAAGCCAGCTGCCTGGCTCACAGTGATTTCTTTTTCTGTAGAAGGCCCTTTTATAGAGGATGGCCCCCAGCAGCTACATCTCTGCTCTTATTACCTTGCCCTCCCTACCTCCTATCCCCAGCTGACTGATATAAGGGTAAACAATACAATCTGAGACTTGTCAGATCAGGGTTCTAAAAGAAGAGGATGCCAGGCTTGACCATGGCACCATGAGGAAAGGAGGCAGTTTGCAATGGGATGTAACAAAGCTGACGCTCTAGGAGGAAAGACTAGAGAAGGATTCATTGTTCCAGTCCCTGGAGCCCATTTTTCCTGCGACTCAGCTGGTTTGACTGCATTACTTGCAGTCAGAAGACTACTACCACAGCAAAGAAAGACAGGCATTGGGAACAAGCTTACCCAACTTCTCTGTGGCTTCCACACAGACACTAGGATACATGCCTTCAGAGTAAGTTGCCACCAGAAGATACAGATGGGTCTTCACAACAATCACACCAGTGTTTTCCTGGATAAAAATAAAACAATGCTTTTCTCTTGGTTTTAACAACAGGACTAGCAGTTACCCTCCAGCCACACTTTTCACCTTTTCCTGACTTTCATATTCATGTTTGTTTTTGGATAATCTTACTTTTTTCACTAATTTAGTTGTGTTTCCTTAAAAAGTTTCAGACTATTGTAATAACAGCATGTGTATTCTGAAAAAGCTCCCAAATTGATTGTAGTATTTCCCTGTCCTGATGAGAACAACAGATGTCATGGAAAGGAAATATATTTGGAATTAGATCACTGGGCTTGAATCCCAGCACCTCCATTTTCTGCTGTGACTATGGAAGAGTTACTGAACCTTCTTAAGCCTCAGTTTCCTCATCTGTAAATGAGGTTACTTAGTGTATAATGTGGGTGAAGTGTGCCCAAGCCATAATACAGGGCAACCAGAAATAGGACTATCATTCCCTTAATTGTTATAGGCAACAGTGAACCAACAGTTGTTTTAAGCACAAGAGTAATACCACTTTTTAAAAAGAAGGATAATATGGAGTATGAGAGATGAGACAGTTCAGGCAAGGTTCAGTTGACAAAATCCAGAATGAATGTTTCCTAAAACCAGGCTCTGTTAGTACTTTCTTTAACATATGCCTTCATGGCACTAGACTGCTGGCTATCTCAAATACTGCCACTGCGGTAACAGGCTTAGTCTGTTTTAAAGATAGGATCAGGAGAGGCATAGAAAACTTGGAGTCAAACTCAAAAGTTTTTACCAGTTGTCTTCACATCTTGAACACTCACATTCTTGGCATAAAGAGAATAGTCATCTGCCCGGACACATTTGTAGTCCTTCTCCTTGAAATACAATCCTTCTCTTCTGGTCTTCAAAGGGTTTTTGGCAAACCCATTTACAAGTGTTCGGACATCACTGGGCATTACCTGCAGAGGTTAAACAGACTAGAAATCGGCAAACGATGAGGAACTGGCCAAATTTGACCCACTACCAGTTTTCTTACACAGGCCTGTGAGGTAATGATGGTTTTTACATTTTTAAAAAGTTGAAAAAAATATTTTGCAATATGTAAAAATACATGAAATTCAGATTTCAGTGTTCATAGTTTTATTGGAATGTTATCACTTATCTATTGGCTTTTTACAGAAAAAAGACTTAAACTCTTATGCCAAACTTGGTTTCTTCTTACACTAAATCCTGGTGATGCTACACATAGGCTCCGCTCCTGGAGTTTGATGAGGGCTGCACTGTCCACATGCTTTGTTCCCAGGAGTGTATCTAACAGTAAGTTCTGCAAATGGCTCATGCTCCCTCAGTTCTGAAAAAAAGGGAACTGCAGTTGAAATCATCTGCTCTAGCTGGCACCCCACTCCAGTACTCTTGCCTGGAAAATCCCATGGGCGGAGGAGCCTGGTAGGCTGCAGCCCATGGGGTCGCGAAGAGTTAGACACGACTGAGCGACTTCACTTTCACTTTTCACTTTCATGCATTGGAGAAGGAAATGGCAACCCACTCCAGTGTTCTTGCCTGGAGATTCCCATTGACAGCGGAGCCTGGTGGGCTGCCGTCTGTGGGGTCGCACAGAGTCGGACACGACTGAAGCGACTTAGCAGCAGCAGCTAGCTTTTAAAAGTCTTTTAAAAGATGTCCCCAAGACATTCAAAACAGCTTTAATATCAACAGCTTTAACTGAAAAGATGCAGAGTAGAGATGGTGGTCCACCATCCGGTGCCCACCAATACTAAGAAAAGGAAAACAGAATCACAGAAAATCAGTTTACACAGAGGGTTTTGAGTTTGGAAATTCACAACTCCTAACTTTTTCTATGTCAACGGTTTGTATCAGAATCACCTAGGATTAAAACAAACAAGAAACCTGACTAAATGGAGAACTACTGAAGTAAACGAGATATGGCAGTAGTTGAGTCCTCACGTTCCTTTCCCTTTGACTAGCATCAGCACCAACTATGGACACTGATGAATACCTCAGGGGTTAAAAACACCTGGTGGCTCAGACGTAAAGAATCCACCTGCAATGCGGGAGACCTGGGTTCCATCCCTGGGTTGGGAAGATCCCCTGGAGGAGGGCATGGCAACCCATTCCGGTATTCTTGCCTGGAGAATCCCCATGGACCGAGGAGCCTGTCCATGGGGTCTCGAAGAGTGGGCGACCAAGCACAGCACACAGAAACACCTTATGGAACCTAGAGCGACATTTTTCCTACAAGTTTCCAAGTCTTGGATGGTGCTCATAGGGGACAAGTTCCACAAACACTCGTCGTTCCAAGAGATCCTAAGGGCAGGCGTCCCTAGCCCGCCACTCCCAATGTGGTGATTTGGCCCTCGACAGTTCCCTGACTGAGGGAGAGGGAGGGGGTTTAAATCCGGTCTGGTTGTCTCGGGCGGTGGGGGGAGACGCACAGGAGGCCCTGAGGGTTTAGCGAAGCGCGGCGCGGGCAAACCCACTGAAGTCAGCAGCCCCTCTGAAAGGAGCCCCGCGCTCCACCGAGGCCTGGCTTGAGGCGCATACGGCCGTCAACGGACGCAGGGGAAGGCGGGGCGAGAGGGCGACTAGCCCAGCTACTGGCTGTGGGAGCTCCCCCAGCACCGAGAAGCGCTCTAGCTCCGCCCGCAAACCAGGATCTACCCGCGGGCCCGGGCGCTACTGCTTACGAGGTCTCCTCTCAGCCTGACGCGGCCGCGGGAGCGCAATTGCGCGCTGCTCAGAGACGCGGAGGTCGCCGCGTCGGAGGGGTCGTGGGGCGGGGCCGGGGAGGCGGTTCCTATCGAATCACTGGACGCAGAACGTTCTCATCTACCAAGGCGACCGCCTCTAGCTCATTGAGCCGCAGGTGCGGCGGGCTCTCCCGCCTCAGCCGACCGCTCTGGCACTGTAGGCTGTCGGGTCCGGCTCTCGTGTGATCCAGAGGAGCCGAAGGCTCTGCCAGTTTTGAAGGGCGCTGAGGTACCAGTCGCGGCCATTCAACTTTTCCGCGGCGGAGGCCGCGCGCACCTTGCTCAGCGGGTAGGGGTGAAGGAGCGGGGTCGTGTGTGATGTAGGTTCTACCAGGGACACAGGCTTTATGACAGCTTCTCAGGCACCTGCGGGCGCGGGGGAAGGGAGGGGAGGAGTTTGGGCCTCTTAGAGCTTGAAGACCAGCATATTTTGTTCAAAAGCCCTTCCTTCCCTCTCTAAGAGGCCCTTCCTGCGTGTGCTTCAGGAGCCAGAAAGCTGCAGCTTTCCCGTTCCGAAAGCTGCAGTTTCGGAAAGCTGCACACGCGCCTCCTTGAGGCCAGGCTGAGAATTGCTGCACCGGCTCGGCTGGGCAATGTGGGAAGCCTGGCTTTTCAGGGGGCTCTGCTGGTCGGTCGAGAAGGAGCTCCTCTGCTTAAAGGAGGCAGGCTCGGAAGACATCAGCAGAAGCTTGTGGACAGACTGAAAAAAAGGGAACGGCAGTTGGAGTAATCTCTGGCTAGCTTTTAAAAGGCCTGTGAATACAAATGTTCCCTCTCACTTTAGGAAAAACATGATGTCTAATGTTAAGAATCCGTTTCATGTCCATCTATGGTCACAAATATTAAAGAGAAAATACACGTGAATGCTCGTTACTAAGGAAGCTAATTTTTTAATTTTTTTAGGGAATCTGTTATTTGGGACCACAATGAAAAGTTATGAGAATGATCTGGTAACTGACAAGCTTCCCAAGCTCAAGAGCTCAAGAGAATGGCTGGAGCCACAACCACTTTCTTTTATGGAGGTATCATAGTAATGGCATTTTAAAGTTTATACTTGGGTAGTTGCATTGAAAAGTGGCTTGTGCTAAATATATTATTTTTCTGTTTTCTGTTTCATTCTGCTCTTTATTATCCTGTTGTTTCTATTAACTATTTTCTTTGCTCTTCATTTTCCAATTTCTTAAGGTGGAATAATGTCCCTTGTTACATACCTTTTTAATAAAGTTACGTTTCTCCTGAAGCATTACTTTAGCTACATCACCCAAATTTATATATGTTGTGGGGTTTTTTTTTAGATTCTTTTTTTTTTCTACCCAGGTTTATTAAGGTATACTTGATATGTAATGAATTGCATATATTTAAAGCATACAGTTTGGTAAAATTTGAGCCCTCAGTCCATTCTAAAGGAGATCAGTCCTGGGTGTTCTTTGGAAGGAATGATGCTAAAGCTGAAACTCCAGTACTTTGGCCACCTCATGAGAAGAGTTGACTCATTGGAAAAGACGCTGATGCTGGGAGGGATTGGGGGCAGGAGGAGAAGGGGACAACCGAGGATGAGATGGCTGGATGGCATCACCGACTCAATGGACATGAGTTTGAGTAAACTCCGGGAGATGGTGATGGGCAGGGAGGCCTGGCGTGCTGCAATTCATTGGGTCGCAAAGAGTCGGACACAACTGAGCGACTGAACTGAACTGACTAAACTGATTCATGCATGAAACCATCACCACAATCGAGACAGCAAACATATTCAATACTCCCGAAGTGTCTTCATTGTGTCCCTTTTTAAGTGCCTCCCTTTCCACTTTCTATCACTATAGTTTATTTTGCATTTAAATTTTTTGTACAAATGTAATCTTACGGTATGTATTATTTTTGTGTGGCTTCTTTCACTCAGTATAATTTGTGATTCCATGTTGTTTCATGTATCAATACTTGATTCTTTTTTGTTACTATTGAATGCTATATACCCTAGTTTGTACATCCTGTTGTTGCATATTTAGATTAACAGTTTTTGGTTATTACAAGTAAAGCTGTTAGAAACATTCACATACTATCTTTGTAGGAACATATGTTTTTATTACTGTTGGGTAAATATCTAATTGTGGAATGCCTAGGTCATATGGTAAATGAAATTTAACATTTTATGAAATTGCCAAACAGTTTTCCAAAGTTATTTTGTATTTCCAGTAGCAGTGTATGGGAGTTCCAGTGTTTTACATCCTAGCCAGCATTTGGTTACAGTCTTTGTGTGTGTGTGTGTAGTCATTAATTTGAGACATTCTAAAAAAGATGTAGAGTGGCAATTCATTGTGTTTTTAATTTGAATTTCCCTAATAATTAATGATATTGAGCATCTTTTCTTGTCTAACTTGTCTAACTGTCCACTTGATGAAGTGTTTGTTCAGTTATTTTGTGAATTTTTTAATTGAGCTATCTTACTGTTTTTATTATTGAGATAGAATTCACATACCATAAAATTCACTACCTTCAAGTATACAACTCAGCAGTTTTTGGTATATCCACAAGATTATATAACCATTCAGTTCAGTCGCTCAGTTGTGTCCAACTCTTTGCGACCCCATGAATTGCAGCACGCCAGGCCTCCCTGTCCATCACCATCTCCCGGAGTTCACTCAGACTCATGTCCATTGAGTCGGTGATGCCATCCAGCCATCTCATCCTCTGTCATCCCCTTCTCCTCCTGCCCCCAATCCCTCCCAACATCAGCATCTTTTCCAATGAGTCAACTCTTCTCATGAGGTGGCCAAAGTACTGGAGCTTCAGCTTTAGCATCATTCCTTCCAAAGAAATCCCAGGGTTGATCTCCTTCAGAATGGACTGGTTGGATCGCCTTGCAGTCCAAGGGACTCTCAAGAGTCTTCTCCAACACCACAGTTCAAAAGCATCAATTCTTTGGCACTCAGCCTTCTTCACAGTCCAACTCTCACATCCATACATGACCACAGGAAAAACCATAGCCTTGACTAGACGGACCTTAGTTGGCAAAGTAATGTCTCTGCTTTTGAATATACTATCTAGGTTGGTCATCACTTTTCTTCCAAGGAGTAAGCGTCTTTTAATTTCATGACTGCAGTCACCATCTGCAGTGATTTTGGAGCCCAAAAAAATAAAGTCTGACACTGTTTCTACTGTTTCCCCATCTATTTCCCATGAAGTGATGGGACCAGATGCCGTGATCTTTGTTTTCTTAATGTTGAGCTTTAAGCCAACTTTTTCACTCTCCTCTTTCACTTTCATCAAGAGGCTTTTTAGTTCTTCTTCACTTTCTGCCATAAAGGTGGTGTCATCTGCATATCTGAGGTGATTGATATTTCTCCCGGCAATCTTGATTCCAGCTTGTGCTTCTTCCAGCCCAGTGTTTCTCATGATGTACTCTGCATAGAAGTTAAATAAGCAGGGTGACAATATACAGTCTTGACGTACTCCTTTTCCTATTTGGAACCAGTCTGTTGTTCCATGTCCAGTTCTAACTGTTGCTTCCTGACCTGCATGCAGATTTCTCAAGAGGCAGGTTAGGTGGTCTGGTATTCCCATCTCTTTCAGAATTTTCCACAGTATATTGTGATCCACAGAATATTGGCATAGTCAATAGAGCAGTACCACTATCTAATTACAGAACATTTTCATCACCCCGAAAATGAAAGTCATACCCTTTAGCAGTCACTGTCCATTCCCTTCTCCCTTGTTCTCTGGCAACTGCTAATCTGCTTTCTCTCAGATTTATCTATTTTGGACATTGTATACAAATGGAATCATATAGTATGTTGTCCTCTGTGTGGCTACTTTCAGTTACCATACTGTTTTCAAGGTTCATCCATGTTGTAGCATGTATCACTACTTCTTTCCTTTTTATGGAAAGATGATATTCCAATATATGGACGCCATCAGTCGATGGGCATTCAGATTTTTTCCTACTTTTTGACTGTTATGAATAATGCTGCTATGAACATTTGTATACAGGTTTTTGTGTGAACATGTGTTTTCAATTGTCTTGGGATGTGTAACCTAGGAATGGAATTGCTTAGGTCATATGGTAATTCTGTGTTTAACTTTTTGAGGAACTGCCTGCTTCCCACAGTAATTGTACCATTTTACATTCTCATCAGCAACATATGAAGGTTCCAATTTCTCTATTGTTTAGAGTTCACTGAACCTCTGGTATCAGTGGGCTTATAGTTCCCAACACATTTGGAAAACTCTCAGCCATTCCCTCTTCAAATATTTTTCTATCCCACCTCTCTCCTTTTGGGAAATAAAATTATACTTTTAATCACCTGCTTGAAAGCTGTCTCATCTATCCCATAGCCCTCTGATTACCTGTTAATTTTTTTCAGACTTTTCCCTCCTGCGTTTCATTTTGGACAGCTTATGTTCTTATGATTTTGTTTACTAATCTTTTCTTTCGGAATAGCCAATCTGCTGTTAAGCTGGTCTGTGTATTTTTCATTTTAGACATTGTAGTTTTCATCCTTAAAGTTTTTAGGGAGTCTTTTAAAAACTCTTCACTGTCTCAAAATGTCTGCTGTTTCTTCTAGTTTCCTAAACTTAGTTCAGTTCAGTCGCTCAGTCGTCTCTGACTCTTTACAACCCCATGGACTGCAGCACTCCAGGCTTCCCTGTCTATCACCAACTCCTAGAGCTTGCTCAAACTCATGTCCATCAATTTGGTAATGCCATCCAACCATCTCATCCTCTGTTGTCCCATTCTCCTCCTGCCTTCAATCTTTTCCAGTATCAGGGTCTTTTCTAATGAGTCAGTTCTTTGCATGAAGTGGCCAAGTATTGGCGTTTCAGCTTCAGCATCAGTCCTTCCAATGAATATTCAGGACTGATTTCCTTTAGGTTTGACTGCTTTGATCTCCTTGCAGTCCAAGGGACTCTAAGAGTCTTCTCCAACGCCACAGTTCAAAAGCATCAGTTCTTCGGAGCTCAGCTTTCTTTATAGTCCAGCTCTCACATCCATAGATGACTACTGGAAAAACCATAGCTTTGACTATACAGACCTTTGTCGGTAAAGTAATGTCTTTGCTTTTTAATATGCTGTAGGTTTGTCATAGCTTTTCTTCCAGGGAGCAACCATCTTTTAATTTCATGGTTGCAGTCAGCATCTGCAGTGATTTTGGAGCCCAAGAAAATAAAGTCTGTCACTGTTTCCATTGTTTCCCCATCTGTTTGCCATGAAGTGATGAGACTGGATGCCATGATCTTCGTTTTTTGAATGTTGAGTTTTAAGCCACCTTTTCCACTCTCCTCTTTCACTTTAATCAAGAGGCTCTTTAGTTCTTCTTCACTTTCTGCCATAAGGGTGGTGACATTTGCATATCTGAGGTTATTGATATTTCTTCCTGCAATCTTGATTCCAGCTTGTGCTTCATCCAGTTGGGCATTTCACATGATGTACTCTGCATATAAGTTAAATAAGTAAGGTGACAATAGGCTTGATGTATTCCTTTCCTAGTTTGAAACCAGTTGGTTCCAATTTGGAGCCAACATTTTCCAATTTTGAACTTATGAAATATTTTAATGTCTTGGTCTAATAATTATATTATCTGTGTCATTTCTGAGGTAGTTTTTATTTTTATTTAAAAATTTTTTTATTTATTTTAAAAGCTTTATTTACTTATTTTTGGCTTCCCTGAGTCCTTGTTGCTCCTTGTTGTGGACTTTTTCTAGTTGCAGCAAGTGGAGGCTACTTTTAGTTGTGGTGCATGGGTTTCTTACTGTGGTGGCTTCTCTTGTTGCAGAGCATGGTCTCTAGGGCCCGTGGGCTTTTGTAGTTGTGGCCTACAGGCTTAGTTGCCCTGCAGCAGTGGAATGTTTCCAGACCAGGGATCAAACTTGTGTCCCCCACGTTGCAAGACAGACTCTCAACCACTGGGCCACTAGGGAAGCCCTCTGGGGTAGTTTTGATTGATTCTTCTTTTCATTATTAGTCAAATTTTTCTGCTTCTTTGTATGCTTGGTGATTTTTTAAGTTGGATACCAGGCATTGTGAATTTTTTTTGTTGAGTGCTGGATATTTTTTTATTTGCAATAAATGCTCTTGGCTTTGTTCTGGGATGCAGTTAAGTTACTCAGACACAGTCTGATTTTTTTTTTAATGTCTTGCCACCAAGCTTTGTCAGGTAGAACTGTAGTGGCATTTCATGTGTGGCTAGTTTTAACTCTGTGCTTTGCATACCATAAAGTTTTTCACTCTGGCTGATTGTTAAGAGGAATAACTCCTGGGGTTTGTGACCTTTAGGGATTGTTTCCCTAATCCTTTCAGGTACTTCTTTGCACAGTGTTTCTTTGAGTAGTTTCCCCACGTGCATACAGTGGTCAGGGCTTCCCTGGTGGCTCAGAAGGTAAAGAATTCGCCTGCATTGTGGGAGACCTGGGTTCAGTCCCTGGGTTGGGAAGATCCCCTGGAGGAGGGCAAAGCAACCCACTACAGTCTTCTTGCCTGGAGAATCCCATGGACAGAGGAACTTGGGGGGCTACAGTCCATGAGGTCGCAGAGTCAGACATGACTGAGCGACAAAGCGCAGCACAACACAGCATTCACCTGAAGTCTCAAGGGGGACACTCTACAGATCTAATCGTCTGCAGATCCCCCCGACTCTCTGTGTGACTTTCTTCCCTCTGGTACTGTGCTCTGTGAACTGTAGCCTTCCCAGACTCCCAACGCCCTTCCTTGTTTCAGTCACTTCCTCCTCTCTGCACCAGTCTGGAAATTCTCTCCAGGCACTAATGAGCTGTTTTAGGATTTACCTCGTTTTCTGTATCTCAGGGGCCACTGTCCTTCATAGCCTGATATCCAGTGTCTCTCACTATATTTTTTAAGGTAAGAGGGTAAATCTGTTCCTACTATTCTGTCTGAAAGTAGTGGTTTTCATCCCAGCCATTATTTATTTAGAATTCCAGTTATCAACTTGTCCAACCTTTTGCTGTTGTCTCATAACTCACTGCAACTTTATTCCTTTTCCAGTCTTATTTCTTTCTGTTTTTCAGACTGGATAAATTCTGATTATTTGAATTCAAGTTCACTGACTCTTTTAAAGTCATCTTCAATCTGCTATTAAGCCATTTAAGTTTTTTTTTTTAATTTAAGAACAATATTTTTCATTCTTTTTCTGCTGACATTTTTCTATTCATTATGAGCATATTTTCCTTTAACTTCTTAAACATAGCTATAATAGTTGACCTAGAATCCTTATCTGCTCATTTCAACATACGGGCCATCTCAGAGTTGATTTCCATAAGATTATATTTCTTTTTGAAGTATGGGTCACATTTTGCTGTTTAGTGATTTTGGACATTATGAACGCTATATTGCAAAGGGTCTGGAATCTGTCATGTTCCTCTGATTAATACTGAACTTTTGTTTTAGCAGACAGTTTACTTGGCTGAACATGAACTCTAAACTTTGTTTCTCCTTCAGTTGGCAGCAAATTAAATCACTGTTTAGTTTTTTTAGCTTTAGCTGGGCTGCATGGAGTTTTTAATGTGTGCATATGTAGTTCAAGGGTCTACTAGAGATTTGGTCTACAGAATTTGTGGCGTTCCGTCTATGGCTTTCTCCTTTCAGGCATTTCTTCTTTCACTTTCTTGCTGCTATGGCTGCCCTGAACTCTGTCTTCTAATTCTGGAATCTGTAAAACTGTGTATCTTTATCTGCATTTGAGCCACCTCTTTTACCTATGATTGATGCCTGCTGTTAGACAAAAGTGAAAACAACTGAAAACTTTTCCAGTGCCATTCTGATTTTCCAAGTTTTGACTCCCCTTTAGTTTCTTCCTACTCTGGCTTAGTCTTCAGTGTCTTCAGGTGATTGTTTTAATATATTGGTATTCATCTTGGTTTTGAGAACAGTAGATTTGCTAGAAATAGCAACTCTGTGAGGCAGAAAGGACAAAGAAAATGAATTTGGAGTTAGACACATTTCAGTTTGAATTTTGGGCTCAGTGCAGGATTTTCTAGGCTTCTGGTTGTTGCTTACCTCTGATGAGCCTTAATTTCCTTGTGTGTTAATGGGGAAGGTTAGTTCTTAGGTTTTAAGATTTTATTCATCTGTTGTGGAAAATTTCAGGGATTTCCCTGGTGGCTCAGTTGGTGAAGAGCCTGTCTACAATGCAGGAGACCTGGGTTTTATCCCTAGGTCGGGAATATCCCCTGGAGAAGGAAATGGCAACCTATTCCAGTATTTTTACCTGGAGAATTCCATGGACAGAGGAGCCTGGTGGGCTACAGTCCATGGGGTCAACAAAGAGTTGGACATGACTGAGTGACTAATTTTCTTTCTTCTTTCTTTCTGGAAAACACAGGTAGTGGAACTGAAGACAACTAATTCTAATGACAGTTCATTTGAGAATATTTTTTGTGTGTAATTATGAGAGGATTTCAAAGGTCACCCCAAATGTCTCCCACCTTGGGACTCTTTTATTATTAATCATTTTTTCCATTGCAGAAATATTATAGCATAAAATTTGCTCTTTTTAGCCATTAGTAACTGTATAATTTGGTAGATATCAGCCTCTTGCATTTTTTGGCGGATGTTTAATTGAGGAAGATTTGTTATGAAAATGGAAAAACTTGATTTTATGAACTACTTCCTGAAGCTTGTGTTGGCTTAAAATATTGAGAATGTGGCTTGTTCATAAAAAGTATCAATATTTGATAGCTATAATGACTAGGGTTGTTGTTTATTTGCTAAGTTGTGTCCAACTCTTTTGTGACCACAGGGACTGCAGCCTGCAAGGCTCCTCTGTCCATGGGATTTTCTAGGTGAGAATACTGGAGTGGGTTGCCATTTCCTTCTCCAGAGGAATCTTCCCAACCCAGGATTGAACACATCTCCTGCACGACAGGCAGATTCTTTGCCACTGAGCCACTAGGGAAGCCCATAAATGACTAAGTGTAATCAAATAAAATTCATTAATGACTAAATGAATTCCATTAGAGGCCTGATTATATAATTTCATAGGATGTGAAAAAAGATGGGTACCATGTGACTTTGGGCAAGTCATTTGACCATGTTGGGAATCAAAATGTCTGTGATCTGAGTTATTTTTTTTTCCCTAAAATGTATCTGAGAGTGGAAAGATTCAAATACTCTTTATAAAGTACTTGATGATATGATTTGAGGTAGAAAAATTGGGATTTACAGAGAACTTCCCAGGGATATATAGGTCACGTAAAATATTATTAATCTAGGTAGTATTAATAATTTAATTTTTTAATACTTGATTTTCAAAATTTTATTCTATCATTTTAGGTATTAGCTAAGGAAGATGTTGATGCAGCTATTCAATCAATATTATATAGAGAAAATTATATAATTAAGGTAAGAATTGGCTACAAAATGTGTCTCAGTTAAAAATTAAATTTTGTTTTTCTATTTTAGATGTAGTGCCATGTCATTACAAAAATTTTAGAAATATAGAAAATAATGGAAACACTCCTTAGCCTTTAGGATTGACCTTAAAAGAGCTCTGAGGTTGCTTTAATTTACTTCTTCCCTTTCTATACTTTGTGGGGATTCTTTTATAAATACCTTATAAGAGTTTCCTCCTATTCACTTGTTTCTTCATTTTAGTGGGACTTCTAGGAATCCCTGTCTATTTTTAAGAGCTGTTATTGGAACACACTGACAAATTATTACTCAGGAATACCTAGGTAAGAACAAGGCTTTAACTGTAGCAGGATGGGCTTAATTATAAGACAAGATGAATGTCCATGTGACGTGTACTAAACTCTGGAGTGGGCAGCCTATTTTTGTTTTTAAGAATTTTCTTTGGAGTTGTTTAAAAAGGAAGAGAATTATTCACTGAGAATGGTAGAGATGTGCTCTAACCTGAAGTTAGGAAGGGATATTACCTGGAAAAGGTCTCAGGGTTTTTAGTACTTTATTTTTTCATTTTAAATTTCATGTTGTTGATCCTAGTAATCACATGATTTCATTTGCTAGATGAAAGGTGTATGAGAAGTTTTGCTGAGGATGATTTAGTCTTATAGCCTGATTTAGGCATTTTATTTGCAGGCTACTTACCATTTATACCAGGTTGCGCTACAGTTCGGCCTTTTCACTCTTGTCTTTTTTTTCCTGGCCATACCGAGCAGCTTATGGGATCTTAGTTCCCTGCCCAGGGACTGGACATGCGCCCCACTACAGTAGAAGTGCAGAGTCTTAACCATTGGATGGCCAGGGCAGTCGAAAATAACTCTGTTCTTTAAGATCTATCCCAAGTGTCTACCAATTTGGAAATCTTTTAAAAATTTTATTGGGACTCTCATGATGGCCCAGTGGTTAAGACTCCATACTCTCAATGCAGGGGACATGGGCTTTATCCCTGGTTGGGGAACTAACTATGATCCTGCATGCTGCACAGTGTGACCAAAAGAAGAAAAAAGTTGATTATTTTTCTACTGTGGTAAAATACATATAACATAAAATTTGCTTTTTAAACCATTTTGGAATGTATAATTCAGTGACATTAATTACATTTATATGTTGTACAACTGTCACCATTATCTTTTTCTAAAGCTTTTTCATCACTCCAAAGAAAACTTTGTACTTTTTAAGCAGTAACTCCCCATCCCTTCTTTTGCAAGCCTCTTGTGACCTCTGGTTTATTTTCTGTCTCTCTGAGTTTGCCTAATCTAGTTATTTCATATAAGTGAAATCCTAAAATATTTGTCCTTTTGTGTCTGGCATGTTTCATTTAGTATATTGTTTTTAAGGTTCATCCATGTTGTAGCATGTGTCAGAATTTCCCTCCTTCTTATAGTTGTATAATATTGCATTATATGTATATATCACATTTATCAGACTTGTGGCTCATATGGTAAAGCGTCTGTCTGCAATGCACGAGACCCAGGTTCAATCCCTGGTTTGGGAAGATCCGCTGGAGAAGGAAATGGCAGCCCACTCCAGTATTCTTGCCTGGAAAATCCCATGGATGGTGTAGCCTGGTAGGCTACCGTCCATGGGGTCGCAAAGAGTTGGACACGACTGAGCGACTTCACTCACTCACTCATCACATTTTGTTTATACTTTCATCTGTTGATGGACACTGAAGTTATTGCCACCTCTTGGCTACTGTAATTATGCAGTGAACACTGAGCCCCATATATCTCTTGCTACATTGTCCCTCCTCCCATTGTTTCGTAGATCTGTTTTATAGTCTGTCTTCCAGGGAGAGCAGGTGTATTATCTAATTCATTCATGTATTCTTTGTTTCCAGTATTGTGTGTGTCACGCATTAGAAGCCAACGTAGTGATTTAATTAATGGGTGCTTTTATGGATTATTCTTATGAATAGAAATTAAATTTAAATTTTGGAACAAGAAAACATTAAGATAATTTATTTGTCTTTCCTATCACTGTTTACTAGGAATTAGATAAGTGTTTAAAACATCATGACTTCCTAAATGCAAGAAGAAAAGAGATATTGTATAAAAGATGGGTTGATCATGTGGCAGATCCTCTCCAGAAAAAAATTATAGAAAAAGTCACTTCATATAAGAAGATTAAAAAAAGGAGACAAGAAGAATTAGATGGTTTTTTAAAATATGTAAATAAAAAGGTACTAAGGATTCATTTGTTATTTTTTTCAGTTGCTCAAAAACTATAATTATCTTTTTTTATTTATAACTATCCAAACAGCCTAATCTTGCCATCTCTGTTTATGTATAATCTATACTCTATCATAGCATACATTATTCTTAAATCCAGAGCATGTGGAAAGGATGGAGGTAAAGGGTTAGATCTGTATTTAAATGTGAACATTAGAATCATTTTTCTTTTTTTTTTGTATGTAATTGTTAATTTTATATATCAGTTTAAAAAATGTGGAGTCTAGGTTCAAGTTATGTGTTTCGTTTTTTTTTTTTTAATTCTGGAGCTTGATTATTTACAAAATATAAAATATTTTGTAATATTTTAGTATATAAAATATTTCTGTTTTTCTGGCATTTTAAAGAGATCTGAGATGTTTGACTAGTATCTAAAAACAAATTCCTAAATCTTTTAGTGTTCTAATACCTTTTATTAAAAGGTATTAAAAAGGTTCTAATACCTTTTATCTAATACCTTTTATAAAAAAGAGGTGGCAATAATTTTTTATTATTTATAAAAATCTTGCAAATTTTAATTAGATTCCATCACTATGATATTTATTACTTAAATACATTATTTATTACAGTTATTATATAATTATATATTATAATGTATATTTACATTATATGATTATTTTACATTATAATGTATATAATGTAAAAAAAATGCAGGTGTAGAAAAAAATGAGATGCAAAATTCAGAATCATACAATTACTTACAGAAAGTTTTTAATTTAAGACCAAGTTTACTGGCTTCTGATCAAGTATACTTATCCCAACATCCTGGGATCATTCCCTGCTTGAAAACTAGATAAAGAACAGCTAGACAGGGATCAAGACCATCCGCATGGAAAAGAAATGCAAAAAAGCAAAATGGCTGTCTGGGGAGGCCTTACAAATAGCTGTGAAAAGAAGAGAGGTGAAAAGCAAAGGAGAAAAGGAAAGATATAAGCATCTGAATGCAGAGTTCCAAAGAATAGCAAGAAGAGATAAGAAAGCCTTCTTCAGCGATCAATGCAAAGAAATAGAGGAAAACAACAGAATGGGAAAGACTAGAGATCTCTTCAAGAATATTAGAGATACCAAGAGAACATTTCATGCAAAGATGGGCTCGATAAAGGACAGAAATGGTATGGACCTAACAGAAGCAGAAGATATTAAGAAGAGGTGGCAAGAATACACAGAAGAACTGTACAAAAAATATCTTCATGACCCAGATAATCATGATGATGTGATCACTAATCTAGAGCCAGACATCTTGGAAAGTGAAGTCAAGTGGGCCTTAGAAAGCATCACTACAAACAAAGCTAGTGGAGGTGATGGAATTCCAGTTGAGCTGTTTCAAATCCTGAAAGATGATGCTGTGAAAGTGCTGCACTCAATATGCCAGCAAATATGGAAAACTCAGCAGTGGTCATAGGACTGGAAAAGGTCAGTTTTCATTCCAATCCCAAAGAAAGGCAATGCCAAAGAATGCTCAAACTACCGCACAATTGCACTCATCTCACATGTAGTAAAGTAATGCTCAAAATTCTCCAAGCCAGGCTTTAGCAATACGTGAACCGTGAACTCCCTGATGTTCAAGCTGGTTTTAGAAAAGGCAGAGGAACCAGAGATCAAATTGCCAACATCCTCTGGATCATGGAAAAAGCAAGAGAGTTCCAGAAAAACATCTATTTCTGCTTTATTGACTATGCCAAAGCCTTTGACTGTGTGGATCACAATAAACTGTGGAAAATTCTGAAAGAGATGGGAATACCAGACCACCTGACCTGCCTCTTGAGAAATCTGTATGCAGGTCAGGAAGCAACAGTTAGAACTGGACATGGAACAACAGACTGGTTCCAAATAGGGAAAGGAGTACGTCAAGGTTGTATATTGTCACCCTGCTTATTTAACTTCTATGCAGAGTACATCATGAGAAACGCTGGACTGGAAGAAACACAAGCTGGAATCAAGATTGCCGGGAGAAATATCAATAACCTCAGATATGCAGATGACACCACCCTTATGGCAGAAAGTGAAGAGGAGCTAAAAAGGCTCTCGATGAAAGTGAAAGAGGAGAGCGAAAAAGTTGGCTTAAAGCTCAGCATTCAGAAAACGAAGATCATGGCATCTGGTCCCATTAGTTCATGGGAAATAGATGGGGAACCAGTGGAAACAGTGTCAGACTTTATTTTGGGGGGCTCCAAAATCACTGCAGATGGTGACTGCAGCCATGAAATTAAAAGACGCTTACTCCTTGGAAGAAAAGTGATGACCAACCTAGATAGTATATTCAAAAGTAGAGACATTACTTTGCCGACTAAGGTCCATCTAGTCAAGGCTATGGTTTTTCCTGCGGTCATGTATGGATGTGTGAGTTGGACTGTGAAGAAGGCTGAGTGCCAAAGAATTGATGCTTTTGAACTGTGGTGTTGGAGAAGACTCTTGAGAGTCCCTTGGACTGCAAGGAGATCCAACCAGTCCATTCTGAAGGAGATCAACCCTGGGATTTCTTTGGAAGGAATGATGCTAAAGCTGAAACTCCAGTACTTTGGCCACCTCATGCGAAGAGTTGACTCATTGGAAAAGACTTGATGCTGGGAGGGATTGTGGGCAGGAGGAGAAGATGACGACAGAGGATGAGATGGCTGGATTGCATCACTGACTCGATGGACGTGAGTCTGAGTGAACTCCAGGAGATGGTGATGGACAGGGAGGCCTGGCGTGCTACGATTCATGGGGTCGCAAAGAGTCAGACACGACTGAGCAACTGAACTGAACTGAACTGAACGCATTCTCTAGGATTGAAAATGAAAGTGATTTACATTACATTATATTTACATTATAATGTATAACTATACATTATTATTACTTAGATAAATCCAGTTTGGTCTTCCCATTCCATTTGCATTTGTCATTGATACCATTTTAAAGCATAACAGTGGAACTCTGTATTTGACTCTTGAGTCTTGTTATGTTCAAAATTAATCGTGCACCTCTTATTCTTATGTGTGGTTCCTTCCTATAGGGAAATGCATTTATAGAGCATTATGATCCAAAAGAGTATGATCCTTTTTACGTGAACAAAGAGGACCCGAATTTTCTGAAGGTAGATTTCTAATTTTAACTTTGGTATTATGTGGTTTATGGTTTTGAACAGTCTTAATATGTAAGTAGTCATTCAGTGATTCCCTATGAAAGCTGTAACATCTTAATCATGTCCCATCTCCACAGCTTTGACTATATGGAACTTTGTCAGCAAAGTGATGTCTCAACTTTTTAATGTGCTGTCTAGGTTTTCCACAGCTTTTCTTCTAAGAAGCAAGCATCTTAATTTCATGGCTGCAGTCACCATCTTCAGTGATTTTGGAGCCCAAGAAAATAAAATCTGTCATTGTTTCTACCTTTTCCCCATCTGTTTGCTATGAAGTGATGGGACTGGATGCCATGACCTTAGTTTTTTTGCATGTTGAGTTTTAAGCCAGCTTTTTCACTTTCCTCTTTCACTCTCATCAAGAGGATCTTTAGTTCCTCTTCACTTTCTGCCATTAGAGTGGTATCATCTACATATCTAAGGTTACTGATATTTCTCCTGGCAGTCTTGATTCTAGCTAGTGATTCATCCAGCCTGGCATTTCACATGATGTACTCTGCATCAGTTCAGTTCAGTTCAGTCACTCAGTTGTGTCCAACTCTTCGCGACCCCATGGACCACAGCACGCCAGGCCTCCCTGTCCATCACCAACTCCTGGAGTCTACTCAAACTCATCTCCATTGAGTCAGTGATGCCATCTAAACATCTCATCGTCTGTCGTCCCCTTCTCTTCCTGCCCCCGATCCCTCCCAACATCAGGGTCTTTTCCAGTGAGTCAACTCTTCGCATGAGGTAGCCAAAGTATTGGCATTTCAGCTTCAGCATCAGTCCTTCCAATGAACACTCAGGACTGATCTCCTTTAGGATGGACTGGTTGGATCTCCTTGCAATCCAAGGGACTCTCAAGAGTCTTCTCCAACACCACAGTTCAAAAGAATTGATTCTTTGGCGTTCAGCTTTCTTTATAGTCCAACTCTCACATCCATACATGACTACTGGAAAAACCATAGCCTTGACGAGACAGATCTTTGTTGGTAAAGTAATGTCTCTGCCTTTTAATATGCTGTCTAGGTTGGTCTTAACAGAAGTTAAATAAACAAGGTGACAATATATAGCCTTGTACTCCTTTTCCAATTTTGAACCAGTCCATTGTTCCATGTCCAGTTCTAAATGTTGCTTCTTGACCCACATACAGGTTTCTCAGGAGATAGGTTAGGTAGTTTGGTATTCCCATTTCTTTAAGAATTTTCCAGTTTGTTGTGATCCACACAGTAAAAGGCATTAGCGTAGTCAATGAAGCAGAAGTAGGTGTTTTTCTAGAATTCCCTTGCTTTCTCTGTGATCCAGCGAATGTTGGCAATTTGATCTCTGGTTCCTCTGCCTTTTCTAAACCCTGCTTGTACATCTGGAAGTTCTTGGTACATGTACCACTGAAGCCTAGCTTAAAGGATTTTGAGCATAACCTTACTCACATATGAAATGATCACAATTGTGTAGTAGTTTGTACCTTCTTTGATACTTCTCTTCTTTGGAATTGGAATGAAAACTAACCTTTTCCAGTCCTGTGGCCACTGCTGAGTTTTCCAAATTTGCTACATTGAATGCAGCACTTTCACAGCATTATCTTTTAGGATTTTAAATAGCTCAACTGGAATTCCGTCACCTCCACTAGACTTGACTGTAGTAATCTTCCTAAGGCCCACTTGACTTCACACTCTAGGATGTCAGGCTCTAGGTGAGTGACCACACCATCATGGTTACCTGGGTCATTAAGACCTTTTTTTGTAGAGTTCTGTGTATTCTTGCCACCTCTTTTTAATCTCTTCTTCTGTTAGATCTTTACCATTTCTGTTCTTTATCATGCCCATCCTTTCCTGAAATGTTCCCTTGATATCTCCAGTTTTCTTGAAGAGATCTCTAGCCTTTCCCATTCTGTTGTTTTCCTCTACTTCTTTGCACTATCCATTTAAGTAAGCCTTCTTATCTCTCCTTGCTATTCTCTGGAACTCTGCATTCAGTTGGGTATATCTTTCCCTTTCTCCCTTGCCTTTCGCTTTTCTTCTTTGCTCAGCTATTTGTAAAGCCTCCTCAGACAACCACTTCCTATTTTTGCATTCCAATCCCCTATGATGAAAAGGACATCTTTTTTTTTGGTGTTAGTTCTATAAGGTCTTATAGGTCTTCATAGAACCAATCAACTTCAGCTTCTTTGACATCAGTGGTTGGGGCATAGAGATGGATTACTGTGATGTTGAATGGCTTGCCTTGGAAACGAACTGAAATCATTCTGTCATTTTTGAGATTGCACCCAAATATTCCTTTTTGGACTCTTTTGTTGACTATGCCAGCTACTCCATTTCTTCTAAGGGATTCTTGCTGACAATAGTAGATGTAATGGTCATCTGAATTAAGTTTCCCATTGATTCCTAAGGTGTAGATATTCACTCTTGCCATCTCCTGCTTGACCACATCCAATTTACTTTGATTCCTCAGACCTAACATTCCAGGTTCCTATGCAATATTGTTCTTTACAGCATCGGACTTTACTTTCACCACCAGACAGATCTGCAACCCAGCATTGTTTCCACTTTGGCCCACTTGTTTCATTCTTTCTGGAGCTATTAGTAATTACCCTCTGTTCTTCCCTAGTAGCATACTGGACACCTTCCAACCATGGGGGCTTATCTTCTGGTGTCATATCTTTTTGCCTTTTCATACTGTTCATGGGGTTCTTGTTGCAAGAATACTGCTGTGGTTTGCCATTCCCTCCTCTAGTGGACCACATTTTGTCAGAACTCTCCACTATGACTGGTCCATCTTAGGTGGCCCTGCACAGCATAGCTCATAGCTGCACTGAGTTATGCAAGCCCCTTCGCCACAACAAGGCTGTGATCTGTCCAGAAGGTTGCACAGCTGTCAATACCAGAGTACAAGTGTGTTTCTAAACTCATACACAATTTTGCTATACCATCTTTTTTTTTTTAATATTCCTTATTTTGAACTTCTAGATTGTTTTTGACCTATTGCTATTATAAATAACGGTATGATGAACATCCCTTTAACTATTTATTAACTTTTTCCTTAGGATAAGGTGCTGGTAGTAGAATTGCTGTGTTAAAAGTTATATGTGATTTTGATTCATGTCATGAAATTGTTCTCCAGAATCGTTACATAATTTGCACCCCCTCCAGAAAATCTGGGCTTCTCTGGTGACTTAGTTGGTAAAGAGTCTGCCCACAATGTGGGAGACTTAGGTTCAATCCCTGGGTCGAGATGATCCCCTGGAGAAAGCAATGGCAACCCACTCCAGTATTCTTGCCTGGAGAGTTCCATGGACAGAAGAGCCTGGTGGGCTACAATCCATGGGGTCACAAACAGTCGGACACAACTGAGTGACTAACACTTCCACTTCCAGAGAATCTACTTTTTTCACATTTTTGCTAGTAGTGGATATCATTAAACAAAATAAGACAAAAAACCTACCTTGAATCATAGACATGCCCTCCTGGCATTTGCAGGGCAAAGCAGATCTTTATATTGTTGCCCAAATTGGGGTATATATAGATGCTACTGTCTGTATTTTTATAGGTCAGAGTTAAATTGAGAGTTTAGAGGTAGATCCTCAGACATATTAACTAGTAACATAGCTAGTAAGGGTGAGAATTGGGATTTGAAACCAGATCTTTCTGATACCAAAGTTTCCTTTTGTTCTTTCACCTTGACGACTTTCTAAATGAAGCCGATAGGTGACCTCTTAAGATAAGCTGAGCAATTTGAGGTTATATCAGCAGTTCTCAAAGTGATGTACAAGAACTTTGACAGCCCCGAAACCCTTTTAGGGTGTCCATTAGGCCAAAACTTTTCATAATGGTGCTAAATATTACCAGGTTTTTTTCATTATGTTGACATTTGCACTGATGGTGCAAAAACAGTGTTGGGTAGAACAGCTAGTACCTTAGAACTACTTAAGTTGGTGTCACAAATTAAACTAGTAATCATATTCCTCACTGTCATGCACTCACAGTGAAAAAACAATTCAGTGTCACTTAAGAATGTCCTTGATCAAACAGTAAACATTATTAATTTTATTAAGTCTTACCCCCACTTTTTTAAAATTGAAGTTCAGTTGGTTTACAATGTTATATATTAGTTCCTGGTATATAGCCAAGCGATTTATATATATATACTTTTTCAGATTCTTTTCCATTATAGTTCATTACAAGATACTGAATATAGTTCCCTTTGCTGTGCACCACAACCCTGTTGTTTATCTGTTTTTTATCTGCTACTCCCAAACTCCTAATTTATCCCTCCTCACCTCAGATCTTGGCCTTTTTAATACTCTGTGTGATGAAATGGGAAGTATGCAAAGAATACTTTTGTGTATTGAAATGCACTATGATTGTTTATGAGCTGAACTGGCTGATTTTGTTTTTCATGGAACATCACTTTTACTTATAGCCTTTGGTTATTAAGTCTTGGATATTTTGCAGACATTTTCTAGAAAATGACTGAAGTGAGTCTACCACTTTAAGGGAAACAACTGATGGTATTTGTTGCCAATAATAAAATGTGAGCTTTCAAAAATTTGAATTTTTGAAAAATCATACTATCATCAGTGTGACGGTGTCCCAGTACTCAAAGACTTTACTGATACATTGGTCATGATATTAATAAATGTGATTATTATACAATGAAATGTATTAACATTTGGAAGTCCTCATATAAACTCAGTGATCTAATTTTTTCTAAACCACCAATTAATGATATGGATAAAAGGTCCATTCAGAGTTCAAGATAGGTCAATGAATTTTAATGTAGCAAAGTTTGAATAACTCATTAATATGGTTTCAGATTCCACAACATCACTAACCTTTAAGAAACCCCCCCCTTGTTGATTTTGGGTATAATATCTAAAAGAATATCCACAATAATCTGAAAAGGCTATTAAAACAAGAGCTTACCATGCTTCTTTGGCTGGAAAGCCTTGCTTGGAGGTGTGTTGGAGTGCCCTCATCTCTTTGTAATGTGTTACATACATATATATAATAATTAGAATGCCATTTGTTGGTAGATACTGTAATCTTGATTCTTCTGGCATAAGAGCCATACATGGATGCTTAGAATAGACCTAAAAAGACCTGCAACCCAGTCCTCAAAGAACTGTTTTTCTTATAGGTTACCATCCCACCATTTCGTGACCCTTTGAAAAAGGCACAATATGACAAAGATGATGGGAAAAGAATTCTTCTTCAGTGTGAGACTGGTACTTAGTTTCTAATTGTTATGTAGTTTCATAACCTAAGAGCAATGGCAGTTGCATTTAAGAGTGCTAATTTTAGGTTTTAATTGTCCTACAGGCAAAATATATACAATGAAAGAATTTAAAGAGGTTGAGAAGGCCAAACTGCATTCCAGATTCCCAGGAATTTCTAATTCAAGGCATTTAATGACTCCAAATGAGTGGATTAGACTGCCTCCAAACTACATAGAAAGTGAATTTTGTAAAAGGAGCAGGTAATGATTAATATAGTAGAAACTAAGGAACCTTTTAGAATTTGAAGACTTTTTCTTAACACAGTGATATAAATTTTGTCATAATTATGATTTCTTTAAAATACTTTTCTTTTTTAAAAATTTTTATTGAAATATATTTGACTTACAATATTGTGTTAGTTTCAGGTATACAGGAAAGTGGATGATTTACACATATACATATGTTCACTTTTTTTAGATTCTTTTCTCATATAGGCCATTACAGAGTATTCAGTAGAATTTCCTGTGCCATATAGTAGGTTCTTATTAGTTATCTGTTTTATATATATAGTAGTGAGCGACTGAGCTGAACTGAACTGAGTGTGTATATGTCAATCCCAGTTTTCCAATGTATCCCTCTCCCCCTTTTCCCCTGGTAGCCATATGTTTGTTTTCTACATCTATGACTCTACTTCTTTTTAATTTTAAAATATATTTATGGCTGCATTGGGTCTTTGTTGCTGCATACAGGCTTTCTCTAGCTGCAGTGTGCTTCTCATTGCAGTGGCTTCTCTTGTTGCAGAGCACAGGCTCTAGGGCTTCAGTAGCTGTGATGCATGGGCTTTGTTGCCCCATGGCATGTGGAATCTTCCTGGACCAGGGATCAAACCCATGTCCCCTACACTGGCAGGCAGATTCATAACCAGTGGACCACTAGGAAAGTCCAGTAATTTCTTTGGCTATATTTTCCTGTTTACTAATTCTTTTTTCACTGTGTGGAATATTAAAATTTTAATTTCTTAAAATTTTCTCCCTCCCACCCCATATGCTTGTTCATTCCTAACGGGCTCTTACTGTTTTACCTTGGTGATTGGATTATTTGTTTCTTTAAACATTTTATACATTGCTATTCTGCATTCTATTTTGATAATTTCAAATTCTGTATTTCTTAAGGATGCTGAATCATTTCCCCCGCTGACTCTCAATTATAATGGTTTGCTTTCTCATATGCTTAGTGAATTTTATTTTTGAGTTAATTTTATCTTGGGTGTCCTATTGGCCTAAATTGAGGAAACTTCTACACAGAGGATTTGCTTCTGTTTCTTCCTTTGCTGGTAGCTGGGATGCGATCAACCTGGGCCTAGTTCAGTTCAGTTCAGTTCAGTCCAGTCGCTCAGTCATTTCCGACTCTTTGCAACCCCATGAATTGCAGCACGCCAGGCCTTCCTGTCCATCACCATCTCCTGGAGTTTACTCAAACTCACGTCCATTGAGTCAGTGATGCCATCCAGCCATCTCATCCTCTGTCGTCCCCTTCTCCTCCTGCCCCCAATCCCTCCCAGCATCAGAGTCTTTTCCAATGAGTCAACTCTTCGCATGAGGTGGCCAAAGTACTGGAGTTTCAGGCTTTAGCATCATTCCTTCCCAAAAAACACTGAATGCTGATCTCCTTCAGAATGGACTGGTTGGATCTCCTTGCAGTCCAAGGGACTCTCAAGAGTCTTCTCCAACACCACAGTTCAAAAGCATCAATTCTTCGGTGCTCAGCTTTCTTCACAGTCCAACTCTCGCATCCATACATGACCAGTGGAAAAACCAAAGCCTTGACTAAACGGACCTTTGTTGGCAAAGTAATATCTCTGCTTTTCAATATGCTATCTAGGTTGGTCATAACTTTCCTTCCAAGGAGTAGGCGTCTTTTAATTTCATGACTGCAGTCACCATCTGCAGTGATTTTGGAGCCCCAGAAGATAAAGTCTGACACTGTTTCCACTGTTTCCCCATCTATTTCCCATGAAGTGATGGGACCAGATGCCATGATCTTAGTTTTCTGAATGTTGAGCTTTAAGCCAACTTTTTCGCTCTCCTCTTTCACTTTCATCAAGAGGCTTTTTAGCTCCTCTTCACTTTCTGCCATAAGGGTGGTGTCATCTGCATATCTGAGATTATTGGTATTTCTCCTGGCAATCTTGATTCCAGCTTGTGCTTCTTCAGCCCAGCATTTCTCATGATGTACTCTGCATAGAAGTTAAATAAGCAGGGTGACAATATACAGCCTTGACGTACTCCTTTTCCTATTTGGAACCAGTCTGTTGTTCCATGTCCAGTTCTAACTGTTGCCTCCTGACCTGCATACAGGTTACTCAAGGGGCAGGTCAGGTGGTCTGGTATTCCCATCTCTTTCAGAATTTTCCACAGTTTATTGTGATCCACACAATCAAAGGCTTTGGCATAGTCAATAAAGCAGAAATAGATGTTTTTCTGGAACTCTCTTTCTTTTTCCATGATCCAGTGGATGTTGGCAATTTGATCTCTGGTTCTTCTACCTTTTCTAAAACCAGCTTGAACATCTGGAAGTTCACTTCACGTATTGCTGAAGCCTGGCTTGGAGAATTTTGAGCATTACTTTACCAGTGTGTGAGATGAATGCAATTGTGTGGTAGTTTGAGCATTCTTTGGCATTGCCTTTCTTTGGGATTGGAATGAAAACTGACCTTTTCCAGTCCTATGACCACTGCTGAGTTTTCCATATTTGCTGGCATATTGAGTGCAGCACTTTCACAGCATCATCTTTCAGGATTTGAAACAGCTCAACTGGAATTCCATCACCTCCACTAGCTTTGTTTGTAGTGATGCTTTCTAAGGCCCACTTGACTTCACTTTCCAAGATGTCTGGCTCTAGATTAGTGATCACATCATCATGATTATCTGGGTCATGAAGATATTTTTTGTACAGTTCTTCTGTGTATTCTTGCCACCTCTTCTTAATATCTTCTGCTTCTGTTAGGTCCATACCATTTCTGTCCTTTATCGAGCCCATCTTTGCATGAAATGTTCTCTTGGTATCTCTAATATTCTTGAAGAGATCTCTAGTCTTTCCCATTCTGTTGTTTTCCTCTATTTCTTTGCATTGATCGCTGAGGAAGGCTTTCTTATCTCTTCTTGCTATTCTTTGGAATTCTGCATTCATATGCTTATATCTTTCCTTTTCTCCTTTGCTTTTCGCTTCTCTTCTTTTCACAGCTATTTGTAAGGCCTCCCCAGACAGCCATTTTGCTTTTTTGCATTTCTTTTCCATGGGGATGGTCTTGATCTCTGTCTCCTGTACAATGTCACAAACCTCAGTCCATAGTTCATCAGGCACTCTATCTATCAGATCTAGTCCCTTAAACCTATTTAGCTCTTGTCAAAGGTCTTGGCTCAGTGTGGCATCTCTCAAGTGTAGTGTCCCCACCTTACAGCTGGCTCAGACAGGGCTCAGTATTCTGTTAGCTCTGTTGCTTCCATCTGTCCTCAGGGGTCATTATCTGTTATTCCACATGCCCCTGCTGCCCCCCATTGTGGCCCTAGCTTCCCATACCTCTAGCCTGTGCTACATTTGTGTGTGAATGTATGTTTCTTCAAGACCCTTCTTTTTCTTGTGAGACTAGTGACACCTCAAAGGGTACATTTTATCCAAGGTCTAGTTGTTTACAGTAAGTAGATTCCCTCAAAGCAGTGAATTTCAAATTGTGAATTTCAAAATATACAGTGACGGTCTGTAAAGACTTTCCAAGGTATACATAGACATGGGCAATTTTAAGAGACTCAGCTTCCAGATTCATAAGTCTATAGGTACTCTTCCCAAAAGTTGATCTGCCTGAGAACAAGCCTGCATCTATATTACTTCTCATCCCACTTTTTAAAAGAAAAACATACTTCTCAACCTATGTGTAAAAATTTTAAGATACAGAATGAAGGAGCAAATAAAAATAGTGGCTTTTTAGAGACTTTAATGATGAAGCAGGAAAACTTAACCCACAGGCCTTTTATATATATTTTATTTTACTTTAACTAATTCATTGATTTAAAGGCATGCTATAAAACCAGGATACTTGGTCTATGTTAGGTTGCTTTGAATTTGGATGGTTGAAGCTATATAATTTAGTGATGCTTCTTTTAAAGTATAACTGAAATGTTTTCTGGTATGGCCAGAATTTCAAAACATATTAGCTATAATTCTCTTTAAGATATCAAACAATATCTTAAAATTTTCATTGCTAGTAAGGCCCACACTCATTTTATCCTAATGAATATTTGATTTTTAAGGGACAGTTGATATTTTTAAAATCTGTTAACAGGAAGCAAACTTATTTAAACTTACAATGAAAAATTGTAGATGTCAGCTTTAAAATATCTAAGGGGTTATGTGGTTTTTCAAAACTCTTTTAGGAGTGTATAAACAAAACTGCTTAAAGATCACTGCTTTAGAGCAAGCTCCTAGTCAGCCATTATTATATATATTTTTGTTCCTATATATATATGTCTATATACACATACATGTGCTGTAAATTCCTTGAGGATAGTAATTGAGTGACCCCAAATCAGTGTTTGTTTCATAGACTAATGAAGTAATGTTTGGATATGGTGAACAGGGAAGAGGGGAGCTCAAGGAAGACTCTGATGTATAAAATAGGCCACTGGGAGGATGGAGGTGCTATCAGCATAAGATGGAACATAGGAGGAGCAGATTCAGAAGTGCAGTTGATGAATTTTTGTTTATTCTGAGTTTTATATACTTGTGGTCCTTTCAGGTAAAGATGTATTACAGATGTTGGAAAAGTGAGACTACAGCTCAAAAGAGAAGGGGATTTGAGGCTGGATTACTAAAAGAGTTATTCACTTTGGAATGAGAATAAAAGGATAAGAATGGATTAGATAGGCTGAGGAGAGAATACTGGGTTAGGGTTAGGGTTTAGGGTTAGGGTTAGAGTTAGGGTTCTTTCTTAGGAAAAGCATTTTACATTTATGCTTGTAAATGACACAATCTCTGTAACTTCTTTTTACACTTAGAGTATAAACTCTAGGATATAAGGAGTACTTTAAACTTTGCCTACCTGATTCTAGGTCCTCAGTAAATAGCAAACCAATCTCTATCATAGTTTCAGGAACTCTTAAATAACCAAGAATGCACACCAGTTTGAAATAATGGTATTTTGGACAGTATACATAGTGGTCAATATATAACAATAATTTCTCTATAAATGCAAGCTAGTATTGTTTTCTGAATATCCTCTCACACATGTTATCTTGTTAAAGGTTAAAAATAAAAGTGAATTTTAATGAAAGCAGTTTTGACTTGAGACCCTCGGCAAGAACTCCTCATCTGGAATTCCAAAAAGAAGATAAAGCAGTTATTTATAAGTAAGTCTGCTATTGCATGGCTTTGTTCTTCTTTCATTTGACATGCTTGACTGCCACCACCTGCCATCATTTTAAGTTACTGGAGTCAGTCCTGAGGAATATAGCAGACTCTCGTGGCCAGACATCAGGCATTTACCACCACTGTGTCTGGGTGAGATGGCAACTTTGCTCAGCTTTTTCTGGTTTTAAAGAACAAACAGCTGACATGTTCAGAAACAACAAGCACAGATACAGAAAAAACTTGTTAACAACTCATATTAAAGTTAAAAGTTAGGAGATTTTTAATTGAATTGGAATGGTAAAAATGAAATTTTGGACTAGTTCTGGTGGGTAGTAGCTGTTACAATATTGTAACCAGTAAAGAGAGGTTATTGGCAGAAAAGCGTACCTACACTACTGTGTGTGTAACATGGGGAGTCACCTCAATTTACTAGTTATGGAATTAAAAGTAAGAGATTTCTCTATATAGTTATATAACTTGTTAAGCATCTGATTAAAAGTAATGAGGTCCCTCAGACATTGCTGAAGGGAATATAAAATGGTACAGCAGCTTTGGAAAACAATTTATCAGTTTCTCAAATATTGAATGTTAAATTACCAAGTGACCCAGCCATTAAACTCCTAAGTTTCTATCCAGGAAAAATGGAAATATATGGCCACATAAAGGCTTGTATATGAGTGGGTGTTCAGGACACCATCAATCACTCAAATGTTCATCAATTTGTGAATACATAAACAAAATGTGGTACATCCATACATGGAATATTATTTGGCAGTTAAAAGGAAAAGAAGCACTTACACATGCTACAACATGAACTTCAAAAGTATTACATTTAGTGAAAGAAGACAATCACAATTTTGATTCTATTTATATTTATGTGAAATGTTCAGAAAAAGAAAATTTGTGGAGCCAGGAGGTAGATTATTGGCTGCCTAGTGCTAGCATTGGGAATGGAGAGTGACTGTAAGTGAGGGTGAGGTTTTGGACTGACAAAAATGTTCTAAAATTAGACCATGGTGGTGGTTACACATCTCTGTAAATATAGGAAAATCATTTATCTGAACATGTAAAATGGATGAATTTTATGGTGCTAAATTATATCTCAGTAAAATTGTTGACAATAATAAAAAAAGAACCTAGCAAGGCAGAAGGGAGTTTATATGACATTTAGGAGGTTGGCTTATAATTCTCTGTTACTAAAAAGCCACAAAGTAAGCTGCAGTGGATTTCCCTTTTCTTGTTCTGAATAAACTCAGAATTTTTTGAACAAATATAATGTGGCAGAAGCCAGAAGGCTTTTAGAAATGCTTGATTCTGGCATGTCCAGCAGAGAGAACAACTAATTGCCTCATGAGGGTCTTTTTAGTAGATTTAAAGTAGAAACAGATGACTGTTAGAGATGGTGCTGGGCATTGCGGACTTCTCAGTGTCCTTGAGGTACATTTAACACTTTACTGCTCTTCTGCATGGGAACTGAAATTGAGGGATAATAGGAAATATTGAAACTAAGCCCTATTCACTTGGCAGCTGAAGTCCTTAAAAGATGGACTGATTCAACATCACTCTTGTATATTAGGCTCTGAAAGAGTAAGTTCCTCTAAAATCTGTAACTGCCATGATCTCATACACACTTGTTTGAGTCAGGTTTTAGAATAGTAAACATTTTAGTCTTATTTAGTTTTTGTATATTGTATAAAAGGGGTGGTTTTGTCCTTAAATATCTTTTATAGCAGAGTATGACTCAGATATGAAGGAGAATATTGCATCATTAGAATGTGTAGGGGTTTAAACTAGAGGCTTAAACTCATGAGATCTCCCTGAATAAGAAGGAAGATTACTCTGTATTTTCTTCCATGAATTAGGGAATCATCCCAAGTATGCCTTCCCTGGTAGCTCAGTTGGTAAAGAATCCACCTGCAATGCAGGAGACCAGGGTTCTATCCCTGGGTCGGGAAGATCCCCTGGAGGAGAAAATGACAGCCCACTCTATTATTCTTGCCTGGAAAATCCCATGGTCAGAGGAGCCTGGCAGGCTACAGTCCATGGGGTTGCAAGAGTCAGACACGACTTAGCGACTAAACCACCACATCACCCAGTTACGGCATTGAGGTAGAAAAGGCATACTTGTCTTTGACAGAGTTAGACCTTCCCAGGGAAGGTACAGTGTATACCTCTGTAAGGGGGTGGGGGTCATTTATGCCAAAGGACCCTCACTCACCTGTTTGATTAAGCAGTAATGAGATTTTGGATGAAAATGTTAGTAGAGCAAGGTAATGCTGTTTATTTTTCATAAAAATATATAAATTCATATAGAACTCATCAACCTCAAATTTAAATAAGATGTTAAATGCTGTAGTTGAGTTGATAGAATTCTTTCCTTCCTGGTTCCTTTCTCCACAAACACAGGGTCATCCTTTCTATGTTATCAGGAGGGAAAAATCCAAGTTCCAAAGAAGCCAACTCTAAAGAGCACCTTTCTTCCTTGAACTTCCTTGAGCTAGGAGGTAGACGGGGATTGGGACCAGGATGCAGCGAGAGCTGGGGTAGTCCCATTTTGCAATACACACAGCAGCAATTGCTGATACCAAAATCTGAGCAGTTGGGAGCAACTCTGTATGGCAGGCTTCCCAAAGACAGGAGTCAGTGGGCCATCCTCCCTAGCTTCTCCCCCTGCCAAAAAAGGGTGAGGGAGTGAGTAGGAGAAACTGAGGCAGGTTTTCCTGATTCAGGGGTATGGAGAGTGAGACTCCATGTACTGCCTAATGGAGTGTCCTCTGGAGGGCAGACTGTATATTTCCCTAGCTCCCTCTCCTGAGTTTTTGCTCTTCTACTCCTCCACCGTCTCAATCATCTCTCTACTATTTATCAGATACCACACTCAAGCCATGTCTCAAATTTTGTTCCTCTTAATTTAGCCAGGAAAGGCAAATTTTTTCAAAAGGACCATATACTAAAAGTAGCAAGGTTTGAAAAGTAAAAGTCCCCAAATGTAAAATGTATGGAAATACAGATGTTCACCGAGCACAGATTTCTCGTCTAAGGTGACTATGGTTAAAGTTGGCGCCGTTTGACTCTTGTAGCCTAGCTACTGCTTCTAGGCCTAGGTGCTACTGCCCTTCAGCTCTCTTCTCTACAACCTGTGTCCCAAGTCTCTGGAGCGTAGCTTCTTTTAGGAGTGGATTGAAGAAGTCGCAGCCCATTTCCTCATCTCCCAGTTAGAAATCAACATGGAAATGGTTAGTCTGAGTCTACAGTCAGTCTTTCTATTTCTGACTCTCTTTCTATTTCTGACTCTCTTTCTATTTCTGACTTCTTTTCTGACTCTCTCTGTTTCCTCACTCCTACTCCTAAGGATAAGGGAGCGCCTTTTTTTTTTTAACTCATTCATGATAAATGTATAAAAACTTAAATTTGTGGTCTCATTCCTTTTACTTGTCATGTTTTAACATCCTCCCATGTGCTTGCTTGCTCCTCAAATTTTAACAAGCACCTACTCTGAACCATGCAGTATTTGAAAGGCTGAAGACTAGAGGTAAACAAAACAGATAAATCTCTGATCTCAAGGAACTTACATTTTGATGAAAGATGGACAATAAATAAGCAAATATATGATATCACTGAGCTAGTAGTAAGTGCAGTGAGGAAAATAAAACAGGAAGTTGCTGGAGAACTACCCAACACAACAGGTTTTAATGGACAGTGAGGAAAAATACAAGTTACTTTGTAATCAAACCTTACAGACCCTCCTTATGTATTGTAATAGTTACGGGTATCTTGATATAATCGGCCCCAAACAAGATTATTCTTTACTTTTGCACTTCTGCCCCTCTTCCTGTTAGGTTTCTCTTACTTCAGTGAATAGGGCCGTAATCCAAGAAGGACCCCTAGGATAAAAGTCTAGGAGTCATTTTTTATTTCTTGCTTTCCCTCAGTTCCCGTGTCTTCTAGCTTATGTCTGTTAGCTTGTTCACTTCTCAGTTCCTCAGTCCTGCCACTGGTTCAAGCCACTGTGGTCTTACCTGACCTCTTGCACTAGCCTCCTGACTGGTCTTCCTTCTTCTGCTCTTGCCTCTGTATAATGAGTTCTCATGCAGCACCATAGTCTTTTAGAAATGTTTATTATACCAAAATTCTCCCCTACCCAAAACCAGGAATCCTAATGGCTTCCCTCACACTTTGGATTTTATCCTAACTCTTTAATGGGTCCTCTAACCCCTGTACAGCTGGGCACCTGCCTCCTCTCCACCCTTATCACCTGCCTTTTTCCCACACTCACTGTGTTCCTTTTCTTGCTTTGTGGCACACCTTATCAGGCTTTTGCTTCTACCATTCTGTCTGCCTGGAACACCCCTTCCCCGGATCTCTCCATGCCTCACTCACTCAGATCCCTGCACAAATATCATCTCTCCCAAGAAGACTTCTATGACTTCTCTACTTAAAATACCTCCCTCATCCATTTCTCTACCCTCCCTATCCCCTTTACCTGTGGAGAGGTAGGATCCAGGACTCAACTGGAGGTCAGGACAATCTCTCATTGTAAGAGGAAGGAAGGACACGGAATGCATGGATATAGATGAAAACACCTTGGTGAATTTAGTGAATGAAGACTGTTTACTTCTGTTTACTTCATTTTCTCAATGAAATCAGAAGGTCATTCATGAACTGACAGTGAAGATGGAGGACAAAGATTTAGAGGTTTGAAAGGAGAAGGGACGAAAGGAACCTAGTATTTTATAAATCACAATAATCCTAGTGTAAATGAGCACTCCAGACATACTGACATCTGAAAGCAGGACTCTCAGATCATATCCCACATCAGTAATCTATCACACCTGTAATAGGGTTGGCTCTGTACTGGAATCTCTGTATGTTTCTGAATCCAGATGGAGTGAGGAGAGGCTGAGTCAGGAGGCTTAGAGGGACCCTGCCTCCAGGCCACTTAGCTCCAACAGGAGGACTAGGCTTCAGGGAGGTTAGCACAGCTAAGCAGAGGAATTCTTTCTGCTCTGGAAAGCCCCTCATCCCTATATCAGTCACAATTATCTCTTCTCTTCTGTCACTTTCAAAAGGTTTTAGCAACCAAGGAGTACACACCCTGGTCCTTGACTGGTCAAAGAGGACACAGAAGAAGGCTGCTTCAAAGGAAGCCATCTGTTGCAGGAAGCGCTCAGATTGAGGACCAAGGAAAGCGCTCAAGAAATGTTCTCTAAGAAAAGCATCTGCAATGGACTTTGTCTCTGAGTCCAATTGTCTGTATGATAATTAAGAAATGACCATACTATATATTGACAGTTATTGCAAATGTATTTCCCACAGGAGTTAAATGTTGCCTCAGAGATACAATAAAAATACTGTTGCCTCAATTCCACCTCAATTCACTTGCTCTTTCCTTAAATTGTTAGGCACCCTGAAAATCCATACCCACATAGTCTCCCTAGATTTTCCCAACAGTCTTTAGAAAATTTAAAAGCTCCTTTTGATTACCCACTTGCTGATTCTGGGTCTGCATGTCTGCCTCTGGCTCATCTTGAGTTTGACTCCTGCTCCCAGGAGCTCAGTAGGCAGGATCTGGAGCACAGAAGACAATGAGGTTTTCCTTGGGCAAAAGGGCCGCTGAAAATCTATCCTCGCGCTTCTACTTATAGCCCTAGATCATACAGGTAAATGGTACATTCTCTTTAGTAAACTTTACATAACCTACATTTTTTTATTTAAAATAAAGAAAACCTAGGGTGGACGGTCGGAGAAGGCAATGGCAACCCACTCCAGTACTCTTGCCTGGAAAATCCCATGGACTGAGGAGCCTGGTGGGCTGCAGTCCATGGGGTCGCGAAGAGTCAGGCATGACTGAGCGACTTCACTTTCACTTTTCACTTTCATGCATTGGAGAAGGAAATGGCAACCCACTCCAGTGTTCTTGCCTGGAGAATCCCAGGGAGGGGAGAGCCTGGTGGGCTGCCATCTATGGGGTCGCACAGAGTCGGACACGACTGAAGCGACTTAGCAGCAGCAGCAGCAGCAGCAGGGTGGACGGTTGAAAGGATTGAACAGTTGAAGCCTGGCAGGAGCGGAGGGGCTGGGGCGGCGCGAGGCTGAGGGGTGGGGGGCCGAGCTCCCCTCTTTGCTGACTTCCGGGTGGATAAGAGGCGTAGGCGGATTGAGGGGAAGAGGGCTTGGGGTCTAAACAGAGTGCTTTAGCTTGTTTTTAGAAGGCGTTCCCTTTCCCCCTGCCAGAACGGTCAGTTTCCTGGATGGCAGGAAGCGGCCAGGCCCGCGACCACTCCAGCAGCCGCTCCGCGGTGAGGCCCAGGCGGACCCTGAGGTGTTGCCTGGCTGGGTCCGCAAGGCCGTAGGTCAGGGAGCCTAGCTAGTCACCCACTTTGAGAAACAGGTTTAGGGGCGCGGGAGGATTTTTTTGTTTTACTTAACCGAGACTATGAAGTGTTTAACCGCTCTCTGAACTCAAAGACCTACACTTTTTCAACTGGACTCGCCTGTCTCCTCAATTTACTCTTTCTCCCCTCAGGGATTGTATTATATATGGCTGCCACAAAAATGTCCAACTGTGGTAAATATTTTGGGCCTGAACAATTAGAAAAGTGGCCAGAACCCGAGTCAGTCACGTTGATGGAGGTAAAATTATATGGCATTTTGGGGGCCTGTCTTTTGGTGATGGGGCATAAATCCCTTGAAATTAAGATCTATTGTGTCTTAATCACAGTTGTTTTCCCCAGAACTAAAACAGCGCCTGGCATAGACTTGGTGCATCCAGTGGGAAGGGCAGGGGGTGGGGGTCACATTTGGCCCAGGGTGGTCCTCCTGTTTCCTGTGGTAGGCAGGGTGAGGATGGCCACAGGGCAGCAGTACGTAAACACAGGGGTCCCAGAGCTGCCCTGCAGGAGAGCAGGGGAGGCCCAGCCTGGGCTTGCAGTTACTTCATAACACTTCAGGATCTGGTAAAGCAATGATTTTCTCATAAAGAAAGTTTCATTATTTTATAGAGAAGTTCTTGGATATTTCCTCTGTTTTACCCCTTTTACTGTGGTAGCAGTAAGAATGGTGAGATTGTGTGTGTGTGTGCATACACAGAAAAATACAGATTTCAAAAGTGCTGCTAGAAATCAGTAACATCCTCCTCATATTTTCTGACAAAATCACCAAGAGGGAGCTGTTAAAACAAAAACTATTTTCTTAAAAAAAAAAAAAGTTGGTTTGAAAATCTGCATATAACCAATAGTATGTATAACATTTGCTAATAGTGTTAATAGGATGGCTAAAAAATTGATTTCCCAAGATGATTGTTAGTGTATGTTTCTACTTCTTCAGATTGATTATTCTAAATATGTATTGTATTAGGGGAAAACATTTGTTTTACATGATTTTTCAATTATCATCTTAAAATCAGTTTAAGAAGGCTTTATTTTAAAGCAAGAGTCTGATCATATTATCAGGAGAGTTTTATTTTGGAGAAGACCCTAGTAGCTGTCCAAATACCATTTTAGATTTCATGGAAAGCTGTTATATATACAAGTAAAAATACAACTGTCCCTTTCAAGATTTCTGTTATTCACAGAGTTGGTATTTGAGTGTGGGGTTTAATTCATTTTGATGTACTCACTGTGACAGAACTGAAAGAAAAGCCAGAGATTGAATAACATAGTTTTAAGAATCTGTATCACTTTACAGTAGATAATTCTTTTAGGTAACAGAACTTCTCTTACAGATACTTAATTTTTATTGCTTTTCCATTTGTTCCTACTTACTTCTGTAAGAGTAAAGGCTGGAAGATCAGTTCATAGTGATCCAAATGAAAAACCCTGGAGTAAAGATTTAAGTGCATCAACTTTATCCAAACGCATAATGGAAACAGGTAGTCCTTAAATGTAAAACCATCTTGGTTCTTAGCCAACTAACTGGCTCTGGTCCAGTCAAAGTAAGTCAAACTTCTGCAGTTTTGACTTATAAGGAGGTTTTAACTTATAAAGAGACCTAGCAGGAGTCAGGGAACTTCAAGGGCTTTTAAAACATACCCACAGACTGCCTGTAAAGAGGCTTCATCTTATAGTTGTTGTTCAGTCACTAAGTTGTGTCTTACTCTCTGTGACCCCATGGACTGCAGCACAACAGGCTTCCCTGTCCTTCACTGTCTCCTGGACTTTGCCCAAACTCATGTCCTTTGAGTTGGTGATGCCATCCAACTATCTCAACTTCTGTCGCCCTCTTCTCCTGCCCTCAGTTTTTCCCAGCATCAAGGTCTTTTCCAATGAATCGGCTCTTCGCATCAGGTGGCCACAGTATTGGAGCTTCAGCTTCAGCATCAGTCCTTCCAATGAATATTCAGGGTTGATTTCCTTTAGGATTGACTTGTTTGATCTCCTTGCAGTCCAAGGGAATCTCAAGAGTCTTCTGCAGCACCACAATTCAAAAGCATCAATTCTTTGGTGCTCAGCCTTCTGTATGGTCCAACTCTCACATCCATGCATGACTACTGGAAAAACCATAGCTTTGACTATATGAACCTTTGTCAGCAAAGTGATATCTCTGCTTTTTAATACACTTTCTTGGTACTTTAAAAATCATGGTGTGATGTAAGAGATTTGTTTCAAAATAATCTAGTAGGGGGCAGGGAAGTGAGTAGGTATTAAGATGAAATAAGATTGACTGAATTGATCATTGTTGGACCTGGGTGATGGGTTCATGGAGAATTGTGTTTGAAAATTTCCATAATAAAAAGTTACAAAATGTGTTTTGAGGTACAGATGTTAGATTCACACTCAAATTATTGGTAAAATACATTGAGTTTTGTCACAGGCTTGTTTATTCAGGATCCACATCTTAATATTTAATTCTATAATTTTAGGCATTAGCCAGAGAAGACATTGATGAAGCTGTATATGCAATATTATTTAGAGAAAATTGTATTACAAAGGTAAGAATGGGCTACAGAGTGGATTCTAAGTGCGTTCTAGATAAGCAAGAGTGATATAGAGCAGTGTGGCAAAGAGGATGTTACCATGTCAGAGTCATTTTTTCTGGGAGAATGAGCCTCCCTTGAATCACCCATTGATACTACATAGATCTGAGCTGGTGCTCTCTCCTTGCAGGATCACTAAGAGGTCAGGTTTCCCAGATTTATCCTTAAGGGATCTGAGAGATTGTTCTAACTACTCTTCTGGTACTGAATAGAAATTTTTCCTAGAACTTACCTCTCTCTCTTATGTTCCCACATCACAGTGGGGAGCTATAAAGCCACAAGAAATGAATTAATATTTAAGGGTAATGACCAATCACTACTGATCGTCACTATGGAATTAATAAATTTAAGGAGGTTTTCATCTCAATGAGAGGGATTGGAATTTGGTATATAATACTTGAACATTTGTACTGTGACATAGTTTATAAAGGAGGTTCACACATACATTCTCACATGAGCCTCAAAAGACGAAGGTGGGTTTACCCTCAGAGAGAAAGAGAGGTATTGAATCAAGTCTGGTGCTCTTATTCCTCTACCACTTGTATCACAGACTTTACTGATGATAAAGGCTGGAGATGAGGAATGGAGACCAGGCTATGCTTTGAATCCTGAAAAGAAGCACAGTTTCCTGAGTTAGGAAGGGTTTGGATGTGGTTTGGTCTGGAGGCACTGTTGTGGTGTAGAACTGTCCGTGGGTTCTGCATGCTCTATGCTCTCAGGTTCTCTTTCTGAACTTTATTCTGTTCTTTGATTATCTTATTTTATGACTTGGCAGCCTGAATGTGCTGAGAGCTTAGGAGTGGGAACAAATGTCCCCCCCAACTTATTCAGATTAAAATAAATGTAAAACCTCTTAGTAACTTGTTTTATTTCCTTGTTTGTATTACTTCATTAGAGATTGGATGTGTATTTTCAGCATCTGGATGCTTTTAAGGAAAGAAGAAAAGAGCTGTTGCATAAAAAATGGACTGAGAATGTCGCAAAGCCTCTTCAGCAGAGAATTATGGAAAAAGTAATTTCATATAAAGCGTTGGAGAAAAAAAAACAAGAGAATTTTGAATATTTTTTAAAGCACACAAATAAAACGGTACTGAGAGTTTTTTTAAATGAAATATTATTTGAAAAATTGGGCTGTTATTTTCATTGATTATGCAGATTCACAAATTTGTTTTTGTATCTAAGATGAAGTCATGGAACTGTAAAACAGCCTACTACATTTTAAAATCCAAAGTTTAAGGTAGAGGGAACAGAAGTGTTTATTTGGAACTAGATTTATCAGGTATGCTTTTTGGTGATTGTTAATAATATAACAAGCGCTTAAACCATAAGAACATTTATTGGTTACTCAATAAGAAACAGAGGGGTTGGTGGTCTCATGGTGGGTTCTGGAAGTCTAACAATGTCATTAGTAACCCAGTTTTGTTTTGTTTTGTTTTTCCTGTTCTGATATCCTGAGTATTTTCAGTCCATGCCCATCATCCTCACATTTGTAAGCATGTTTGATTTCTTACAGCTCTGGCATTAGGCAGGAAGAAAGGGTGAGAAATATCTGGGGGCCCTTTTCTTACATCTCATCCTTTGATCAGGAAGCAAAAAGTCCTCAGAAGCTCCTAGCAAACTTCCCCTTAGGGGTCATTGTCCATAAACCAGGTCACATCAAAAGTCCTAGCTAAAAGCAGAGCTGGGCAGGTGTGTGTGGCTTTCCAGTCTCTTTAGTATGTTGTGGGTGAAGGAAAAGGGGACTCTTCCATGGCTATTGAGTTAGCCACTATTAGGTGAAGGGACCACCAGTTTCTCTCCTCTGTTCTTCAGTTTTATTAAATAAGAACAAATTTTGGCTTCTTCTATGGAAGATTTTTCTCTTTTTAACTTTGAAATCAGGACCCTCTTTTGAAATTGAGGCCCACCTAAATTTCCACGTTATTCAGCAGAGATCTAGAGTAATGTGACTGGAATATTAGAGATGTGAACTGAAGTATATTTAATGAGCAGAATTTCTGGATGTGTACATTAAATACATCTTCCTAAGCACCCTAAGAGGCAGAGCTCAAGGGTAAATCCAGGTCACTTTGAAACAAAGTGCAGTCTTACAAGTATGTGCAAAAATGTGATTGTACAAGCATACGATGGGAAAGCCATGCCTTAGAAAAACCATGTGTTGAAGTCAAGTGATTTAAAATGACAGTAAATTCAACGTGAGTCAGCCATGTGAGCTGGCTTCCAAGAAATCATCCAAGCTTTTAGGCAGTATTGAGAGGCACTGCTCTGAGTGGGAAACGTTGGGTCCAGCCTGTCCACCCACGGACAGTCACCAGTTACAGAACCTTTAGAAAAGGGTGGAGGCTTGACAACACTTCACAGGAGGAAAAGTGGAAAAAAACATATAGCAAGTTTAGCCTAGGGAAGAGATGACATGAGGGGAAATGAAATCTTTAAGTATGTATTGTAAAAGGCTGACATGTGGATAAAGAGTAGATGTATTTTGTGTTGCTTCATGGGGAGAACTGGCAGTGACAAGGCAGACTTCAGCTCTGTTCTAAGGGCAAGCTTCCTAGTGGTTAGAATGACCAAGAGAGTATCTGCCTAATGGAGCAGAGCTGTGCTGTGCTTAGTTGCTCAGTTGTGTCTGACTCTTTGCAACCTCATGGACTGTAGCCCACCAGGCCCTTCTGTCCAGGGGGATTCTCCAGGTATGAATACTGGAGTGGGTTGCCATGCCCTCTCTAAGGGATCTTTCCAACCCAGAGATCAAACCCAGGGTCTCCTGCATTGCAGGCGGATTCTTTACCATCTAAACCACCAGGGAAGCCCAAGAATACTGGAGTGGGTAGTCTGTCCCTTCTCCAGAGGATCTTCCCGAAATTGAACCAGGATCTGCATTGCAGGTGGATTCTTTACCAGCTGAGCTACCAGGGAAGCCCTCATGAAGCAGAAGTTCCTCAAATAAGGCTAGTGGGTGACTTGAGATTAAAGCTGGATGATTGCTTCTTCCAGAAGGTGGTGGACTCTCAGTGCAGTCCAGATTACTTCTAAGGTTTCTCTGAACCCTTTGAATCTATGATTTTATATAAAAAATGGAATAAAGTATTTCATTTTCTTGAATCTTGCAAAAACATACTTGTATGCAGTGGTTTGCTCTTAAGCGTACTTTTTTGTTTAAAGGAAATTATATTTGGAGACTTTTATGATCCTGAAGTATACAATCCTTTTTATATGACAAAAAAGGACCCAAATTATGGAAAGGTAAGTACATTACCTATTATTATCTATTTATTCTTAGAAGCTCTGGGGTTGGGGAAAACCTGGTTGTTTTAGAAGTCTTACAGTTATTCTGCATTCACTTAAAACCAAATCTACAAAAGCATTTCCCCTGAGTTTTAGATTAAGAATCCAAAGTAAATTTGACCACTTGGGAATGAACATTGTGAAAAGGGCACATGCATGTGTGTAATAATTCATTTGTTTATTCATTCCTCTATCCACTCACATTCAGCAAACTGGAAGCCCAGGAGGTTGGGGAGGGTAAGTGGACAGTGAATGTGACAGGAGTGCATAGAACCAGCACAGGGAGAGCTCCTTCATAGAAGAGGTGGATGGAGGGACGCAGGAAAGGCTGTCCAGGAGCCAGTGGTTGAGCTTGTAATGCATCTTCACATTTTACTCTGACAATATAGGTATTAACATTTTAAGATGTAGGTTTCATGTCTTTTACTCTTGTGTAGCAGAAGTGGCCACCTGATCTCTGAAGAGGAAAGTGATTTATTTTTGCTTCTCCCTGAAAACTAAGGCAGGTCATGGTTGTGAAGATAGGAAGGTCTTTTTGGCTCTGGGGGACTCACTGAGTATTCTGTTGGGGAGTCATTATGCTGTTTCCTCATTCAGTGGCTGTTGTCCTTGCAAATTGCATTGGGTCAAGATCAAGTGTGTGGGGAAGTAAAAGGGGGGAATAGTTTTTCTGTCTAAAGCCTATACTCAGGATGCGGAGGGAGGGAGAAAACCACCTTCCTCCACGGCCTCTGTAGCTGGCCCTTGACCTCAGCTTGTGCTGTTCTCCTGCCCTTTGGTTCTCACAGGCCCTTAGAGACCAGTGGTTAGCCCTCAAGGAGTGCCCTTCCTCCCAAGCCAGCTTAGAGCTCTGCCTTGTGCTCCCAGGGCTTCCTTGGTAGTTCAGAAGGTAAAGCATCTGCCTGCAATGTGGAAGACCTGGGTTTGATCCCTGGGTTGGGAAGATACCGTGGAGAGGGAAGTGGCAACCCACTCCTGTACTCTTGCCTGGAAAATCCCATGGAAGGAAGAGCCTCATAGGCTACAGTCCATGGGGTCGCAAAGAGTCAGACGTGATGAGTGACTTCACTTCACTTTCTTTCTTTTTTTGTGTGCTCCTAAAGCAGCCAAGCTGATGCGTCTCACGAGGAGGTAGTTGTCATGCTTGACTTGTCTGTTCTAAACTGAGAGATTCCTGAATACAGGACCCCACTGGGAGGCAGCCACCCCTGCAGTTGCATCAGCAGATACTGTTGCCTGATGCATTGATACTGTAGAACTCTTAACAGGAGTGTGTGTGTCTTCTCCTTGGGTGGCCCTTGCTCCATTCAGCCACTTAAGGCTCAGTGATATATTCTTGGGTGAGGTGGGTGGCATTTATGCTTCCCTTGCTCTGTATGACATTACCCCTGGGTCCTTGTTCTCAGCTGCTTTAGCATATAGTAAGGCTACACTCGAATGTTTCAGACAGATTTAAAACAAATTGTACTTGGGTCCTCAGAGAGTCATTTTCTTGCAGGTCGTGGTCCCACCATTCTGTGATCCTCTGTTTAGAAGACAGCAAGAGATAGATGAAGAGCAGAGAGCTATTTTTCAGTACACGACAGGTACTTTGTGATCACGGGGCTTCATCTTTAGAGACTTCAATCCTTGAGTGATCTCCTACCCCAAGGGTGACTGGAGCTGACCTTAAGGGTGTTGATTTAGATTTTTATCTTCCTATAGGAAAACGATGTACCTTAAAAGAATTTAAAGAGCTAGAGAAGGCCAGGCAGTACGCCAGACTGCCCCAGTTCACATTCAGTCTTCACAGCATGGTTTCAAAGGAGAGGCCCAAAGCCTCTGCAAGGCCTGTGGGAAGCAAAACACACAGCAATCACAGGTAAAGGTCTTTTTGCTGTGTCCGGAGTTTGGCCTGTACAGCATGTCATCCAGTTGGAGTCACACAGCATGTAGCCTTTTCAAGATTTTACTTTCATTTTTAAAGGCTGTTCTCACAGGATTAAGAATGTTAGGTTGGCAGATATTTTCTTTCAACATATATCCCTGTCTTTTGCTCTTAAAATTGCCCATCCTACTGTTGTTCTTTTGGAGACAGTTATCTTTTTATCTGGATGCTTTTAACACTTTCTTGTTGTCTTTGATTTTCAGTAGTTTTCTATGATGTCTCTAGGTGTGGATTTTTTTTTTTTTAATCTACTTGGCATTTACGGGTCTTTTTGTATCCGTAAAGTGATGTCTTCAGTCAGTTCAGGGGGGGTTTCATTCATTTTCTCTTTGATTGTTACCTCTGCCATATACTCTGTTTTCTTTCTGGAATTCCAGTTAAACGTATTTTAGATTGTCTCACTGTAATCTCCCTGTCTCTTGCCCTTTCTTGTGTTATTTCCAAGTTGCTCCAAATTTAATTCTAGGTATTTTTACTCTTTATCTCTTCAGTTGTATCTAACCATCTGTTGTTAAATCCATCCACTGAGTTTTTATTTTCAATTTTTAAAATTTTATAGTTCAAGCATCTTATTTTGTTCCTTTTCAGATAAGTTTTGAGGAAGGCTGTAGAGATCCTGAGGGCCTGGAGGATCTCCACCCCTGATGGGGGAACCTATTTCCAGTGCCCTGGTTTGACTTTCCCCCATCCCCAGGGAGGGGATTTGTTCAGAACAAGGTTAACTACCCACTTTCCAGGACAGCACCAGGCCTGAGAGGGAAAATCTGCCAAAGATACGCTGGGAGCATGGAGGAATCAGTCTCTGCTACCTGATGTTGACCAAAGCTCCCAGGGGAGAAGGTAGCCAGAGACTGACAGCTCCCTCTGAAAGGACTGTTTCCTCTCTGGAAGGATTGTTCCACTGCTGTCCAGTGACTTTAAAACAGGAATTTTGTGGGGCTTGGAGGGGGTGAATTTTCTTTATGCTCTCTCTTAAGTTGTTGTAGCAGGAGCATTGGCCTTTGCAAGCTTTCTACAGAAAAAGAGAAAAAAAGCAGTCATGTCTGTCATGTTCTCTTGGTGTTCCCTTTTTGCCCCCCATCCTGAGTTTTGCTGGAATGAACACCACTACTTTGTTTCTGCTTTCCTATGATTTGAAGGTTTTGTGTTCTCTTTCTGGTTTCATGGTTTCTTTACAAATTTTAGCGAATATTTTTATTTAAACATCAATAATTATATAACTCCTCATCCCCTAGCAAGGCAAAGCCTTTATATTGCTTTATTTCCTCATCTCCCCTCTCTGGCTCCTCAGCCTTTATAGACGGTCATATTTCTTCAGTTGATATTCTGCCTTTGAGTCTGTCTCTTCCGATGGACCCTCCACCTCACAGCCGGAGGAACCTCTTCAAAGTGATCAACTGAACTGAAAACCTTTAGTAGATTCCCATAACCATTCCAATAACGTCCAGCCCAACTAGCACATAAGGTGCTCTCTGGGCTGTGTTACCTTTTCTAGCTTTGTCTAAAAAAATCCCCTCTCTCTAAAGAAAACAAATATGACAAAGCACAGAAATATTTGGATCAAGTCAGCACTTGGCGGATTATCGCCTGGCTTTTTCTCTGCTCCCCTTCCTGCCTCTTCTCTCTGTAGCAAGCTCCCTGAGGGCAGGGGTTGCCTATGTATCTTGGTATTCCCAGCACTTAGCTGGAAGGTAGCAGATGAGGAGTCAGTACTTGTGGGATGAATGAATGAGTGGAGGAGTGGAGGTGAAGGTGATTTCCCTAGAGAGGCCTTGGCTTCCCCCGCAGGAATGAGACAGCCCTGGGAAACCTTCCAAGAGGATGCACCTGCGGGTGCCTCAAGTTGCTATTCAATAAAGTAGTAAAAGGACTTAAGAGTGAGGTAACTTTGTTAGTCAGAGACAGTTTGATCACAAAAAGCGGAGTCCTTCTCAACTTGATAAAAAAGGGAAGGGGGCCTGGGTATGTTAGAAAGCACCCATCTCTCATGGAAGCCACAGTCAGTGTCTCCATCTGTTCAGACTGCGATAACAGGAGCTGAGACTGGGTGGCTTATAAATGACAGAAATATATTTCTCTCGGTGGAGGCAGGGAAGTTCAAGATCAAGGTGCTGGCAGATTCAGAGTCTGGTGAGGACTGGCTTCCTGATTCAGACACTGAATCTTCTCACTGGTGGAAAGGGTGACGGAACTCTCTTAGGCCTGTTTCACAAGGTCATTAATCCCATTCAGGAGGGCTCTGCCCTCATGACCTATCACCTCCCAAAGGCCCCACCTCCTAATACCATCACTTTGGGGTTGGGGTTTCAACATATGAATTGTGAGGGGACACAAACAGTCAGACCACAGCAGTCAGAAAGAGCCAGGCTGCTTAAAGTACCACAAGGTCACTCCTTGCTTCTCTGGGACTTGATGGATGATGGATGTGTGTCATCTATCATAGCTTCTCTTTGTGAACCTGCTTCATTTTTCTTTCTCTGCTTTCTTGTGTGTGTCCTGGAAAATGGATGCCCTGGTTATGCCTTTCTGGTTTGAGCCCTCTGAGGCTGCCTGGAGCTCCTCTGTCCCAATTACAACTCTAGGGACTGAGGCTCTGGGTCTCAGGCCTCAGCTACAGCCGCAGAAGGTCACATGACTCACTGCCTAAGGATGGAGCCGGCAGGGGTGTGGGTGGGGGGCAGACTGATCAACAGCCACCAAGTGATGTTTTCTCAGTCTCTCATTTTCATAGAGTGAGTGCCGAGTTCACTAACTTAATTTTCAGGCAATTTTTGAATGGTACAATTCTATTTATACTTAGTTGAGATCATTTTCTTCTACTATTCTTTACAGTCCTGAAAAGCTTGTCTGTGCAGAAGAGAAATTTCCACCTTATAAGGTGAAAATGACTAGTGATGTAAATCAAACTGTTTTTGAAAGACGGTTTTATTCCTCGAAGATCAGCCAGGAGAGTAAAAGGCATGAGAAGAAGGGCCTGGGTGAGCAGAGATTGTGAGGGTGGTGCAGGGCGGGGATGGTACAGCTGTGTAACACCCGCCAGAGAGCACTGACAGACCCCTCCCTCTCAGAGAGACTCCAAGGGCAGAGCAGGCGGTGGCCAAAGAAGGGGCTGAAAAAGAAGCGGCAGAGAAAGTGGTAGGGTCTCCCTGAGCTCAGTTCTGTTGCAGAGACGGGCTTCCTTCCACAGGACAGGCTTGGGCAAAGGTACTCAGAAAAGGGGCAGGTTGTGGGGCCCTGGACCCCACTGTCGGGGGTCAGATTGTGTCCTTCATAAGGGGAGAGACCACCTGCTCAGAGGGGATCCACCCGCTAAGGTTTCCTCAGCTCTTTTTTTCTGAGTTTTTGCTCTCCTTCCATTTTCCTACCATTTACTATTATTACATCCAAACTAGACCAGATTTTTTTTCTCCATAGTTTAGTCACAATAGGCGGGAATCTTTTGAAATGAAATTTATACTTAAAAAATTAGGGCAAAATGATAGATAAGATATATAAAAGGCATAGACAGGCAGGCGAGTTCCTGCCCAGAGCTCGCAGCCCCAGGGCACAGCTGAGAGCTCAGCCTATCTCCCTGAAGCTGCCTGGAAGATGTCAGCTGGGATGGGCCGGGAAGTTCCTTCCTGTCCTTTCCCACCCTTCACCCAACTCTTCTCTTCTCCCACAGGCTTTAGGAACCGGACAGCACAGACCCCGCTCCTGGGCGGCAGGAGAAGGCCGGCAGAGGTGCAGGTCACAGCCTGTGGACAGAAGAATGATGACCGCAGAGGTCCTGGGGCAGCACCTGGCCGCCCTGCAGCTGGGAGACAGGTGAGGCAGCCAGGACCTGCGCCCGGGCCATTCATAATAAATGGTTACCAGTATCTGTGCAGCAGTTAAAATGCTGCCAACATTTTTTCTCTCCAGAAGTGCAACATTGCGAGGAATATCCAGCGAATAACAGTTACAGTTTATCAAGCTCTGGTTGTGAATCAGGAACTATGTACTTTGTATTCATTTAAAAGTTTTCCCAGCAAGGTAGTATCCCTTATGTGAAGTTCAGAGCTTCAGTAACTTGCTCAAGGTCAGCTGCACAATTTGAAGGTGACAGTGTCCTCTAGCCCAAGTCTAGTCCCTCAGGTGCCAAGGCACACACTCATTCCCCAGGGCACACGCTCTCCTCGCAGCCACTCAGACTGTGTGATGTCAGTCAGGCTGCTCAGAACCTGGGTCCCCTTTCAGAGGGCATGGCTATCCCACTTGTCTGCAGGGTACCGTGATACTGAAGAGCACAGGAGGGGCTTGCTGGGCACTCCTCCAGCGTGTGCCCAGTCCTTCCCCAGAAGTGTAGGTAATCTCAGGGTGCATCCTCCCTTCCTCGCCTTTCAGAAAATCAGGCTCCTTTTTATCAGGCGAGAACGTGATTTCTTAAGGAGCAGAGCTGTGTTTCTTGGTCAACAGGGGTGACTGGAGTTGCTGGAAGTACTGACATTAACTATTCTTCTGTAATGTCATAGTCGTCTGACTCACCTCCTGCAGACTCCTGTGTCCTAAATCTGACAAGAACATGGTTCATGTCAGCTGCAGTTCATCACAGTGATAAGGTCCCATAGTCCCAGCTATAAAATTATCCTATAGCTGTAGTCACAGCTTTTACACCTGCCTGACTCATCAGTGGCAGCCTTAAGATTTGAAAGTTGGCTGAATATCAACCCACACCTGCTTTCTGATCCAACATGGCTCGACTCCCAGAACCCTGTAAAGATCAGCAGGTTGCTCTGCTCAGTGTGGCTGAGCCTGACCAGCCCAGCTTTCCCTGAAGTAAGCAACATACTCAGTTGTCTGGGTTCAGGTACTGAGTGTCTCTTCCTTTGACACTGGGGCATATTTCTTTTAGCCAATCGGTGCTCAGGGTCAATACTGGAATGCTGGATTTTTTTTCACTTGAATATTCTGAATTATGTTGTCCAGTTTTTCTTTGTCTGTGATGTTCAGGCAGAAAACAGAGGCTGTGATGGAGGCACATCTGAATCCTGTCTTTCTTCCGGCTTCCAGAGAAGACCTGCTCCCCGAGAAAGCAGGCAGGGCTCCTGCGGCCCCACACGACTCCTTCCAAAAGGCAGCTCTTTTCCCGGCTGTAGTCAGTAACCCAGGGACTAAATGTGTAAGGCCTTCTTTGTTATCAATGTTCAGGACAGATTTTACGCTTCAGAATCCAGAAGCCAAGGAAGTGGCTGTGGATGTGGCTCCAACAGGACGGGGAGAGGGGGAGAGCATGGTGCTTTAGAGCTGGACAGGCCGGGGAGCCTGCTGATGACCCTTAATATTTAGGCACTGCCTTCATGGCCGAGTTCCCCCTGAGGCTTCTACTCAGCAAAGCAAGCAGAGGGGGTTAAAAGGAGAAATGTAGCTCCCAGAGACTCCGCCGTCAAAGAAACGAAACCCTAGAAACAGTCGGTATGTTGACCAGAGTCACGTAGCAAGTCAGTGGCAGCCAAGACGAGGCTCTGGGGCTGCTGCCTGCTCTCTCTGCACATTCTGTCCTGGGTGTGTCTCATTGTTGCAGAAAGGAAATTTGGTTTCATTACAAGCAGTCCCTGAAATCACCTTTTAAAAAGGCCTTTCACATAGACAGTAAATCAGTCAGGCTTTGAAGCTACATTCATAAACTTAATATTTTTATTCTCTTTCTGTACATATTGGCAATGATAAAGCTTAAAGATGCATGTCCTATGACATAACGCAAAACAAGGGATTTACATAAATAATTTATACTTCAGAAAGTTAAAGTTGAAAAATATTTTCCACATCATTAAGAGTTCACAGTATTTAAAGTAGATCAAGCTTTCTCCCTTAGATTTCAAACTATATTGTCTCAGCAGAGAATGATAACATCTAGTCAGGAATAAAATGCTCAAGTTTCTGTTCCAGTCAGTGCACAAGTGGACACTGTTTCCATAGCAGGCTGTTCCCAAGCTGAGGCTGCAGCATTTCTTTCCAGTCCTCCTCCTCCTGAGTGGCTGTGACCCAGCAGGGGCCACACGGTGTGGAATGGTTACAGCGTCACCCAAACCACCCACAGTGGACACATTCAACCAAGTGGTAACGTCTGGTGGTCTGATGCCTCATTTCCACATAATACTTTGTATAGCCCTGAAAATGGAAACCTTGGCATCCAAACACAGCCGAACATGTTAACACTAATACAAGGCACTGTGCTATGGGGTTTGGTTTATTTCTAGGAAAGATCGTGTTTGCATAGATTGCGAGCGATTTAGTGTGCAATAAAGCAGAGGCCCCAGTGCGCATGGCCTCGTGATGGATGAGGCTGCGTGATGCTCCTCCGGCTCAGGGGCAGCACCGGTTGTCTTCTCCGGCCCCAGCCCAGTGGGCAGATCCCTGAGGCCCCTACAGGAGAGTTTTCTGCTCAAAAAGCTGCAGGTCAAAGCGGACCCAGACCTCCCCAGTGGGGACCTCATGCAGCAGGAGTCGGCGGGTTGTAGGGCCTTTGCTTTCCTGTTCTGTTCGAATTTTTGCCACTGGAACTTCAGTGCGACCCAGGAAATCTGGTGAACAGACACGACTGTCAAAAGTCGTCTTTAAAAAACTGTTAAAAAAACTATCCCAGAAGGAGTGTCTGAAGCAGGATTCATAAAATGTTCGCATCCAAAACAAGTAACTCCTTTTGGTTAATGGCTGTTTGAGACTCAGTGGATGGATCGTGCAGAACAAGGGGTCTGTGTGAAGGAAGCTGCCTGTGGGGACCCCAAACCTCATTGGTCAGGGAGTGTCTCACCCATTCAGCAGGTGCTAGGAGCACAGCGTTTCCATTAGGTAAGCAGGGGGGCCGGGGTGGGAGACTTGACACATACCTGAGGCCACCCACCCCTTGCCCCCGAGAAGGGGCCCCACCTGTGGCCACTGAGAGCTCTTGAGGGCCATGGGCTGTATCACTGCCCTTAGGCATCCAGAGCCCGGATCCTAGTGTGTGTAGGGACCTTCATACCCCTCCCCGAGTTATACTTTACCGTCTGGTGAAAACTGATCTCTGTCAAACATGGTAAGACACAGCACATCCTGATAGAGGTCCTTAATGAAGAACTGGCAGTTAAAATTCCATTTGGGATTTAGTGTGTCCTGGAGGGTTCTGGTGGTGTAGCTCTGGGAGCCCATGCTGATTTCACAGTACGGATTGCTCTTTCCTGAATGAAAAAAACAAAACATGTGGCATGTGATGGAGGGGCCTTCCTCGAGCAGAGCGGATATGGTGTTTCGCTATAGACCATGGCCTGTGGACTCCGTTCCCAATGCTGAGAGCATCATAAAGCTGGGGAGGAACCAACTATGCAGGCTTGAGCAGGGCCACTCCCCACGAGCAGGTGTCAGTGCAGCCTGCTTCCTGCTTTCTCCACTCAGAAACACCGAGGAAGAAGGCATCAGTACCCTCTGGGAAAATAGAGGAAGAAGAATGTTGGCCCAATAACCATTTTAGTGGCACTGGAAATACCGACTTTTAAAAAGTGTCCCATTATTCAGTGTACAGAAGAGTCATAAGCAAAGAGCAGGGTTGTTACCACATCTGTTGAATGTAAGAAGCATTTACCATTTGGTTTACAGGCTTTCAGTTCAGTAGCTTCAATGACATGCACCATCAGACGCCCGATGCCTGAAGATTTCTGAGAGCGGGCTACAAAAGAGGAAGATGAGTGACGTTAATGTCTTCTCTGAGAACACAGACACTGTAGCTATGGTGCTAAGCTGTACATACAGTCTGTCTTTCTAACCGGCCCCAGCACTTCCCAGCCATGCCTTCCACATGAGCTGGAACTGGCAGACCAGCATGGGCCTGCTCTGTGCCTCCGCCCGGGCTGTGTCGCCTGCTGGGGTACCTGGCAGCCATCTCTGCCTGTGGGCAGCCTACACACTCTTAAACACACAGGTCCAGTCTCACCGTGTATCATAGGCTGCCCGGTTTGCAATTCTGGGTCAGTCCGTCCCCTCTTCCAGGGCTCATGGTGGAGTGCAGGTTTTTTAAATTCATCCTTGTGTTAACCCCTCAACTGCCTGGCAAGTAGTGATATTCATAACATCATATTATATTCATTCAGCACTTAGTAGCATCGACCATTTATTGGATACTTACTTTGTGTTGGGCATTTAAATAAGTTATACTATTTAAACTGCAATGTTTACAAGGTAGCTCTTTATAACTGCCATTGTCATATATGAGGAAACGGTGTCTTAGAAATGACCGTAACATGTTTATGTCACAGAGTCTCTAAATGGCAAGGTCAAAACTTAAAATGTCAGGCACCAAAGTCTACTTTCTTCGCCATTCACCATAATTCCAATTACATGTAAACACTTTAGCTTATATCTTTTACTTAAGACCTTATTCTATTTAAGGAGGTACTCAAAAACACTTTTAATATGGGGATAAATGAGTTAGTGAACTCAGATTTTCTTGGTAAATGTAAAGATAGTTAAGCTGGGTTTGCTCATAGGGGTTTAAAAACTAACAAGAAAGCTGCTTGGTGAGCTCCTGACTTTTCAAAACTCAGGGCAAGCAGAACTTTCTCTGTGAGAAGCGGCTCATCCCCGCTGTGTGCCCTTGGCCCAGGAGGCCCTTACATTCAGTCTCCTTGAAGGCGGGGCTGGGCTGTATTCATTTTCAGGCCTGGTTAAGCCTAGCACAGGGTCTGGCACAGAGTAAGTAATCAATAAATGTCTAAGAATTGAACACATGGAGAGTGCATAAACGTACATACAGATATTGCTGTGAAGCAAAACTAATAAAGAAAAACTTTGATTTATCTTTGACCAATTAAGAGATCATTATATGCTTTCTGAAAAGCTTCAATCATTGATTTTTTCAATAGCAAGACTTTAAAGTACCATTAAAATAGGATTCAGTTAGCAGAAGCCAATTTACACATACCTTTCAGGAGTATGTAACAAAATAAGGGAAACCTGAATAAAAAAACATAAAGAGCTGCAACTCCAGCAGCCAGGAACACAAGTAGGAGGACTGGTCAGGGAAGGGCCTCGTGCCACAGCCTGGTGGGAGACTGAGGGTCTTACCAGGGCTCTGCCACCATGAGAGGACAGGACCAGACAGAGAACCATAGAGAGGACCACAGAGAGCACATGTGGGACTTGGCAGCTGACTAGAGAGGCCTGGGGGAGGGGGTGTCAGGGGGCACGTTTCCAGCGCGTGGCTGAGGACAAGAGCTGTCCCCTGAGAGTCTCTGGAGGAGCTACTTCCGGCGGGGGGCGGTGAATTAATCCCACGGGAGGGGTGCAGCAGGCGTGTCGGGAGAGCATGGGCTGGAGAGAGAGCAGGCCAGCTGCAACCACTGAAACCACCACAGAAACCTGGTGACGTGAGCTGGGGAGGCCCAGAGCCAGGGCAGGACTCACGGGGCACAGTGGGAGGAAGCAGGGCTGGGAGGGAGCCCAGGGACGAAGACTGGGTGCTGGGAGGAGCCTCAGGGTGTCCCGGGGGCCTGGGGAAGGAGGGACCTCAATTTCCTGCTGTTGGCGGCAGGGGGCGGAGGGGGTCACTGGTGTCACGTGAGCAAGTTGTCTGCACAGGGTGAGGGGACAGCAAGTGAGGGAGAGGGGGAGACTCAAGGTCCACGACCGGGTGTTGGGAGAGGGAGGAGGGGTGGGTTCCCAGCGGGGGTGGGGTACAGGCTGGGCCAGGGAGGAGGAGCAGGGTGCAGAGGAGCTGATGGGAATCCTCACAGAGGTGAAGTCTGATGGAGCAAAAGGGACCAACAGGAGGTGGGGCTGGTTATGTGAAGGTCAAACCCTTCTGCCTGGAAACAGAAGTGAAGAGTAAGTATGCAGGCAGGAGGGGCAGAGACTCTATATGCCACAGGGGCATCCCGGGGCTTGTGCTGGACAACCCCTATCTGTGCAGTAGGCACTGGCGGGGCTCAGGAGGCCCCCTGGAGTTTCGAAATGGCTGTGGAGGACGTAGCGGGCAGCAAGTCTGGTCTTTCAGGCTGTCCCTGTTTAGCCTCTCTCTGCAGCCTGGGATCTGAAGTTGGGACCCCACCCAGTCCCCAGGGCACCCTGGTGTGGTGAATTACAGCCCTCCAGGGCACCACCAACTACCTTGATAGGCCTTCTCCCGCTTCTTCTTTTCTGTGTCGATGTATTGCTCAGACGCGGCCTTGATCTTCTGGACCCAGGCTGTCCTGGAGGAGAAGCAGAGCACAGCCGTCACACACCTCCCTCAGGGGCAGTGGAAGCCCCAGAGCTCCACACTCAGCTTTGAGAGCTTCCTAATCCTAGACCTAGCATGAATGCAACTGAGGGGCTCGTTTGCTTATTGAGGATCAAGCTGAGAATTTCTAGACAGTTCTTGGTGGCACCAGGCACTTGTCAGGTCCTGGACGCACGGAGATGGAAGATGCAGTGACAGCTGAGCAGGGCAAATGACGGGCTCTGGTCACACAGAGGAGGAGCTGCACCAGAGGACAGCGGGTGAGGGCAGGCGTCCCAAACAGAGTACAGGGGATGGGACAGGGGGCCTCAGCAGGCAAGGGAGCACAGGCTGCCCCTGAGGGGTTGTGGCAGGAAGTGAGGTGTTGGTCTCCCCCTTCAGAAGACCCAGGACAGACCAGAAGCAGGGAAGTGTTAGAGGTGTTCGCGGTCACTGGGCAGTCTAAAGCCAGGCCTGCTGGTGGGATTGGCGGAGGCAGGGATGAGTAGGATGGGAGCACAGACAGGATTGGCGGAGGTAGAGGTCAGGCTTTCTCCTGGGCCTCAAGGCAGGTCACACACATGGTCGAGACTGACCTCTCGTTAATGTTGTCTGTTCGGAGGGTGTAGACCCGGTCAATGTGAGAGATGTGGAAGACAGGCTCATCGCTGGAAGGGTCTGTGGGCAGTTTCACCAAGGCTTCGTTCAGGAAAATGGGCTGAAAGAATAAGGGCCAAAACACAGGCTGTGAAATGGGTTGGAACCCTCCACCCACCTATGTCCAGAGCCTTGTCTGTCCTGAAGAGTCTTGCTGAGCAGTGGAGAGGTCTCTAGCTTCCAGAGTCTTTTACTCAGGAGAAAAGAAACTGCCTCCTGTTTCAGGAAAGTAAATATCTGGGGTTTATCAGCTGTTACTGAAGTTGGGACAGGAGCACCGAGTGTCCATGACCACTCACCTGACAGGTCTCTCCACAGGCCCTAACACTCGGCCCTTTGCGTCAGCCTTGGTTTCACAGAGAGACCTGATGCTGAATGTGGACGGAGGTGGGACTGCCCATTGTGTTCGCTGGGGAAGAAGCTGGAATCCACAGCAGGGATCTACAGAGGCTGTCAGAGGGCAGTGAAGGCCTAGCCACTCTAGGCTTCCTCCCTGGGAAGTGACTGACAGTGGAGGCGTGAGCCATCTGGAAGTAGGTGAAGAGTCCCCTGAGGATGGGAAGGGCCCAGGCCAGGAAGGAAGTAGGCCCTGGAGGGAGAGGAAACACCTCATTATGTGCCTAATGCTAACTGCCAGGACACTTACCGTCTTATACATCTTGAACTGAGCGTTGGACTTTGAGCTGAAAAGCTTCTCGGAGGCCGAGGAGACTGCAAACTGCTTGACCATGTAGGTGAGGAGCAAGAAGTCATTGAAGAGGAACCCATGCAGCTCCTTGTTGCTCTTGGTCTTGTACAGCTTTCCGCTGTGCAGGAGCTTCCGGGGCCCCAGGCAGTTGGTAAGGGAGTTGAAAACCAGTTGCTTAAAGAGAGAAGAATGTGTCACTTTGCAAGTCCCAGCACCCCTGGCAAGGTCCTGGGCCTGAGGGAGGGGTGGCAGACCTCTCCAGTGGGAATGTGGCTGTAATCATTTACCTTCACACAGAAGCTCCTTACATTTATTTCTCTTCAGAGTTCAGACTGGCACAGTGAAAAAGATTACTTAGAAACCCACAGAACACTGATTGTACCAGCTGAATTCAAAGAACACAAAACATAAATCTCTCTATGAGAAAGGACAATGACAACCCAAGAAGGGGGCAGGATGCTGAGTCTGTATGGGCTGAGCTGAGGCGTACTGTCTGCACTAGGAGAAGGCATGAACCTGGTTCCCTACCCAGAGCTTGCTGGCGGCACCCAGCTCAGGCCTGCAGCCCTCACCTCCGCGAGCCCATCGCACTGCACGTGCGTCTGGATCCACTCCAGTCGGTCTGAATTTTCCTTCTCTCGAACGCCTTCATTCACTTGAGAGCAGAGCTCCTCTGCCCGCTCGAGGGCCAGCTTCAGAGAGGAGTGGTCTACGTGATTCTCTGGGGTGTTCTCCAGAATCTGGAAGAGAGGGGCTGTTTCATGTGGGATGTCTTAAGTCTTCCACCTGCCCTACCAGCCCAGGTGCTGGGTGCTGGGAATACAACAGTGAGCAAGACAGTCGTTCACCCTTGAGAGGCTCAGGGGTCCAAGACAGGTGACTCAGGGACAAGAGGGTGGGCCAAGTGCTACATGGACCAAGTGCCCTTCACTGTGGGTCTCTGCTGGCTCTCTGGCTGGGTCTGGGGGTGGCGGCGATTAGGGGTGCCTCCCTAATTCCTCCCAGTAGTCCAGGTGAACCCTCCAGTATAAACTGGCTGCACCTTTGATAAGTGTGTTAATTTTCTGCAACCATTCATTATGTTTTTGGGGTCACTGATCTTTCTGAAAAATCTGCTGAAAACAGTGAATAAAACAATAAAACCATGATGTCAGCATGTAGGGAAATGCACTCATCTCATTCTGAAGTGACTCTACACTCCTGTTCTGAAGGTAAAAGGATAGAGAATGCATCTTTGCGTGGTTGCTTGGAAATGGGCGGGCCCACCAGTAGACCACTGTTGTCTGGCTTTCTGGGTTCACGGTCCCTCATTCACAGTCCCAAAATGTGAAAAACTCTGAAAGCCTAATGCTTTCTTCATTACTCATTTGGTGGCAGACCTGACTTAAACTGAAGAGGTGTACTAATTAAGTCTATGTCTAGTGATTATTCATTAACTTCACTTCAGACTCTTAACATGTTAGTTATCAGTGCTGCCTAGGCTTTGCTGGGGTATCATGTAATGCACAGCATTTGAATTATATTCTGTATTCTGCAAAACATCTGGCCTCACATATTTCAGGTAAGGGCTTTTGCTTTTCACTTTCATGCACTGGAGAAGGAAATGGCAACCCACTCCAGTGTTCTTGCCTGGAGAATCCCAGAGACAGAGGAGCCTGGTGGGCTGCCGTCTATGGGGTCGCACAGAGTCGGACACGACTGAAGCGACTTAGCAGCAACAGCAGCAATGTGTATTAATGGGTCCGTCTGGTATCAGAACTGTGACATTAGTTCTGTATTAGTTTTGATGTGGCTAATTAGTTCTGACAGGGTCTAACATGGCTTACAGACTGGTGGTCAAGACATAATCAATAAAAGCAACAGTCTTTATGTTATTTCTACTGTGTTTCTTTGTAAGATGACTGAAATTACCTCAATGATTACTTGTAGAATAATCCTTTGAAGGCCTGCCTTCTCCTTAGATGGTTTATTGGCTCAAGGGGCCCACCCGGTGTCAAAAAGGTGAATGGAATTTTAGTGGGACTGTGTGGTCAGCAAGCTGAGGTGGGGACCTCAGCGAGGGGACGTGTCTAGGACACTGAGTTGGAGACTCCTGGGATGGCCAGGTTAGTCATTTAGTTGGTAGATGACTGCAGGTCTCAGGGGGAAGACTGGACCCCAAGGTTGTGGGACTAACAAGACACTCTGTCTGGGCTCAAGATGGGCTCCACAGCTGGGGACCTAGAGGGTGTTGTTCTGTCTAGACAACATACACTCATGACCCTGAGAGGCCAGAGGCTTCCTGGCAAGGGGGAGGACAGGCAACCCAAATGACCCTGGATATGTCTTTTATTTGCCCACGTCCAGGATTTATCCCTGCAGACATGTGTGTGTGTCTGTGGGCACACCCACACACACTTGGTGCCTGGTGCATCAGACATGGAGTCAGACCATGTGGCAGGCGGCTGGCGTGCTTGGAGGCTCCCTGACCGTCAGCCTTGAAGGACCCTGCTTCTCCCCACTGGACACTCACGCTTCTGATGAGGAGTGGGTAGCGGGTGATCCTCTGCATGGGCTTCAGCAGGAAGCTGGAAAGGGGCATCCCTTTACACCGAGGGTCAGATGCCAACTTCTGCAAAATAATTGAGAGGCTTGTGAGGAAATCAGAGCCTAAGAAAAGCAAGGGAACACTGGAACTACTCCTCACTTTGACAGCTTTCAGATTTTGAATTTCTTTAGAAACTCAGGATCCAAAATGATACCCATCAATTTAACAGTAGAAATATCCCACCTCGTGAGCCAGACCCCATGAATACTTTCAGTTCTTTCTTAAGGTGGTTTTGACAGGCTGTGCAAGCCTTCCCTCTGTTACTTCCAGGACCATGCTCTCTCAGCTGTCTTCCCAGTCCACTGACCTTCTCAGTCTTCCTCACCCTTTCTTCTTTCCCCACAGTCTCCCACAACTGAGTCCCACAGTGTAACCCAGACCCTCAATGGAGCCGAGTTATTCTCCTTTTCATCTGATGTTCCAAAGGCACCTCAATACCTCAGCATACCTCAAAATGAAGTCCTCGTCTTCTGTCATAAAAGCATCGTCCCCTACCTCTATTCCTATTGGAGTTGGTAGCATCATTCTGCACCCACCCGCCTCCTCCCCACACACCTAGGAGTCACAACTGACGTCAGTCTGTCTTCTAAGCAGCTCTTGGTCTCCCCCACCTCTGGCTGCGCATCACTGGGCTTCATCAATAACAATACCATTTACTGAGCACCTGGCTGAGTCAGGCTGACACTGTCCTACCGCTTTTTCTTCACTTGGCTAATTCACACTCATCTCTGAAGACTCAGATTAGCCTCCTCCACTTCAGGGTCTCCCCTCCCTTCCCGTGATCCTTTTCAAGCTCCTTTGGCTTTCTTTATCATCACGCCATATCTGGACTGAGTAACAAAGGCAGAGGTACCATGTTTGAGTGTCTCTATGACCTCCCATTCTGACTGTAAACTCCAGGAGGCCAAGGACCATATTGATTTGATTCTACACGTAGGAGTAGTACAGGACCTAAGAGTGGCTAGTACTCTAGGATGATCATTTTTAACAACTGAAAAGTAACACATTTACTATAATTTACCTAATTATTCCCCACTTTAAAAATCGCCCCCTCTTTCTGTTTTTGGATATTCTATGTTTCTAAGATAAACATCCTCAAGCTATATATTTCGATATCTTCTGAGTGTTTTTAAAAAGCAACATTTTAGAACACAGCTTGTTAGATCTACTTTTAATGTCATCAACACCATGCCTTTTATGAAAAGATTAAACGCTTTTTATTTTTGCTATTGTTACAATTGTGGTGATCCTGATGTCCTATTTACAGTGCTACTTTTATTACTATTTGAAAAAAATTTAAATCTTTTACTTTGATTTGGACTGCAAGGAGATCCACCAGTCCATCCTAAAGGAAATCAGTCCTGAATATTCATTGGAAGGACTGATGCTGAAGCTGAAACTCCAATAGTCTGGCCACCTGATTCAAAGAAATGACTCATTTGAAAAGACCCTGATGCTAGGAAAGACTGAAGGAGGGAGGAGAAGGGGATGATAGAGGATGAGATGGTTGGATGGCATCACCAACTCAATGGACATGAGTTTGAGTAAACTCTGGGAGTTGGTGATGAACAGGGAGGCCTGGTGTGCTGCAGTCCATGGGGTCACAAAGAGTAGGACATGACTGAGTAACTGAACTGAACTGAGAAGGTAAATGTCCTATATTTAATACTACAATTGATAATTTTAAAACATTCACATATACTCATAATTCTACATTTATCTAATTATTCTGATGAATGTCTGTTTCTGTGACCTTGGGTTTCTTTCTATGCTTTTCTTCTAGTTCATTTCCAGGCAACCCCTTGTCTCCCACTGATTGAAGGGTTCTGTCCTCAGTGCTTTATATTGAACCATTTTTGCATTCCTGAGATCATAATAAGATAAATAAATACAATTAGCATTACTATGTGCTGGTCTCTGTGCTAAAGTACTTTAAAAGTAATATCTGATTATCTCTAGGTTACAGATGAAGGGACTGAAGGCACCAAGTGTTAGGAAAGTTGCCCCAGTTCCATAGTGGACTGTGTTGGGGCTGGAATTTCAGCCCACACAGCTGGAAGTCTGTCTTATTACAAGCATGATATTGTATTGCCTCCTGGAATGATCCGATTTGATTATGTAAGCTATTTTATATTCTTCCTTTGAATAAGACGGGTATAAAATAAAAACAATTTACAAAATTAAGAAAGTAACATTCTGGATGCTTTTTGTAGAAAATAGCTGGTTTACATTAAGTAGGCTTAAAAAAACATGCTATTTAAGATGGGCAAAATAATGGTCCCAGAGCCAAGAAAAAATTCAATTCAATAGGAAAGGCAACTCAAAGCAGTCAGAAAATTCTCTGCCATATTTGTGTTTCCCCCCATGGACAGAGGAGCTTGGTGGGCTACAGTCCATGAGGCTGCAAAGAGGCGGACATGACTGAAGCCGCTGGGCACAGACAGAAAGTGATGGACATACCCATCCTACCCCTGAGGCCTCTCAGAGGCTTCCACACGCCTCTGCCTCCTGGCTCAGAACAGGGCTGGCCGGCCTACGTTCCCGGGATGGAGGTACCTTTAAAAATTCTTTGAAGTCTGCGTGTTCATCTGTCTTCTGCTGTAACAGGGCTGCTCCATTAAGCTGACAGCTGCAGAAGCGGATGTAGGCCTGCATGTGCGACAGCTCAGCGGCCAGGATGTCCCCGATCATGTGCACGGGCATCTTCTCACCCCCAGTCTTCTTCCGCACCCGCAGTGCCCTGCAACCAACACACTCTCTCTCACTGCTTGTTTAACTGAGTGTCCGTCACCAGTGAACAGTGAATATCCTGGGAGACTAACAGTAATAACAACCAGCGAGTTACCTAAAGATCTCTAGTACTATGGGGATAAAGTCAGGAGGAGGAGGCAGTTGGGACCTAAAGCTCCGCCTGCCCAGCCAACCTGGGTGAACTGTGAGCAAAGAAGAAAAAATGAAGACTCTGCACTTGGGTGTTCCTCGGTCTTTGGAACTGTTTTGGTTTCAGCCTAGTTTCTTAGCAAAGTTTCTTTTGAAAGTTTTCTAACTTGTTTTCAGCTGAACCAAGAAGAAAGAAATTTCTATTCTCCGCAAGAGAAGTAAGGGAGCAAGAGCCTGCAGAGGCCGGGTGTGGAGGTGAAGGTAGTGGTGGACATTGTGCCCGAGAACTGCTAAACCTCAAGGAGCGGGTAGAAGCAGCGAGTGTGGGATGGCTCAGAGCGCCCCCAGGAGCCTGCCCTAGTGGGCGTAAGGGATAGAACTTCACACTGCGCTTAGAGGACTGCTAGTCCAGCTGCTTATGTCTGGGACATAAGCTGTGGCTTCTCTCCTGACTCTAGCTGATACAGAGTCAAGTATGGTTTGGAATCATGTGTTAATGTATTGTTTAATGACTTCATTTTTTCTTTACTTAATCAAATATTTTGTTATATTTTGCTTCAATAATGATGTACTTTACAGTACATTACAGTTAGCATTTCATAAAATAATAATAGAAAGCCTGAGGGAGAGGAAAGCAGTGGAAGTTCTCTGTTAAGCAGCTCAGTTGCAGGGAGTAAGGTAGGAGTCGTGGTCCCAGGGCTGGGGTGGCCGCTGCCACCAAAAGCGGTGCTCACAACTCACTTCAGCAGCTTCGTGTTAGCCATGATGAGCTCCTTCCAGTTAACAAAGATCAAGGCCATCTCTCCTTCAGTGAGAAAACCTGGCTCTGTTATTCGTTTCTGAAAAACCTAGATTCAGAGCAAGAAAAGGAAGTCAGCTCTAGGGCAGTACACAGCCTGTGTGGTCTAAAGGAAATGGTATCTTCATACTCAGAAACCAGGAAGAACAAGGTACTTTTATATAAACATAGACTGTTGAATTTTAAACTGCACCATTTCCCTACGTTTTGCTATTTCGGCTCCTCAGGGCTGATTCTGAGGACTGAATCCATCAGTCCCATCAAGGAGAGTCTCATACCCACCTCCTAGAGGTCTTACACAGGTTAATTAAACCGTGGGCATAAAGTACCCCACACCAGGAGGGCCTGCAGAACTGAGGGAGCAGGACTGTCGTCAGACTGCACCATAGGAGTCTTGAAGCAATTAGTGAGAAGTGCAGCAAGAAACACCAACGCCTTACCTCACCCCCAGTGCTGACCACCAAGCACATGTGGATTTCAGAGGCTGGCTGACCAAAGCGGAAGTGATAACACTTTACACTGGTAATCCGAGAACTTAAGGTTTCACAGAGTTCTGATATGCACACACATGCACGTGTGTGTGTAGGTTTCTCAGTTAACTTCACAGATAATGATGTAGGTCCTGCTGAGTCAGGTATTATTATTCCCAACTGACCCATGAAGAAATGAAGGCTGAGAGTGATGTCCTCAAGGTCACAAAGCTAGTTTCCACTAAACAACTAGGGAGTGACTTTAAAAGCCTTAAGGAAATGGTGACATCATCTGAGACTCCTCTCCTCATGTGTAATCTCTCCAAAATACATGTGACATTACTCTGTTGAAACTGTTCTAAACTGACGTTTCTCGAGTTGAATCTGGAGTCCAAGAACTCGGATAAAAGTGTATGGACTGCCATCTCTAAACCTCTATGGTTTCAGAGTCAGACGGAAGATGTCTGGATGCTCCTATGGGAGAGAGAGATCTGGAAACAAGGTCACCCTGCTCTGAGGCACTCTAGAAGGACAGGGAGCGCATCTGATTGTCCTTTCATTCGCTAATTGACTTGTGTTACTGTTTATGCCTTCTGTTGACCGGCTTAGCGTCAGTCTCAGTGAGGAGAGCAGAGGAGGATGTGGTGGCCAGGTCCTTTCGGGGAGGGAATGCTGATGAGAATGCTGTCCACTCGCCTGTGGACAGTGCTTTTCACCCTAAACCCCTGACCCCTAAACGCCTCGCCCCTGAGAGGGTCTTATGAGGTGGCAGAGTGGTTTTCCAAACTGATACAAACGTTAGATGAACACTCCCACTGCCTCACAATTCCACTGGAAACAACTAAACTTTATGAAAAGGTCAGGAATGTCAGGTGTCTGACCGGCAGTGCAGATGTCGTGAGAGAAAAGTCTGAGGCAGCATGTTGCTTCAAGCCTCCCCACCCACCCCGTACCCCTGTCCTTCCTGACAAGGTCACCTCACGGCCGACTGAGGCACCGAGCGCCTCTTCTCTCTTCATTCTGAATGACCTAATCTGATGGCAAGACCTGACTTGAGATCGTCAAGGCCCCTCCAACAGGCAGAGGAAGCATTCTGAGGGTGTGAGAGCGCCTGTTGCTGGTGGTGACTCCACTGTCAAAGGCGACACCCCGGTACAAGCCCCCACCCCGTAGGGAGCCCACAGAGCCTGGCGCCCTGACCTCCACGACGAGCTGCAGGTCGTCCACGTAGCGCTCCTCCGTCTCAATCAGCTCGTGGATGTAGCCCTGCCTCTTCCTTTCCACCGGCTGCATGGTGTCAAGTGTTTGGAGATCAGCACACCCTGTAGAAAAGTAGGGTAGAGTTTCAAAATATTATTTTCTTCTCCTGGAAGGAAAGAGACGTCTACTGGCAGGATGCACTGAGTTTACAAATATCACCTCCAAAGAATCCCATGGCCAGCCAAAGGGCCCTGGGACCTGGGAGAGCAGAGCAGTGTACACCTGCGGAAGCTGGATTCACCATCGGCGCCTCGGTGCTCCAGAGCCACAAATTAGCAACGCCTGTAACGGCTCAATGTGGCCTGAATGTCTTTCTAAGGAAGTCAAGACAGTGTGAAGGATTTTCAGAAACAGCCTCAAAGAGGCCATAAACTGTGCTGAGCTTGTGAAGAACCTATGCTATTCTTGCCATCTCAACACATTTTCCAACTATTGTAATAATTAAAGGAATCAAATGCTCAAGAACAGTGTTTTCCAAATTGCAGGTCATGAGCCATTTGTGAGTCATTCTATCAATTGATTTTTTAAACAGAAACAAAACAAAATTAATAAATGAATCGAAGCTACCATGTATACAGGGGGCTTCCCAGGTGGCACCAGTGGTAAAGAACCTGCCTGCCAATACGGGAGACATAAGAGACATGGGTTTGATCCCTGGGTCATGAAGATCCCCTGAAGGAGGGCATGGCAACCCACTCCAGTATTCCTGCCTGGAGAATCCCATGGACAGAGGAGCCTGGCGGGCTGCCGTCCACAGGGTCACAAGGAGTTGGACACGACTAAAGTGACTGAGCACGCACCACGTAAACAGGATCAGTAAGTACTTCCTGAGAAAATTTTCAGTTAAGTATGTATTTGTGGATGTAAAATGTAGTTCTTACTGTGAGCTGCTGTTTAAAAAGTGTTTGAGAAATATTTCTCTAGATTTCCCAGAGTTAAGTGCTCAGTGAGGAAACCTAAAGTGCCCAGAACCCAGCAGTTCCCAGCAGGAACACTACCTCAAAACGAGGGAACGAACTGGTGGTTCAGGCTATGCTGCAGCCACAGAGCTTGAGGGCGGCCCAGGGCAGTCTCGCATGGCGTCAGGGTGAGAAATACCGCATTCGCTTCAGATCAGTGTACAGGCAGAGCTCAGTGTCAAACTGAAGTGATGTTAATCTCAGAGTCGTTGGGTTAGACACTGAAGGCTTGGCTTACGTACAGGAGCAGGGGAAAGGCCTCAGAAAGCCCTTATCAGACAAAAAGAAAAAGCAGGTAGGGGCCTCGCAAGTGACAGTAATAGGCAGTCGCAGTGTGTGTCCAGGAGGCAGACAGGAGGGCAGCAGGAAGGTCTGGGGCAGACAGGAGGGCAGCAGGGGCAGCCGCCAGCAGCCTCTGCGGACGGCGGAGCTTGGATCGAGGCAGACCCCCGCTCGGGGACAACCGCACAAGGCCACAGAGGTGGAAACGGCCAGGATCAGACCAGGAGGTTCTCTTTCTGACTGCTTCGGAATGTTTATGTGTTTTGTAGAGACTGGGCCTTACAGAGAGTTGTGAAGACAGCTGTTCTACTTTCTGCACATGCTGCCGACGACTTAAAAAAAATTACTCCCACGGTCGAACAAAAATTGATTTAAGGCAGGTTCCATTTGGTGGTACCAAGAAGAGAGCGTGGTGCCACAGTCACGTTCAAACTTCTCAAGCTTTCTGGGGACTGTGTTTCACCCTGTTCTAGCAGGGAGACCTGCAGGAATGAGCAAGAACTGGGGACAAGCAAGGCTACCTCAGGTCCCTGCCTGCCCCGGCTCTGCAGCTAGGAGGCTGGGGGAGGCTGATGCCTGGGACAGTTGCTGATCACCCACCACCCAGCTGGCTCTGGTGGAAGCAGTGACAACGGTTTCTAAGGCTGCTCCACCTCTTCACTGGTGGTTTACAAATCTTGGTCATTCATATCCTGCCACATTCACATTCCAGCTCTACTATTACTTAGATAACATTTTTGTCCATGTTTGAGCTAAACACCTAGGGAAATCATGGGTTTGATGTGCTGGTTATGTTTCTTCTAATAGTCACCACCATAAACATGTAACCATTAACATAAATTGAATTTTCCTGGGCTCTCTTTTTGCATGCCATTGTGTTGGGCACCAACAGGATAGCACACTTTAGGAAAGAATGCTGCTGCTACTGCTGCTGCTGAGTCACTTCAGTCGTGTCCGACTCTGTGCGACCCCACAGACGGCAGCCCACCAGGCTCCTCTGTCTCTGGGATTCTCCAGGCAAGAACACTGGAGTGGGCTGTCATTTCCTTCTCCAATGCATGAAAGTGAAAAGCAAAAGTGAAGTCGCTCAGTCGTGCCTGACTCTTAGCGACCCCATGGACTGCAGCCTACCAGGTTCCTCTGTCCATGAGATTTTTCCAGGCAAGAGAACTGGAGTGGGGGTACCATTGCCTTCTCCGTAGGAAAGAATGATACATGATAAAACCTGCAAGCATTGGCCTGTCTGTTCAATGTCTGTGAATAACAGGAATAGTCTCAGGTAGTTTATTGTTTCTAACGCTGGAACATACATGATGTCAGCTTCATCAGGATGACTATGGGACAATCCTTGTACTAACACCCTAGCTGACGTTTGTGCATTTCATTACTTATGGTTCTTAAATGTTTATCCTCAAAATTTCTAACCTGACCCCTACCATCACTTTTAGATGCTCTTATCTCTGATGTCAGGCGGAAAAAAAATACAGGCATGGTGCCCCTTTAACTTCCTGCCTGTCTCCCTGCTCACTTATCCCTGTACTTCCTGCCCCGTCAGGGGCCAAGAGGATCCTGCTTTGTCCAGAAGCAGAATCCCAACCCACCCTCTCTGGCAGGACCCTTCCCCGCCCTTCCACTTCCAGTCCCCAGTGGTCCCTCCAGTCTATAAGCACAGTCCTGTGTCCCTCCTGCCACAGTATTTACAACACACACACGTTCCTTCGACGCTGCTCCCTCCTCAAACACCCGTCTCTAGTCTTACTGCCAAATGGCTCTAGAGGGGTCTGTCATTCACTCCCCCCAACCCCAGCTCTGTCACCTCTCCAACTTAAGAGTCACTGGTTTCTGTCCCACTGCTCCACTGACACTGCTATTTTCTTTTGTTTTTTAACTTTTTATTTTATTTTGGAGAATAGCCAATGATGCTGTGACAGTTTCAGGTGAACAGCTAAGGGTCGCAGTCATACATAAACACTGTATCCATTCTCCTCCAAACTCCCCTCCCATTCAGGCTGCCAGGTAACACTGAGCAGAGTTACCTTGCTACACAGTAGGTCCTTGTTGGTTATCCATTTTATTAATAAATATAGCAGCAAGACACTGCTTTTGTGAAGGTAATGACGACTCAGCATTGCCAGTCCAGAGACCCCTGGGAGCTCACATCCTCCTCTACCTGCCCACAGCCCTGACACCTCTGATGAGCTGCTGCTTCCAGCCCTCCGGTCTCTCCCTCAGCCCGTCACTCTCCTCTTCCCGGTGTGTCCTTTTGCATTTCTGCTTCTGCCTGCCTCCAGGCTCTCTGCTTCCCCCAGTCCAGCAAACACTACAATGTATTCCTGGCATTCCTGACCTGCAGGGTCAAATGAGTGTGGGCAAAGCTACAGATGTCTTTCTCTGCTGGGGTCACAAGGTGCATGGACATACCAAGGCTCTGAGAAATCCTGCTCTAAAGAAACATTCAGTTTGAGTGAACTCAGAGCTCCCCACACTTACTTGACCAGAGAACCCTCTGTTTTGAGGGGAGAGTAAATCTGTTGAGAACTGAGGAATTAGCGTTTATGGATAGAATACACCCCTCTGCCATCCTCTACACCTGCACTGTCCAATATGGTACCCATTAGCAACGTGTGACTACTCAGCACTTGAACCTTGGCCAGTCCAAATAGAGAAGTGCTATGAATGTGAAATATACAGCAGACTTTAAAGACCCAGTACAAACATCCCGGAATGCAAAATAATGCATCAGTACAGAAATTGTTACACCAATTACATATTGAAATGATAATATTTTGGATAATGCTGGGTTAAGTAAAAATAATTATTAAAATTAATTCCATCTGTTTCTTTTTACTTTTTAAAATGTAGCTGCTGGAAACTTTTAAATTACATATGGGCTTGTATTTGTGACTTACATTATATTTATATCGAACAGCTCAAGCCAGCCGCTACATTTTTTTTATCAGGTTTCCTCCCTGATGGAAATGTTCAATGGCTGCTGTTTTTTTTTTGCAGAATGAGGTCCTAACTCGGGGGGAGCACGAGGCTCCGGAGTCTCCTGAATCCACCAGCAGCCTGCCTCTGAGCATGCCGCCCACCTTCTGGCCAGCCTGGCCTGTGCTCAGTGCTCATGATGAGCTGCACGCACTGGCCATGCCTTGGCTGTTTCCGCTTCTGTCCTGGGCTCTGTCCACAGCCCGTCTCCACATAGAAGCCACCTCATTACCCCTTCAGGGGACGCTCACAGGATCCCACTCGGGAAACCGCTCACATGCCCTGCCCCACTTGCTCCCACACTGCCTCTCCTTCATGTTTCCATGAAACTGGTTTGCATCTATATTATAATACTTCACATAACGTGACTTGTAGTCCATCTGTATACAGTTAGTATGGCCATCTCTCCCAGTGGAGGTTAGGGACTGTGTCTGACACAGTCTATAACATAACACTTAGCAGTGCTTTTGCCCATGGAGGTCAGGAAATACTTATTGAACGGAAGACTATTTGGTCATCTCCAGACCCATTTCTCGTCTTTCCCCTGCTCTGCTCCGTACTTTTGTCTTACTGAAGCACATCTCTTAATGGTTCCTTTAGTCACGTCTATTAGTGGTAAATACTTTCAAATTTTGCCTGAAAATGCCTTTATCTCCCCTCCTTTCATGAATAGTTTAATTAAAATTCTAGTTTGTCAGTTATTTTTTCTTAACACTTCCTATCGTCGAGTTGTGTGCAGTCAAGTCTGACTGCTGTTCTTATGTAGTTATTCTGCTCTTTCTTGCTTACTATTTTCAACATTTTTTTTTTCTCTTTGGTGTTTTGCAGTCTAGGTATGGCTTTATTTTTTCCCAGAAGTCATTGTTTTTCCTGAATCTGTGGAGTCATATCTTTCATCACTTCTAGAAAATTCTCAACCTCTAAACAGGCCAAACTCTAAGGCTACTTTTGTAAGCTCCTTCCTTACTTGGCTTCTGCCTGGATTTGGTTAACGAGAGGAGGTTCCATCAGGATACTGAAGACTACTAGGGTAGACTAGGAAAAGAATCCTCCTGCCACAACAGTGAGATGACCAGAAAGCGTTTAGTCCCTGCTGGGTAAAGAACAGAAATGCCTGGGCTGCATCTCACATAAATTTGGAGTTCAAGAATTCCTGAACTGATGAATTAACACAAAAATTAGTTTCTGGCTGGTGATACCTTCAGGGTGCTTGCCCAGAGAAAACATACAACTGGTCTGGAGGGTCACTCTCACAACCTTGGTTCCACAGGATTTACATAGAAAAACCAAGTCTTGCTAAAGCTGAGTTCATAGTAAAAAAAAAAAAACAAGGACAGACTCCCCATTCATTTTGAGGATTAGAGCTGCAAGAACTTTAGAACAAAAGGGGGTATAAAATATGTATGTTTAAAATAACTCAAGACATATATAATGTACTTGAAACCCTAAGTAGGGTCTAAAAAACCAATAGGCAGATTTGAAAAAGAAATGAACAGAAAGGTAAATATTATCATAATATTAATAGATGAGATAGCCGATCAAACACATCTGAGGAAACAATCAGTAAATCTGAAAAAGAGCTGAAGAAATTACTTAGCATAGAGCCCAGAAAGACAAAAAAATGGAAAATATAAAATTAAGGTTAAAAGATATGGAGGAGGAGACAAGGCCCAACATACGTCTAATAGGAGTCAAGGAAGGGAGAATAAAAAGAATGGGAAGAGATAATATTGAGAGAATGGTTGATAATTTTCTAGAACTGATGGAAGTTATGATTATACAGATTCAGGAGGAACAATGACTCCTGGGAAAAAAATAAAATAAACCCATACCTAGACTGCAAAATACCAAGAAAAAAAAATTGTTGAAACAGTAAGAAAGAAAGGGCAGAACAATTACACAGGAACAGCAATCAGACCTGGCTGTAGACAGTGCAACCCAAGAACGTTGAGAGATGGGAGTGCTGAGAAAAAGTGACTGTCAAACTAGAATTCTAATTATACTACTTCTCATGGAAGAAAGAAAAGAAAGAAGTCACTCAGTCGTGTCTGACTCTTTGCAACCCCGTGGACTGTAGCCTATCAGACTCCTCCATCCATGGGATTCTCCAGGCAAGAATATTGGAGTGGGTTGCCATTTCCTTCTCCAGGGGATCTTCCCAACCCAGGGATCAAACCAGGGTCTCCTGCATTGCAGGCAGACGCTTTACTCTCTGAGCCACCAGGGAAGCCCATTTTTCATGGAAGAGGGGGAAATAAAGGCATTTTCAGGCAAAGTTTGAGAGTATTTACAACTAATAGATGAGACTAAAGGAACCATTAAGAGATGTACTTTGATAAGAAAAAAATCAAAAAGAGAAATAAAGAGATGCAAAGGGTAGTGGGGAAAAAAAGAATGGTGAGCACAAATACTAGTAATGATGTGAAAAAAGTTATTTATATTAGAAAATAATAATAATGACTAAGTGGGATAAATTCAATGTGAATTTTTAAAAAAGAAGCAAAGAAAATACACGATAAATAAAACATATCAAAAAAGATAGATATAAATAAAAGTATCAAACAGTTCTAGTAAATGTAAATAGCTTAAAACTATCAGTTAAAAGAGAGATTCCAGACAGGATAAAAAAAAAATTCAGCTAGATGCTATTTACAAAGACACCTAATATGTAAAGTAACAGAAATATTAGAAATAAAGGACTGGAAAAAAACTATCCAAATGCAAAATATAAAAGAGCAGTGTGTGTGGGGATTTATTAGCAACAGATAAAACAGGATTTCAAGGACTGTATAAGAAAATATCATAAACAACTCATGAAAATGTAATAATTCTTATTTTATTTGCAACCAACAGGAGCACCTCAAAATCTAAAATAAAAAGCTGTCAGAATTACCTCCCCCAAAAAATAAAGAAAAAAAAAAACTAAAAAATCTATCATTGAAGTAGTATATTTTAATATTTTTCTCTTAGTGAAAATTAGTAAGAATATGAAAGATTTGAACACAATTAACAGGCCTCATATAATGAGAATATAAACAAGAGAATACACATTATTTTGCTCAGGCAACCAGAGACATCTTTGATACTTTTCTTCTTCTCACACCTCACATTCAGTCCACCTATAGCTCCGTCTTCAAAATAGATCAGAGTGGTCCATAATCTGACCACGTCCTACCTCATCCACCACCATCATTTTGACCCCCCCCAACCCCTAATGTAATCTAGCAAGCCAGAGCTATTCTATTAAAACATAGCAGGTCATATCACTCTTTGGATCAAAACCCTTCAATGGGGTGTTCTCACTCTGAGCAAAAGTCAAAGTTCTTAAAATCAGCCCACAAGAAACAATCTCCCCCATCTCCGTGGACACCTCTGTCCTCGCTGCCTCCTCCTCTTGCTCCTTCCTCATTCCAGCCACACTGACCTCTGTGTTGCTCCTCAAGCATCACGTCATGCTCCTTCTACCTACAGTGATCTTCCACGTGTCCACAGGGCTTCCTCCAGATACCCATCACATCTGTCTAGTCTTTGCTCACATATCACCATGTCAGAGAAGCTTTATCTGAGTAGTCAGTTTGAAACTGAAATCCCTCTGCATCCACTTCTCCCCACCCAGCACTTTCTTTCCCTAACCTGCTTCAATTTTCTAAGATTTCACATACTTACTCGTCTTGTTTTGTCTGCTGCTGCTGCTAAGTCACTTCAGTCATGTCTGACTCTGTGCGACCCCATAGATGGCAACCCAACAGGCTCCCCCGTCCCTGGGATTCTCCAGGCAAGAACATTGGAGTGGGTTGCCATTTCCTTCTCCAATGCAGGAAAGTGAAAAGTGAAAGTAAAGTTGCTCAGTCGTGCCCGACTCTTCGCGACCCCATGGACTGCAGCCCACCAAGGCTCCTCTGTCCATGGGATTTTCTAGGCAAGAGTACTGGAGTGGGGTGCCATCGCCTTCTCCCTGTTTTGTCTTACCCTACTCAAATATCAGCTTCAAGAGGACAGGACTTTTTATCTATTTTACAATCTTCTATGTCTCCAGTGGCTGACACATAGTAGTAGGTTTTACAAGCATTTATAAATAATGATATGAAGATAGACTCTGAGCTGCAGGAGATGGTACATTGATATTAACTACAGGCAGTCAGAGAATGATGAAAACATCCTGGGAAGTTCTTTCTGATAGTCAAGAAGAATGGGAAAGCAGGAACAATGAGAGATCATGGCTACTATCAGGTCAAAGTTCCCAGACAAATAATGAGCGGTAGGCCGGGCCAAAAGACGCCCCCAACCACGTCCCCCCTCCCCACATACACTTGTTTTTTAGGATGTGGAGACTGAGAGACAAAATATGAATAATGATTATGAAAACTCTGTGTCCCACTATAATTGGGAACCACTCTTCTAAATCACAGCGCAAGCAAGAAAATGAGGCATCTTCGCAGATAGCTGCCAAGATTCCAAAAAGTGAAGGACAAAAGGCAATCTGTGATGACTGACACAAAGAAAGCTTGTTCAGATGACATCACAAAGTCCCAGAAAGGTCCTTGCCCATTCTGAGGAGAGGAACGCCTCTGAACAATGCTGTTCTCTGTGTCCCCAAGTTCAGCTGCCAGGGTGTCACACAATGGTTTTCAGTCTCACTGTGTGGAAAATCAGTGAGAAGATAAGATTTTAACAGTAAATCCAGATGACTGAGCTGGGTGCATTTTCTGAAGGCTGCCTTTAATACTGAAGCTTTATCAGGGCAATAGGAAATTACTGGACATCTCATTTTGTAAGAGAATAGCCTTTTATCTGCTTGGCAAATATTTACTGAGTGCAAACCATGTGCCGGGTAGCATGCTCCCACCATGAAGCCATACATTTTTGTGGTTTTGCTTTTGGAAATTTAAATAATCCTTGAACCATTTTTTAAGCTCTTGCGTGGTTTTTTGATGCTTGTCAAGTTCTATGCCATCAGGTGTTATGTCGCTTAAGTACAAAAAGGTCTGTCTGTGTATAGTCTAATGCTGCAGACCATCAGAAAGCAAAATATTTGACTATCAGAAAACAGACACATTCTAGAACTGCCAAGAGCAGCTCTAATGATAAATGCAAGTGGATCTGCATTTACCAAAATAAAATCAATTTGGTGTTATTTTTTAATTTACAGTAAAATATTATAAGCCTAAAAGACAGCAAAGACCTCCCCAAAGCAGACAGAAGTGCAGATTCTGGCCTCAAAAAGCAGTTAGTTGAAGCTGATTTTTGCATTATCTTCTAGTCTCCCAGACTTGATCCTATATCACTGACTCAACTTAGGGAATTAATGTACTATTCAGAATACAGAATATTATGAAGAGATGTCATGAAAGAGTAGTTTCATGTCCATCCAGCATAGAACTTCCAATTTTAACAGTACACTATTTACAAACCTCCAATCAATCCTCTGATTAACAAATACAAATTTGACCCCTACATATAAGCATATGGAAAATCTGAGGCTTAGTAGTTAAGAGACTTACTGTAGGATTTAGAACTACTAAATCCCTAAATCTAGGTGTGTTGATTCAAGTCTTACACTTTGAAATTCCAGGCCCTTTTAAATGGTGCTTACATGACAATCCTATCTGGGGTGAAACACTGGCAATAGCCTGTACGAACCTGACCTGACCTCAAGCTTGCTGAATTCTCCAGGGAAAAAAAGATTTCAGTAGAAATAGTTGGAATGCCAAAAAATCCAAAGGCACTGAAGAAGCCAAGAGGGTCCTTATTCACCTTTAACTCTTTTTTTATATCTCTGTGACATCATTGGTTCCTTTACTAAACTTCTATTCGGTTACACATACATAACAACTTGTATCTAACAGCCAATTTCAAACAGACTGTGTACCCTTCACGCTCTGTATTAGATCGTCCATTGCTACAGTACTGACCTGGGGCAACAGGAGTTTCATCTGCACACACAGTTTTTTCTGGTTATTACTAAGCAGACTGCTACACCTCTAACTTTACCCAATGGTATGACTATACAGCCTGTGTTTTCCAGCTTGTTTATGACTATATAATACTATGCCCCAAACCGCCGAGTTTAGAACACACTAATTCTGTAGCACTGCCTGATTCTGATTTCATGGTGGTTAACAGATGACCACTGGTGACAGGTTTCAAAGCAGCAGGTCCTTCCAGTACCTTGAAATGCAATTTTACCAGCCTCAATTCATTTAAAGCTGTTAATGCTCTTTACCCTCTTCTCACCTATATCTTGGAATTAAATGATGATTGTTCTAATTTTGTGATTTGAAGTAACAGCAACTCCAAGTTAGTGAGGGATGGCTAGAAGCACAAGCTCTGGAGTCAGATCTGGACACTAGTTATATTCCATCACACCCAAGATGTTTAGTTCATCACTTAGGATACAGCAAATGCTTGGTAAGTATTAACTGTTACTTCCAGTATCTATATGCTAAGACACTGGACTGGTGCTTCATAAATTGCTTAAGTCTCACCTGTAAGATAGATATTACTCTCTTCATTATACAGATGAGGCGAAGGTTCCTAGGGGTGAGCTCATAGAGCCATGATTCAAAGCAGCCACAACTTCCTATTACCTTCATTTTATCATTCTTGGATTTTGCCTTTGACAACATCATTAAGACATCTCTCTTAAGCACATCTTTCAAAATTTGTTGTTGTTTAAAACAGTTTTAAAAGTGATTATAAAGACAATTTACTCAACTTAAAAATAAGCAAAGGATCTGAATACACACTTCTCCAAAAAAGACATACAGGTGGCCAACAAGCACATGAGAAGACACTCCGTCATCATTAGTCATGGAGGAGATGTAATTCAAAACCATAAGGTATTACTTCACACCCACAAGGATGGCTTTAATAATATGTCAGAAAATAACAAGCATTGGTAAAAATGTGGAGAAACAAAAACCCTTGTATACTGCTGGTGGGAATAAAATAAAAAATAGTAGCCATTTTGGAAAATAGTCTGGCAGTTCCCCCAAAAGTCAAGCCATTTGATCCAGCAATTTCACTCCTAGGTACAGACCCAGGAAAAATAAAGGTGTATGACCATGCAAAAACTTGTACATACATGTACATAGCATTATTTATAAGAACCAAAGAGTAAAAACCCAAATGTCCACCAATTAATATATGGATAAATAACAATGGAATATTATTTGGCCATAAAAGGGAATGAACTACCAATACATCCTACAGCATGATGTACCTTTAAAACATTATATCCATACAATGGAGGATTATTTAGCCATAAGAAGGAATGAAGTACCAACACATCCTATAGCATGATGTACCTTGAAAACACTATGCCAAGCAAAATAAGCCAATCAAAAAAACCCTAAACATTTAATGGTTCCATTTGTATATGTCCAGAATAGGCAAAAATGGAGACAGAACACAGATTAGCGGTTGCCTAGGGCTTGCCTGGAGAATCCCAGGGATTGGGGAGCCTGGTGTGCTTCCGTCTCTGGGGTCACACAGAGTCGGACATGACTGAAGCGACTTAGCGGCAGCTTCAGCAGGGCTGCATGGGAGGCAGGGTGCTTAGGAAGATGTGAGGGTGATAACTAATGGATACTGGTTTCTTTTTGAGGTGATGAAAATGTTCTATAATTGACTCTGGTAATGACTGCGTAACTCAGTGAATATACTAAAAACCACTGATTTGTATAGTTGGGGGAACTGTATGGAGTGTAAATGATGTCTCAACAAAGCTGTTACCAAAAAAGTGATTATGTTCAGTTTTATCCTTTGGAATATTCTTCTTAGAGATTCTTATCCTTGTTATAACATTCAGCCCTTGCTTCCTCATCTTCTCTGCATGTACATTTTACACAAACACTGCAGCTTTTGATTTTTCTTCTTTTCATTGGTTCAAGCTACGGTTGTACTGCAGGAACTTCATTATTATGAAAATGGGAGGCAATATTAGCACTGGAGAGTAGAAGCTAAGAGCATGGACTCTGGAGCCAACCACTTGGGTTTGAACCCAGCTCTACCACTGACTATCTGTGTAACCTTGACCAAGTTATTTAACTTCTCTGTGTTTTAATCTCCATGACTATAAAAAGAAAACAGTAATAAGGACCTTAGAAAAATACCTAGACTAATAAGGACTCAATAAATAGCACGTTTCCTCTTTTCATTTTACTGATATGAGCAATGGTTATATAGGTAGAATTTTATTATAAGAATGGTGATATTAGCGTAACAATCTCTTTATTCTCCTAGAACCTTTGTTTCTTGTCTTCATGGGTTCCTTTCACTATATAACCCTTAACTCCTGATACCCTCAAAGGTATGATTTTCTCCCCAGGTTACCTCATTTACTTTCACTGGCTCAGAAACTATCAATCTGCATTCATGCCACCAGCTGATATACATCTGATGCTGTATATCTTAATTATATCTCATTACCTGCTGGACAATTCTATCTGGATGTCCCACGGGTACTTTGTAGTCAAAACCAAACTCATCTTCTTCTCCCAACTGATTTTTACATGATTTCTCCCTGTCACCAAGATACAAATCTGGGAATCAAACTGACCCTTTCACCTGCCCACACAATCCATAAATCCCCCACCTCCTCCCAATGTTCCCTCAGAAACTATTCTTAATGCTGCTTCATGGTTTTTTCTCCACCTTGGCTTCACATAAGAATCATCTGAGGAGTTTTTAAAAATCCTCATGCCCAGGACTCACTTCAGGCCATTTAAATCAGGACTTAGGCAACAATAGCTTGTCAAAGGCCTCCCAGGTGGTGATTCCAACGAGCAGCCAAACCAGGAATCTCTGCTTTAGCCCCAGGCCTACTCTCAAGCCTCAACTTGGCTTGCTGGCTTTCCACTTCCACTCCAGCAATCATGAACTGCTTATAGCCACCCCTCTCCTCCGGCATCCAGGCTGCTGCTTGTCTCTATCACTCTCCCCACCACTCTCCCCTCCAATCTGGCTTTCTCCTACTTCTCTTACGGATCGAGCCTTATCCAGAAGTCTTCTCTAATTCACCAATCTACAGATGAATTAGGCATTCCTCCTCCATACTCTCTTGTGTGGTGCGTGCTAAGTCACTTCAGTCGTGGTCAACTCTTTGCAACCCTAAGGACCATAGCCTGCCAGGCTCCTGTCCATGGGATTCTCCAGGCAAGAATACTGGAGTGGGTTTCCATGCCCTCCTCCAAGGGATCTTCCTGACCCAGGGATTGAATCCACGTCTGCTGGAGCGGCAGGCAGGTTCTTTACCACTAGCACCTCCTGGGAAGTCCCTATACTCTCTTGGTGCCCAGTAAATATCTCTCAGGGTACTTAGCATGCTGTTTTATAATTATCTGCTTTCATGCCTGATCCTCTTACAGTTAGGTCCTACCTGAGACCTGGACCACTTGTCACTCATTTTCATATTCTCAGGACTTAGTACTCTGCATTCACTTACACAAATGCTCAACATATGTTAGTTGAAAGACTTTACAGAGATGAAGAAACGTTTTTGGAAAGAGACTGTTTATATCATACATTGACAGATGGGTTGGATTTTGATCCACTTTTTTTCACTCAAGGTGAAACCACCAACTTGATTACTGAAGTGTAAAACTGCTTAACCCTGGTGCCTCCAAGCATCCAGTGGAATTTCTTTTACTGAATATAGACTCTTATTATTTTGTACTAAAAATGTCTTAGTCTACATTTGCAGTGAGTATTAACTTGTAAATTCCTTCCAATCTTTTTAGAGATAAAGTTGGATTTAAAATTATAAATAACATAGTAGTCTATTATTATCCTAGATATTTTCTTTTACGTTCAAATCAAAATTTCTTTTGCTTTTGAGATACATACACTTATCTTGGATCAAACTATCTCAATCATTACCACTTAAAAATTTCTTTTGTCCCTTGTACTACAATACAACTTGCTGGTCTGGACCAAGAGACCACGTTAAGGAAAAAGAGAAATTCCAAAGAAATTCAAACAGGACTACAATATAAACAGTTAAAAATAAGTTTTAAAGGATGCTTCAAAAGAAATACACAATACAAGTAATGTAGTTTGTGTCCCTTTAATAAACACACTTGCATAGTTATATTACAATTTTGTAAAAATGAAAACGAATGACCTCATGCCAAGCGTGCCCAGCATTTGCACAATCTCAATACCTTTAATACTATAGTTTTCAAGACGCACAAAATAAAAATTTAAGGCAAAAAAACAGCACTTTGCAACAATTTAATAATTTATTACATTACAGTAGCATCACAGCAGCATCCAATAATGCCACTATAGGCAAAAATCTCTCAGTCTTTCCGTTAGAGAGTCTATTTACAAGAATTTATAACTTGGTAAAATTCATCCTAAGAAAACTTGGCAAATAAAGCTTTGGACTACAATTGGCATTTCTTTCTCTCCTTTTCCTTCCCCTACTTTATTTTAAACTATCAGAATTCATATTATATTTTAAAACACTAATGTAGCAGTTATACTGTTTTAATAGCTGTATTATTTTAAAATGACTCCCTAGGATAAAGTTTTAGAGGAAACTATACAACAGGTAGGATTGACTTAGATTTTCAAATTTTCTAAAAAAAAATCAGCTTTGGTCTTAGAACTGATTTTTTCATTGCTGGAAAACCCATCAGGTTTAATCACATACTGTAGAAATGATTACAACATACTGCAATTTTTAAATAAACAGGTATTTTGATTCTTCACCTCCTACAGGGTTCAGATTTGCTCAGTTGTGCTCCCATTTTTAAAATTCTATGTTCCTGATAAACTCCTTCTAATGTCTCTTTCTAAGTAAACTGAAGCTGCCTCTTATACTGAATGAGGAAGAGAGCAAACATGTGGCTGAATATGAGGTATTGCAAAGGATTGCATGCTCGTTTAAGGACAAGTTATTATTATATGTCATACCATTTCCTTTACTTTTTGCTTCCTGTCAAATATATGACAAAATATCTAAACAGAGAGAGGTATTTCTGTAAATACAGTAAATTTATTTCCCAGACAGACACTCAGTTTAAATATGCCATTATAAGACTCAGTCCATAGTACCTGATGAATATATTCTTTTCATATTGATTTACAGACACTAGTCTCTACCAGAATGTCCTTCTTTATAGTTATCAGTGTAAAAGTGAAGCAATTTGAGCTACAAAGATACCTTTGAAATAATTTATCAGTGTATTAAATAAGCCCAAATTCAAAATTATAAAGAGAGAATGTTATACTATACCATGTGATTAATTAAGTGGTCTTATTTCTAACCTCAGGGTTTAAGGTGGATTTAAAGTAACTGCCCTGAATTTGAACCCAACTAACATGTTCAGAAAATAAAAGGCAAGACCAAGTAACCCGTACAATTTATAGAAGATCAGCTGAATTTACAAGGACCCAGTCTTTACACTGTACCCTTTAGTGACTGCAGGCAAATCTGTTATGCCACCTGTAAAATAATATTATTGCTTTCCATTTAATGTCATATTTTATAAAAGTATCATGATGATGCCAAATGCTAAAAGTTGAGGTGGTCTAGTAACTAGAAATCCCTGCCTCAGGGAGCATACATGCCTGTTACCATACATCCCAACGATGTGAAGTATTCTGGAACACAGACATTTAAATTTTGTGAAGTTCTAACTAAACGGTTGATTCTTCCTCAAGTGTTGTAAAGTTATGATTTAGGCAACATATCACTAAAATCATTCATTCATAATGTATAGGCACATTAACACAAATATTGCACAAAATATGCCTCAGAGATATAAAAACACATTTCACTCTTCTTAAAGAACTCTGTGAGGAAATAAGACTCTGTGATTGTATGTACACTTTTCCTGATAATACTTGGACATTCAGAAACAGTAGATTGCACTGCAGTTTGTAAACAGTTTAAATTGCATAATCTTCTCTGATTTTCAAATATGATTTAATACTACCCACTAAAAGTCAACTAAGTACTCTCACATTTATAATAATGTTTTACTATCCTTGCAGTTTTCGGCTCAAGGAAAAGAAATAAAGTCCTATGCCAAAGTTACCAATGTGGTTGAAGAATAGATATTAGGTAGAGAATTCTGAATGGTACAATCAGTTCTGTAGCCACAAAGCAGCTTCATGGACACAGAGGAATGCCAGCTCCCATGCAGCTTTCCTTCACTCTAATTCATTCTCAACTAGATAGAGACTGTCTGCCTGCTTCAAGGGCATTTAAACTCTTCAAGCATTCCTTATGATCTTTACTAAATACATTAAGAAGAAAGTCAACCAGTGCCCCTTTGTGACCTGGGATATGGAGTCACCTCATTAAGATAGATAACATGAATTTCTGACTTTAAAATGTATAGATATAAATTCTCTGCCTAAGGTAGGGAAAGTTTCATATCTTATAGTCAATGATGGGAGCCTTTCATTCCTCAAAAATAATCCATTTTTAGGTAATCAGTAAAGAAGTAACAACTGACTGCTGCAGCACATTAGCAGGATCTTCCTGAGCCCAGAGACCCCAGTGGACTCCCACGGTACAGGGCTCATCCTGGGACAGCCGCAACAGATAAACCCACCCTGCTCTGCACATATGGCTGGGCAGGGCAGGCCACTTCCCTCTTCTATGAGGTAGGAAGAGCTCCCCCAAAGTGTCATCACTCCCACACCAAAATACACAGAAAACAGAGAAAAGGATATTTCCAATTCTTGGCCTTTTAACAAAGTTCAATATTGGTACTTATAGTGGCATATTAGAAAGTAATAGAGGAAACAGTGCCTATTGGGGGACAAATCGAATATTGAACCAATTAAGAGCTCACTGTGATTAGGATTAGGTCAAACGTAACAGCAAAACATAAGCAGTTCTGAATTCTGTAATGAATATACATGTTGCAGTAACATTAGAAAAGCATGGCAGCCCATTCCAAACCAGCAAGAACAGTTTGTGCAAATAGTGGGTCTTTGTGTGTTTGAACTCCCACCATGTAAGGGCAAACTCAGTATGCATGCTAATGACCTACAATTACCAAATTAAAAAAGGAGAAAAATGCTAAAGGATGCCAGAGTGAACAGCAGGGAAAGCCACACAAAGACCCACTATCCTTTAACTTGTTACAAATAAAATTTAACTGTAAATTAGAAACACAGAGAAATAACCACAAGTGGCTCTAACATTTGAGGACGAAGCTAAGGAATTGTGTAGGAGATATTTGATCAGGGCTGCCTGCCCTGTCTCCACGCTAGAGTCAAACTTGGATAGTGGGTCTCTGGGGTGCTTTCACACTGGAAGACAACACTGGGTCCTATAAAAAGAAAAATGAGGGATAAAATGAACATAAAGCAAATCAAGTGGGTGAGAAAAATTCTACTGATTACATGCAACATCAACAAATTTGAACTACTAAAATTCTCAACCTTTAGAAAATATCCTAACTACCTAGTAAAATGAAATTTATAAAGGCTTGAGAAACACACATGATAGTCTAAAACTTAACTAGTTTTCACTGACTCATATACTCCTGGCTGTTCTTCCTTTAGAACAGTTTCATTTTTTTCTTATATTTATTATAAAAGACTTAAAAGGGAAAAATATGTTCCATCATTGGAAAATAAGATAACAACAAAACATTTGGAACATGATCACTTAAAAAAGTCAAATGCACTGACAAACCAGAATGCCTCCAAGGATCACTTAGCGCAAGATCTTCCAGACCTAGTGGGTCTGAAAAGTACCTTCCTCTCTCAGGTCCAGGAAAGACACCTCGGGTATGTTTATTAACCAGACAAACTGGCAAGCTCTGAAAACTGCCAAACCATCAGCAGAATTTAAAAATAGTCTTTCATTTAAGTAATCCAAGTTTTATAATTTTCCTTACTACCTCTTCTGAAACCCTGAGGTATTTTTAGGAATATTCAAAGCATAAAAAACTGGACTCCACGTCCAGACTGGGAAATTCAGCTGCTCTATCTAAAGGATGGTCTTCTCCCCAAATCACGCTGATCTTTATAAGCTCTAAAGTGAAAATAATGCACTAATAATTTAAAATGATAGATACAGTAAAAAGTAAATTCATAATACTTGCACTTAATTGTAAACACAGCTCAGCTTTGACTGGGTTACCATTTATATGTTCTTAGAAGCTAAGTTAAAATGAAAGGCTAAAGCTTTTAGATAATTTCACAAGAATGATAAAAACACAAATCATGATGTATTTTATTAAGAAGGACAAAAAGATCAAAAGGGTGAGGAAAGGTGACCTCTGTTTTATGAAGCTAAAAAAAATATTTCCAAGTACTGTTTATTCTCTAATGCTACATTTACCGTCAAGTGTAAGAAAGGTTAGGTAACTATCAAGAGATAATTTTATGTAATACCAAATCGTATACACTGAGATATGGATCCCTGCAGTAAAAGTAGTAAAACAGATCTTAATTCATATATCTCTGTGGCATGAGTTACCTACCTTAAAAAAATCACCTAATGAGATTTTTGCAAGCACTTTATTTGTAAAATAAATGTTATAATTTTCTTCTAACCTAGGTGATGCGTAATAACATGGGGAATAAGGTTGCAAAATTAATAGCACCTGTACACTACAAGGGTCATTCTGCACAGCTGAATACACTAACTGCCAAGCTAGTCTCTACTCTCTCCGAAGCTGAAAAAGGCTGGTGTAAAGAGAAGCCGCAGTATAGACTGCTATCATACCAAGGAACTCATGAAAGAACTAGAACTTTTTTTCAGATAAAGTCTAACAGTAAGGTCTGAAGCTAGGAAAAAAGAATTTGAAAAAAAGCAATATAACTTTTGATTTTGTGGAAGTTTTATTATATTTTCTTTCTCTAAACATTAATAAACATTCCCTGAGAGTGCTCAGTTTAAGATTCTGGTTGAGAAAAGGAAGGAATGCAGTGCTGTCTGCTAAAGCTGATGCACTAGTAAGAAGCAAACAGTTGGATATTACTCACACTGCTGACTTGGATCTGCATCTGTCGTCATCTTAACGTAGTTCGAAGGGAAGAGACCAGTCACCCCACTGATTTCTCCTTGCCACCAGTCAGGATCATCCTTGTTTAAAACATTAATAAGCTGTCCCTTGGAGAAACTGAGCTCATCCTCGTTGTTTGCTGTGTAGTCATACATGGCGATCACCTGACATACTACCAGCGAAAGGACAACAAAGCAACGAGTCAAATTGAGTAATTCTTCCTATTAGCATCATATGTTAAAATTCTGCTAACATTTCCCTCTAGCTGTTCTCTCCCACCCTCCTTCCTCTAGTCCCTGTTTCACAAAAGCAAGAATTTCCCAAATGTAGTTTGGAAATCCAAGCGACTGCTTTGAAGTATGATGGTAGAGCAATTAAACAATTTCAAGGAGTGATGTAGTTCAAGCATCACTGAACAGCTGGCTGTTTCTAACAGAACTTTTTAGAAAGGAAGTTCTCACAGAGGTAAAGAAAGAACAAATTTTAAAATATTTTTCAAATAATTGGCTAATCTAAGAAATGCCGAGTTAAAAAAAAAAAAAAAAAGCTTCCTAAGATGAAACACAAGTTAACCCATTTCCATACCAGGATGAAAGGCAGGTGTAGTTCTTTCACTACTTGGACCCAAAAGTTTAACATGGCTGGCAGGAAACCATCCTTTCTGTCGCTTTTTCCCTCTGGCCTATGAAATTAGCAAAAAAGAACACAAAAAATGAGACTAAAGACAATTACTGAGACATAAACTAAAAATAAGAAAATCCAAACTGTGTAGTAAAGAATTTAACCTTGCCCAAAGGGAGGCCTGGCCTTTGCCTATGGCTCCTGGAAGGTAATCTCAACCTTTGAAATGTCTTGACTGTTAAAAGAGTGTCTCAGTTTATATGGGGGGGGGGGGGCTTAACGATGCAGGAGAGCCTAATAATGTGATTAATGGTGGGCCCTCTGGGTCATAATATGAACACAACCTCTGGAGGGACTGGAGACTGAGTTCAGGCATGCGAACAATCAGCCGTGTCTGCTTGATGGGGTTTCAATAAGCACACTGGAACCCAAGGCTCACGTGAGCTGCTGCTTGGCAATACTCCATGTGTACTGTTGCCAGGAGATTCAATGCTGCCCATGACCCCATGGGGAGAGAACAATGGGAAGCTCTGTGTTAGGAACCCTCCTGAACTCCGACCCATACATCTCTTCCCTTGGCTAATTTTAATCTAAATCCTTTTGCTGTAATAAATCGTAACCATGAGTATAACAGCTTTCAGTGAGTCCTGTGAGTTTTTATGGGAAATTACTGAATCTGGCAGTGGTCTTAGGTACCTCCAAACTTACAATATGTGTTAGGAGGGAGGGTATCTTGAGAACACTTGAATTCTGCACCGGCCTTTGAGGTGAATATTAAACAACTGGAAGATTCAATATGCATCTCAACACTATTTGTAGAAGTCTATTTGGAGATTGTTCAGTCTCAAAGTTCTCTGCATACTTCGCACAAATAATATTCATAAACTAAAAAGACCTTTCTAATGTTCTCCTAATAAGTAAATACTCTTGGAGCTTTGTTAATAATCAATCAAACTAATTATTAATTATTAATCAGTCAAATAAGACAAATTAAATTTTTATTAATCTGATGTTTCTAATGAGCAGGCATTACTTTTATAATAAAATTAACAAATGTTATTCAAAAGTTATTACCTGTAATTCCCCTTGCCACCACCCACTTGTGTTTTTCTTTAGAATTAGTATTAACTGTCCTGGTGCGAGGCTAAGCTGTTCAGAACCAGAAGCCGCATATGCTGACGTTACTTGAGCAATCTCTGAAAAGAAGAAAAACAAGGGACTATGAATTCAATACCATTAAACACCCTAGTAGTTCGTCCACTTCATCATGATACATATACCAGGTTTCTTTAAGAAGAAATATAAGAGACTATGAATTCAAGATTGTTAAACACTTTGGTAGTTTGTCATCTTCATCATGATACATACCAGGTTTCTTGTTTGATGTTCCAGATTTGCTAGCACTCCCAAAACCCTATAAGGAAACGATACACTGTTTTATCATTTTTCAACAATCCAGGGTTAAAAGTACACAGGCTATTAGGAACTAGAGATTTCTAATTCCCAGGGTCCTCATTTCTTTAGAATAAGGGCAAAATAATGATTACCCTTATACTGATCAAATAAGTTAAGAATCCAATACTTATAGGGAGATCTGATTCTGACAGAATACATTTTATGTAAGTAGCTGATGTTGGCAACTCAACAGTAACAGCTCGTTTTCTGAATCTTTTCTGAATATTAGATATTAATACAAATACATTTCATTTCATCGTTGGGGGAGTCAGGATTAATGCCCACCACATATAACACTTGTGCTCTGGGTATGTTAAGGCATATGTGAGTTTTGCTCCTGCTACATATAAGATAATGCTTTTATTTTTGTTTGCCATGTTCCTCCTGAACCTGACCTAAGAACAAAGACTGCATACCAGCAACTATGACCTGTTTGACTTTACAGGATAAGCTGGGCCAATCACATTCCTTACTTTTAGGAATTGTTATTTGTAGACGTTTTAATGATGGTCATTCTGTCAGGTGGTACTTCGCTGTACTTTTGAATTTGCATTTCTCTAGTAAGTAGTGATGTTGAGCAGTTTTTCATGTGCCTATTGGTCATCTGTATTACTTCTATGGAGAAATGTCTATTTAAGTCTTCCCCCAATTTTCAGTTGGGTTTTTTTGTTTTGGTGTTGTTGAGTTGTATAAGCTGTTTGTGTATTTTGGAAATTAAGCCCTTGTCAGTTACATCATTTGCAACTATTTTCTCCCATTCTGTAGGTTGTCTTTTCATTTTGTTTATGGTTTCCTTTACTATACAAAAACTTGTAAGTTTGATTAGGTCCCATTTGTTTATTTTTTGTTTTTATTTGTATTGCCCTGGGAGACTGACTAAAGAAAACAGTGGTATGATTTACATCGGAGAATGTTTTGCCTGTGATCTCTTCTAGGTGTTTTATGGTGCCATGTCTTATGTTTAAGTCTTTAAGCCACAAATGCAATTTTTAAAATATTATATAATGAAATGTAGCAATACAGGGAATACTTGTATAACTCAGTGATTCAGTATTTGCCAAGTGATCAATGAATGATGTCATCACACTCAGTATGCAAAACAGACTGGTGAATTTTAATGTAACAATAAGGAATGTTCATCACTGATTTGGCTTCAGATTCTGCATTGCAAGTAATCTACAAGAATTTAGTACTTGTCAAGTTTTGGTACAGCAGTGTCAAAGAATATCCACAGGTATCCGAACATGTTATTAAAATACTTTCGTTATCGCTCATATTTGTGTGAGGTTGAATTTTCTTCAACTACTTCAACCAAACGTTTTCATTAAACGTTTCTGAAGATAGAGAAGTACATATGTGTTTTCCATTAAAAGCAAGTTATTTAAGTCATCATATAATGGGTTTAATTTTGTTATTTCAAAATGGGTTAGTAAATTTTTTAAAATTTCAGTCTTAATTTCTAATATGGGAAATATTGCTAGATATAATCCATATATTTTCAGAAACTTTGGAGTCCTCAATAACTTTTAGAACGTGCAAAGTTCCTGAAATCAAAAAGTCTGAGAACTGCTGCTAGTGGTAGGAGAAAGGCAGCAGGAACTCTAAGAGTGGGCTGGGTCATAATAAAAGATGTACAGATTCCTTTTAAGCCTTCCTGGATCCAAACCATTCCCTAACTTCAGTTATCATGAGGCCTGGCCCTATCTATGGCTCTTGTTCTTGGAATTTCATAAAATCATTTCTCCTTTGTCTAACAGGATCTCTGTGATAAACTATATTTTACTGGAGTTACCTTAAATGGTCTCCTTGTAACCAAAGCAGCCCAAGCAAAACCATATGTAAGCATCCTTTATAAATATGAACCTTAAGCAACAGGAATGGAATGATTCTGTTTCTATACTAAAGTAACTCTACCTCCTGATCTTTTGGTTTGACATAATTTGATGGAAAAATTCCAGTTCTGTCTCCAATACTTCCTGTCCACCATTCTCCATCTTTCTGGGTCACCAATATTTCTTCACCTTCAGTGAAAGTCAAATCTCCAGGTTCTACACTTGAATATGAATAAAGTGCAATATACTCTGTATGGAATAAAGAAAAAGGAAACTAATTTTGGTTATAAGATTACAGAAGTAAAAAAAAAAAAAGTGTTAATTTCCAAGATTTTGAGTATATTTGCTGTAAAAGACCTTGTGACTTAAGGAAACCTAATGTAAAGAGATGTTAAGGTAGAAAGTAGAACGAAGTAATTACTTAGTAATTACTGGAAAAAGACTGGGGCTCCCCAGGTGGTGCTAGTGGTAAAGAAACCGCTGGCCAGTGCAGGAACTGTAAGAGACACAGGTTCGATCCCTTAATCAGGAAGATTCCTGGAGAAGGAAATTGCAACCTACTCCAGTATTCTTGCCTGGAGAATGACATGGACCGAGGCGGCTGGTGGGCTACAGTCCATGGGACCACAGAGTCAGACACAACTGAAGCGACTTAGGATGGATGGAAAGCTTTATCACAGGTTTCTTTTTTCCCACTGTATCATCATCATTATCATCATCATGTCACAGAGAATAACCCCAAAGCTACAAATACATATCAGTATCTCTACAGGGTCAAGACATGAAAAGTTTTTTTAACCTTCTTACATATAGTTTAATCTCTTAAATTCTTTTCTCTCTAATTCTTTTATACACAGTTATGCAAGTGCCTACTCTTCAGCTGACATCAGTATGAGAGGCCAGTTTCCATCACAATGGTCCAGCTCCTAGCACGGTGCTTGGCATGGAATAGATGCTCCATAAATATTTGTTAATGAATAACCTTAAGAGAACTATCTAAGTTTTTATATGTATTTGTTGACATGAAATTTGATCTGCAGATCATAAACTGAAGATGACCAGAACCATCATACAAAAACTATTTACTATCCACATTCCCATACTATTCAATTTAGCTGACTCAATAAAACAAAAAATGACTGCAAGGTTAAGGTATGTTGTAACAAGTGAGGTTCTTTTCAAAATGCTCCTCACCACTTTCCTAGCATCATTCCACTGCCTTTATTCCACAGTAAACCTCCGGCTCTACGCTTGCTGGTAACTCGAGTTCCCTAGAACCTCCCTGGTGGCTAAGGTGGTAAAGCGTCTGTCTACAATGAGGGAGACCTGGGTTTGATCCCTGGGTCGGGAAGATTCCCTTGGAGACGGAAATGGCAATCCACTCCAGTACTATTGCCTGGAAAATCCCATGGACAGAGGAGCCTGGTAGGCTACAGTCCATGGGGTCACAAAGAGTCGGACACAACTGAACAACTTCACTTTCCTTTCCTTTCCTAACCTTTCACAGCTGAGCCTTGGCTCACGTCTTTCTCTCTGTCCACCAAGCCTTCTTTTCCTTCATCACTAAGCAAGACCCTACTCATTGTTTAAGGTGATTCAATGTGGCCACCTCTGTGGGTTCATAGGTCCTACTCAAAATTGTGTTTTCATTTAGAATTTATTACAACTATATGCCTATCCTTCCCGTTCTGCTGTTAGCACCTGGGAAACTGTTTTATTTATCCTTGTATATTATGAATAAAACACAAATCTAGGCTCTAGCATAGAATCTCTAATGTAGTAGATAATGAATAAACTGTTTAACTTACTATTAAACTGATTTTCTTGAGCAATATAAACAAAATGTAAACTATTCAACTAGTTTTACAATGCATATATACAATTCATTTATAAACCTATATAACTATTACATAAAAACACTGTCTGAAATAAGGGTAGACATTTTTCAACACATTTTCAAAATTAAGATAGTCAAACCACCCAACCACCCAAGGGGCAACAAAAATTTCTTTGTAATATTTATGATTAAAGTATATCTTGATTTCAAATCCTACTTAATGATTTATGTGGCATACTGTAATTAAAATGAAATTCAGCAAATTCCCTGGTGGGCCAGTTGTTAGGACTCCATGCTCTCACTGCCAAGGGCCTGGGTTCAATCCTTGGTCAGGGAACTAAAACTCCCACAAGCTGCACAGTGTGGCTAAAAAAAAAGGCAATTCATAAACAATTAAAAGTATTAAAATTTCCTTATATTTTAAACATCTATAATATATAATAAAAGGAAAACAAAAAATTTTATGCTATTTCATTGCCACACTTATCTATTTATTTATTGAGGTCATGGTAGAGAGGTCTGACAGAATGTGGCCCACTGGAGAAGGGAATGGCAAACCACTTCAGTATTCTTGCCTTGAGAACCCCATGAACAATATGAAAAGGCAAAAAGATAGGACACTGAAAGATGAACTCCGCAGGTTGGTAGGTGCCCAATATGCTACTGGGAGCTGACTCATTTGAAAACACCCTGATGCTGGGAAAGATTGAGGGCAGGAGGAAAAGAGGACGACAGAGGATGAGATGGTTGGATGGCATCACTGACTCAATGGATATGAGTTTGGATAGACTTGGGGAGTTGGTGATGGACAGGGAGGCCTGGCGTGCTGTGGTTCATGGGGTAGCGAAGGGTGGGACACGACTGAATGACTGAACTGAAATGATATGAACTGTTATAGTACTGATTTTTTTAAAGTGTCAAGTATTTTCAGTCATGTATTTTCTATCTCCTAAATATTCATGTGAAATAGAGTGGCAGCAGGTTTCTCCTAATTTCACTTTAACACTGAAGACACAAAAGCAATAAGAGTAACAACTGTGGGAAGTCAGTTATATAATCAGTCAGTAGCTAATTTGACCTCCATCTAATTTACAAATTAACAAAAGCTCACCTTCTCCCGCTGTACAGGCTGCAGAGGTAGGTTTCTTGTTTACAGATGCATACAAAGCTTCTGGTCTGCCAAATAAACACACAAAACAGATAAAAACAATAATAATATGATAAAAAAGGTATCATCACATAAATAAAAAAGAAAGATGGTTTGATGAAGACAGCAGGTTTTTAGCAGTGTGCTCTTTTAAGGGCTAAAATTAACTGAAATATTGTCTCAGTACACAAGCTAGAAATACGCTCACATACAAAATCTTAGTGGATTATAAACTGCCTACTTACAAACTATTAAATTTTAAAAATCTATTTAAGTAATTTCAATATGATTTATAAATAGTTCTTCAAATGTGAGCTATTTTGCTTTTCTAAATCTAAAAGACATTAGGCACTGGTAAATGGGCAGTTATTTGGTGAAGCACATATGGGGCTGGATTTGGTTAGAAAAAAATAAGGGCAATTATAAATTTTACTACTTGTTTAGAGCACAGTACATTTAAAAATATATACAAATAACAGCACTTTATTTTTACATTTGGGAACATATATAACTTTTATTTTCAATTTAACCCAGGAAACTGTTCTAGAAAATCTAGAAAACTGTGGCAGTAAGAACTATACATCTGTATATATATCAGGGGTCCCCAATTATGTGACTAAATTGTATAGTGAAGCAGTTTTCAGGTTAAAAGTGGACTCTTACTACAACTCATGGGCACACCAAACGGACTGCCTGGCTGAATTCTCCATTACTGCAGGTTTTCAAGTTGCATGCCTTATCTGTTAGAAAGGATCAGTAATCGAATGAAAAGATAGAAGAAATGTCTTTTTAAGCATTTAAACTTAACCTGTTTGTGTTTATGTGTTCCTTCTCTGTAAAGCGTTATGGAGCTTAAATAAGATAATTACCATGAAGGGTCTAGCATAGTGCCAGCCCACACATCAGCTATTACTGTTGCTGCTGCTATCACACACTCTAGAATTCCATGTCAGTTTGAAAAGCAAATGTCTTCTGACATTTGAACTAAAAATTAATGTACAGAACCTTAGCACTGAAAGAATTTTTAAAGATTTTTTAGTAATTTTCATTCAATCAATGAAAAAACTCGAGACCAAGAAGGCTTACCCCATACAGTCTAGCAAAAATAGTAGAATCAGAACTCAAAGATCTTAATTTCCAATAACCCCATTCCTTTTCAATAAATCATTTTGCTTTTCTTTTTAGACCAACTTCCACATAAAACACAAGTGATAATTACCCACAGCTACATTAGAGTACTTGGTTCTTGGTAGTAAAGATGTTTGATGACCTGACTCCCCTAGAGACTGGGAAATAAAGACAAGAGACCCCATCTGGTTTTGTTTTTTGTTCATGCAAAAGAAAGTGTGTTCTTTCATTAGCTCCTCTCTTCACTAAGCAAGTATGAGTGAGCAGCTACTAGGCATTAAGATCACACTGCTGCTGCTGCTAAGTCACTTCAGTCGTGTTCGACTCTGTGCGACCCCAGAGACGGCAGCCCTAGGTGTCAAAAATCTAAAAAGCGAACAAAAAAGACATGAATCCCACCTCCTGGAGCTTATGACCTAATAAGGAATACAGGTAAGAAGGGAAATAGCAACAACACAGTGTGTCATGAGCACCAAGAACGGTGACCTGCAAGCAACTGTGGAGATCCAGAGATGGGAGAGGCAGAGGCGAGGCCCTCAGTAAAGATTTATCTAAATATTGACAGTTTACAGTAAACAACAAGGGAGAAAGCTCCAAAGGAAATGAAAAATAACTTCTCTAACTGACCTGCTGGTACAAAGAAAGCAAACGATCTAAAATTTTAAGCACTTCGAAAACTTTAGGAATCTGAAATAACTAGAATAAAAGATATTCTAAGACTGGTACAGATACCTTATGGATGATTTTGTTTCACTCTAAGGAATCACCGTTCTGATATTCAGACTGAAGTTTAAACTTCTAATTTCCCTGCACAGCCAGTTGGGCTGTGGCTGACTCATCAGTGAAACTGGCAACATCCACATCTCATGGAAACACACAAAACTAAGTGCTTACTCTTCCCGCTTAACTTCACTCCCAGGGATGACTCTGACGTAAGATTTCGGAAACCATCCTCTTCCTCCGTGAACCTCCCCAAACCACCAATTTTCTTGCTGCTCCAAGACAGTAATGATATCATGTTTTGAGAAGTTCAAGTGGTTTTCCTTCTTTGCCGTCCAAGAACAAAGGGCCTGTGCTTTCAGGTTTTCCACAACCTGTCCCTGTGAAGACAAAACCACAAAATCAAAAACACAGAAAACAACGACAACTGTGATTTCTGTTTCCTAGGATATAACACACTTACTGCTCTAACAGCAGACTGGTTTGGTATGGCAGTGAGTTATTATCAATGATGACTAAGATAATCTTAATCTACTAACTGATTAAAATTATATTAGACAGACAACCATCTGAATAGCCTTCTATGAATTTAAAGACCCAACACTTACCATTCAAGGAGACACCTTGGCATTAAGCACCATGGGTATGGAAGGCAAACCCTGTACTGAAGAAATGTACTCATAGACCCCCTAAGTATGTATCACATAACAAATGAAAAGGGAAATCCTTTCTTTCCTCACTTCCAAGTCTCCGCATTGCAGTGGGTCCAGTTTATTCCACTAGGAATGGAGATGCAGCTGTGCTCGACCTTCCTCCACTTTTGTTTTCTTCTTATAACTTCTTCATATTCTGATTTCTCCTTTCTTTTCTTCTCTCAGAGGAAGGAGTGTTTCTGTTTTGTTGATAAGGCTAACCCCTCTACCTGGGCTCTAAACTTTCTACCAGGCCCTCCATCTTCTAAAATATTTTGTAATGTTGTGAATTCTCTCTTTTGAATCTTTAATTTCTTTACTTCTCTACTTAATTCTACTTCTAACTTTCTTAAAGAAACAGAAATCTTGCACTTGCTTTCTAATTTCACTCCTCAGTCCATTCTAATTTAGGTTCTGCAACCATTGTAATACTGAACTTCTTGACAAGATCATTGATAACTTCAGAGCCAAAAGCTTCTTCAAACCCATACTTTCCCTGATCTCTGATTGGTGGTGACATCACTGAAATCCCTCCAGTTTCCTGAAGCTCACTGTCTGGTGAGTGATGGCTCCTCTTTGGTCCAGCCTCTTTCTCTTCCTGTTTCACATGATTTCTCTTAAAATCTTATTTACGCCTGCTGCTGCTGCTGCTAAGTCGCTTCAGTTGTATCCAACTCTGTGCGACCCCATAGACGGCAGCCCATCAGGCTCCCCCATCCCTGGGATTCTCCAGGCAAGAACACTGGAGTAGGTTGCCATTTCCTTCTCCAATGCATGAAAGTGAAAAATGAAAGTGAAGTCGCTCAGTCATGTCCGACCCTCAGCGACCCCACGGACTGCAGCCTTCCAGGCTGCTCCGTCCATGGGATTTTCCAGGCAGGACTTCTCAAATCTGTATCTTTTCAAATTTATATACTTTTATTTACTTATTTCTGGCTGGGCAGGGTCTTCATTGCTGCTCAGGCTTTTCTCTCGCTGCAGGGAGTGGGGGCTACTCTCTAGCTGTGGCGCTCAGGCTTCTTGCTGCAGTGGCTTCTCCTGTTTCAGAGCACAGGTTCTAGGGTGCGCGGGTTCAGAAGGTGAAGCTCGTGGGCTCGAGAGTACAGGCTCAGTAGTTGTAGTGCACAGGCTTAGTTGCTCTGTGGCATGTGGGATCTTCTGGATCAGGGGTCAAACTCATGTCTCCTGCATTACCAGGTGTATTCTTTACCACTGAGCTACCAGAGACGCCCTCAAATCTATATTTTAACTGTAACTTTATCTTTTGACCTCTAGACTTGTAAATCAAGCTGCCTGCTGGGCCTGGCCTTCATGCTTAGGTATACAAATACCTAAGTGATACATCTGAAATGTAATCACTTTTAGAACTCACCAAACCCATTCCTCCTACACTGTACAATACCACCATCCTCTCAGTCACTTGAGCTAAAGACCCTGAAGAGGTATCTTTAACTGCAACTTCTTCCTCATTCCTCCTGTTCGATGGATTGCCAAATTTGGGTTGACTGATACTTTTTTAAGTCCCTCCCCTCTTCTGTATATTTTCGCTACTGTGACACTGGTTCACAGCATCACCTGTTACTACTGTAATATCCCACCCTTTGGTGGTCTCCTCCCTTTGCTTCCTTCTACCAATCTGGCCTCTATATGACTGCCAGAGTTCTCTCTCTAAAATATACAACTCAACTCTCCTTTTGAAAACCTTCACGGGCTTTCCACTGGTAGCTCAGACGGTAAAGAATCCGCCTGCAATGCGGGAGACCTAGGTTTGATCACTGGGTTGGGAAGATCTCCTGGAGAAGGGAACAGCTACCCACTCCAGTATTCTGGCCTGGAAAATTCCATGGACAGAAGGGCCTGGCAAGCTATAGACCATGGGGTCGCAAACAGTCAGACACGACTGAGCAACGTTCACATGGACTTTCCACTGCCAGCTGCTTAGCATGGCATTAAATGCTTCACAAATAAATCTCAACCTCTCTCTCCAACTACATTTTAACCCTTTCTTTATGAATCTGGTAATCTAGCCACACTATAAACAATACTTGTTTCCTATGAACTCCTGTGTTAACATGCCTCAGTGACTTTCCCCAAATTGTTCATTCATAGGAGTAACTTTCCTTCTCTGTTAAAAGCTTGCTCATTTTTGAGGGTTCTACTGAAATGCCTTAACTATTGTGAAGCCTGCTCTGATTCCCACTGGTCGAACTGAAATACTCTCTCTGCTACCCTTCAGGATTTCATAAAATACCTTTATTACAACACTTCTCATACAGTTATTTATTTGTGTCTTCAGAATTTTCTTTCATTAAATTTCTAGCACAGAATAAATGCCTAGGACCTATGGTCACACAATAAACATTTTTTGAGTAAGGTGAAATCTGCAGGACTCTATTCTGAAAAAGTCTGCAATTTCTTTTTAATAATGTTAATGTAACAATGGGCTTCCCTCATAGCTCAGTCTGTAAAGAATCTGCCTGCAATGCAGGAGACCTGGGTTCCATTCCTGGGTCGGGAAGACTCCCTGGAGAAGGAAATGGCAACCCACTCCAGTATTCTTGCCTGGAAAATCCCATGGACAGAGGAGCCTGGCAGGCGTCCATTGGGTTGCAAGAGTCTGACATGACTTAGCGACTAAACCACCGGCAATGTAAATGCTTGCATCTTGGTTACATCTAAACCAGAGGCTAAATACACATACAATACAGTTCTCACACAATGACTTAATTAAGGAAAATTACAAACAAACAAAAATCCCCCCAAGCCCACAGCTCTTCTTATAATAATTACAAATGAAGAATATAATCAAATTTGTAACAATGATATTTTGAGTTTAGAAACCTTAGCTGGTAGGAACTTGTTACTAAGAGAATAAGTTGTTGCTGCTGCTGCTAAGTCGCTTCAGTCGTGTCCAACTCTGTGCGACCCCACAGATGGCAACCAACCAGGCTCCCCCGTCCCTGGGATTCTCCAGGGAAGAACACTGGAGTGGGCTGCCATTTCCTTCTCCAAAGCATGAAAGTGAAAAGTGAAAGTGAAGTCGCTCAGTCGTGTCCTACCCTTAGCGACCCCATGGACTGCAGCCTACCAGGCTCCTCCGCCCATGGGATTTTCCAGGCAAGAGTAGTGGAGTGGGATGCCATTGCCTTCTCCATAAATTGTTGAGAAACCCCTAATAATTTCTTCAACTTTGTATCACACATGAATGGTTAAGAACCGAAACTAAATGCTACAAACTGGTAAATGAATCAATGAAGCCTTTGTGCAAAAATCTTCATTCTATTTTATATGAAGCAGGAGCAATGTTAAAGAATAAAACACACAAAAATGAAATATACAAACCTGTCCATGAATCGGTGATACAGACACAGGGGACACAGTGCGAGTAAAAGCTGATTTTTTCTGCCATGATGAGTTAACACTTAGGTTTGAAAAAGATACATTTTGATAATCAGTCACAGATGCTGGTTGGTTTGAAGAAAGTGATCTATAAATATAACAATATGATGTAAGTATACTTAATTATTTAGAATCTAATGAAGTACTACCAATTTATCTACTCATATATATAATATACATAGTGCTTAAACACAATAAAAAAAAACATGACCTATGTTTTTATTTACTAAACTTCAGTATTAAATTTGGAATAAAAGGTACTCTGACAGAGTCCAGTACAGATTACAATATGATTAAATATCAGGTTGACACAAATACATATTAGGGATTCAAACATGTGCAGCAACATATAAATTCCGTTATTAGCTAAAAACTTACTCAGAAGTTGAGGTAGCAGATACTGTAGGAGGAAGTAAGGCCTTCTTAGGAGACACAGATTTTTCACTTGATGTCACTTTTTCTACATAATTGCATGGAAACCAGCCAAAATTTCCTTGAAAACCACCATAAAGCCAACCAGGTTCTCCTACAGTTTTTTCGTCAACCTATGGAAACAAAAAGCAGCAGCAGCAGTGGTTGGAAAACCACATATTTGCAAAGAGAAGAGACGCAGGACACTGTCCAGCAGCCTAATTTTCAGAATCAAGGCCATCTAACTACATGGTTAAAGGATTTTCTACAATAGGTTACTACCTCTAACAATTGACAAGGTGCCCTTTTAAACTTAATTTTTTAATTTTATCCAAGTTAATACACAAAAATAGTTCACAAAGACCAGCAGAATCTCCATGAAGGCAAGAACAACAAACCCCAGGAATTATACAACCTAAACCTGATTTAAATATTTGGTCTCAAGGTGAGGAATTACTGAAATGTATGAGTACTGGTGTTCAAATACTAACTTCCTCTTTTTCTTACAAACTTTTAAAAGCATAATCTCTTTAATATTGTTTCCTAATATTTTCTGCCTTATGAAAAAGAAACTGCTGATTCATTTATTCTTCAGAGTTAGGCCAGATTTGCTTTGTAAGCAGTCAATTTTAATCAATTTTATACTTGTCATTTATGATTATAATTAATTTCTAGTTGGCAATTTACATAGAGACCTAAGATAGGAAATTTTACATAATTCTCACAGGCCTAGAGAAACAATTACTTCAAAAACAGCATTAACAGATAAGACTAGAAACATAGGTTGTGATGAAAAATGTTGCCAGGGTACAGAGGAATTTCTAATTTATTCCACTTTCTCTCAAACCTCCTCTGCCACTTTCTTGCATTAAGTTGATTAGATCTTGCCTCCTATCTTAACAACAATACAGAAGCCCTCAGATTTGACTTCACCTCTACTTCAGCAAAATTTATGATCCTATCCACTCTTTTATCCAGCCCTCCAACCACAAAGGAAAATGTACCCAGTCCTTCTACCTCTCCCTCTTCCTGGGCTCTAGATCCCAAGCCCTCCACACTGTCAAGAATCTCTATCCGCTGGTCAGAACAGAGAGGTCTGACAGGGAGGCCTGAGGTGCCTTCCTGAGCATTTGTGTTCTATGTGTTGATCTCAGTGGTGGCTTCAATGATTTATGTTGTTGTTGTTTTACTTGCGAAGTAGTGACTCTTTTGCGACCCCATGGACTGCAGCCTGCCAGGCTCCTCTGTCCATGGGATTTCCTAGGCAAGAATACTGGAGTTGGTGGCCATTTCCTCCTCCAGGGGGATCTTCCTGACCCAGGGAATGAACTCATATCTCCTGCACTGGCAGGTGGATCCTTTTACCACGAGCCACCTGGGAAGCCCCTTCAAAGATTTACATATGTGTACAAATTATTAGAGTTATTCACTGATGGCTGTGCACTTTACTAAATGTACATTATAGCTTAATTGGGAAAAAAATCTCCCTGTATTAGTAATTTACTCTTTCTGGTATCATTAACCCTTTTTCTCTGCAGACCCTTTCTATCATTAGACTTGCTCAAGCTTCTGCCAAGTTAAAAATAACAAGAAAACAGAACAACTTCCCTCAATCCACGTTTGTCATTATTTTCCACCTTCACTTCCTTCTCCCCTTCAGAAGCCAAGCTCCTTCAAGATTTTCATATACTCACTGTCTCCTCCTTCCTCCCCTCCAACTGTTCAACTCACAGAAATCTGGCTTCTTTCTCCACTATTCCACTCAACTAACACTCTTCTCAAGGTTAATAGTAACTGTCCTGTTGCTGATACAATGGTTATTTCTTCTAAAGCACTGTCTTGTTTTACCTGCGGACCCCTCTTCTCAGACTTCCCTGACACTACACTCTGTCCCGTTTCCTCCTCTCGTCATTCTTCCCCGGCTCCGCTTCCTCTGACAATCCCTCAGTGTCCACGCTTCCCAGCGAGTGCACCCTCAGCCATCTGCCCCCTTCTTTATTCCCCCTTAGGGGAGCTCTGCCACAGTCACATCTTCAATGACCATCACAACACACTGATGACATCCAAACTGGCCCCCTCTGACCTTTGCCAGAGATCGCTCGAGATACCTCTGGATACGTAACTGCTGCCTAGAAATCTGAAACTCATCGCAAACCGAACTCATTATAATTCCCTCTTAAATGTCCTCCTTCTAATCCTCTTCTCTTAGTGAATGAACACCATTATTAACTAAGCTGTCCAAATCAGGTGTGTGCATGCATGCTAAGCTGCTCCAGTCATGTCCAACTCTTTGCAACCCTATGGACTGTAGCCCACCTGGCTCCTCTGTCCATGGAGATTCTCCAGTGAGAATACTGGAGTGGGTTGCCATGCCCTCCTCCAGGGGATCTTTCTGACCCAGGGCTTGAACCTGCGTCTCTTGCATCTCTTGCATTGGCAGGCAGGTTCTTTACTGCTAGTGCTACCTGGGAAGCCTGCAAATTAGATATCTGACAGTAACTCATGACATTCTTTACATCAATGATTCGGCAGAGAACATAAGCACTCAAGAAACTCCAGCTAACCTTATGTTCCTGCTGTCACCACCACCAGATTGGCCCTCTGACTGTGGGAGAGGTCTGTTCTAAAGTGGGCAGCTGTCCACACCCTTCTCCTACTTCTTTGGGATGTCTATCTTTCTCAATAACTGTAAACTTATTCAGAGCAGAGACTGTGAATTATTTACTATATCCCTAGCCTAGTATAACCTCCAACAAGAATTTGCTGAAACAAAAGACATAACCAAACCTTAAGTAGGCTCTTGGCCAGACATGCCCAGACAGGCTATATTTCTTCATTCTTGGACACCACCTCATCACCACCAACTAGAGAAGGAGGAATGGCGGGGCCAGGAGACTGGGGACTCAAGCTGCCTATGTAATGGACCTCCCTCAGCTGAGGAGCAGCTACACACGGCCACTGTGGCAATGGCAACAGAAGCAGTGTGTAGCTGTGGAGGATACTGAGCATCTGAATAGTCGGTTCTTGTAAACCCTAGTCCAAGTACCATTCAGCTTTTGCTACTCAACTGATAAAATACACCAAACTGGTGACAACACAGGTTAAAAAGAAAACAGACACTGGCTAGGTAATCTAGGTAATATAACCTTTATTTTCTAAGAGGAAAACTGAAGTTGGGACTAAAATCCAAGTTGCTATGCTTCTACAGTTGGTATTCTTCCTAATGTATCACAATAGCTCAATCAATGCTATTCCCTGCATCTTCTCTTATTCATCCATTTTACATGGCATGCGATTATACAATAAAATCCTTTTTGTTATGCATCTAGTTAGAAGTTAGAACTATAGAACCTAACTCCTTCAACTCTTCTAATGGTTGTCAGCTCTCCCAAATGTCATTGGTAATTTATTAAAATAAAATCAGTGTCACTTTTTACAGCATAAAGCAGCATGGCCTAGTGAAAAGAACACTGGGTTTAGAAATGAAAAGACATGTAACTTGCACTCCAAGCTGGCAGTGTGCCGCTGAGGATTACAGCTTGTGTAAGTCTTCCTTACCTGTAATGTCGTCTGCAGATCTGTAGTATGTCTTAAGAACAAAATGAGGTGATGCTGAAGATGTATTTTTAAAATGGTAAATTACTGTATAATTCTTTACCGTCTCAGCCACCAGGAAAGCCCCATAATAGTATACTCAATATTATTATTGAAAGCAATATAGTACAGTGCACTCAGCTTATTCATGAGAAAAAAGAAAAGACTTTGTTTCCAACCTGTATTATATCCCCAGAATTAAAACTCATTTCATCATGGTTCCTTGCTTCAAAGCGATATAACGCTCTGTAATTCACCAAAGTACCAGCTGGCTCACCTAAAGAGAAGATTATTATCATTATTTGCTTCTTTCATAGATACACATATTTGCTATGACTCAATGAAGAGCCCAAAAAGAAAAAAACAAACAAACTGAGCATCAAACAGTATAATGAGAATCCATTTGATATAGGCTTGTTGGATTTAAGTATTTCTAACAGTCACAGAATCAATATAAAAAACAAACAAGGGTATTTGTCTTAAGCAGGAGGCAGCAAAACAAAGAGACGAATGGTAGGATGTGTCACATGCATGGGTAAGGGAAGGTGAGGGCTGGTGACGGAGCTGTGCCAGGGGGAGGGAGGCTAAGCTGCAAGAGGCTTAACTTGATCTGTGGAGGTCAGACTATCACAGGGAAGACGAGCACAAAAGGGAGGTCACAGGTGAGGAAGTGAGTCAGTATAAACAGGGTTAATTACAGATTCATCAGTATGGTTCCAAAAACAAACACAGCAGAAGGGCTCACAAGTACACTAGACTTACTGGATTAAAGATATTTTACTCTGTTCATTTGTAGAATAAATGCTTAAACTTAAAACATTTTTAATACATTGTCATTAATAAGGATTCAAAAATATGTGTATCCAGAAAAAATACAATAATACTTAAGCTGTTAATATTTTAGAAATACACTGGGAAGGGGTACTAAAAACAACGTATATCATCTGAGAAAATTTCACTGTGCAAAGACTTAACAGTTTACTGTTACTTCATTAAAATAAACAGTTTAGTTACACTAGTGAAATAAAGTATTTTAAATTACTTCAGTTATGAACACTGTGTCCAGGTTTATGCCTTGGTAGTGACGACTGCTTTCTTTTCTTTGTGTCATTTTAAGATTTCTACCCTCAATCTGTTTTAGTTAAGACTACATACTTCTCATCCAAGTTTAATTTAGAAAAAGAATTAGCATCCATTTAAATTTTCTTCTTCTTCTTTTTACCTCATTAGAATTTTTTTTCTTGTTGCTTTTGTTGCTCTGTTTCAGCAAAATCAAACCAATTATTTTTATCCTTATCCTTACTTTGTTTCTCCTCAGCTTTCCGCTCCACTTCTTGAACTTTTTCCTGTGCTTTTTCTTCTTGGAGTCGTTTTTGTTTTTCTTCTTCCTCCTTTCTAAGATTTTCTTTCCATAAGTTTTCTTTTCCTTGTTTTGCTTTCCTTTATAAAAAAGAAAGAGTTCGCATAATGTCCTAAATTTCTTTTATGCAAAATAAAAATATAATAGATCTTCTTCCTAACTGAAGAAAAATTAATATTTCTTATATATTTAAATATAATCTTAAACATAATTACATATTTATTACATACAGCAAAGACATGTTGGGGGGGAGTGGAGAAACCACGGGGAATCAGGGCTGAAGGAGAAAACCAATTAGTCAATCAATCAAGAGAGAAACTATGGACAAACAGATGAGCTGAAGTGTATGACTAACAATTTCTCACACTCTCAGATTTCTTCCTGCCAGCCAATCTCCCAAACCCAAGGGAAAAAAAGTGGAAAAAAACAGAAATGGAACTAATCAGAAAACAAATATAAAAAGTGTATTTAAATGTCCTTCCCTTCTCTCTAGATTCTTCAGCAGGACTGCTGTCAAACTCTTACTCTCAGTATCTTAGCTAATCCCTGTTTTCAGGATTTAGTCATTGCTATGAAAACAGGAAATGCTTCTGGACAGACAGATTACTTCTTATATTATAATTAAAAGTCTTTTTCATTTGTTAGATTTTGGTTAACAGATCATTTTTCCTTGAGAGGTCTATGCTTCTGTACAAGTTTCTATGACATTTGATACAGCTGCAGCTTGGTTTCTAGCTAGTCAAGATGACCTGTGGTCATACAGAATTAATGCTCACCACAGTTCTTCCTACACATACTTTTGATGATCTTACTGAAGGCAGAGCAGTCACCACCAAATTTAACACCTTCTTCAAGCCTCAGCATACTCTATCAGGGGCTGTGATGATTGTGACTGATGCATCCTGGGTTTTGGGGGACACTTATGCCCCACGAAGGTGAAAGTCTTGGCTTAATTCTGTATCTCTATTCCTATAATTCCTGGAAGAATTTGGAAATCCTAGAATTTTAAAAACTGTAGACCCACTTAGTCATGAACCCTTTCTCCTCATCCCCCAAATATCTTACACTTCATACTCCTGGTTCATTATCACACAACTAGCTTCCACTCAAGCCTCTGCAAACCCTCCTACCCCCTCTAACACTTTGCAGAGTGTTTCTCTAGCATTTTCTGTAACTGACACCCACCTCTCCTTTCAGAATTATGCTTCTCTAGCAGTCTTGACTTAATTCCAACCAATATTCCCTTTCCTAGTTCCTTGGTAATGTTCCCTGACAGTCTCTCATGTCTAGGATGATGCAACCTACCTTCATTTAAACTGCCATAGCATTATGAACACCACTATCAGAGTACTTGCCACATGTTTATTGAGATAAAGAAAAAACATGAGCGTTAAGAGAATATAAAATTAAATTTTGGTAGTTTCTAAGTTTGTGGATGAGAAACTGGTCCAGGGCCAGAAGATGCTTCAAAAGTTGGATGAAAGGCAAAGAGACCAGACCTACAATGGGAAAACCTGACTATTACCAATAGCTTTGGGTGAGAAGGCAACATAGCTGGGCAAGTGGCCAAGAAGTCAAGACCTAGCTCTGAACCCACTGCACAGTTCCCTTGTGGCACACAACACTGCACAAGTTAGGTGGCAGATGAAAACCTCCCTAATTCAAACCTTATTGCCTCTGCTGCTGCTGCTGCTAAGTCGCTTCAGTCGTGTCCGACTCTGTGCGACCCCAAAGCCCCCATGCGACTACCTTCCATGGGGACTATGTGACTACCTTCCATAGTTGCATAGTCCCCATGCGACTCTGTGCAGCCCACCAGGCTCCACCGTCCCTAGGATTCTCCAGGCAAGAGTACTGGAGTGGGTTGCCATTGCCTTCTCTGGTATCTCTTGCTAGGGAGTCACAAAAGTATGAATCTTGGAGTAAAAAATGTTACAGCTATTTGCTTAGCTGTCTGAATCCCCTACTAGAATTATGAGGAATCTAGAGACAAGGAGTAACCCAGAGTTTACCTGCATCACAGTCAACAATGACCACTAAATAAAAATGTGCTGAGGTGGTTATTCTGAAGTTAGTAAGAAAAGAGGTCTGCTATATGGTAATGTGTCTTTCTTGTCTTCCCAGTAGCTATTTCATGGACATTACTCTTCTACTCTTCTCCAGGGTAAAGAAATGCTGGTGTGTTGATATTTGTTAATTATAATTTCTGATACTAGAGAACTTAGGAGAAACATAGGAACGTATCAGAAGTAGAATCTCACCGATAGAAAAAAAGTCATGTGAAGTCTCTAAATGAATGGCTCTATGCTTCAGATACACAACTGTCTCACTTTTCTTTGCTACAAATGTAGGCAGGTGATGTAGCCCAGATATATACAAAGAAAACTGTATCAACATGGCATTTCTGCACTCAATATTACACTCTATAAAAATTAAGTATTTGGTTTTTATGATTTCTCAGGAAACAGTAATAGATTTACTATGGAGAGACAAAAATAATGAGTGCTTATTAGCTACTAAACATTATACTTGGCTCTTTAATCTTATTTAATTCTGAATTAGCTATGAGGTATGCATTACTGTTTCTATTTTTCAGATGGTAAAAACTGAGGTTCCAAAAGGTAAAGTGACTTAACCAAGGTCATTCAGATAGTAATTGGTAGATCAAGATAACCCAGGCTGAACTCCAAAGCTGGTAGTTTTCACTAAGGGGACATTTACAATTGGTTACTGTAAACTCAGTCCGCAAAAGAAGGACTAAACTTCTAAACTTTAGAATCTAATTAGCATCTTAGGATAATAACTTTATTCACCGTATATTATTCATAGTCAAACTAAAGATATGGGCAACAATAATTAGAATTTTAGTAGCAATATAGTATAATAAATTTATCAATTACATTACCTTGTAGCCTCATCTTCTAGTTTCTTTTTCTGTATCAACTCTGATCTTTTTCTTTCAATTTCCCTCAGTTTGTCACGTTTGATCTTATAAAGCTGTTCAATGGCTAACTGCTGTGTATTGTAGCTTTCTCTCAGTTCCTAAGGAGAAAATAGAAAGTTAATATGACATGGATTTAAATACTTTTGCCTTACATAAAAATGTGGCAACTGCATTTAAAGATAAAAATCATAAAGCAAGTTAAACTAAAGTAAGAAAGATTAAAAGTCTTAAAAAAGATGATTTAAAAAAATCTTGAATACATTAAGTACTGAAGGTATATAGCCACTGAGGACAAATGTATGTTAAAATCAACTGCTTTCATACTAATTCATTCCTAAGGAGCAAAAATCTTTTACAAGCCAAGTATTTGATTTGGTATTTCATTTTCAATAGAAAAGCAATCCATTAAAAATCCAGGGAAAACAGTTTGCTTGTTACAACATTTGAAGAGGAATTTTGTTCAGTCATAGTTTTGACATGTGTAGTTGAACCAAATATCCAGTCAGATATTGAACTAAACACAGAAGTAATTATTTAATAAACTATGCAATATTTATTTAATAATTTAATAACTAAAATGGAAAAGATAACATCTACCTAAAACCATGACTAAAGTGGGTCAAAATAATGAAAAGTATTAAACAGGAATTAAATGTTTATTGAGCATCTAGTTCTGTGCAAAATGCTATAAAGATTCACAGGGGATCCAATTCAAGACCATCTGACTCCTAAGTCTATAGTCCTTGTCTTCAAAGAATTCAGCCTCACAGTAGAGAAAAGTGCCAAAATCTGGAATATAGTTGAGCATCTTAGCAGAAACCTGTGATTATCCACTCAGCATCCCTTCCCCTTCTCTACTAACATACTCTTCCTCCTTCGGGGAAGTTGCTTTTCCCCCTGGAAACCACCCTTCTATGTGGTTTTGAAGAGTCTGGCACCCTCAGTGCTCCTCCCACTTTCACCCAAGTGTGGTCATGTGATCTAAACAATCACAGCACCTCACTCCCCTGGTAAGAATGACTGGTGCAAAGGACATGCACGTGATCCAAGCTGGGCCACAATCCCTTCCCAGGATTCAGATATACCAAGGAGGGGAGAAAGAAGCCTTTCCCTCACTAAACTCATTAAAGTGAGGGTAAGGTAAACCTGGGGCTGCCCCATTTCCTAGTGAGGCCATCAGGGGTAGAAATGAAGTCAACACAGGAAAGAGAGAAGCAAAGATGAGAGAGAGAGAGGTGGAGCAAGGAGTGCTGGGGAACCAAAGCTCTGACTTCACTCCCATGTCTAGGAACTGCCCCTTCTACTGATTCAGTTAGCGGTCCTAGTATTCTTCCAGTTACCACTCTTTTTAGCTTAACTATTTTTTTTTAAGTAATAAACACAGCAAATATTTAATTATCACTTGCTTTACAATACAATATTTGCACAAAAGATCTCTGAGGAAGATACAATGATCATACCTGCTTTAAAAATAAGGAAACTGAGGCACAGAGAAGTTTTGTATGCCCAATATCATAATACTAGTACGAGACAGAACTGGGATAAAGTATGCTTTTATTACTTAATTAAAGGTAAAAATAAAATATCTATCTGTAAAGAATATTGTCATACTGCTTTATAGATGGATGAATATTGAAACCATCTTAAGTTCATATGGAATTTCAGGAAAGCCATATATTGTAGTGGGACTCCACAAACATACTTTATTTTTTTGCATCTTTAAAAAAAATTTTTTTATTATAAATTTATTCAATTGGAGCCTAATTACTTTACAATATTGTATTGGTTTTGCCATACATCAACATGAATCCACCACAGGTATACAACTGAATTTCTTTTACTTGGAATCTATAGAATCCTGAACAAGATGGTAGAAAAAGGCTGGGATAAGGAAGAGGAAAAAACTCCAAAAACAAGGAAACTACCACAAAAACCTAAAGTAAACAAAGAAAGCTTCACAGCAAAGGTGGGAGCTTAGACCACATTTGGATAGAATTTTTTGGTAAAAGATGTCTTGGGGCATCTATCTATACACAAAAACAAAAACTCCAAGTCATGAGCAAACAAAGGAAAGCAGCCTAAGCTCTATTTCTTTTCAGAAATAAAAATATTTTATAGATGAACCCTTTTAACTAGACTGAGTAAATGTGGTATCCAGAGAGTATGTCCAAAATGTCTAAGATCAAGACTTAAGGCAATAATAATACAAATACCACCATTCACAGCAAAGTTTTCACAGCTCTCAGCTCTCTCTCTTACAGATCTCAGTTCTCTCTGTTGCACCTTTCTCTAGACTCTATTGAAAAGCAGAAGACTACCGTGGTTACATGCTATGGAGAAGTAGCCTGGTTTAGTGAAAGGACTTCAAGAGCATGGGTCTGGAATAAGACCCCCAAGATCTGAATCAGGCTCTGTCAGTGACTAGCTGAGTAACCATAGGAAACCTCACAGTCATCTGTAAAATGAGGTTAATTACAGTACATGCCCCACAGCATTGCTATGAGAACTGAATGGGTTAACACACATAAAGTGCTTACAATAGTGCAGGGCACTGAGTGCGTCCTTAATAAATATTAGCTATATTACTGGCTGAAGTTGTAAAAAGGAGAATTGTAAGTTTAAAAGCAAAATGGAGAGGAGCCAAATTAATGTCTGATCTTAATATGGTTGCAAGGTTAGCCCTCTAACTTGTCCTTTAAAATATTGTTCCAGGGACTACTCTGGTGGTCCAGTGACTAAGACTCCATGCTCCCAATGCAAGGGAGCTGGGTTCAATTCCTAATGAGGGAACTAGATCCTGCATGCCAAAACTAAGACCAGCCAAATAAATAAATAAAAGTAAAAAAAAAAAAAAAAACTGTTCCAAGTCTTCCTTCATTAGCCATTCCTCCTGTGTCTGAATTAACGAGCTTCTGTGCTCTCTGCAAGGCATTATGTGCATTCTCCTATCACAGGCAGCATCCTCCAACTGTATGACTGTCTCTCCACTGGAGTGAGTTTCTTGACAACAAGACTGTCTTTCATCAAGATAATCCCAGCCAAGAGAGAGCCTGGTAGACTATAGTTATTTTGTTAGTATTTACTGGGTGAATGAAAATACATAAACCATAGGTAAGGTAAGGTAAGTCACTCAGTTATGCATGACTCTCTGTGACCCCATGGACTGTGGCCTGCTGGCTCCTCTGTCCATGGAATCCTCCAGGCAAGAATACTGGAGTGGGTTGCCAGGCCCTCCTCCAGGGGATCTCCCAGATCCAGGGATAGAACCCGGGTCTCCTGCACTGCAGGCACTCTTAACTGTACATAAACCATAGTCTATGCATATTAGTAAGATGTGACAAGAACCATGGGGCTTGCCAAAAACATTTCCTCTACCTGAGTTACAATGATCCTAGAAAGTATCATTAGACTCACTCCTCTGAGTTAAGTCATGCTTCTAGGAGGTCCTGGTTAAATCTGATAGTTAACTATCACTTTGTAGGACAGCATAAATTAACACAACACTGTAAAATAAGTATAGTTTGATTTTAAAAATAATCTATCAATTAACTGAAAACAAGTAAACAATTTGCACTTACGAACAGAGCTGTTCTCTATCTTAACAGAACAATAGATCATTCTTTTCAAGTTAAGGAAGTTTTCTTCTGTTCCTAGTATGCTAATTGGAGAAGGCACTGGCACCCAACTCCAGTACTCTTGCCTGGAAAATCCCATGGACAGAGGAGCCTGGTGGGCTGCCATCCGTGGGGTCGCACAGAGTCGGACACGACTGAAGCGACTTAGCAGCAGCAGTATGCTAATAACTTTTTCATTTCTTAATCATAAATAGGTGCTAAATTTTATCAAATACCTTTTCTGCATTTAGAGAGATGAGCAATTGTTTTTCTCCTTTAACCTGTTTATATGGCAAATTACAGTAAAACATTTTTACATATCAAATCATCTTTGCCTGGATAAGTTAAATCCCACTTGGTCATAGCTGAGTATCTGTCTTACAAATTTCCATATTCAACTTTTCAATAGTATTTAGAATTTCTGCCTCTATGCTAAATCGATCTATAATGACCCTTTCTCACACTATTATCAAATTATGAGGTTTATGATAGTTTCATGTGATAAATTGGGAATACTCCCTCTTCTATATTTTGAAACAGATGTATAAAATTGGAGTTATTTATTCTGTCAGTAAAATTCCAGGTCTGGACTCTCTTTTAGAGGAGATTTTACACTACAGAATTAAAATATTTCATGACAATAGAGCTACCTATTTTTTTCTTGAATCAGTGTTAACAAATTATAATTTGTTCATTTCACCTGTTTTTATATTTATATGCAAAATCTGTCATAATATTCCCTCTTATTGTTTGTAACGTATTCAGTTATTTTTCCTTTTTACTCCTAACTTTATTTTTACTTCCTTTTAAAAATGTCTTGCCAAAGGTTTGTTAATTTTTTTAATCTATAAAAGTAAAAATTTGGTTTTCTTAACTCTATTAAATATCTGTGTTCTATTTCACTATTTCCTTCTACTTTTTTCCTCCTTTATTATGCTAGTCTTTTTTTAGCTTCTTAAATTGAACACTTAGCTAATAAATTTTCATTTTTCTCCTAACATAACCATTTAAGGTCAAATCCTGACTCTCTGGGTTGAATTTCTTTTTGCTATCTGTGTGACACTGGGCAACTTAATTTACTTCTATGTGAAATGTGAACCAATAATAGAAGGTATATCACAGGGATAATGTTAAGGATTAAATAAATTAATATAAGTAAAACATTTAGGACAGTGCCAGTCACAGAGAAAGCCTGTAATAATCTTATCTATTATTAGCACAGCTTGATTTATGAATTAGAAAATAATTATTGACTCCTAATATGAAATATGAGGAATCTGCTCATTTATACTATCCAACATCTCCTCTTCATTTCCCAATGTTTGGCTGTAACTTAAAAATAGACTTAAACCACTATTTCATTTTTCATAAACATTTGACAACATTTTGCAACTCTAAATTTTTCTTTTTGAAAATTTTCAGATTTACAAAAAATCTAAGTTGCATACATTGATGCTATCAGCCCCTAGAACTTCATTATTCCACATAACTATTGTCAATGTTAATAGTGACATAGTAATATTACTTAATACAGAACTCTTATTCCAAAAATGTTCCCAATCATGTAAACACTGTTCAAAGTGCATACACTTTGCTTCATTGTTGTGAGGTCTCCTCCATTTTTTTATGAGATTCACATTTCTAGTGTGTGGGTTAGTATATTATAGACCAAACCACAATTTGGGTTTGCCTAATTATTTCCTTACATTTACACAGATGAAATATTTTTGGCAAAAGCAGCACAGAAGTGATGTGTCTTTCTCAGTGCATCCTATCAGGAGACACGTAACGTCAGTTGTGCGCATGGCTGAGGGTGGTTTGCCTGGTTTCTGGCCTGAGGCAATAGTAAATATGACTGACTGGGTTTCTGGCCTGAGTATTCTCGTCGCTCTTCATTGCCTTTTCGAGATGACTATTTCTCCTTTCTCGTACAAATTCCATGCTTCTGAGGCTCAGAATACCATCCAGCAGTTCCACCCTCCCCTTCCTCTGTACTGTCATCTACCAATCACCTGGTCACTGCTCCTCACTCATTCATTTTCATTATTCTCCCAATCTTTGACATCCACATAGATAACCCCATCAAAATCTAAATTCAGGCTGATCTCCTCAATGATGACCTCTTTTTTTTGGGGGGGGGGTCCATTTGATCTATCACTTGCATTATTATATCTTGTCATCATCTCAAAGAAAACTACCATTGATCAGTATCCCATTTTCCAAACATAAGTTCTTATCCTTCAAGCTTTTCTTATATCTGATGCATCCATTTCAACCGTTTTTCAACCTCTCTGGGACCTCTGCTCTGCTGATACCATCATCCTCTCTTTTCCATATAACAACCGTTCCTCTTTTCATATCCCTTCATGTTCAGAACATATGTCAGAGTTCATTTTTATCATAATTACTGTGTTAAGATCTGTAGCTCCCTTGTTCGTCCCTCTCTGTCCATGTCTATTAAAACCTCAAACCTGTTTAAATCTATGAATCTATGTCATTACCCTTTTCTGTGCTTACATACAAGCAGCTGAACTTTGGTGGAGAGAAAAAAGACAACTAGTCATGCTGTTTCTTTTTTAAATTCATGAACTCCAACTGTGAATAGGCATTCAACATTGCTCAGGATGTAGACTGCTTTCCTCTACTAAACTTGCACCCTCTAGCCACACTGAGATGTATTATTTCATGGCTACTTTTCACTCCTGAAATTTTCCAATCTTCCATTCATTCTCCTCACTACCAGCCAATAATCTTGCTACATTAAGCCAGACTGGATCTCCCTCATCTTTCCATCTCCAAAGCATTAAACCTTCCTGCATCTGATCCATCTCCTTCTAGTCTTGAGTTATTCCGTGTCCTCAACTATTCATGATTTCTTGCAACGATCCAACTTGTTTCTGATTTTAAGTTTTGAAGCTGTTAGCTTCTTACTCTCCACCAACAAATTTAACTGACTTCATGCCTATCTTATCCCCATATGCTATACTGGAAGTATTCTTTTTATCTTGAAGAACAAGATTATATCTTAATCTGCTTCCCTGGAACTTTATTCCATCAATTATCACCACTTTAAAAGTCTTAATCTCTCACTTTTCTCCTCCCTCCCTTCCTCTCTCTTTACTATCTCCTTCAAGTCTTTTCTTTTCTTTTTTTAATTAAAAAAGTAGCCTTTACTTAAAAGAATAAATTACATGAAATGAGAAGTGTTCTTAAAATCTGGGATATATGGTTTCCTACTGGTTTTGACTAATTTCTTTCTATTTTTTTCTTATAAACTCTATACCAATAATAACTCTAAATGCTGCCTATCTTCTGACTGAGAACATTCAAAACCATTCATCCATTCAGCAAGTATGTACTGCCACCCATGATGTTCCATGCCCTGTTCTAGGTGTTGAGAATTCAGCAATAAAATATTTGGCTTGAGTAGGCAATTAAGACCCTCTGATGGATATGGTTAGTTACCCCAAAAGCTCAATTTTCTCCATTTCATGCTTCTGTCCTAACAAAAACTATCCATTCCTCATGTATCCATTTGCTGCACAAAAAGGTGATACCACTTTCAAGGGTGGCCCCAATTATTCTTTTACTTTTTAACTTTATTATAAAGTATAACTGGTAAATAAAAACTATATATTTAAGGTATACAACTTATTTTAATACACATATACACTGTGAAATGATCACCCTAATCAAGCTAATTAACATATTCATTTCTTCATATAGTTACCACTCCCTCTCATTTCCTCCCTCCCTGTCTTCTCTCCTTCTTTCTTTCTTTCCTGAGAATGTTTAAGATCTATCCTCTTAACAATACTGTATTGTACAGTTCAAATTCACTAACTATAGTTTATAGTCACTGTGCTGTGCATTGGATTTCACAATTTTTCCATCTTGCATAACTAAAACTTTGTATCCTTTGTTGTCTTTCTTAAACCAAAAACCCCCAATGCTCTCTTTTTAACCAATGCTTTCTTTTTCTCCAGGCTCTCTTTTCACTCTCCTAAAGCTTTTCCCACTCATTCCACCCCTCCTCGGCTCCCATTCACTCCTGATCTGCAGCAATCCAACTTCTGGTGGTCACTCAACTGAGATGACACTCTCAAAAATGTCTTCAAAGGTCTCCTTGTTGGCAATTCAATGGATACTTTCCAGTACTAAGTTAACTGACTGCTGCTAAGTCGCTTCAGTCGTGTCCGACTCTGTGCAACCCCATAGATGGCAGCCCACCAGGCTCCCCCATCCCTGGGATTCTCCAGGCAAGAACACTGGAGTGGGTTGCCATTTCCTTCTCCACTGCATGAAAGTGAAAAGTGACTGACTGCTCTGTATCATTTCTAATGGCTACAGAAAGCCTCTTTTCTTGCTTTCTGTAAAGACAGTCACTCTCCTGACCACTCTGACAGCATAGGATTCATTTCCTTTTAGATTCCTAAATTGCCTCTGATGGAAGCATCAACAAGCAGTGAAAGGCTGGAAGGCAGCAAGCGGAAGGAAGAAAGTAAAATAAGGAACAGGCCTGTGGAGAATCAAATGCTATCTCAAAGAATCAGACTTGTGTGTGTGAGCATAGTCCACAAACCATTGTCAAACTTCACTGTGTACATGAAGAAACAGGTTTAAACTTGTGTGTGACCTGAAGCACACATTCTAAGGTCAGATAATCTGGCCATTCACGCTATAACCATAAATGAGAGGCTGATATCATCTTTCCATCTACCTTTCTTTAGGTAACAATTGATTTCTACTTCCTGCCGTCACTGTGTATGTACATTTACGTGCCCTATTGCCATCCACTTTAGTACTGAGTAGAATGTATTTTAAAAGCTACAAGGCTCAGCTAGTGGTAAATATAAAGCAACTCTCTTTAAATTAAATTTAAATAGAAATTCATTGAGTATTTTAAATATTCTTTGTGCTATTTACACATGAAAAAGTGAACTGCTTATTTATGATTTAAACATTTTTCTCTGTGGTGCAAGTGTATCTAAATTTGAGACCTGATAACGAGATAAAACCGAAGCTGCACCTACATTACCGGTTCTTATCACAGTATTGGGAAGCAGCCTGATACATACATGACATAACCTTGCACTAGATCTCAGAAAGTATTTAAGTTTTACTTTAAACAGTAGTTTTCAGTGATATGGGTAAATAATTTAGTCTCACATTCCCTTAGTTTCCCTCTTCATTGAATCAGTAATCATCCCATCATTTAGCCTCACTCACAGGGAACCAGGTAATATTTCTAAGTGTCATGGGCTCCTCATGAGAACTCTGGGCAACCTTACTGATTCCTGGCATTAGACTCAAACAGGCAGTGAAACAGCAGAAGGATATTTAAGCAAGCAGAAAGAAAAATGTTTATATTGTATAGGTTATTTCAAACAAAGATACTCAGATAAATGCAAAGAATAGTCTAGTGTTTAAAAAAAGAAACAGTAAAGTAACTCAAAGAAAAAGAGCTAGATATTAGAAAATAACCTTAAGTAAGAGGAAGAGGTTGTTGAGACAGCTTAGCAGAGACAAAAGGCACTGAAGAACAGAGTCATCCACATTCCCACACTGTAAGATAAGGCAGATAAAAAGCCAATTAAACTACGAACAGATTAAAAAAATAATGCAGGGAAGATAACTTGGTTGGTTTGTCTGTCCATCAATGACAAATTATTTGGTTTTCTTTAAATTTTTTTTTCTACAGAATATATGCTGGTGTAGAATGTGTCATCAACATTATTCACCTCCAATTTTCCCGCCTTCACTGAAGCCACCATGGTTTCTTTTCTTGATCATACCGTTTACTTTATGGTTGGTGTAACATTATTTTAAATAAGTTAGTCAAATGAAGAGACAGATTTGCCTGAAAAACCTTGTAATACTTTATGCTCTGAAAACTTCACACTTTGTTAGCAAAGGAGTAACTGAGACTAGTCCCAAATTTCAATCATGTGCCATTAGTCTGATTTTTAGCTTTTAACATTTTTTTTCATAGGTATGGCTTCAGCATACAACTAATAGTGCACAGAATGAGAAGCATATGGTATATGTTTTGGACATCTGCTCTTCCACTGCAGCAAATAATGAGTCACGAATCTACTTTTCATGCAAAATTTTTAGTGCCAAATTATGCTTTGGATTTCACTGGTTATTGCATTATTTCACAAAGGTTAATTAAATTATAAAAAAAGAATTTAGTGTGTTAAAAGAGCCTCTACCACCTGGACTATTTAAAATTTTCCATATTTCCCATTTTCAAATTTGCTTAAGATCATTCTGGCTGAGATCCATACTGACAAATCTAATGTAATACTAATACTAACAAAGGTAATTATGTTTTAAATGTATAGATGCCAATAAAAACAGTCATCAAAAACTAGAAACTATGGTAAATTGTATGTTTACACGACTTAATGTTTATAATATATATGGAGAACATTAAAAACAATCTTGCAATTCTGGTGTAGCTCAAATAATAAATTATGTAAATAACAAACATAATAGCTTTAGTTATTCGTTCAATTAAATCAAAATAAGGAAGGTAAAGAGGCAGCAAATTAAAAATGAATATAATAGAAGATAAATACCTTCAGTTCATTGTTAAATGAATCCATTTCTGAAAGCTTGGATGCAGTTTCTTTTTCAAGAGCATCTAATTGTTCTTTAAGTCTTTGGCATAATTCTTCCTTTTCTAATGATTTTTTATGAAGTAAACTGATCCCTAAATCTGAAATACAAACATTACACAGTTTACTTTTTGCAGAAGTTCTTGCACTTACCAGTAATTAATGGTTATTGTCTGGTCAAACTGGTATAACTAGAGAGACAAAAGCTGTACACACATACTATGTTTCTAGATTCTCCATTTAGTTCCAGTGTTTTGTCTAGTTTTGATCAAACATACATTATTTTAGGTATTATATCTTTCATAACTTATGTTTTGGTATTTGATAGGGCTAGTCTCATCCTCCCACTTTTTCATGTCTTGCCCCATCTTGTGTATTTTCTCTTCTAGGTGAATCTGTGAATTATTGTGCCAAGTTTCATTTAAAGAAATCTGAATTAAACTGAATATATAGATGAATTAATAGAGAACTAAACAACATCTTTAAAATGTTGAGCTAGTTCATTCAGGAGTAGAATATAATATGTAGCTACTTATCCAGGAATCTTTTATGTTAATCAGTAAAATTGTATGGCTATGCTTTTCTTTATTCATTTAACAATGAGAATGCTAATGTGAATGAGACCTTCCTCCATATTTTCTGAATAAATACTTTTGATATATAGAGAGTCAGTTGCACAGTCGTGTCCAACTCTTTGCAATTCCATGGACTGTAGCTGGCCCAGCTCCTTGGTCCATGGAATTCTCCAGGCAAGAGTAATGGAGTGGGTTGCCATTTCCTTCTCCATTTTATATATAGTAAAGTTACTAATTTTTATATGCTGATTTTATATCCAGGCACCTTGATAAATTCTTTTATAATTCTGAGAGCTTTCCAGTATTTCAATAAATATTTAATCATTAAATTACACATCTGTTATATGCAAGGCCCTGTTCTTTGTTCAACAGTAGGTAAAAGTGAAAGATGAGCACAGGTCCTATTCTAGTGGGAGACAAGCATTGGAAAAAATAAAAGCCAAAGAACATTCATTCTTAGTATTCAAACTGAGCAACAGTAATAATGGATGCTTTTATAGCGAATGGGATCATATCCATCTACAAGCTCTGTGTTGGATAACTGAAGAAGGCAACACCATAGTGCAGTGAGCTTTAGAGTCAGACACACAAGAATTTGAACCTACTATTAGATGATCTTGTGTGTGTCCTAAGTCGCTTAGTCACGTTCGACTCTTTGAAACCCTATGGACTGCAGCCTGCCAGCCTCCTCTGTCCATGGAATTCTCCAGGCAGGAACAGTGGAGTGGGTTGTCATGCCCTCCTCTAGGGGATCTTCCTGACCCAGCAATTGAACCCATGTCTCCTTCATCTCCTGCTCTGGAAGGCAGGTTCTTTACCACTAGTGCCACCTGGGAAGCCGAGACAATCTTGGGTAACTTCTTATTCTCTCCGAATCTCAGTTTTTCCAAATTGAACAATGGGAATAACAACAACTACTTCACAAGGTTGTTGTAAAGATGAAAGGAAATAATGCATGAAAACTGTCTAGCGTGGTGCGTGGCTGATAATTTTAAATGGTTATTCTTATGGAGAGAGGAATCTAAGGGATACTGGGTACTTTGCAAACTCCAAATAAGAGCTTCCTATTCTGGACTGGACTAGAACAAAGATTAATAAATTTATAAAAGCTAACCGGAACAAATTAAGAAATAAGGCAAAGGATCAAGACATGAGAGACCAAAATACCACTTCATTATTAATAAAGCTGATGTTAGATAGCATGGTTATCTATGCTCTACCAGAAGCATAGCTCTACTGGGTCCCTAACAAGACACAGTCCACATCCTATTCACAATTCAGATATTGACAGTGAGGATGACAACATACTTTGTACTCTGCACCGATCAGGAGGGCTATCTTATGTTGCCTCTGGAATACCTGTGAGGGGTGAGGTGGGAGCTGATACACTTTAAATAACCAAGAAAAGAAAGCACCTTGTTCCAGGAAGATGGTCTGAGAAGAGACATCAATGGAAGGTGGGGGACATTGTAAGAGTCGTTCACAAGATTGATTTTTCTATGCCTGGTGCTTCTTCCATGTAAGGGAACTTTGATGAGAACAGCAGTCCCAGCTTCTTTCTAACTTTTACATAATTGGTGAGATCAAGATAAGGACCCGGGCATATGCGGCCCTATATCTTTCCTATCCCTTGCTTTCTTGAGGTTGAACTGCCCACAGGAATCTGCATTCTATTTTGTTCATGCACCCAATGTCTTACGTTGGGCAGCTGTACTGCTCACAGATAAATCATGCTATCTAACATCAGCTTTATTAATAATGAAGTGGTATTTTGGTCTCTCATGTCTTACTCTTTTGCCTTATTTCTTAATTTGTTCAGAACTTGGGCAAAGAAGAGGGATAACTCTACTTAACTGGACCTCCTCAACAACCAGAAGTGTAATACAGAGCCGTAAAATGAAAAACTGGCACTCACTGGGAGACATTTAGGATACTTTAGCTAGTTTTAACACATTTGCAGAGTTACTTTTCTTTAAATAAATCTTTCTTCTGCTACGCTATTATTGGCATGCTATCCAACATAGAGATTTTTTTTTCAGTTTTCTGGTTGAGACTTGAATCAAGAGAAATGTTATATTCTTATAAATTACACTGGAATATTTTGTTCCACAGATGTCAGAGGGCCAAGTTGGTAAAAATTCTTCTCATGAACCACAAAGTTAGATGATTTAAAGTCCCAGGAAGGGCATGACAGTTTCTTAGGCCTATCATTGCTGTACACTATTACCCTAGAGTCCAACAGGTTTGGCTTCATAGAAAAGTGTCCTCATAAACAGTTCTTTCTACAATTAATGAAGAATCTTGCCAAAATGCACAGATAGCATTGTGTTCAAGCCAAACTGAGGTCTTGTTTAACTGTAATCTAACATTTTATTTGATTAATATTTAAAAATATATAAATAAAAATGGTGTGAAGACAGGAAATCAGATCACAATTGTTACTTTATTTGCATTTACTTTTTACTGCTAAAAATGACCCAACATGTGATCATTTTCACATTATTTTAAAAAGTTAACTATAGTCAAAAAAATGTTATTTATAATAGAATGATGCTACTTTTTAAAAGTAGCAGAGTATGCCTGACACATTCAGAAAAGAATAAAGAATAAAAGAGGCAAAACAAACCTTAGAGACTTACCAGGTGTGTTACTGAGCTGCATGTTTTTAATTCTTTCATTTAATAACTGCTTCTCTGGCACCAAATAGATAAGTTTATTTTGATACTCCTTAAAAAAGAAAAAGTAATAGCTGATTAAAATTCTGTAATATTGTCCATGAATTTTTTGAAAATGTAAAAATATGATTTTATCACTCGTAAAACTTAGTATGGGATTAATATGTAGAATAATATATAAATTGCTTACAACTTATAGATAAACTAGAATGGGATCACACATGATTTAAAATACAAATATTTACACATAAATCCATTTACGAAAGACTGGCTGAAAATAAAAGGTGGTGAAGAAAGCTTTGCTAGTAGGGTATGTCGAGAAGTCTGACAATTTCCCATATCCTAAAGGATGAGAACAGGCACAGCCTAAGAGGTGCCTTTGGTATCTTTTCTGAATGGTGTGTGGAAGCAGGCTATGATACCCCAGGATGAAGATCAATGAGGGGCCAAAAACTCAGGGATAAGTGGGAAAGCAGGTGTAAATCAGACAGGAAATGTTATTTGGCCTCTTGTCTACATCTGCTGTGAGAAAGTACAAACATTATCTTAATTACTGTTAGTCCTTACAGAAAAACACATTTGATTAAGAGGACTCGAGATGCAAAATGCTTCCAGGGTCTCTTTTCTGCACAAATAAAGAGCAGAATTACCAGGTCCCTGAGGGCATATTTAGTAATAATATTCTCACCACAATTCTGAAAGAACAACATTAGGTCAAAATTTCCTAAAAGTAGTCACAATAACCTTAGTTTAATATATATTTATGTATGTATTTATTAAAGACTTAAATCACAAAGTGGCAAATGCCCAGGTAACGTATAAATATTAAGCAGAATTTAGCCAGGTGTCAGGCAGAGTTTTAGGGAGTCCATGAGATTCCTGATATTCCACAAGATTGTGTATGTCTACTATCCTTTTACAAAGGAGGTCACTAGAGGCTCCAAGGGGTTCAGGACCCCAAAAGCAAGAAACCGCTAGATTAGGAAGAGTTATTTATTAGTAACTGCTCACAGTGAAGGACAATTCACCTGAAGCTCCTGTTGAAGCTGCTTGATTTCCATGATTTCCAGGTCACACTGCTTATCCAGAACTTCCAGCTCGGTCTTCTGAGTTTGCTTTCTGAGTCGGACGTCTTGAAGTCTGCCTGAGATCTGCTGATGTTTGCCATTCTATGGGAAGACCATATAAATACACAGTTACATAAAATGCTACTAAGAAATGCTCCCATCAAGAGAATAATATTTTTATTTAAACTGTAAATTTCATTTGTCATTTATATTCACTCTAGGATAAATGTCTAAAACCAAGTTAACTTAAGAGAGTGATTAGCAGGAAACTCTTCTGTCCATGGAGTTCTCCAGGCAAGAATACTGGAGTGTTGCCATTCCCTTCTCTGGGGGATCTTCTTGACCCAGAAATTGAACCCAGGTCTCCTGCCTTGCAGGCAGATTCTTAACCGTCTGAGTCACCAGGGAAGCCCCTAAGATAAATGTCTAATACCAAGTTAACTCAAGAGAGTTATTAGCAGGAAATGTACCATTCTGAGTATAAGAGCCTTAGATGTTAAATGAGAAAGCATAAACACAACACACTGAATTTTGTTTTCTGAACACAGCATTCAGACACTAATTTTTAATATTAAAATATTAAAAAATCTCAAAAAATAATGAGGAGGAGAGGGTGTTAGTATGTGACATTTAGGGTTACCTTCTCTGAACTTCTATTTCTACCTTCAACACTACCAGCTAATTCCTCTAACTAAACAGTGTCCACGACTTCCCTGGTGGCTCAGAGGGAAGCCACCCTCTGGTTGGGAAGATCTCCTGGAGAAGTGAATGGCAACCCACTCCAGTATTCTTGCCTGGAGAATCCCATGGACAGAGGAGCTTGGCAGACTACAGCCCACAGGGTCACAAAGAGTCGGACATGACTGAGCAACTTTCACTTCATTAAACAGTGTCCAAGAGGGTCTCTTTGGCCATGATACTCTTCTCCTATAACAACATTCTTTTACCCTTCTGAGAAGAAAAAAAAAAAGGAACAAAAAATAGCAGAGATTCTCAGTGGAAGCTAAGAAGAAGGGAAAGGTGTTATGGGCTGAATCGTGTCCCTCCAAATTCATATGTTGACTGTATTTTCAGTGACCTCAGAATATGACCATATTTGGAGACAGGACCTTTAAAGACTTCACCTTTAAAGAGGCAATTAAGATTATATGAGGTCAGATGGGGGCCCTACTCCAATCTGATTGGTGTCCTTGTAAGACAAGAACTTCTGAACAGAAAAGAGACAGCAGAGACGCACAGGCAGAGAAAAGCCTGCGTGAGGACACGGTGAGAAGGCAGCCATCTGCAAGCCAAGAAGAGAAGCCTCAGGAGAAACCAGGCATGCTGACTCCTTGATCTTGGACCTCCAGCCTCCAGACTGTGATAAAATTAACTTCTGTTGCTTTAGCCACCTGGTCTTTGGTATTTTGTTATGGCAGGCTTAGCAAACACAGTGGGGTGAGGAAAAAAGAGGCCACTGGTTAAAAATCACCAATAATGAGGTTTTTACTGAAAAGTCTGTGTCATATTTGAGAAATATATGTTGAAGGGAATATGCTGTACCCATCCTGGAGTTCATGTTATTTTCTTCAGCAAATGTAAGAATAGGCTCTGGGCTTTTCCAGACTCTGCACATTAATCTGTGCTACTTGCTACTGTTTGGTGTTACTCCAATTCTTGGTGGGATACATAGTCTTAAGGATTCCTCCCACTGTATTTTGAAGAAAAAAATATATAGTCAACATAATGGTTCAGACAGATATCCAAATAGCTACACAAAGAAGTTAAAGTTTTCAGGACTGTTCTGTGGTACTATGGCATGCTCAGTAATTGTGGTATGCTTTTCTACGTATTTGAAGGCAAAAAACAGTATCTTTTTGATGAAAGATACTATGACTTTTTAAAAATGTAATTCATCAGCCAAATAAAACATCTGATTACAATTAAACAAGATGCAAATATGGTTCTACTATATATAGCTACATATGTATTTTTTGCAAAACCCTACTATACAATCAGGTCAGGTTTATGGAACTTCAGAGTTAGAGTTGAGTAGCATGCCTTACTCAGAACCTTTATATCTTCTCACCCTGCATTTCAAGCAAAGTCTTTTAACACTTTGATGCCCCAACATCTGATGTGGGAAAACTGATAAGCATAATGGCCAATATTAGTTAACAACCATAGTCTTAGAGAACTGTAAGAAACTGTAAGAGATCATTTAGGTCAGCAGTTTCTGATCATTTTTTTTTTTTTTTTTTAGCAGTAGAATCCTTTTCTCCTAATCAAAGCTTTTTCCCCAATAAGAGTGCCACAGATTAATGTGGCCGACTCTCTGTTGTGAAGTGCAGGCAGAAGTGGGGAGAGGAGACACTGTCCTGCCGCCTTGGCCCCTCTCTCCCACCTCTTGCTTACCCTTCTGCAGACCATTTTCCAGTGTGAAAAAATGAAAATCAATGAACCAGCACAAAGTTTTACTTTACAGATGCACAAAGTGAGGTGCAGAAAAGGGAAATGTCTTACCCAAGAGTAAACTGCCTATCCACATCTAAACTTAAACCACAACACAATTCTCAACGTTTTGAGTCACTATCCTTTTTTAGTAAACTAAACTGTCTAGACTGTTAAAAAGCACATACGAAAATATGACTAATTATATTAAGAGGTAATATATTCATGAGGTAGATTTAAAAAACAGTAATAATTCTCAGCAAGTAACTCTTGAATCATTCAGATAAATTTCACTTAAATCTATAAGCATACCAGTGCTTCCAGCTCAAGATGGAGGCTCTTCTTTTTAGAGTTTAACCTGACAATTTCTTCCTGTTCTCTGTTCCTTCGACTGAGAAGCTCCTGCCTACGAATTCTCTCCCATTCTAAACGACGTTGTCTTTCAAGTTCCTGTTTTGCGGCCTGAAAATAATGAACCAAAGTTAATTTTGAAATTAACACTTTTTGCATCATTCAAAAACAGATGAGAGGACAAAGTAAAGCTGAGGCAGCACTTAGCACTGAGTGGACTTGTGGTCGCAGGGTAACTGGGCAAACCCATTGCTATCAATGGACCTAAAGACACCCACAAGAGCAAACTCATCCACCAGACTATCTGACTGCTTCAAGCACCATCTTCTTGCTGCAGTTACTTTTCCCTTAATAAACAAAAGGACAACTCCATACATATATATAGATGTTAGTAGGAATAACTGCACCTTTCTTCTGGTATCAGGAATAAAAAACTTTTATTTACAATTATTTCAGTGGCATTGTAATTTACATGCACAGTCCTTGAAAATACAGCCAGGCCTCCCAGGGACCCCACACAGCAACATTTATCCCAAGGATCTGTGTAAGCTCACCCTCTTAATTCCTCTCAAGGCTTTCTTTCTGCCTCTCCAATTACTTGACCTTTTACTCTGGATCCTAAGCTTAGTTTCATTTAATGACCTGATCAACTGACTTCTTCTGGCTCCTCACTCAACTCAGCTTTGTGACCAATCCTGCTCTGATTGAGAAACCACCTACAGATATGCTTTCTCTACCAGCTGTCAGCCCTGGAAACCCTTCATAAGCAAGTACCCTCTTGTCTTCACAGGGGAAGGAAGATTCAGATTCATACAGGGTAAGAATGAATGAATGACACTGAGAAAAATCAGAACAAAAAGCACCCTGTTTTATCAAATGAAATGTAGCCACTTATTAAAGGAAATGATTTCCCTGGAAATAAAATAACTTAAAAAAAAATAACCTCTCGTCTTTCTATCTCTTTTCTCCTTTCTTCTTCCCGTTGTCGCTCCAATTCCCTCTGCTTCTCCAAGCGTTTTTCTAATTCAAGTTGTTTCTTCCATTCTTGTTCTTGTAGCTCTCTCTGTTTTCGCTCCCATTCCTCCTTTTCTTTCTGGGCTTTGCGCTCTGCCTCCCTCTGCTGCTGCTCCATCATGGCCTGGCGTCGCTTCTCCAGTTCCATGTTGCCTCGCTCATAGTTGGCTTTCCGCTTGTCCTCGAACGTAACTGAATAAGGTACAGCGTAAGCACTCTTCAGCATGAAGCACCTACCGAACCTACAATCTGGTTTCAACATCCTCATGCCTTGTGGTCATGTGAATGCAATTTCTCTTTGGATACTTCTAAGGATAATCTTAACTCAAATATAAATAATACAATATTTATTTTCTTATAAGAGTATTCATTTGGGGAAAAAACTCATTCTGGGAAAAACAAATCACTAACTTTGAGTCTGTCCAAGAGAAAAATAATTTTACTATTCCTGCCAATAAAAATCCTTTTCAATTTTTTTCTCAGCATTTTCTTCGAGGATAACCAAAATTGTATGGCTCTATATTTGTTATATGCCCATAACGTATACTTAAATATATACACATGTACATTTTCAACCAATATTTAAACTTTTTTTTAAACCTCAAGATTTCATCATAAAGCTTGCTGTAATGCTTTTTCCAAAAGTGGGAGACATTTTAAATTGGACATCTAATACATACACTCTTGCCAAATACATACATCAGTCTCTTCTTCTCAATTTTGACCGTATTAATTTTACTGATGTCAAAATTTATCCTATTCATTAGTTTCTCATATAGCATTTAATATATTAAGAAAGTTAAAATTCTAAATATTCATTTCTACTTCACAGTTAAATTTAAGAGCACTCACTATAAAATATACAACTTGGACATTTAATATTACCTGGTAATTTTTTCTGAGGTTCCTCTTCTTGTGTTTTCTGATATGAAGGCAGAGTTCCGTTAATGGAATCAATCTGCTTTCCTCCTCTAAGAAAGGCAAACAACAAATAAATTTAGCATTATGAGATCTGATGATTTTAGACCAGACTATATAGACTACAAATGACTACAGCAATTTAATATTTAGCATATAATATTAAAGATATTTAAAACAGCATGGTCTATAGTTACACTGAACATCAGTATACGAATTATCAAGCCAGACAGATCTGGATTCACATCATGGTTCGACCAGTTGCTATTCTTGGGTAAATGTATTCTTAATCTCTTTAGGCATTAGTTTCCTTATCTATAATGTGGTGAAAACAGATACGTACTTCTTAAATCTACTCTCTTATCAGTGTAACTCACTAAATACCAAAATCAAATGGCAATGTAAATGCTTGATTTTTCCACAAAAGTAGAGCAGAGACCTCAGGAAATCCCAGAGTAAAAATTTTGTCTGCCAAAAATGATTGAAACAACACCCCTTAACCTTCAGAGACACTCACCTAAAAGATGGAGGGACAAGCTCAGGAGGTAAAGCCAGTGGCAATGGCTGTCCAGCTTTGGCCATATCAGTGAGGTGCATGGCAAGGATGAACTCCTCAGCTTTCAGCTGTCCATCACCATCAATGTCAGCCAGAGTCCTGAAGAAAGTATAAAATTTCACAACTCAGAAAGCCTATTTAGAGTAAAATATTTTCAGAAGAGTTCAAATTTTTCATTTTTAAAGCAAGAGTAATGACAGAAAAACAGCTGGATTAATATATTTTAGTAAAAAGTACATACAGAAAAGTGAGCTAATTTTTGCCCTTAATTTCCATATCACCAAAGAGAGGAAAGAAATTTTGAAATGAAAAGGGAAATAGTCCCTTCAAAAAGGTAGCTTGTCTTGGTTCATGGTTAATTCACTTATCAAATCACCTCATGCACAACACTGAAAATGAGATATTCTCTAATTCTCCACAGAAGGTATTACATAAAAGCAAACAAGTTTTACTTGTAAGATAATTAAATGCCAGATTCTCAAGGGTAACATTTTACAAAGCAATTTTATTTGCTTGCAGGTTTGCATTAACTGTCACACAGTTGCTTTTGTGGAATATTTTTGAGTCACATTTACAGAAATGGTTTCTTTCTTATGTCTAATTAAAAATCATACAGAATGTCTTGTCAAAAATCATAATTAATGGGCAAACTCACCATATAGTAGCTAGCTGAGTTTGAGAAAGATTTGACTGAAGAAGAGCATTTCTAGCTTGAAAACCTGATTTAGTGGGGGAAAAAAATACATAAAAGAAGATTCTTTAGCCTCTTAAAGTCATGCAAACTTAAATAGCTGTACTCGTGAAATAACACTGCTGCTATCCTGGGATTTTACCATGCACGAGGCACTGAGCATTCAGTAGTCATCAAAATAAACACATCCCCTGGACCAAGGAGCTTAAAATCTACAGTCAGTAGAAGAATGTGCTCCCATGTCCTTACAGAAGATAATGGTCCCCACAAGTGACTGACACAAAGGACTATGCCAGTATTAGAGGCCAAGCTCCCAAGCATAGCTTTGCTTAGCATTTTCAGATTTGCTCTTATCTCTCTCATCATTTCCTTGTCTCTACTCTTCCTCTGATAAATAACGTGTAAATCATTCTTCAGGGATCTGTCCTGGGCACTCTGTTCTCTCTGCGCAGTCATATCCATTTCTATGACTAAACAGCACCTGGAAGCAGAGGATTCCCAAATGTACATCCACAGCCCAAGCCTCTCCTTTAAGTTTAGACGTCTATATCCAATTGAAAAATTTATGTATGTATTTCACAAGCATATCAAACTAAGTACATACCAAACTACTCTTTCAATCCCCAACTAGGCCTCTCTTCCTAATCTTCACCCCAATCTTCTCTGTGAATGGTATCAAAGGCCATCCAGTAGCTCAAGCCAGAAATCAGAGTCCCCTCTTAACCCTCCCTGTCCTGTACAACCAGGTGCAACATCGAGTCCTACAGTTCTACATCATTGTATGTCTAGGTCCTTCTCATGTGTGAAGTCAAAATTTAACGTCACCTCAGAAAGGTCTCTGTCCATTCTACCATTCAATATATTTCCTGCTTCTATCCTTTATATCTCATAACATAATCTGTAATGTAACATTTATTTGCTTGTTTACCTGTTTGTCTGTTTCCCCTATTATGCCAAGTTCTATGAAGACAAAACCCTTGACTGCTGTGTCCATTAATGCATAACTCATGCCTAGTACCTAGATGCTTAATAAATGTTTGTGAAAGTAATGAATAAAATTGTAACGCAAAGTTTTCCTCTATCTTAGCTGCAATGGGGGCTTACTTATATGAGAGCATCTGATAATAAAGACAGCTAACATTCATTGAATGCTTACTATGTATGGTAAACTGTTCAACTTCTTTTCTCTTCTCCAGTGAGACAAAACAAAGACATGTTTCCGTAACAGGCTCCTGATCTTCAATGAATATATTTCAGAACAGAAAATCCCTCTTGGCTTCAGAGGAACACTCACTCCTGGTGAGCCTGTCTGTGGCTTTTTGACCATGATGAATCCGGAGGCTTCTCTGGTGAAGGCCTCCTAGGTGGCAGAGCAGGTGCCACACCTCCCACTCTCGGGTGCATAAGCCACAAGCGCCAGAAGCGTCAGCCCTACCCTGCGTCCAGCCTGAGTCAAGGGGCATCCGATCAACCCCACACAGAAGGCATACAACTGCCAGCTCTTCCTCAGCAACCGCTTGCACTGCAAAGCCAGCACAGATGCTGCTAAATCCACGGCTTCACTCAACTTTAAACACAAAGATCTGGATAATCAAAGCAACATATTCTATACGGAACAGACTCAAATATACCACATATTGTGACAAGCAATCAAATGTTTATATTATATAACTTTAAAATCTTTTCCATTCTTTTTTAGTAGAAACCACATACAGGAAATACACTGCAAATAGCTTACAGCCTCACTCAATTAATTAACAATACTCAGAAGACTTCATATAAGATGTGAGATTTGTGGGAGGTTTTTTTATGTTAAAAGGAAGATTCTTTTACAATGTTTTTTACAATGTCAACCTCTGCTGTACAGCAAAGTGACTCAGTCATATACATACAAACATTCTTTCTCAGTTTCCTTTTCCATTATGGTTTATCACAGGATACTGAACATGGATGTGAAATACATTAGGACCTTGTTTATCCATGGTAGTAGTTTGCATCTACCAACCCTAAACTCCCAATCGACCCCTCTCCTTACCGCCCCCCTCCTCAGCAGCCACGAGTCTGTTCTCTATGTCTCAGTTTGTTCCCATTTGGTAGACAGGTTCATTTGTGCCATATTTTAGATTCCACATATAAGTGGTATCATATCTGATAAAGCTCTACTATAAATACTTTATTCTGTCTAAACTCTAAGTCGTTGCTGAGTGAGGAGAGAGGGGCCAGTGAGACCAGAATTCTACTTGCCTAGTACCCTCTGTTTATGTCCACTTCACCATCCTCAATTAGTGAATCTGGATGTTTGTTACAGCAGGGACTCAGATGTCCCAAGGGGATCTCAGGTTATCTCAGTTTTATGGCCACACTTGGGTTGGAGCATTAAAGGGTGTACAGTGTTCACGTGAGGTGTTTGGAAGGACAACCAGAGAAAGACCCAATGAGGAAGGAGACTCTCACAGAAACTGAACTGAGGCTTAGTATCACATTCTGGTCACAGGAAGACAAGGAAAATGAGGTTTGACTTTCTCAAGGGAGAGGTCTTCTCAAAACATTGGGTATGTATCTGTGTGTTTAACTTGATTATAAGAACTTTGAACTCTTACATAACTTAACCATTATTTGTATTTATCAAATGACTGCTATTTTTTTTGGATGATAAAATTTTAAATGAGCTAAAAAATATAGCTTCAAATAAAAGTTCTTCAACAGAAGTCCATAGAAAATCATAACTTTCTCACATTCTTAAGCACCGTATGCCACTTACCCGAGAGGTATCCACTCATGCTTTTGTCAAGACTGTTAAATTTTTGCCGATATTTTAATCTTGAAGGCTGAGGAACTGCCCACTCTGAGATCCCAGTCTTGGGTGAATTCCCTGAGAGGGAAGCAGTTGAGGAAGTTGAGCTGTAACAAAATGTATTTAAAATTTTTGTTACTAAATAAAATACATTTAAACTTTATAAGTGAGACACAATTAGAATCCTACCTTCTATAATATAACAGTAATTGGTTTTGTATATGATATTGAAAAAACAATCTATCTTTACAGTATTTTAGAAAAGTAAATACCATACAAAGTTTCGAACTACCATATACCAAATACCTATCATGTGGCAGGCCCCACACAATGCTAGGGCCTTTATAAATATTATGTATAATCCTCATCACAAACTTAAAAGATATTACTGTCTCCATCCTTCACATGGGCAAACTACAGCTCAGTGATGTTGAGAAAAACAAAGTTACACAATCAGTGAGTGTTTAAGCAAGGATACAGACATTGTTTTCCTGGGTCATTGTTTTAAAGAGTATTATTGTGATTTATACGAGGAGTGATGAATGAACATTGATGCTTTTGTGCCTTCTGAAATTTAAAGGATACTCAATTAGTAGTTTTTGCTCAAGAAATAATGTGTAATGACCATGAGATGTTTTGAGAAATTTTTTGAAAGGAAAAATATGTAGCTTTGGGCCAAAAATTGACTGATTAAAATATAGCAGGCTATTTTTAGTTTACATAAAACAAATTTTTCAGAAGTAAAATACCACAGACAGTTAATAATTCTAAAAATAAAATTATTTTATGTGAATTACAGATAGTAAATTTACCTACAGTATTTACATTTGGCCATTAGAAAGTAAAAATTGGGTAGCTCCAAGTTTAAAAAACAAACAGTCATTTGTTAAATACGCCTTTGTTTGTTGTTTAGTCACTAAGTTGCATCCAACTCTTTTGCAACCCAATGGACTGTAGCCCACAGGCTACCAGGCTCCTCTGTCCATGAGATTTCCCAGGCAAGAACACTGGAGTGGGTTGCCATTTTCTTCAGGTGATCTTCTCAACTCAGGTATCAAAAACCTGTCTCCCCTGCACTGGAGGTGAATTAGGCAAATTCTCTACCACTGAACCACCTGGGAAGCTCTTATTGAAAGCCTAAAAAGTTGGAAGTTTTAAGTATTCATACCTACTAGATCCTAAATCAATCAGAGACTGGGCTTTCTGTATATTAGCACCACCAAATCCTCCCATCATCAGACTGTAAGATGACGTATGAGGCAATGCTAAAAAAAAGAAAAAGGTTCACATTAAACAATTTCACAGAGTATGAAAAAAAATCTGTCTCTACTGGGATGCAAATGTAACAGTTTCTTCACATAAAAATACTGACTCATTAGACACAAAGCACTTACTTGAAGAAGAATAAGGAATGGATAAAGGCTGAATGAGACTGGTGGTTCCATTTGGTAATGATGAAGTGCTAACTGAAGGCACTAGGGGAGCAGGCATCATTAGGGGAGGGAGGGTGGTCCCTGAAGTCGCCGAGGACAAGGGTGTTGCTATGGGTGCAACTGGAGGCAATGACTGAGGAATGGACAGATTGGGCATGCTTCCCATTCCTAAGGACAAAACAGAACACGTTTTCTGGTGCTGGTAAACCAATTTTAAAACACAGGACAGAAAACAAGTTTACAGTACAGTGAGCAGCTGCTACGTTACAGAAACACTGTGGGCAAACTATCAATGGATTTAAAAACTTCATTAAAGCAAGCTGGATCCAGCAGTGCAGGAGGTAAACTACTGCTTTTAATATCAATATTCTGACCTGTGTGAACTGAGGCAATGTCTATTTAGAAGCTAAATTTCTTTTCTAGTATCATGAATAAAACTAAGTAGGCCTTTTCCAACTACCCATTAGTATTCTCAATGAGAGAATGTATCACCTGATTGAATGTGGGTTTTTGTGTAGCAATAATAAATACAGTGCTGTTGAGTTCACACACTCACACACACACACACTCCACAAACTCTTCCCTCCCCCGCAAAGGATGTTCTAAATTCTACATACTTAAGGAGACCCATTTATTCATACACATTATGTGCAGGAAAAAAAGCATGCCATCTGTTTCATTTTTCTTATATGCAACACACATATGGATTCAAGGACAATTCTTTAAAAGGGACAAAGTGATGACTAATTTGTTTACTAACTGCAGAATACAAAGTATACTATATTAATATGATTACACAATGATTTGGTATTTATCTCTAGAATTCAGTGCAAGAGTGAAAGAATTTAGCATTTTAAGATCTAACATCTGGAGTGGAAGACCATGGTTCAGATATAAAGAGATTCTACTTGATTGTTCCAATGAGTGCTCCTCACAAATAATTAGTAAGAAAATGGTTAATCAAAATTAATGGAAGACTGGTGATCTCAGGTGAATATGTAAATTAATTAGCACAAAGTTTCCAACTTTTAGCCCTAAATTTGTCTGGCAAATTAACCTTTAAAGAAATTTCTACTAATGTATAATTTTAAATTACTCCCCAAATTAAACCATTTTGAACTTAAATTGTTCATATTTTTTGTTATGTATACAAATTATGGAGGAAACTAAGAATAGTATTTAGGATCAGCTATGACTAGCAGGATCCTATGATCTATCATCCAACCGGGAATTATGAAAGGGAGCACAAACCAGACTAGATGCCAGAACAACAGGCATAAATCACACTGTCCCTGGGAAACCAGGACACGTGGACTCCTGAGCTATGACAGCGACCTTAACATTTCTAATCTCAGACTTGAAAGTTAACTTGGGAGTCCGGGGACTGTCATTTTACACCAACAAATCCTTTTCTGATTCTCAAACATTATGCCTAGGAATCAAGTTTAATGATCAGATATACTGAACTAAATTAAGAAACACATACCAAAACGAGCAGAAATTAACGGAGAGAACATAGGAGGTTGTTTCATAATAGGAGGAAGAACCACCGGCAACTGTTGGCCTTGAAGCTTTAGTTTGATGAGCTTCATCGCTATGGAGAACTCTTGCTGATCCATCTTCCCATCCTTGTTCAGGTCCGATAAAGCCCTGAAAGGCCGATGCGGCCGATGGAGTGGTAACAGAGGATCAGCAATGCTTTTGTAAATGACATCACATTTACACAGAGATAATCACTAATTAAACGTGAGTGTGTAACAAAAAGCTAAAACCGGTACAATACTACTGACCAAAGACAGTATCTAATAAAATACTATGAGTGTATATAGACCCTAGATACCTTTGGGATGAAATCCACTGGTGCAAATGTAAAGAAACTATACAAGAGTATAATCATTCTAAACAATTGGTTCAATATTTACCAAATGCCTGCTAAGTGCCTGGCCCTCTGCACTGGAGAGAAGGGTGGAATAGGGGTTGATGTTTACTGTAAATACATTAGAAAACCAAAACCTTAGATATTATAAAGAGCAATTTCTTCAAGGTAGGAACAAGGGAAGGGTGAGCTAATCTGAGGCTTAAAGATGATGAAATAAATAACTACAAAATAACATAATGAAGGTGGAGACTCTTGCCAAATTACAAAGAAGTGTTTTTCAACAGAAATGTATACATCTCCTTTCTTTACAAATTCTAAGGAAATCAGAACTTTGTCCTACAGAACAAAACCCCAATTGATTTTCAGTCATTTACTCACTAAAATTTATTTTCTAAAAAGCTGAGTACTCTTACTTATTAACAACAAACTATAGGTAAAAACAACTTTATGTTAACACTAAGTATTGAAAAGTTAAGTTCATCTACAAAAGAACACATTTTACCATATTTCAGCTAAAACGGGAGCCGGCAGGCCTGACTGTAAGAAAAAGGTACGGGCTTGATCACCTGAAGGCAATAAAAACAAAATAATCAAACAATGTATTAGTAAATGGAATTACTTTGATGTCTCTGAATAACAAAAATGGCCACTAGTAACAATTCTATTGATTTAAATTCCAATTATTAAAGAAAAATTATCTATATTACTTTAATAAGACAGGAGGTATTAAAACAAAAATGTCACAACTGAAATATATGCATTAATGAAATGTAAGTGATGAAAGATCACCTTATTTATCTTAGTTTTCCCTCATAATTGGGGTCTTACTTGATAATAATCCTATTTTGTAAAATTTATAGCTAAAAGCACTATTCCCCAGAAGAGTTCTAAATAAAAAAACACCAGGTTTGGAGAAGGTACTCCTCATGGGTATCTGACAATCCTGTATCTCCTGCCATGTAAGCCAAGAATGTAAGTTCCTAACAGCTCTCTGCCTGGATCAATTTTCAGAATTGGGTTTGCTGTGAGCAGTTTTAAGGGAGGAGGTAATGTTTTCCACTGGGATAGAGAACAAGTTTGCTTTCTGCTTGCTAAAACATGGTGGGTTCCGCGAGGCTGAGTGTTCCTCTTCTTTAACACAACCACGGCATGTACAGCATCCTTCTGGGCTCTCCGCATAGCCCCTATGTGAACCAGGGGACAAGGGAAACAGAGAGAAATGTGCCAATGCTCGGACTGCCAGCTGTGCTATTACAAAGAGTGTCCTGTGTCTCTGACTTAGGAATTCTGGGTATTCTGCCAGCATTCAAGAGACAGTAACAGACCAAATTATTACCTTGTAAGCAGGGTAAATCAAATCCCTACCGGGAAACAAGTTAAGGTAGTTATTATTACAGAAGTACAAATATCATTAAACTGTAATGGTTCACCCAGATAATCATGATAGTGTGATCACTCACCTACAGCCAGACATCCTGGAATATGAAGTAAGGGGGCCTTAGGAAACATCACTACAAACAAAGCTAGTGGAGGTGATGGAATTCCAGCTGAGCTATTTCAAATCCTGAAAGATGATGCTGTGAAAGTGCTGCACTCAATATGCCAGCAAATTTGGAAAACTCAGCAGTGGCCACAGGCTTGAAAAGGTCAGTTCTCATTCCAATCCCAAAGAAAGGCTATGCCAAAGAATGCTCAAACTACCGCACAATTGCACTCATCTCACACACTAGTAAAGTAATGCTCAAAACTCTCCAAACCAGGCTTCAGCAACACATGAACCGTGAACTTCCAGATGTTCAAGCTGGTTTTAGAAAAGGCAGAGAAACCAGAGATCAAATTGCCAACATCTGCTGGATCATGGAAAAAGCAAGAGAGTTCCAGAAAACTATTTCTGCTTTATTGACTATGCCAAAGCCTTTGACTGTGTGGATCACAATCAACTGTGGAAAATTCTGAAAAAGATGGGAATACCAGACCACCTGACCTGCCTCTTGAGAAACCTGTATGCTGGTCAGGAAGCAACAGTTAGAACTGGACATGGAACAACAGACTGGTTCCAAATAGGAAAAAGAGTACGTCAAGGCTGTATATTGTCACCCTGCTCATTTAACTTCTATGCAGAGTACATCATGAGAAACACTGGGCTGGATGAAGCACAAGCTGGAATCAAGGTTGCCGGGAGAAATATCAATAACCTCAGATATGCAGATGACACCACCCTTATGGCAGAAAGTGAAGAACTAAAGAGACTCTTAATGAAAGTGAAAGGAGAGTGAAAAAGTTGGCTTAAAGCTCAACATTCAGAAAACGAAGATCATGGCATCTGGTCCCATCACTTCATGGGAAATAGATGGGGAAACAGTGTCAGACTTTATTTTGGGGGGCTCCAAAATCACTGCAGATGGTGACTGCAGCCATGAAATTAAAAGACACCTACCCCTTGGAAGGAAAGTTATGACCAACCTAGACAGCATATTAAAAAGCAGAGACATTACTTTGACAACAAAGGTCTGTCTAGCCAAGGCTATGGCTTTTCCAGTGGTCATGTATGGATGTGAGAGTTGGACTACAAAGAAAGCAGAGCGCCGAAGAATTGATGCTTTTGAACTGTGGTGTTGGAGAAGACTCTTGGGAGGCCCTTGGACTGCAAGGAGATCCAACCAGTGCATCCTAAAGGAAATCTATCCTGGATGTTCACTGGAAGGACTGATGTTGAAGCTGAAACTCCAATATTTTGGCCACCTGATGCGAAGAGCCGACTCATTTGAAAAGACCTGATGTTGGGAAAGATTGAAGGCAGGAGGAGAAGGGGACAACAGGATGAGACGGTTAGATGGCATCACCGACTCAATGGACATGAGTTTGGGTAAACTCCAAGAGTTGGTGATGGACAGGGAGGCCTGGTGTGCTGCGGTTCATGGGGTTGCAAAGAGTTGGACACGACTGAGCAACTGAACTGAACTGATAATTGTTGAGAGGATGTATTCCAAAGTCAGACCTAAAGGTTTCCAAGCCCTGGTATTGTTCAGTTGCTAAGTTGTGTCCGACTCAGTGATTTGATGGACTATAATACACCACGCTTCTCTGTCCTCCACTATTTTGGGGAGTTTGCTCAAACTCCTGTCCATTGAGTTGGTGATGCTATCTAACCATCTCATCCTCTGCCACCCTCTTCTTTTGCCTTCAGTCTTTCCCAGCATCAGGGTCTTTTCCAATAACTGTTCTTTGCATTAGTTGGCCAAAGTACTGGAGCTTCAGCTTCAGCATCCGTCCTTCCAATGAATATTCAGGGTTAATTTCCTTTATGATTGACTGGTTTGATCTCTTTGTTGTCCAAGGAACTATCAAGAATCTTCTCCAGCACCACAATTCAAGAGTATCAGTCTTTGGAGCTCAGCTTTCTTTATGGTCTCTCAGATCCATACATGACCACACTCAGTCGTGTCCAACTCTTTGCTGACCCCGTGGACTGTAGCCTGCCAGGCTCCTCTGTCCATGGAATTCTCAAGGTAAGAACACTGGAGTGGGTAGCCATTCCCTTCTCCAGGGGATCCTCCTGACCCAGGGGTCGAACCCAGGTCTCCTCCATCTCAGGCAGATTCTTTACATTCTGAGCCACCATAGAACTTATCATTAAATAGTACAAATTTGTGGCAGTCAAATTAAAACTAATTATAAGATATTTCATGAAAAGGAGCATCAGTTCAGTCGCTCAGTTGTGTCTGACTCTTTGCGACCCCATGAATCTCAGCACACCAGGCCTCCCTGTCCATCACCATCTCCCAGAGTTCACTCAGACTCATGTCCATCGAGTCCGTGATGCCATCCAATCCATCTCATCCTCGGTCGTCCCTTTCTCCTCCTGCCCCCAATCCCTCCCAGCTTCAGAGTCTTTTCCAATGAGTCAACTCTTCGCATGAAGTGCCCAAAGTACTGGAGCTTCAGCTTTAGCATCATTCCTTCCAAAGAAATCCCAGGGTTGATCTCCTTCAGAATGGACTGGTTGGATCTCCTTGTAGTCCTAGGGACTCTCAAGAGTCTTCTCCAACACCACAGTTCAAAAGCATCAATTCTTTGGTGCTCAGCCTTCTTCACGGTCCAACTCTCACATCCATACATGACCACAGGAAAAACCATAGCCTTGACTAGACGGACCTTAGTCGGCAAAGTAATGTCTCTGCTTTTGAATATGCTATCTAGGTTGGTCATAACTTTTCTTCCAAAAGGAGCATAAAATCACAAATAAAATAAGAACACAAACCTGTTATATAACCTCCCAAAGGTTTGAGGTTATCAAACTGCTTGTCATGCTTAGTCCGTTCTTCAGAGGTAATAGCCCACATGTTTGGCCCTCCTGAAACATAAATGAAAGACAAAGATATTATACTGCATATATGAGAATGCTTAAATACAATTCCAGAATGTAAACATGAATCACAAATGCTCCTTTATTGACAGTCCTAATACTGGAGTGACACAAAGGAAAAAGCTCTATTCATAACCATACCTAGTATGGTCCTGAAGCTTTTCATTCATCACCCAATTAACATCTACTTGAACAACTACTGTGTACCACTCACTGGAAATGGGCAACAAGCTAAATACTGGAAATAAAAAGATGAATAAAGTATTGTTCCATCCTCAAGGAAGTCTTACTCTAGAAAATGACTATCAGCACTTACAGTGTTAACCTGTGAAGCATCCTAAGCAGAAACATATACAAAAAGCTGTGCTAATCCTGAGTCAGAAGCATCAGTGATGAGCTAACAGGAAAGGTAAGACTGAGGCAGAACCTTGAAGCTTGGCTTGAATTTTGCCATGTGAAGAGGCAGGATAATGGTATTTTACAAAACAAGGTCAGAGCATGAGGAGTCAAGGCATGTTCCAGACACTGCCCTGAGTAGACTGATAGCTAAAGCGCCACGTGAGTGTGGGAAAGAGGTTAAGAAAGAGGTAGGAAAGACTAGCTTTAAAGGGTCTTAAACAGCATCCTTAGCTGACCTCTACTCTGGAAGTTATGGAGTGTCCTCTGATACACTTTAAAGTAACCTCCTTATTTGAAATCCTTTTAGACTTACAGGAAAGTTGCAAAGAGAGTAGGGAGCCTGCACTCAATTTCCACTAAGTTAACAATTTACATAACCATAGTATATTTGTCAAAACACATAAATTAGGACAGGTATACTACTACTAGCTAAACTAAATACCTCCACCAGCAGGGCTAGCTGGTAAACCCCAACAAATTAGACTCTGGGCACTGGAAACAGCACAAATCTTTTTTACTGAAGATTCTGCCAAGTGGAAGCTTTGGCAAAGGGAAGTAGCCTACTCTGGTTCTGAATGCTTGACCTGTGCGGGCCCAATGACTCTCTGGCCTGATAGTCCCATTTAGCGGTGGCTCAAACAAACGCCACAACTAACAAGGTGAGAAGGACCCTCAGAAGCCTTGCTTGTCAAACAGAAATGGTATATTCAAGAATAGAAGACAGCCTGGCCCCAAAGGCCTTTGAGCCTCACATGAAAAACTGGAAGCAAATTCGCTAAGGGGAAACTTTACTGGATCAATCAAAGTCCCTGAAATGCCTCAGCCTAGTTTGCTTATGGGTCACAGCAGCTGGAGTTCTGGCAGCGTCCACTGGGCTGCCATGACTCTTTAGCCTCAAAGCTAAGCAGGACCAAAGCAAGACACATTTTCTTCAGTGGACAGAACTCAGATTCTTGGAATGTTGCCAATGGCCCAGCTGTTTGATTTGCCACCTGGAAAATTACAACTGACAGATTAAAGATAACCTCTTTGGGGCTGCAAGATGGAAACAAATTTTAATTGCTAACTGAATAGTCTGGGTCACTACCGATGGCAAGGGCCCATTCTCTAACTTAGACTGAAATCAAGATTCTGATGGAAGTCTGACTCTGTTTCTGAGGCAGAGGATACCAATGCATGCCAGACTTAAGGATTCCTGTCTGGAGAGAGGGTATCATTACACAGGGCATTGCTCTCTTTTTGGTTCTTGGCAGATGGACTACATCAAACTTTTGATTGCCCTCTAGCGTTACTGGTGGTTCTTCAAACTGTTGACACTTTATAGGTTACCAATCAGCCTGCTATGTCCATACTAGCATGGCCCTTAAAACAAACCTGTGTCATGATTTTAGCTTTCTGGTCTATCAGTACTCTGATGTTAATGAATCATTTATCAGAAAAAACTTCATAATGCACTGATCAAGGCTGAGTCCACTTTCATAATCTCCTCCTGGTTCACACTCCTTAAAGTAAGATAGTTTGGCCACTGAATGTGCTGTCCTGAGAAAGGGACCATCGTGTCCCTTGGCTGTTTCCTGGGTAATCATCAGGACTAAAGGGGTTGGGGGAGGGGTCACAGGCGAATACAAGTCTTAATGCGAAAGTTGAGGATTCTACTCTGATGGTTCTTGGACATGATGCATCTCTCTTCCTCCTAGAAACAACTGTGGACAGGCTGTTAGTATATCCTTCAAGTGGCAGCTTGGCTGAATAGGAACCTAAAGCATTCAAAGCTAATTCTGGTTAGGGTTTACAAAAATGCCCCTGTCCCTCTTGCACCTAACCCTTCTGGATCATTAGAAAACAGTGAAGCTAAAGCAAAACAGGACACTTAAATCTTGTGGCAGTGGAGAGCCCCAAGCAGCATCTGGAGAGAATACCTTAGATGCAAGAGGCACCGGAGGGGAGAAGCATGACTTTTTCTCTTTCAGAGCTGGCCAGGGAGTCTTCTTCCCCAAGGAGGATGCCCTGCTGAGGCTCTCCTAAACTGCTGGAAGCACCTTACAATGTAACTGAGCCTGCCATCCCCCACCAGATGGCTTTGACTGATCCACTCTCAGTCTTAGGCAGACCCTGTGCACCTGAGTCCCAGGAGTATGGACTTCTCTGTACACAAAACAAAAATTGAGGACCATGAGGAGGCTGGTACTCTATCTGTATCTCACAAAAGGAAATTCTTACAAACCTCATATATCAATATATAACGTTTGTCTTTCTCATACTGTGACATGTTCCCTTTACTTGGACTGCCATTCATATAACCCTCTTCCATTTCAAACTTTACCTTTCAAAGTCCAGGGCATGGGTCATTTCTTCCAGGAGGTCTCTGACACCTGCAGGTCAAATTAATTGCTTCCTCCTCTAGGTTCTCAAGGGACTTCACCATGCTTCTATAGGGCACTTACAAAGGTTCTGTAATTGTTTTCTATCCATCTGTTCTACCACACACTGAGTCCTTGGAGGACAAAAGCTTTGTGTGTTTATCTTTCTATCCTCAGAACCAGCAGAGTATTACAGAGCACACACTTAAAATTGACTGAGGAATAAATATCTGAAAAAATTAGGAGTAAACAAAAGTCCGAGACGCAAGATCATGATTTGGAAAAAGATAAATTCATTTACAAATCTTTCTGGTGTCTATCCTTCACATATAGTTATATTGGCCCTCTGAAGAGGTCTTTAAAGCTATATATTCAAGAAGCACCAACTCACTGGAAAAGACAACGATGCTGGGAAAGATTGAAGGCAAAGGAGAAGGGGATGGCAGAGGATGAGATGAGACAGCATCACCGACTCAAAGGACATGAATTTGAACAAACTCTGGGAGACAGTGGAGGACAGAGGAGCCTGGGGTGCTGCAGCCCATGTGGTTGCAAGAGTTGGACATAACTTAGCAACAGAACAACAAAAAATTCAACATGGCTAACAGTCATTTATACTTCACTTCTGATTACACTTCCAGTTTACTTAGTTTCCACCAATAAGTGAAAGAGGAGAGTGAAAAAGTTGGCTTAAAGCTCAACATTCAGAAAACTAAGATCATGGCATCTGGTCCCTTGGACTGCAAGGAGATCCAACCAGTCCATTCTAAAGGAGATCAGTCCTGGGTGTTCTTTGGAAGGACTGATGCTAAAGCTGAAACTCCAATACTTTGGCCACCTCATGCGAAGAGTTGACTCATTGGAAGACGACTCTGATGCTGGGAGGGATTGGGGGCAGGAGGAGAAAGGGCCAACAGAGAATGAGATGGCTGGATGGCATCACGGACTCGATGGACAAGAGTTTGGGTGAACTCCGGGAGTTGGTGATGGACAGGCAGGCCTGGCGTGCTGCGATTCATGGGGTTGCAAAGAGTCGGACACGACTGAGTGACTGAACTAATCTGAACCAATAAGAAACCAAGTATCTTTAGGTATGTAAACTCACACGTTTGCTGACTATAGTCCATAAAAATCTGCTTTACAAAGTTGTTTCCTCAGGCTTGCAGGATCTCAGTTTCCCAACCAGGGATTGAACCTGGGCCACCACAGTAAAAGCACCGAGTTCTAACCACTGGGACACCAGTAAATTCCCTGTTTAATTACAATCTTAAACCTTGTCTTTACGAGAAGATATTTATAGATTAAAAAAAACACAGTCATCTGGGGATAAGAAATATTAGATCAAATCCATCTAGTGTTTAAAATTATACTGGGCACCTATATTTCAGTGATATACACTCCTAGAAACAAGTGTATACACTCATCAAAACACATCAAACTATATAAAAAAGGGTGGATTATACCTCAATAAATCCAACTTAAAACAAAAATATAACACATCAAACACATGCCTGTCACATGATGTGTGCTCAATAAATTAGTTTCCTTACTCAATCCCAGGGCTTCCCTTGTGGCTCAGGTGGTAAAGAATCTGCCTGCAATGTGGGAGACCTGGGTTCAATCCCTGGGTTGGGAAGATCCCCTGGAGAAGGGAAAGTCTATCCACTCCAGTATTCTGGCCTGGAAAATTCCATGGACTGTATAGTCCATGGGTTGCAAAGAGTTGGACACGACTGAGCGACTTTCCCTCACTCAATCCAATCCCAGGGAATGGCATAATCAGGCAGAAGGCAGAGCGTTAAAACCTTTCATAGGCTCTTTTTGTGATAAAGGTATTCTTGCCAGAAAAATACTGCATGTGACACTTTTTAGTCAGAAACCTTAAGACTATTTTAAGTTTGAACAGTCTGGCTGGGGAAGTCTGAGCGGCTCTACCATACTTCAGTGTGCATCCCCAGGCAGAGACAGTCTGCTATCCCCAGACTACAGAGAGGTCTGCTGCAGCAGCAGGGCAGTGGTGTCAGTCCCACCACATGGTACTTTCACCTTTCTTTGGTACCTGGCTTCACAGTGGTCGACTCAATCTATCTGATAATGCTTACTACTTAGTTCCTCCTGACTCCAACCAGAAATTTTGATACTTTATATACATTCATGCAACTAACATTTACGGGGCAACAATGGTATAAAGAGGAATAAAATGAATGCCTAAAACGAGCTCGGAGACTTTCTAATACTCAAAGGGGCTCCACAAGCCAAGAGAGTCACATACAACAATCATGATTAAATACTGTCATGATTAATGTTACTAACAGAATAAAAATATTCTAAGTCAAATGAGAAGGAATAAATTTTAAGTAGTATTCAAATAATATTCAAATCTGGACACTAAAGCTATGAAATACATATAATTCAAAGCCAATTTTGAAATAGTTGATCCAATTCTGGCTTTCTTATTTAAAATATATATACTAAAAGAACCTTCTAAAGAGTCAACAACTTACTACTTTGAACTTCAAGTAAAGCATATCTTAATCTATATTTATTCATAAGTGTTACAGAAAGGCAGGAAAATCTAAGTTTTGGAGTTGATGTTTCCAATTATTTCCTTAAAACCTAAAACCCTTTACACTCTCTGATGATTACTTTAGAAATATATTAAAATTCTATCCAATTCCCCCAACTCATCACTAAATTGAGAAAGTGGTATTTTCATAAAGATTTCTGTTGCTTAGTCTCATCTACTGGCTCTGACAAATATATTCTTATGTCTATGTAGAAGGAAAAACACACATTTACAGAACATCAGCCATATATGCTAGACCTCATGCAGTAAGTAGTGTCATTCCTGTTTTACATCTATGTATACCCTTCTTATTTAACTTATATGCAGAGTACATCATGAGAAACACTGGGCTGGAAGAAACACAAGCTGGAATCAAGATTGCCAGGAGAAATATCAATAACCTCAGATATGCAGATGACACCATCCTTATGGCAGAAAGTGAAGAGGAACTCAAAAGCCTCTTGATGAAAGTGAAAGAGGAGAGTGAAAAAGTTGGCTTAAAGCTCAACATTCAGAAAACGAAGATCATGGCATCTGGTCCCATCACTTCACGGGAAATAGATGGAAAAACACTGGAAACAGTGTCAGACTTTATTGTTTTGGGCTCCAAAATCATTGCAGACGGTGACTGCAGCCATGAAATTAAAAGACGCTTACTCCTTGGAAGGAAAGTTATGACCAACCTAGACAGCATATTGAAAAGCAGAGACATTACTTTGCCAACAAAGGTCCATCTAGTCAAGGCTATGGTTTTTCCAGTGGTCATGTATGGATATGAGAGTTGGACTGTGAAGAAAGCTGAGTGCCGAAGAATTGATGCTTTTGAATTGTGGTGTTGGAGAAGACTCTTGGGAGGCCCTTGGACTGCAAGGAGATCCAATCAGTCCATTCTGAAGGAGATCAGTCCTGGGTGTTCTTTGGAAGGACTGATGCTAAAGCTGAAAATCCAGTACTTGGCCACTTCATGCGAAGATTTGACTCATTGGAAAAGACTCTGAAGCTGGGAGGGACTGGGGGCAGGAGGAGAAGGTGACGACAGAGGATGAGATGGCTGGATGGCATCACCGACTCGATGGACGTGAGTTTGAGTGAACTCTGGGAGTTGGTGATGGACAGGGAGGCCTGGCATACTGCAATTCATGGGGTCGCAAAGAGTCGGACATGACTGAGCAACTGAACTGAAACATACATATGTGTATGTACATATACACACATAAATAAGTTCCACGTGTTTAAGCCACATAGCTGGGTAGTGGCAGAGCAATATTCTAATACACAGTTCTGAGCATACATGATTCAGATACATTACATCCCACCTGTACAGTGTAAAAATTAAATGATATCAGAAACAGTCTTCATTGGTATATTTGTTCATTTCAAAATAATAATCAAATGATATATGCTGATCCAGTACTACATTAAATCTCTAAAACACAACTGGAATACTGGTCTAGATAGAACAAAAGCCTAACTGTAGAGACTTGAGTAATAAATGCTTGGGTTGTTACATATGCAGTTCAACACTATAGCTGATTCTACAGGTCCAATGTTCAACAAAAATTTCTTAATTACAGAAAGAGTAAAGAGCTCTAAAACTCTAAAAGGTAATAAAATAAAAGGTTCTAAAAATAAAAATGGTATTTTTTCCCTCCTAAGTTACTAGCTGTTTCTTTTCTCTCCTTCTTCCTTCTCTCTTTCGTCTTCCCTGGTGGCTCAGACGGTAAGTCATCTGCCTACAATGCGGGAGAGCTGGGTTCGATCCCTGGGTTGGGATGATCCCCTGGAGAAGGAAATGGCAACCCACTCCAGTACTCTTGCCTGGAAAATCCCATGGCTGGAGGAGCCTGGTAGGCTACAGACCATGGGGTCGCAAAGAGTTGGACACGACTTCACTTTCACTTTCTCTTCCAGGTTTTAGACAGAACCACTGTCATGGGCTCCAGAATTTCATACTCACATAACCAGCCTTTAGTACCTCCACAGTTTTGAGGTTGAAACAAGCCACGATACACTACGATACCAACTGGCAGCAACATGTATCCAAAGTGGCCTCTTGCCTATCACCTTATGGCTCATGTATCATGCTCTCTGTATTTATAATTTCATTAAATTTCTGAAAAGCAGAAAACAAACCTATCATGACTAAAACGGTTTTGGCAAGGATGATTCTGCTCATGCAGAAGACACCAGAAATAAAGTTGTAAGTGGTAAAAATATGATGCAATGATCTTTTAGTTCTGTAAGCAAATGATGAGCACACATAGACAAAGAAAGAATACCCTTTCAACAGAGCTTTCTGAGGTGTATCTGCACTGTCCAATACAGTAGCCACTGGCCGAACACACGTGGTTCTGAGGACACTGGCTGTGTGATTGAAGAACTGAATTTTTTAAATTTTACTTAATTATTATTAATTGAAATAGTTAAATGTACTTAATGGCTACTGTATTAGACAATACAGCTCTAAGAACCAAAAAAGTCTTAAAAGTCTCTGGTTAGTCTCAGGATGATAAAGTAGACATGGCAAAATTTGAGGACTCTGTCAGAAATATTTAGACAAACAGCTTGGTCCAGGGAGGGCAGTTAGAGACAAGTTCCAATAGTACTGGGCATCAAAAAGGTTTAACTCAATCTATAACTGAGAATGTATTGAAGGAGCAAACACTGCTCTTGAAGGTTTGTGCTATACATGGATGCTTCTTTCAATAAGATTTTAAACCCTGAACTGGACTCAGATATATATAAGATTATCTTCAATCTTCAGTTACTTTATAAAGTAAGTAGGAAGGTACTACAGTCTGCATTAGCTATCATCTCTTCAGAAGTTTAAAAAATTACTATCTTTATTCTTATATACTATTCCTAAATTGGAGAAGGAAACGGCAATCCACTCCAATTTTCTTGCCTGGATAATCCCTTGGACAGAGGAGAATGTCCATGGGTCACAAAGAGTCGGACACGACTTTAGCAGCTGAGCATTCCTAAATTAATTGTCCAACATTTTAGACAATTATTCAAATAATCTTTTTGTTGCTATTACTGAACATATTGTTTGTTTCCAATATTTTACATATAATGGAATAAGCTACAAAGTGATCTGTAAATGTTCAGAGAATGGAAAAAAAAAAATGAAGAAAGACCAAGTCTACAATGATTTCTACTATGCTCATTTTGTTTATAAGCCTGCTTAACACGTAGGTTGAAGTTTATAACTGAACGATGTATTTACAGCAAACTCCTTAGTATGTGGCACAGAAATTCTCAGATCTGAGTAGAGCACATTATTACCACAATTATTACCCTCATTCTAAACTTACATTTAACACTCATTAAGGAAAAAAAATTCATTTTAAGAAATAGTCCATGGCATCAAATAATCTTTATAATCTCATACCATTTCCAGAGAAGGAGCAATGCTCACATCTGAAAAGGCAAAAAACAAAACAACAAAACCCTTATCTCAAGTCCATCCTTAAATGATAGCACCCTGCTGCTGCTAAGTCGCTTCAGTCGTGTGAGACTCTGTGTGACCCCATAGACGGCAGCCCACCAGGCTCCCCTGTCCCTGGGATTCTCCAGGCAAGAACACTGGAGTGGGTTGCCATTTCCTTCTCCAATGCATGAAAGTGGAAAGTGAAAATGAAGTCGCTCAGTCGTGTCCGACTCTTTGCGACCCCATGGACTGCAGCCTACCAGGCTCCTACATCCATGGGATTTTCCAGGCAAGAGTGCTGGAGTGGGGTGCCATTGCCTTCTCCAATAGCGTCCTACCACATATTAAAACTTATTTTTACTTTTACGAAAATAATTCATTTTTCTAAAACTTCTCTAAATGTCACAAGATCAATTCTGAGTCTTAAAACTTAAGATACACAACATATATTTTCTTTATTAACAATGTACTGATTTGGCCCTATGATTGAAAACATTAAAAAAAAAAAAGGAATTGACCAATTTATAACATCAATACAATCCTATGTGAAGGCTGTGGAATTATTAGTGATTTTTCCCTCTTTTTTCCCCTAGTGTTCTTTTCAATTACAGTTTTCAAGTGTTAAAAGAATTATTGACTGGACTCTTTATTTCCTTATATTTATAATTAGCTAATAAAATCTACCTCACAATTAAGAACTCAGCACCTTTGATTACCTTAGTAATTTTAAAACATAATCCATTTTCTCAATTATGAATGATACACACAGTAAAAAATACCTATTAAAGGTGGGTGATATATATCTGAGAAACAAAACTTGAATCAGAAAAAAAACTTTAAAAACTTTCTATTACTGAAATAACCTAAACATGTCCTCTAAAATGTTTCCTATTAAGTAACTGTGTGTATAGGTATATACATAACCCTTTATAAAAGGGAAAGCAAACTAATTTTATGTGTATATTAATAAATGAATCTTTACTGGTTTAATCAGTTTACAATCATCTCATGCTATCAAAAACATCTTTAATATTCTCCACTTATGGCACTATGCTTTCTGTCTTCCACTTTTATGCTTTAAACACAATGGATGTTTAGGTTACTCTTAACTGCTCAAAGGCAAGCACATACTCCAGATGATACTACAGACCATGTTTATATTGAGCTTTGGGATTTACTGCATAATATTCTAATAGAAGATACACGCAGTGTTTTGAGATAAACTATCTAAATTCTTTCAACAAGCATACTTGAAATTTTGCATTTATAAATTTAAGGGAAAATATCTAAATGAATATTTTATAACTTCTACCCAAAATCTCATAACCACTTTATCTCACCACAAGCATGAAACTACTTACCATTCATTGCCGTGGGAAACTGAGCCATCATGGTCCTGAATTTTCCTTGCTAATGCTCAGCCATCTGCAACATGAAAACATGGTGTCATTAATAATACAGCAAGGGCAGATTGCAGCTTAGCACACCCGCTAAGCACCAGGAATGCCTGGCCCCTTCAGCTCACACTTCAACAGAAAACAGTGTAGAGCTTCGGCTGCTGCTGAACAAGCAGAATTTACAGCTGAGGAAGAGCAGAAGATTTTGTTGGGTAACGGTGCTGCCTTTAAAATAAAACCATTTAACAGAAAAACTGTCATATTTAATGGTAAATACTGAATAAAGAACCTTTGGCATAAACCCATTTTGTAAAAACTAATTTGTGAAAGAGGAGGGTTGCCACAACCAGCCAAGAATTTATTCTGGAGAAATCAACTCTATAAATTAAGTGTACAATAACACGGGAAGTCATAATATTCTTCTCCTTCAAAACAAACAAAAGAACCTCGAGCAAGAAAAATATCCAAAATAAATGTAGCATAGCTGTTATCTACAGGTTTATAAAAATGGACTAAAAGTAACTATGAAAACATGTATGTTTATTTATACATAATAAATGTACTAAGGAAATATTCTGCACTAGGAAGAGAAGGGAATTTGGACATTAACAGCTCTGGGTCCAAATCCCAACTTTATTTTCCCAGCTGTGATCACAGAAGAGTTATTTAATCTTACAGAGTCTCAGATTTCTCATCTGTAAAAATAATTGGCATGAGTGTTTATTTTTTTAAGTATTAAACGTAACCCAGTACACTGCCTGACACATTGTGGGTGTTTTTAAAATGACTTAAAAATGGTTTCCTGGGTGTCCAGGAAGGAAGAATATGATATAACTTTGAATCCTGAATTCATCATATTATTACAAATAAATTCAAAATTTGTTCCAGGAAATCTTGAGGGTAGGACCAATTAGGGAGAGTGAAGACCTAGCAAATTCACAGTAATGCACTTAATTAAAACCATGGTTTATAACACTGTAGGAAAACACTACTTTATTAAAAGACTGCTCAGTAACTCATCTATTTACCCAAATCATTCAAATATTAGTATTTTTAGAAGCCTGAGAAAAAATGTTTGCACAAGCCATCTGAATAAAGAAGGCATAAAGAGGTGTGCATCGTGGTGGAAGGTACCCTGAGAGGAGCTGGCTGACTAGCTGCCAAGCAGTGTTACAAGGCGTCATATCCCAGCGAAGGCACAGTGCTCAAGGGGAAGATGACGGTACCTGTATAACCACCAAAGTCAGTCACACTCACAAAACAATGGTATACAAAATCCAGTTTATTAATATGCAATGAGTTTTAGTCTTCTGACTCCTAACTTTTCTGTATGTTGCCACGATATACCATCCTCCCTCTCAGAGTGCACTCTTTCTCTAGATGCTAGTAAGCTTCACTGCAATGGAACTTGGAACCTTTTACCACACTTAAGACTTCACCTGTCACTACAATCTTTTTAGGCAGGAGAAAATTTTACTCATGTACAAGTTTTCTTCCCTCTTTTCTCAAAGGTAATGTGAACTCTACGTTTGGAGTTGCAGAAAAAGATTATCTAAACTGTGGTGAGGTGGTCAAGAACTCCTAGAGGAGGTACTGTGTTAAGCTTCACAGGTGAGTAAGAATTAGTTATAGCTGTAAAGTTAAGAATTTGGACTTGAACCTATGACTGACAAGTCTTAAAAGGTTTTAAGGAGCGACAGAGCTGAAGAAAGCTGAGCGCCAAAGAACTGATGCTTTTGAACTGTGGTGTTGGAGAAGACTCTTGAGTTCCAACCAGTCCATTCTAAAGGAGATCAGTCCTGAGTGATCTTTGGAAGGAATTATGCTAAAGCTGAAACTCCAGTACTTTGGACATCTCATGTGAAGAGTTGACTCATTGGAAAAGACTCTGATGCTGGAAGTGATTGGGGGCAGGAGGAGAAGGGGACGACAGAGGATGAGATGGCTGGATGGCATCACCGACTCGATGAACGTTGAGTCTGAGTGAACTCCGGTAGTTGGTGATGGACAAGGAGGCCTAGCGTCCTGCGATTCATGGGGTCGCAAAGAGTCGGGCACGACTGAGTGACTGAACTGAACTGAACTGAGAGTCCTATTTCACGTAAGACAGTCAGTTGTGAAGAAAAGGCCACCCCTGCCACAGGGAGCTCAGTTAGACTATCTGGCACAGGTAAGAATGACATCTGGCACCTGATCTAGAACCCTGGCAGCAGGAAGAGAGGGGAAGGGAGGAAAGGGAATGAACTGGAGGAAGAACAAAGTGTTCACAATAGGTAGAACTTCTATGAGATACGAGACCATGGACTCCCAGAATTATAGTTTGTGACTGGATGAAGCGTGGTGTCAGGAGCTAAATAAAGTCAACACAGAAGTTTCATAAATCAAGTTTTGACTACAACATCTCCAAATATAGAAATTCTACAAACACGTAGAACACTTTCACTTCCCCAATTTCAAATTATCACAAGTAACGTTAAACCAAAATAAGCCAAATCTTGCAAAGAAACTACTGACAGATACGCAATAGCTAGGGCCCCTATTTTTATTAAGTCTCTGTGAGAAAATTTTTATATGTGGCAGAAATCCTCCAAAAGCATTACCTACGATGCATTTTTTAACTGCATAAAAATGTGTACATTACCAAAGACAGCTAGAAGGAAAAGCACAGGCTTACAAAAGACAAATAAGGTATAGGATCCCATAGCCACAAAGCCTTAATCAGTTAGATCTAGGTGTAAAAGTTTATAGATCATCTATCTAGGACGTCTGGTGAGTCATCATGTACTCTGAATATAACAGATGCTCAATAATCACAAGTATAATCCTGAAATAAACCAAAAAGTGAATCAAATAATGTGAAGGGCAAGGAAGGCAGGCAAATCCCCTTTGGGAAACGAAAGGTACTGGTATTACAGAATATTCTTCACCTGGGACATGGGGGTTAACCACCTGTGCATACAGGTATCACATTATTATATGTATGTATGTAACACCCGATTGACTATGGTAACATCTGGATAGAGTAGCATCATTTGTTGGAACCAATAAGCTTTTTTTTTAACTTTATATATGCTATATTCAGGAATTTTAATACAAAATATCATGTTCGCCCAACTATATATGGATTGTTCAGATGACATCTTTTAAAGTTATATATGTGTGTATATATATTTCAGATTATTTTCTGTTAATAGTTTATTATAAGATATTGAACATATATACACTAAATCCTTGCTGCTTATCTATTTTATGTATAGCAGTTTGCATCTATTAATCCCATACTCCTGATTTATCCCTACCTCCTCCATTTCCACTTTGGTAACTGAAAGTTTCCTTTCTGTGTCTGTGAGTCTATTTGTTTTGTATATAGATTCATTTGTGTTATTTTTTTTTAGATTCCACATATAAGTGATATCATACAGTGTTTGCCATTCTCTGCCTGACTTCACTTATTATAATATTCTCTAGGTCCATCCATAGAATCATTAAACTTTTAAAGCCTACTATTTCATATTTGCTAGGTTTATACTAATTCTCTCTGACCTGCTGTAGAATAATTACTTCATAATCTATATTTGAAGAGAAATAGTAATTGAAACTTTGAAAAATGCAACAAATACATTTGATTTTTTTTATCTTGTGTACACTTTTATTTATTTTTAATTAATTATTTTACTTTACAATATTGTATTGGTTTTGCATACATTGACTTGAATCCGCCATGAATGTACATGTGTTCCCCATCCTGAACCCCCCTCCCACCCCCTCCCCATCCTCTCCCTCTGGGTCATCCCAGTGCACCAGCCCCGAGCACCCTGTATCATGCATCAAACCTGGACTGGCAATCCGTTTCACATGTGATATTTCACATGTTTCAAAACCATTCTCCCATATCATCCCGCCCTTGCCCTCTCCCACAGAGTCCAAAAGACTGCTCAATACATCTGTGTCTCTTTGCTGTCTCACATACAGGGTTATCGTTACCTTCTTTCTAAATTCCATACATATGCATTAGTACACTATATTGGTGTTTTTCTTTCTGGCTTACTTCACTCTGTATAATAGGCTCCAGTTTCATCCACCTCATTAGAACTGATTCAAATGTATTCTTTTTAATGGCCAAGTAATATTCCACTGTGTATATGTACCACAGCTTTCTTATCCATTCGTCTGCTGATGGACATCTAGGTTGCTTCCATGTCCTGGCTATTATAAACAGTGCTGTGATGAACACTGCGGTACACGTGACTCTCTCAATTCTGGTTTCCTCAGTGCGTATGCCCAGCAGTGGGATTGCAGTTCTATTTCCAGTTTTTTAAGGAATCTCCACACTGTTCTCCATAGTGGCTGTACTAGTTTGCAGTCCCACCAACAGTGTAAGAGGGTTCCCTTTTCTCCACACCCTCTCCAGCATTTATAGAAAATCAAGTTTTACTTTATGTAATCATAATAGTTACCATTTACTAAATGCTTACTACAAATTCAGTATACTTTATTATCTATTTGTCATGCTCAATATTCATTGAGAATCTAAAATATTTCAGGTTCTGTACAAGGAGCTTCACACATAGGAGTTTCTTTACTAGTTGCCAGCCAGACAAAGCTAGGCACCTTTGATAATACTGGCAAACCTCACAACATCCCTGCAGGACAGATGATACAGTGCTCATTTCACACATGAAGAAATGGGAAGATTAAATTACTTGCCAAAATTCAGTTATGTGATAAAGCCAGTAAGTGATGAAACCTGTTTAGTTCTAAAGTCCATGAACTTTCCGTGGACTTTATCTGCCTTTTCCTCTCTTAAATGGGTATAATAATTAATGCTGGGTGGGTCACAGGTTCCTGTGTACCAGATCAACTCATTCTTGCTACATTTATAATAAAAGAAAGAAGAAAAACAAGCCAGCCAGGGACGCCTTCTAACACTCAGGCCTACATCAATCACATGCATAAATTAGGGAATGCTAATTATTTCTTCCCTCTTGGTATAACCCTTTGAGAGGAAGAAAGGGTGATCAGCATCTCCCCAGTACAGGCCTGATGTCTGCTTCAGGCATGTATGACTGAAGTCAGCATCCAATAAACATCACTCTCTACTCTTCAAAACGGATAACATGTAATGATAGGCAATCTTGGCAGTCTGCATCTATCATATAATTTGAACACTGTGTTAATTATCAATGGTTTCAGAATATTTACGTGGAGATTTTCCTGCTCATTGTTTCTTTTTTAGAAACCAAGAAAATGTGTGGCAGATAACAGACATAATGCAAAAACCACTGCTTCAGTTTAACATAATCCAAACACCATTTGGAATATGTGGAAAATATATATTCATACTAAGGCAGAGAAAAGCAGAAATACTTGAATAGGAGTAGGCAATCCGTCTTCTTCAAAGGGTCAATAAGACACAGAAGGAAAAAAAAATTATAGCCATTATAAGTAAAAAGTAGTTCAATTAAGGTTGGATTTGTTTAGAAGCACAGAATTATAGAACGAAACAATTACAGTAATTAGTGTAAAACCCTCAATTTTCAAGATGGAAAAACGAAAAGACTTCCATGAGCTCATATTAGCAAAACTGGTCCCAGACAGCACATTTCTTATGTCCAATGCTTTGTTTTTAAGCATCCCAATTTGCCTGATCCTATCACCTCGGATACTTTCTAGTTCTACAGATTCCCAGACCTATCCCTGGAAAACTGTGACTTAGTAAGTGGGTCGTTACATGAATCAGGGCATGAACCTCCTAAAATGGTCTTCCTGCCTTCCACAGAACTACCAGTCCCTCCCCCCCGCCCCTCCCCCCACCCCTCCCCCGCCTGGCGCAGACAATAACCACTAATGCCCTTCCCCTGCTTAAAATCCCCTACTGATTACAAGTTAAAGTCCAAGTTTCATAGTACGAAATATGGTACCCTTCAAAATCCCACCCCAATCTACTTTATCACATTCACTGCTAGACACGTCCCCTAGATTCAGATGTCCTAACTACACCAACCTTTCCTTTATCAGAGGGGCTTTTCTCACTCTCCTATTCCTCTGTAAAAAGCTGTTCCCCCGTGTCACATTCACCACACTTTCTTCTCATTCTTCAACCCCCAACTCATATGTCACCTCTTCTTTGGAAGATTTCTGTCCTCAGGCAGTCAGTCATCATCTGTTAGGTATGCTCATAACACCTGTTCATCCCACAGTAACTTTACTTATCATACTGTATCCCTATTTCACGTTTGCCTGTTTCACTTGTTCTGGACAGAGAATTTTTTTTATTTACCTCTATGCCTACTGCCTAAACCAGATCTCCCAGAGAAAATGTTCAATAACTATTTGCTAAACAAATAAGCTGGGTAAATGGATAAGACGGTTAAGATATGGAAAAAAATAAAAAAGCAAGGGAGGCATGGAGAAGAGTAATACTGAATTGAAAACATATACAGAAGAGAAACTGGTAAGAAAGCAGAGGAGGTTTCAAACTACTTCCCTGAAGCCCTACAGGCATCAGAGCTATGGATCTTAGACAAAACTATCCTTTGTAATATGGACCTTCTGTAATTTTTTTTCTTCTTGTAAGTACACTTTTAGAGATAAAGGTTTACTTCCCATTGAATTCTAAAGGCTTTTTATTGGAATGAAGAGAAAGCCTTGGGTTTCTCAACTATACTCTGAATCATGTTGATTAGTATAGACTTGACTGAAGGTCTGACATTCAAAAGCAAGATCATCAAGTTCCTGAAGGCATATCATATAATCTTTCTCCAGTGCCTCCTCCACTTCACATGCTACATACATAAAAGTGAACTCTCTAAACTTGCTGATTAGTTGGGGAAAATGTTCTTTCCACATCTGATTTGCAAGGATATCAAGGTCAGTTCCATGCAAGAATGATTAGAGCAAAATACCTACTTCTTTATAGTTCCTGCAGTAAGATGAAATTTATAGGGTATATATATATTCTCCACACCTGTTTCCCATCTACTCATTCTTTCTTTCATCCATATATTTATTCATTCAAATATGAACAATGAACTATAATAAAAGGATATGAAGAATGCTATGAGAATCAAGAAGATAAAACACTACTTGGGAGGTAAATCAAAGTGCCGTACGTATCACAAAGAAAGCAATTTTCATATAAGAATTATCTAGGGGACGCCCTGGCAGTCCAGTGGTTAGGATTCCAGGCTTTCACTGCTGAGATCCTGGATTCAATCCCTGGTCAGGTAACTTCAAGCTGCATAGTGCAGCCAAAACACACACATACACACACACCACACACACACACACCACACACACCTAACATGAGGTCATTACTTCAAGCCACATAGTGCAGCCAAAACACACACACACACACCACACACACACACACACCACACACACACACCTAACATGAGGTCATTACTTCAAGCCACATAGTGCAGCCAAAACACACACACACACACACACCTAACATGAGGTCATTACTTCAAGCCGCATAGTGCAGCCAAAACACACACACACACATACACACACACCCCCACCCACCCACCCACCCACCCACCCAACATGAGGTCATTGTTAAAGTAAGCGGGTTTAATGGTGCCCTCATAGTAAAATCGGAGAAGGCAATGGCACCCCACTCCAGTCCTCTTGCCCGGAAAATCCCATGGACGGAGGAGCCTGGTGGGCCGCAGTCCACGGGGTCAAAGAGTTGGACACGACTGAGCAACTTCCCTTCATAGTAAAATACATTGTACCAGTCTGTTGCTAGGCACTATTACAAAGAAAGGAGACGTATCTGAATCTAAAAGAGGGGCTTGCTAAAAGAAGGAAAGAACACAGCCAGTAAAAGAGCAGAGCCTTTCCTACTTAGAGAGTATAATCTGAGAGTGATGTGACTTCAAAGAACTCATTCTTGAAACTCAACAGTTTCAAACTGTGCACCTTACAGTTCTAGAAATTTCAAGGAGATACAGCAGAGCTGTTGAGGATACCAATTTTAATGAAAGTAGCTCTGTTTTTTGTGTTTTACATATTGAGGTTTCTCTATTTTACCTCATGATTTTTGTTTTAAAGAATTAAACACATACCAAATCCTCTTTATTTAGAAACAATTACAAAGAGGTCAAAGACATGAAGTAACTTGCCAAGATCTCAATTAAGGAACAAAGTATGTCATGTTATTGATTCTGAATTTCACTACACAAGTCACAGAGAGTTGATATTTAAAACATAGCATATAGGACTTTCCTGGTGGTCCAGGGGTTAAGACTCTGTGATCCCACTACATGGGGCACAGGTTTGATCCCTGGTCAAGGAACTAAGTTCCTGCATGCTGCAGCCTCTCAAATAAACAAATGAAACACAGTATATATCTGACATAGAGACCCAGATTTGGTAGTCCCCAGGGATTGGGAAATTATTGCCATGTCAATGAAGGACATTATCCAGGGAAAGCATATATAAGAAACAAGAGAAGAACCTGATCTTTTAAGGGCAGAAAGAAAGAATTCTGACAAATAATACAGAAACTGAACTGCATTTGAATATCTTGAGGCAAGGACATTGTCCCTGGTATAGTCCAGACAGTGAAAATCTGCACTTGTGTAGAGGTAGAAGAGACAGGATTTTCTGATCAGCTAATGTGGATGATGAAAGAAAAGCATCACAGATGAGTTTCTACCTTGAGCAACTGCAGAGTGATAATATTAACCAACAGAAGCTCTGAGAAAACAGGGATATGGATAATAGATTTGTGAGGTAAGCAACAAAATGTTCCATTTTGAGCATATCTAATCTGACAAACCTACGAAGACATTTAGGTGGAAACATATAAGGAACAGTTAAGAATTCTGTTTAAGGCAGAAACCCAGTTTTGGTAGTCATTAAGGCTTGGAAGTAGCTGTCAACATGTCAGCGAAAGACATTACCCATAGAAAGTATGTACAGGAAACAGGAGAAAAACAATCAGAACAGAGGCTGAGAAAAAGGAGAGAAATTGGGATACAGAGATAAGAGTTTCAAGAGGATGATGGTCATACTGCCAAATGTCACAGAAGTAAAAACTAAGCCATTCGTTTTGGCAATTTCTTGTGAAGACAGTTCCAGGATGGTGAGCTGACTGTTAAAGGCAAGCTGAAGCAATAATTTGGAGGTGAAGTGTAGGTGACTCAACAAGTATGTGTTGTTACAAGAAGGGAGAAAAAGGGTAGGAGGAGAGATAAGCTTTAGGAAACAGGAGAGGTTATAAGTCTTTACTTTTTAGATGGGAGAACAAAACCTCTATAAGAGGAAGAAGGAGAGATTTAATTTTGAAAAGGAAAGGTTACCTAACAAGTCTGGGTCCAGAGAAAGTGGAAGTTGACAGCTCTAGAGTATAAAGTTAGAATCTGGGACAGAATAAAAAATAGGAAAAGTGGTAAGGATGAATGTACCTAAGTTGGAAGCAGGGGAAAAAGAAGTTGAGAAAAGGAGAAAGTACAGCTTTTCTTTGTAACTTTTTATCTTTCCTTCAGACCCAGACAATAGTCCAAAGAGTCAGACTGAAAACAGGCTCTTATATCCCAGCCCCCCAGGAGCCCAAACACAAATTTCTCTCCTCTACAGGCCAAAAGAAGAGAGGGTCACATGCAAATCAGTTCCCAAGAATCAACCAGGCACATGCATTTCAGATTGTGTTTAAATTAGTTTATGCCTTATACATAGAAACGTGTCAAATGAGTGAATATGGGGAAAAAATTTTCTGGGTGGAGGTAACAGTACATGCAAAAGCAGAGAGAAGAGCATGTTCTGGGAAAATAGGCAGCAGCTTATTCACATGATATAGTGAAGAGCTAACAGCAATGCAAGGAATTGTAACAATAGCTCTAAAAGTAAGTACTGCACCAATTCTTAGTTAATATGAACTACAAAAATGATCCCTGAAAACATAGTCTTAATACCTAGCTAATACAAGTGTAAATCGGCACCCTTTCTGGAAAGGAATTTGGAAATGAGTTTATATCCTGCCTTATCACAAAAGCCCCCACAAAAATACAAGACACATTTAAGTAAAAAATAGATTACTAGGGACTTCCCTGGCAATCTAGTGGTTACAACTTTGCCTTCCAATGCAGGGGGTGTGGGTTCGATACCTGGCTGGGGAGCTAAGACCCCACATGCATTGTGGCCAAAAACAAAACATCACATAGAAATTATACTGTAACAAATTCAATAAAGACTTTAAAAAATTATTTTTAAAAAATCAACTACTAAATGAAGGCATACAGAAAATAAGTGATCACAGTACTTCAAACTTCTGTATATGTTTGACATTTTTCATAATAAAAGTGGAAAAGAAGACTAGCTTTTGACTTTCAAGCATCTGACTTGACCACTGGCTCTCCTCATTCACTGCTGTCCCCTACAATCACCAGGGTAATTCCTTGACTGCTCACTATCTACTCTCCAGCATTATTCCCATAAGAATCCCTGATGATGTCAATGTTCTTACAGATCATCCTACCCATAGACTGGCTTCTAAGTAAGTCTTTGACGTGCTGGCATGCTGCAGCCATGGGGTCGCAAATAGTTGGACATGACTTAGAGACTGAACGACTTAGAGACTGAACATAGCAACTGAACAACAAGAAGTCTTTGACCTCCTGTGTTCCAAAAATTTTATCCTCCATCTCATCTAAGGCAGCAACTTCCAGGTCGCACCCAAGGCCTTATTATTACCGGTAACTGCCCTCTTCTGTAATCCATTTCAAGTCTCCCTTGCCCCTTTCACCAGCACCATCTCAGCAACTGAATCTCTCCAGTTCCCTAATGCCAACAATTCTTTAACCCTACCTGGACCTACAAACTATTAATCTTATCACCTTTTAACTGTCCCTCAATCTTCCTTATATCCTTACACCCTTCCTCATGTCCTAATATCCCTCCTTACCCAAATTAAGTATCACAGCTCACCATTATAAGCAGTTTGCTGTAAACATCCTCAGCTTCCCTCTCTCCCTACATACTACACATCTGGCAAAATACCAGTCTTTTGTAAATCCAACTCTCTTGTTATTCCATGGCTATATAAATGCTGCCTGGTCTCACTTAAAATTCCTGACCACTAACTCAAGTATACCCTACGTCCTGCCTGACAAGTCCACATTTCCCTACTTCATTTGCTCCCCTACTCTCTTAGAAGACTACTTCACACTCTGCCCTTTCAGTCTCCCAGACTTACATGTTATAAACACTTTTTATCCAATTTGTTGTTATACCAACTTTGTTCTTTTTATCAATCTTTTCCTTTATGACCATTGAGTATGCTCTCATGCTAAGAAAGGTCTGTCTCATATCAGAAACTGTCCAAATTTTCTTCTAGTACCTGTACATTTAAAAAATTTTATATATTTCATTTATTCAGAATTTTTTATTTTGGAATGGAATGATAGATATGAGTCTGAATTATTTTCTCCACTTTTCCACCACTAATGATGTCTACCACTTTTTCTGAGACCATTTATGAAATAATTTAGCTTTTGCATCTCTCCTCTTATACATTAAGTTTACTCATAGCCTGCATTTATTTCTGTTCAGTGGGTCTTCCTGTGTACTCCTGTCTTAGGGCTCTACCTACCACAGTGTTAGAATACGCAAATCCCTCTCTACTCACTGTCCTATTTTTTTCATAATTTTTGAGACTATTCTCAGATGTGTGTTTTTTGCATCCTTCAGTAGAGTCCTACTCTTGTTTCATTTACTTCTAGGTACTTAATGGTTACAGTAAAAGTGATATACTAACTTTATATATTTTGGTATACAAGAAACATATTCATCTTGGCAAATTTACAGTGCAATGTACACATCTGGTTCATTTGCCTGCTTGGTCCATGGTTGTCTGTCTTATGACAAAAACATCAAATTCCAACAGAGGAACATTATAATATATCTAACCAGTACCCTTCAAGACAGAGTCATCAGAAACAAGTTTGAGTAACAGTCAAAACTAAGAGCAACAACAATCAAGAGGAGCCTAGGGAGCCATGACAATTAAATGTACTATAGTATGGGATCCTGGTACCGAAAAAGGTCATTAGGTAAAAACTAAGGAAAAGGAGGTAAAGCATGGACTTTAGTTAATAACAATGTGCCAACACTGGTTAATTAATTACAATAAATGTACTGTACTAACATGTTATTAGTAATAGGTAGAAGGGTATATGGGAAACTCTGTACTATCTGCTCAATTTTTCTGTAAATTTTAAATTATCAAAAAAAAGTGTATCAATTTTTTAAAGAAGGCAAATATCACAGAAGTAGAAGGTTTAAGGTAAAGTGTGTGCTTTTAAATTTGACAATATTCATCCAAAACAAAATGCCCACTTGGCCCATTTTTAAGAATTTACCTTAAGAAAATTTTCCAAAGGAGGAAAAGAGAATGCAAAGATGTGTATCATAGTGTCATCAATAGCAGAAAAAATACAAATAAGGTAATTTATCTAACAAAGAAAGGAACAAGAAAATAAGGTTACATTCGCTTAGAATAAAATGCATCTATTCACAAATGATAATTTCAAGGTTATAGTAGATAAGCAATGTTTATGATATAATGGAAATTTTTTTAAATATAATTCTGAAATAGTATGCAAATATTCAAAATTGTGAATTTATGTACATAAACAGAAGTTCAAACTCCGACACTCACCTGTTTTTCTTGGAGGTTAGTGGATGGGGCCGAAAATTCCAACGTCCTAATTCTCGAAGTCTTCTGGTTATCTAGCCTTACACTGCAGAGAAGGCAGTGGCACCCCACTCCAGTACTCTTGCCTGGAAAATCCCATAGATGGAGGAGCCTGATGGGCTGCAGTCCATGGGGTCGCAAAGAGTCGGATACAACTGAGCGACTTCACTTTCACTTTTCACTTTCATGCACTGGAGAAGGAAATGGCAACCCACTCCAGTGTTCTTGCCTGGAGAATCCCAGGGACGGGGGAGCCTGGTGGGCTGCTGTCTATGGGGTCACACAGAGTTGGACATGACTGAAGGTGACTTAGCAGCAGCAGCAGCCTTATGCTGAGGCTATCCACGAGACCACTCTTGGTCACCTCATTAACATAAGCTCAGGTATGATGGAAAGCAACTTTCCTATCACTCAGGGAATTTCAAATGTTTTAGGACCTCTGTTCCAGGAACCAGGGACACAGACCAAATATATTTGTATTATACTATAACCATCCTTTAACCCTATAGCCAATATCATCCAGAACCTCACCTTGTCAATTTCTTTTTTTTCCCCTTGACAAATTCTTAGTCTATTATAAACAATATTAAGTAACAAGTCTGTTTTATCAAAAACACTTAACTGAAATTGCCAGTCTCATATCTCAAATCCAACCATGCTGCATATGATGGTAAAACAGCTACAGAGAAGAAGTATACTTCTCCAGCCACACTGTCCTGCAGAGGCCTTGAGAACCCGATATCCAAGCTGATGCCACAACACCTGAGCAAGGCCTGCATGGGAAGAGCTTTCATCGGCTACTGGTACTTTCCAATCTCAAACAGAACAAGAGAGTAAAGGAAAAAGAAACTAGAAGTCAATGGGTAGAAAAGCATTCATTTTCTTATTCTATCAAACCATTTTTTAAAAATACCAATTCATTTCAAGTAAAGCATGCAATCAGGGCAGCAAAAATAATACCTTGAATAAAGAGCAATCCAATCATACAAGAAAGTAAATATAAAATAATAAATAAATATTACTTTAATAATAAAATATAAAATAGTAATAATAAATGTGCAGTGAGGACTTTCAAGGCAAACTCCAAGTTCTGACAGAGACAAAAAATTATCAGGAAGAATAAAAGAGAGCTATTCTAACATGGAATGAGTCACCCTTTTAAAAGACATGTATCCAGAAAATATTTATCGCTGAGCAGTGACACCTAACCAAAGCAAGGTCTCACTTCCCCCAAATATCCCAAATCTCAAATTTACAAATTCCCTTCATCCATGTGAATTCTTTAATTTTGAGGGCCATGGTCTTCTTCTTTTAAAAAGAAATTTGGCAAACCCAGTTTCTCTCTCTGGAAAAAACACAAAGGCACAAAATGTGGTGAACAATTTCAAAGCTTTCAGACTTCCAAAGCCAATTTGGGGAGAGCATGTACTCCATAGTTAAAACCCTTAATTATAACATACATTAATTTCCACTTTAAAAATGTATTAGAGTGGAATATTAGAGTCGGAAAGAAACCTTCCAATTATGTAATCCAATCATTCTCAAACTATTCTAACTATTGCCTACCTATGTGGAACAAGAAAGAGATTCAACCTACCTACATGCTCCTATTTTTCAGTAGAAAAATACCTCTATGATAAAGAAGTTATAGCAATGATATAGTTATACAAATGGTCAACAAAATTAAAACAACATAATTCTGTGACTGCAATCAATTTAAGAATAGCAGAAATGGAACCAAGTCAAACTCAAGACAACCCAATGATACACTGAAACAGTATCCACTGCTGTAGGAGTGCATAGTAGGAATTTTTCAATTCAATCTGATGCTGCCAAAGTTTTGTAGAGTTAACAGATTTCTTAGAAAAAAACTGAATTAGGACACTCTAATAAGCTCTAGAAATTGGTTAGTTTTAATACATAAACACTAAATTTCAATAATCCTTAATAACTCAGATTTTAAGTAGCCCACAGAATTGAGGAAATGATTTGCATTTTAGTTCCATTCATTAGAAAAAGGCTTCTGACCTATGTCTTGAAAGACATTGGGAAGCAGGAACAGAATCCAACAGTTTTCAACCACTGTGACTGTGCTCACCAATAGTATAAAATCTGTTGTTTACTCGCTGTTTCAGACTCTTTTGTGACCCATGGACTATAGCCTATCAGGCTCCACTGCCCATGGAATTTCCCAGGCAAGAAATACTGGAGTGAGTTGTCGTTTCCTTCTCCAGGGGATCTGATCTACTAAACTGGATCCCTCATACCTTGCTGGTGGGAAAGTAAAACGATTTAGCTGCTTCGGAAAACAACTTGGCAGTTCCTCAAAATGTTAAGCATAGGTTACCATAAAACCCAGCAATCCCACCTTCAGATATGAACCCAAGAGAAATAAAAATATAAACCTACGTCCATATAAAAACTTGTACACAAATGCTCACAACAGCACTGTTCATAATAGCTCAAAAGTGGAAACAACCTAAATGACCATCAACTGATGAACGGATAAACAAAATGTGTTATACCCATACAATGGAATATTTGACCATAAAAAGAAATGAATTACTGATACACGGTACAATATGGGTACACTTTAAAAACAAACATTACAGTAAGTAAAAGAAGTCAGTAACAAAAAGACCACGTATTCTATGTCTCATTTATATGAAATGTCCAGAAGAGGCAAATTCACGGGTTAGTGGTTACCTGATGCTGGGAGGGATTGGGGACAGGAGGAGAAGGGGACGACAGAGGATGAGATGGCTAGATGGCATTACCGACTCGATGCACATGAGTTTGGGTGACCTATGTGAGTTGGTGATGGACAGGGAGGCCTGGCGTGCTGCGATTCATGGGGTCGCAAAGAGTTGGACACAACTGAGCAACTGAACTGAACTGAGAGCTGGGAAATGGAGAAGGCAATGGCAACCCACTCCAGTGCTCTTGCCTGGAAAATCCCATGGATGGAGGAGCCTGGTAGGCTGCAGTCCATGGGGTCGCTAAGAGTTGGACACAACTGAGCAACATCACTTTCACTTTTCACTTTCCTGCATTGGAGAAGGAAATGACACCCACTCCAGTGTTCTTGCCTAGAGAATCTCAGGGATTGGGGAGCCTGGTGGGCTGCCATCTATGGGGTCGCACAGAGTTAGACATGACTGAAGCAACTTAGCAGCAGCGGCAGCAACAGCAGCAGAGCTGGGAAATTGAGAGGATGCTAATGGGTATAGGGGTTTCTTTGAGATGAAGAAAATAACCTAAAATTAGTGATGATGCTTGTGCAATTATGTGACTGTAATAAAAATAACAGAATTATAAACTTTAAAAGGGTGAATTTTATAGTATGTGAATTATATCTTGATAAACTGATATTTTCAAAAAATATCTAATTTTCTCCACATGGCATATGAGGTATTTCAGGATTTATCCTCTGCCTCCATTTCCACTGTTAGAATACCTTCCCCCTCCACCTCTATGCCATCTTATTCCTATTACCCTGTGACACTTCTCAGCGATACTTCCACTTAAAAACCTTCTTTTGCCACATCCTTATTTTATCTTGTATATATCTCCAATAAACTACATACCACCAAATATTGTAACCTTTGTTTTCACGCCTGCCCATCTCTATCAGACTGGGAGTTCCTGTGAATGTCTTATCTTCATACACATAGGGCTCAGCCACAGGGTAGGTACTAAAATATCCTTTAATATAAAAGCTTTGACACGGAGAGATTAGCATCCTTTCAACTGCACTGAGGACAAGCAAGCTGACAAGCTGGAAGTTGAACTTTGAAAGCAGATCAACCAATTCGAGTTCCTATCCCAGTGTAGTTACTTTTATTTAGGAGACTTGCACATGACTTAGCTTCAGTTTTCTAACTTATAAATGTGATTGATGGTACCTAAACGCCAGGCTCTTTTAAAGCTCAGGTATCATGTCTGTAAAACATCTGGCACACAGATGGTGCTCATAAACGATGGCTATTACTATTACTTCATCTTCATTTTCAACTATTAAGAATTGGCTTAATTTCACTGAATTGGTATGACAAACCACAGTTGTGCCAATTACTAATAAAAAGGATATGTTTTTCTTACAAATATTGATTACATTTGAGTAAAAGGTGATTATTATTTCTACCAAGAGGCTTAGGGCCCCAAATACACAAAGCATGTTGAGACTCAAAAGCTTCAAAAAGAGAACTGCTCTACACATATTTAGTTCTCAGTCTAGTTCTGCAATTTAACATCTTCAGTTTAAGATGTCTGAATATAAGCTGTAAACTTGGACTTCTATAAATGTTAAGTTTAGCCCACAAAGAGTCAACCAATAGACAGGGCAAAAAAAGAACAGAAATGGTAAACTAATAACTGAAGTAGCTAGTGCTCCGATTATATTGGAGATCTAAATTAAACCAATTTTAGAAGAACTAGTCAACAAGTCTGAACAAGACAATTCACCCACATGAAAGGGGAAAAAACACCTAAGAATAGCTTGTGACTCAGCCTGCACTGCTGTAAGGGGTGGGCTGGTGGGAGCTGGCTAGTTGGTCTATCCTCTTCCATCTCATATTAGGACTAAACATTAAAGCAAAACTATTTACCTGACTTGATTAAGAAGTATAGAAGGAGGGGACTTTCCTGGTGGTCCAATGGTTGAAGATCTACCTTCCAGTGCAGGAGACATGAGTTCAATCCCTGGTCGGGGAGGCAAGACCCCACATGCTATGGGGCAACCAAGCCTGTGGGCCACAGCTAAGACCCCACACAGTCAAAAAAATAAGTAAATATTCTAAAAAAATAGTATAGAGGGAAAAAATTCAGGTAGATGCTTTACCTTTGTAAAATATCACCTACCTAAAACAAAGATAACTAAGTCCTGAAGCTATTATTTATGCAAAAGAAATAGTAAAGATTTATCCATACAAATATTTTTAGACTTCTGCTGAAAACAAAAAGACATACAATTGGAGAAAAAGCAAAACAAATATGATAGTCATTTTTAATGTATACAGAACTACTTAGATAATGAAAACACTAAGACTTTAAATAGACAATTTTCAAAGAGGAAATAAAACTGGCTAATAGATCTTAACATTACTAATCAATTGAGAAAATGCAAATTTTTATTTTGTTTCTCCTTATAGACTTACTTTAAAAAAAAAAAACAGACCCTAGGGCTAGCAAAGGTGAGAAGAGGAGGGTTACAGACATACTCATGGGGGTACAAACTGTCAGAGCTCTTCAGAAGGTAGTATGAAAATATACAGCAAGAATCCTAATAAAGTTTTTATCCTGTAAGTCAATGATTTCATTTCTGGAAATCTGTCATAAGGAAACAATAATAAATGTGGGAAGTGCTTTACTTACAGTGACATTTACTGCAGCTATTATTAGTTACTAGAGAAAAATTGGAAACGATATGAGTATCAAATAAGGGGAGAACACACTGAGCCAAGTATTATGCTGCCATTTCAATCAAATTCATAGTGATATGTGAATTATATATCTAGACAGATCTATCTAGATATATATAGGTAGATAGTGATCTATCTAAATATACAGATATATCTATATCTAGATAGATACCTCAATAACCTTTTAAAAATTTTTCAGGAAGATTATGTAATAATCTGGAAACTGGTTATGCTTTTATAATTTATCAGTTCAGTCACTTAGTCATGTCTGACTCTTTGCAACCCCATGGACTGCAGCACACCAGGCTTCCCTATCACCAACTCCCAGAGCTTGCCTAAACTCATGTTCATTGAGTCAGCGATGCCATCCAACCATCTCATCCTCCATCATTCCATTCTCCTCCCGCCTTCAATCTTTCCCAGCATCAGGATCTTTTCCAATGAGTCAGTTCTTTGCATGAGGTGGCCAAAGTATTGGAGTTTCAGCTTCAGCATCAGTCATTCCAATGAATATTCAGGACTGATTTCCTTTAGGATGGACTGGTTGGATCTCCTTGCAGTCCAAGGGACTCTCAGAGTCTTCTCCAACACCACAGTTCAAAAGCATCAATTCTTTGGTATTCAACTTTCTTTTGGTCCAACTCTCACATCCATACATGACTACTGGAAAAACCATAGCCTTGACTAGACGGACCTTTGCTGGCAATGTCTCTGCTTTTTAATATGCTGTCTAGGTTTGTTATAGCTTTTCTTCCAAGGAGCAAGTGTCTTTTAATTTCATGGCTGCAGTCACCATCTGCAGTGATTTTGGATACCAAGAAAAAGAAGCCTCTGTTTCCATTGTTTCCCCATCTATTTGCCATGAAGTGATGGGACCGGATACCATGATCATCGTTTTTTGAATGCTGAGTTTTAAGCCAGTTTTTTCGCTCTCCTCTTTCACTTTCATCAAGAGGCTCTTCAGTTCCTCTTCACTTTGTGTCATAAGGGTAGTGTCATCTGTATATCTGAGGTTATTGATATTTCTCCCAGCAATTTTGATTCCAGTTTGTACTTCATCCAGCCCAGCATCACACGATGTACTCTGCATATAACATTTGCCAACATCCATTGGAATTTATAATTTATAACATACTATAAATGTGTATTTATCATTATTTAAAAGAGCAGCTAACAATCACTGAATACTTACCAAACACCAAGCCTGATACTCAGGTCTTTACTTGCCACTGTCACTGCAGTATCACTGATATCATCATCATCAGGGCCATCCTAGAAGTCTGAGGCCCAGGGCCACTCACCCACTGTGAGGTTAGGCCAAGATACAAGTCATATTTTAAAGGAGGTCTCAGTGTAAACATTTTCATAGGCCCCTTGACAATGTTAAAAAAAAAAATCTGAAGTTGAATTTTAATTATTTCAGAAAAGAAAGGTACAGTACCCCGAACCCCCTCCTCTCTCCAAGCACAGCCCAGAGGAGCACCCCTCGATGACCTAACCAAAGGACAGCCTTGATTATTACTGTTACATTTATTGAAAAGTCATTATGAGATGGTCACAATGAACACATATTATTTCTTCATCCTCATAAAAACTCTAGGGATAAATATTTTATGAAACTGCTACTTTTTAAAGAAAAGACAACTGAGGCTTAGTGAGACAGTTACACTCACAAAGCTAATAAAAGGCTAAGCTGTAACTAAAACCCCAGTCAGACAGCACAAGCCATGTTCCTAACTACAGTGCTATATTGTAAAACATGTACAAAAATACGTATGTAAAAACAAAGAGCAAAAACAGGGTGGTGGGAGACAACAAAATGTGGCTGTAATTGGTTGATGGAATAACTTTTCTCTTACTTTTCTTTTTCTCTATTTTACAAAGTTTCTTCAATCAGCATGAATTATTTTCATAATGAAAAATGTTTTAGTTACATGATGAGATATAAAGAGGAGGATTTGAAAAAATATCAAATTAAATGACAAATAAATTATATTGTCAATCTGTAAAGTGCTCACTTCTTCTTCTTCAAGACCAGCAGTCAGTATACCTCAAGGCTAGAGCCAGAGAAGAACGTCTCTTAGTCTTGTATCAAAGCTAGAAGAACAGAAACGTAACGAAGGCCAGAGAGAAAAGACATTGGGGTCTCATGCCATGTGCTGACAACCAGGAAAGGGTGTGCAGGAACCCAAGTCTTCACAGACAGGCCGCAGGGTTTCCTCTCTCCCCAAGCCCAAGGCTTCCACTTTCAGCAAAGGCTGCCAGTGGGCCTTCCCCACCAAGTCACAAAACTTCCCTGGGCATTTCAAGATCTTATCAAGATTATACCAGGACCTGCCAACTTCCCCCGCTCCTGTCACACTGAAAAAATGAGGAAGTCAGAAAAGAAACTGAGCTCTGATTTATAACAGAAGAGATCCAGAAGAAAGACTGAAATATTTTCAACACTAGACCAGGTATGCTGGGTGAAGGAGGGATTTATTACATCAGGCTTTCCCAGAGGCAAAGCTGATAAACCTCAAAATCACTGTGAATCACTTGTTGTTCCCAGAACAGGAAATTCCCATGTGTGTTTGCACTCAGCCTCTAGGCCCCCCTCTTTCTGCCTCCTTCCCCACTGGCCTTTAAAGTTGAGTTCCAGTATTAACTTCCTTAGTGTAAGTTTCTCTATTTTACATACTGGGAAAGTTGATTTCTTTCTTATATCACCAACATTACCATGAGCACCTTTAATTCAAATCAACAAATATTTACAGAGTATTCAGATGTACAGCATCTGTATAAAATGTATAAGAGCAGGGAATACACAAGAGGAATAAGACCAAAAATGATAACTGCATGTAAGTGCAACAGGTATAAAAAAAAGACAGAAGATGGGCACCCAACTTTGCCTTAGGGAACTAGAAAGTTGTTAGATGAGTTATCCCAGAGAAAACAACTTCTAAACTAAGTAATGAAAAACTTAACAAAAGGTATCACCCATTAGGCTAGGAAAAGAGATTCTAAGGAATTGAGAACAGAAATGGGCAAGGACACAGAAGGAAAAATTGTTTGAGAATTTAAAACATACTGTCAGAGTACTTTGTAAATGGAGCTAATAACTGCACCTACCGCATAGAAATATTATAAAAATTAAATGAGTTCATTAATATAATCAGTTAGTATAGCAGGAGATGCAAGAGACACAGATTCAATCCCTGGGTTGGCAAGATCCTCTGGAATAGGAAATGGCAATCCGCTCCAGTATTCTTGCCATGGAAATTCCATGGACAGAGGAGTCTGGTGGTCTGCAGTCCATGGGGTCACAAACAGTTGGACACGACTGAGTGACTAAGCATGTGCGTGTGCACACGCACACACGCGTGCGCACACACACACACACGGTGATTACTATATAAACCCTAGCTATTATCATTACAATTGATAAGAATTCATTTACAAAACTAAGAAACAAACTTGGGGAAAAAAATTTATACCTATAAGGAAAGAGTCACTATTCTTAATATTTAAAGAAATCTTAGAAATAACCAAGAGATGAACATGCCAATGAAGTGAGAAAAGGACAAATATTTCTCAAAGAAAAATATTTTAAGTATTACCTTAATATTAGGGCTTCCCTGATAGCTCAGTTGGTAAATAATCTGCCTGCAACACAGGAGACCCCGGTTTGATTCCTGGGTCAGAAGATCCACTGGAGAAGGGATAGACTACCCACTCCAGTATTCTTGGGCTTCCCTGGTGGCTCAGCTGGTAAAGAATCTGCCTGTAATGCGGGAGACCTGGGTTCAATCCCTGGGTTGGGAGGATCCCCAGGAGAAGGGAAAGGCTGCCAACTTCAGTATTCTGGCCTGGAGAATTCCATGGACTGTATAGCCATGAGGCTGCAAAGAGTTGGACACGACTGGCCGACTTTCACTTCACTACTAATATTCAGAGGAAGAAAAATTAAAACAAGGGTCTTTATCAAATTATTAGATTTAAAAAGAAGTGTTCCTAAGGATGTGGGGAATCTGATTTCATCTGGTTAAGAGAACACTTTGGTACTGACAAGTTTTTCTGGAAAACAACTTGGCAATACGTTTACATGGGCCTTAGAAAGCATCCACACCTTTTGACCCAATATTACTGCAACTACTAGAAGTTTATTCTAAGGAAATAATCATGGATATAAAGACAGATATGGTTACAAGGATGTTAGCTGTGGCACAACTTAAAATAACAACAAAAACAACTATAAGCTACCTTAATGTTGAGAAACAACATGAGATAGTGATACGAGCACAGGCTATGGAGTCAGAGTAAGTTCATAATCTATGGCTGCCACTTACTGGCTGCGGGATCTTGGGAAAATTACTAAACTTGTCCTTGCTCAATTTTCTCAGCTGTAAAATAAATAATGATAGAACAGCTCTTAAAGAGAGAATGAAGACTAAATGAGCAAAAGTATGTAAAGCGTCTCAAAAGTAACCAGGATACAGTAATATCAATAGACGTTAGACATTATTAACATCCACTAGAAGCAAGACAATATTATTTAGCCAATAAAAATTTTATTGTAGATAAATATAAAGTAGAACCATGGTTTTGATAAATGCTACTAAACTAAAAAGCAGATAGCAAAAGCAGAATATATAATTCCATTTTTCCCAAAGAAAAATTTCTCGATGAGATCTACCAAAATATTAACACTCAACATTTCTCCGGATAATATGATTATTAAGGACTACAATTTTCTTCCTTCAATTTCCCTGCGGCTTTCCAGTTTTACACAAGGAACCTTATGTTACTCATCATAACAAAAATAGCATAAACAAAAAGTCTATAGAATTTAAAAACAAACACAACATAGCACTTTTAGAAAAAATCAAATTAAGGTATCTATTCTACGCTATTTGATAGTTTATCTGCTCTAGGTTCATGTTGTACCTGAGGTTTTTTGTTTTCTGGCTTAAGTTACTAGAAAATAGAAATATTAAGAGATCTACTGGGTCCAAACCAGATAGTGAATGATAAACATTTCTGTTAAACACAGTGATCTGAAATACTATTAAATTAACTCATAAAATGTGTACAATAATCCTCCCAATTTTGAATTCTTTAATAATTTTGAATGAGGCAGAGTCTTACTTCTCTCCATTCACCCCCACCCAACTGCCCACACATTCCCTAGCCCCATTTTCTATCTTACTTTTCTCCATAGCACTCAGCAAATTCTAACTCCTAGGCATTTTTGTCTCTACTCCCCACTCCTGAATGCAAGTAGCCCAGGGCAGGGTTTTTGTGTGTTTTGTTTACTGTTTATACTCTTAGTGGTTGGATCAGTTCCTGGCATAAAGACACTCATTATTTGCTAGAAGAACGAATGAATTCAGTATCAAGAATTATGAGTGACTTCTGTTAGGTTTAACTTTTTAAAGAAGAAAGGCTGAGAATAAAAGAAAGTTAAAGCAGAGGGCAGAAAAAGAGGGAAGAGGAGCCTTTTTTTCCCCCATTGAAACCCCTAGAAAGATAAAGTTGGGGTAAAGTCAACCTAACGAGGAAAGCAATAGTAGACATGGATATAAGAGGGAGCTGCAGCACGTACTTTTTCAAGATGGGATGACCACCAGGTTATAAAGACTATAAAACCCAGGTCCCGGAAAGGAGTGGTCAGAAAGCTTTGAGTTATCTGTATCTGTCTCAAACCTAAAAGGCATGGCTCTTTCCATCTCAATCATCCAAGTAACTCAGCTTTCAGGGAACAGTGGAACCCTAGATCCTGGATGTACGAACTAGGATGCTGGAAGGAGGAAAAAACTTCAGTCAGATTCATGGAAGGAAGGGACTTCTCTGGCAGTCCAGTGGTTAGGACTCAACACTTCCATGGCAGGGAGCATGAGTTCAATCCCTGGTCAGGGAACTAAGATCCCACATGCTGCACAGCCAATATATATATACACACACACACACACACACACACACACACACATATGGAATGAAGACCAGACACCAGAAGAAAGGAGAAGTGGGGAGGGAAAGTCTTCTAATACAGGTTGTCTAAGCATTTCATTGGAGCTTTGGCAGAGGTAAAGCCTAAAACGCTTCTAGTGAAAAGAGAATAAAGGGAAATTAAATCTCAAGTCTTCCTTACCATTCAGGTTTTCAGGGCTTACCATAAAGTTAGGGAATGAACACTATGCAAGCATTCCTAGTCTGCTTCATTCTCAGCAAACTTCATTAATCTCCAAGTTCTCACTTATATTCACCAAAAAGTATTTCATACTCATTAAAAGGGCTTCCCACGTGACACTAGTGGTAAAGAACCTGCCTGCCAATGCATAAGACGTAAAGGACACAGGTTCAACCCCTCGGTCAGGAAGAGCCCCTGGAGGAGGGCATGGCAACCCACTCCAGTACTCTTGCCTGGAGAATTCCATGGGCAGAGGACCCTGGTGGGCTACAGTCCCTACATAGCATCGCAAAGGCACAGTCTATAGGGTCACAAAGGGTCAGACACGACTGAGGCAACTCAGCACACACTAACAGTAAAGTCCTCAAACGTTGCATAAATTGTGAAATTTATTAATTTGACCTAATTAATTCTCATATTTAAGCAATCACTCTTAAGTGTGAAGGAGGAGTGGCAAGGTGGTGAAGAAAGTGTCCAAATACCTATTTTTAAGCAAAAATGAAATGATACAGCAAGTTATCAGTGTCCTCCAAACTGTCCAGGCAAACCCTACTGGGTCCTTATCTGTGTGGGCTCTGCAGTTTGACACTGTTCTTGGTCATTCTTTCCCATTATCAACCTCACAGTAGCCAAATACTCTTCACACTGAAAAGCAGAAGTTATTTAAGCATGTGGATTCAAAGACTTCGAAGTAATAAACCAAAGCAGTAGCTTCTTTTCCAGATATAGAACATTTGCTTCTTTTAGGCTATGCCTCCCACCCTCCCCCAAATTAAGGGGACTAAAAATGCAGATTCTTTGTTGGGAGAAAGGATTGTGGCTAAATTCTACTCTATTTTCCAGCCTTCTTTTATGGATTGTTTTGATGGTGAGATTAAACATTAAGAGCAAATTTTTTTTTTTTAATAGAAGACTAAGTTCAGTTTAGAAATTTCTCTTTGAAATAAGTTGGAATAATAATATGTAACATTTATTAAGCACTTATACCAAGCAGAAATCACTGTGGCAAGGACTTTATAGTACATACAACAGCACTATGAGATAGGTACTGTTATTTTCCCCATTTTACATATGAGGAAAGAGAAGCTTAGAGAATTAAAGTAAGTTGCTCAAAACAGATATAAGCAGGAGACTTAACTTAAAGGCCTGTACCTTTATCCAGACCAAAATAAATAAAATTTTTATTGAAATACATATACTTTTTCTAAAATTAATATGCACTAGTGAAAAAAATGATCTAGAAAACATAAAACAGTTGCTTAAATAAAACAAGTTAAAAGTCTGCCATCTGGTATTAGATCTCTAAATGTCTACCATAACCACTGCTAAATAACTTCACAAACAAATCATTCAGTCCTGATATAACTGTGAAATTAATTTTTAAATTAATCTCTCGGAATATTTGAAAATGAAATATGGTGCCCTCTTAGAGTTGTAAAAACACATTATTTCTTGATGTATTCGCTCAGATGTGTTCTTTTTCTGCTCAGTTTCCTTCCCCCCTCCCCCACTTCCTCTCTGGCTGTAGATCATTTAAGACTAGTTCAGTTCCTCCTTCTCAAGAATACCTATATGCACACTACCCAACAGGACTCTAATTTAGTCGCCATGCTCTGTAGGTAGAGAATGGTAAAAAGTAAAAAATAAACTCAAGTAAAAACTACAGCGTTTCTGATGCAGCTTCATCTATAGGACTATTCTTTTACAGAACTAATGCTAAACATTATTTTTATACTTCACACTTGGAATCCAGCCTTTAACAATTGGCACACAAAGACGTCTGCCTATTTTTAGCCTTTCTTCATAAATATTAATAGTTCTTCCATACATTTTTCCATAAATAAGGTACTGAAAATATCAGAATATAAAAAAAGAAAAACAGGCACACGCACTGTTGTATGGTAATAAAACACCACCATATTTTGAGTAAGGTAATTAGCTTATTCTGAATCATTTCTGGAACTTGTTAATGCTTTACAAGTAAATATAGTACACAAAAATGCTACTTATTGATGAAATAATACGTATCAAAACTTTCATTCATTTACTCAACAAATACTGAATGCCCAAATAACCTTTTGTTTAAATTTCTGAACCAAGATGAATGTACCAGTTAAGGAACAGGTGCTGAAGTTAGAAGAATCTTGGTTTGAAACCTGGCTTACTAGCTCAGTGACCTAGAGTAACTCAGTTAACCTAAAGAAGCTCTGTTAACCTCTAGGTTAACATTTCACTTATCTATTTAATGGGTGGGAAAGAACTACTCATTGGGTCTCTGTGAGCCTAAATGATTATATAACACAACACAGAGCCTGGGAGGCAGTAAGTGTTCAATAAATGACAAAAATGGTAAATATATTTTAATATTGAGGAAAATAGCTGAAGTAGATACCCAATAAATGGTCATTTTGTCTTACTAGATAGAAATTTCTGAAACTCTGCATTAAAGATAAAAACCTTAAGGTTATGTAAGAAAATTTACACTTTAAAAAAGAGATAAGTCTAGAGTGAAAAAAAATAAAGGAAGAAAGAGATGGGCAAAGAAGGTCTTGAAAGCTGCTGAGTTTGGGTGATGGATGTATAGAAGTTCCTTTTACTATTCAGATTTTGTGAAAATACAAATTTTTAAAAAACTATAATTCTAATCCCAGCAATTGTATAACACATTTTCTCATGTTCTGGTGAGATCTGGATTTTAGCCATGAGATATGCTTAACTAACAATAGTACCTCCCTCCTCAATAATTCAGTACAGGTCAAGTTTTCTCAAACAATTCTACCTTTTGTTATAAAGGTAAGCAAAAAAACAATTACATGCATTAAAGTATTAAAAAAAATGCAAGCTTTCGTGAGGCTCATTACTACTACATTAAATCAGCAGCCATGCACATTTTTTTCCATGGCCTCCAAAAAAAACACAAAATTCTGTGTGTCCTTAAATGAAGCTTTTAGAAATAACTTTCACCTTACCTACTTTTGAAGTAATAAGGAATATATGTCAAGCATATCTCAATAAAGCTGGGGGAAATAAATTACAAGGGAATCGTAGGCACAGCCAAAGAAACCTAGCATATCAAAATTGCTACTATCTTTAAATTTTGAGAGACGTCATTATTAATTTATGTAAGGGGTTTGCGTGATGTTTCTAGATTGTTTTAGGTTTTACCACTGATTAACAACATAGCAAAGCAGCACAGGGAGAGGCAATTACTTTTAAGAGGCTTAGGAAGCTTAACCTGGAGTCTATGCTACCTAAATTAAGCTGACTAGAACAACACAAAATTTCAAGGCATACTCGCCTATTTCTGGGTAAGCAAGTAAACCCCAGCAAAAACAAACTAGTGCATTTAGCAAAGCAAACATTTTTGTGTTAAGTTTCATTTCTATCACAAAGTATTCTATCAAAAATATTCCTAATTAATACAAGTCTCAAGTGAAGCATACTTGCCATCAGCAATCACTCGACTATAACGCACAGGATTAATAAATCCAAATACATCATCTTTTTACAAAATGCACAGCCATCTGCATTTCAGCCTCGGTTTACCCATTCACTATACACATGCAGGCGTCTTCAAAAAGAATTATAAAAGCAATCAACTTTTACTCTGGTCCAAGAGATTACAGCTCTCCGTGCTTCCCGTATACCCTGGAAGTCAATAACGCTGAACTCAAACTGTAACATTCCCCAACTTTGGTTTAATGAGAGCGGCGGACTCAGAGCATCCGCCCACTGGCCTCTCGTGACTCGGGCTACTTTGACGCACTGGGATGCGGCTCACCTGACATTCCGCACCAACCACTGCCAAGGAGGAAAACCAACTCTGTGAAAATAAAATGGGGCCCCGAGGAAGCGGGCGGGTGCACCTCCGGGCTGGTTCGCTTCTGCCCGCACCCCGAAAGCGAGGGGGCCCGCCGCCGCGTCCGCACCTGCCAGAAGAGGCCGCGGCCGGGGTCCAGGGTTTGGCCGCGGGGAAGAGGCAGCCCGGCCCCGGCTCCTGGCTGTCCGCCCTGGCCGCGCCGCGGGGGCAGGAACCCGGGGCCGGAGGTTTCCGCCCGGCGCCGCCAAGACTGCCAGGGGCCTAGTTCGGGGGCCTCCGGCGTTCCCGAGGGCCCTTCCGCGTCGTGCGGGGCGCGCAGCTGCCTCCCAGCCGGACCCGCGAGCCTCCCCGCGGCGGACGCGGTAGCGCCCGCACCTGCCCCGCGCCTGCCGCAGCCCGGGCAGCGGCTTCACCCACCTGGCGCGCCCGCCGCGCCTCCCGCACGTCACAGCGCGACCCTGCGCCCCTCGGCACCAGCGGCGCGGGCGCGGGCGGATGCCGGGAGACCTGCTCGGCAGCAGCCGCCGCCGCGCCTGCTTCGTCGTCAGGCCGCCGACAGCGAACCTGTTGCGCAGCCTGTCACGGCCGCTCGGGCTCCGCGGCGCCGCCTCAGCCCCACAACATGGCGGCCGCAGCCTCCGCAGGAAGCCGGGGGGCGGGGAGGGAGGCGACGGGCCGGGCATTTGACGGCCCGCCCGCCCGCTGGCGGGCACCGACTCGTACTCCCTTGGGAACCCGAAATTGGCCCGGGCGCGGCTCATCACCCCCGAAGTCCCGAGGCCGCGGACCCCGCGGGCCTGGTCCACATGCTCGTCTCTTCCCTCGGGGAGGCCCTGAAGCCCTGGACCCGGCAGCCCTTCCTGGAGGGTTGCCGACCCACCTGGCTCCTCCTCCCCGAGGTGACATGTTGGGGTTGGGTGATGCGTTTCCTGCCACCGCAGACCCCAAGGTTTCGGAAGAGGGCCAAGGGGTGTCCACCACGTCCCTAATGCAGGCGCCCCAACCCACCCCAAGTCCCTGTGGGGTTCGCTCTGGAGCCTTCTCACCTGGGAGCTCAGTTCTCCCTGGAATGGGGATGGGACGGGCATAGGTTATTCACACCTTTGCTCATGGGTGTGTTCCGGGCCTTTCCTTCAAATACCCCAGAAGGACTCACTTTCGTCGTACCTAACAGTCGTCCCGGAGAAGGCAATGGTACCCCACTCCAGTACTCTTACCTGGAAAATCCTGTGGACGGAGGAGCCTGGTAGGCTGCAGTCCATGGGGTCGCTAAGAGTCGGATACGACTGAGCGACTTCACTTTAACTTTTCACTTTCATGCGTTGGAGAAGGAAAATGGCAACCCGCTCCAGTGTTCTTGCCTGGAGAATCCCAGGGATGGGAGGAGCCTGGTGGGCTGCCGTCTGTGGGGTCGCACAGAGTCGGACACGACTGAAGTGACTTAGCAGCAGCAACAGTCGTCCATTCAGCGTCCCTCACTATAACAAACAAAAAAGGACAAGAAAGGAGCCTTCCAGCCCCCATCCACACGCAGAGCAGCTACCTCGAATACTCTGGCCAAGCAGTAAGAAGATAGTCATCTCTCCGTGAATTCCACGACCTGCGCCCCCCCCCGCCCCCGCCCCTTGCTGAACTTCTTCCCCACCTGAGAGCCGCCTGACAGGTGAAGCTCAAATTCAGCATCTTTTTTTTCTCCCCTTTCAGCTCCTAGTCTCTTCACAAAAGACTAAATAACTCAAGTCACCACCATTTATGGGGGGGCTTGCCCTTGACACAGCACTCCTTCAAGAGAAAGGCTTTTTGTTATTTGAGGTTAGAGGTGGTGTTGGTGGTTCCTATGGGCATAACAAAGTCGGGGTTCAAGACCCAAGATTTTTGTTGGCTTTACACGTGGAGTGTAGGATGGACCCATGTATAAAATTCATACACCATGACTTGTTGGAAAAGGAGAAATCTGTGCAGAGCAAAAGATCCTATGGCTTCCTTTCATTCTTACACGTTGGGGCATGTGAATGTAGCCAGCGGACTTAAGAGGCGTGACTCCGGAGACCAGGCCTATCTGAACTAGACAGGCAACTCCTGTGAGGAACTTAGCAAACATCAGTAATGATAAACAGGCTTTTCCCGCTCTCACATTCCATGTTTTTCCTAACTCTTTGATTTGGACCTGACTTAGACTTGATAGACAGGTCCTGAGTCAGTGACACAGAAAAACCTGACTTCCTTTCCTTAGCCTAGAAAGTCATTTATCTACTAGAGACCAGTCAGTCTATCCTGTATCTGCTGGGGACCAATCAGTCTGCAAACAAACCACCCAAGCTACAGACAGCACTCTTGAGCACATGGTCTTATTCCCATGACAGACATCACCAGTTATTTATGATCCCTTTTCGGAGTCTGTGCTTCAGTCCAAGCCTCTGAATCCTTCTCAAAGTAATTCTTCAAAGGGTTGGTCTGTAAGGTGAAACCTATTTTTATTCCCAATAGGCCAATTGATAACTAGTCTCCCATTTCCCTCCCATTATCTCATCAATGTCATTTGTGTTTCTGGGTTCTGGACCTGATACCATTCACCCTGAGTCCTCTTTCTTTCTAAAGGAGGAGGCCAAATCCTTGGTAGGACAAAAATGAACTTTATAGAAAAGAATAATTATAAAGAAATTTAAGAAAAAATTTAAGTCTTCCTGCTGCTGCTAAGTCACTTCAGTCGTGTCTGACTCTGTGTGACCCTATAGATGGCAGCCCACCAGGCTCCCCCGTCCCTGGGATTCTCCAGGCAAGAACATTGGAGTGGGTTGCCATTTCCTTCTCCAATGCATGAAAGTGAAAAGTGAAAGTGAAGTTGCTCAGTCGTGTCCGACTCTTCGCAACCCCATGGACTGCAGCCTACCAGGCTCCTCCATCCATGGGATTTTCCAGGCAAGAGTAATGGAGTGGGGTGCCATTGCCTTCTCCATTAAGTCTTCCTAAAATAAACCAAAAAGCTAAGAACCTCTGATGGAAATTGAGGTCCTGAATATAACTGGAAGCCTCTAGTACTCCAAACACTAAAACAATTAAATCCCAAGATGCCATTCAGAGCCCTGAGGCCAGTGTGTCCATCCTATCCTACTCTTTCAGCATTGATGATTCGTATGGGTGATACCACCACAATCCCAGTTCTTTGACCTCCTCTCCTCATCACAGGATGCACCTTGGAACTGTATCTGTAATTTCTCCCCTTAATATTTCCCAAATCCTACCACCTCTTTTTCACTTCCTGCGCCAACTGGAATTCAGATACCTGGAGGAACTAAGTACTATCTAAAGACATATAGACATACCTGTCAAGCCTTAAGAAGATTAGGAATTATTGTAGGGTGAGAAGGTTGAGAAATTAGGTAGTGGACTAAGTACATAACAATTCTCTTCCCCAAGTTCTGCCACAGATTAGCACAGATTGAAGGCCTGTTCCTGGTAACTTCGCTTTTACCATGAGAGCATTTAATCTCAATGTTTTCCTTCCCTGCACTAACTCTCCCTCCCAACCATATATATTCTATGTTCTAGCAATCTCCATTTCAGTTGGCTTTCAAAGATTTTTGTCCCTCACCACATTACTACCCAGTCAACCCACATAACAAATTGTTAGTAATGGGAAGAGGCTCAAATAGAGAGCAGAAGCAATTCCAGGCTCTAAGCATCCCATAAGATAAATACAGAGTAGGAAGGCTATGAGCTCATATGTAATACCTCTGCAAGTAATAAATCTCCCAAGACAGTACTATTTATAAAGAAATTAAGAGAAAAGTAGCAAAAAATAGTTTTTTAATTTATTCAGATGCTTAGCTTTTTTGGTGTGCTTCATTCTTCCCCATTGAATGAAGGTTTCCATCTTATAGTTCCCTTCAACTTGAAGAGCTTCTTTTGGTGTTTCTTCTAGTGTAGATCTGTTGGCTACAAATCTTTTTAGTTGTACTTTATCTGAAAATATTGTTATTTTTCTTTCATAATTGAATGACATATCCCCTGAATATAGGGTTCTGGATTGACAGGATGGTTTTTTTAGTTTCAGCATTTTAATGGTGTTTTTCCATTCTCTCTGGCCTCCATGATTTCAAATGAAAGTTGCCTGTTGATCGGATCATTTTTCCCTCTGTGTAATATGTTATTTTCTCTTGCTGCTTTTGAGAGTTGCTGTTAGGCTTTGGCTTTCAGTAGTTTGACTCTGGTATACATCAGTGTAAACCTTTTTTGTGTTTATTCTGCTTAGTGTTCATTTATAATCTTGTATCTACAAATTTCTGTCTTTCATCAAATTAAGCAAAGTCTTAGCCATTGTTTTTTAAAACACATTTTTTTCTGCCCCATTCTCTCTCATCTCCTTCTGTCATTCCAACTACATGTATATCTGAGTATTTGATACCACCTGGGTTTCATAGTTGATGTGCTGTAGCAGTGGAACACTGTTCCACCACTGAACACCAGAAAACCTTGGCTCTCCCCTCCTGATCTAGGGCATCTGGAGATAGGAGTGAGCAACATGATTTTAAAGCTGTGCCCCCTTGACCTTCTGTCTTTGGTAGGAGTTAAACTGCCTCTACTGTTAGCAACTGTGCTTTCCAGCTAGGGTTTCTCTTCCATTCTCCTGTAGAAAATAACACAACCTCACAATCTTTTCATGCCACTCCTAAACACACACACACATACACATTTATATATTGCCACATTGATTCTGTCCCTTCTGAGAAATAGATAGAAAGTAAGGTTTGTCCCTTTTTAAGTTCCTTTTTCTTCTGAAAACTCACATGAAAGTATGGATGTGCTGAAAGTGATCCTTTGTGCATAAAGAACTAAAATCAAAGTTAATCTGGGAGACCAAGCTGAGGCTGCCCTAGTTTCTGAATATAAAAACAGATGAAAAGCAAGCAGGAATAGGAGAGGTCAGGGTCCAGGAAAAGGCCTTGGACTTCATTTGACCCAGGTGTACTTCATTTTATCACGCTTCACTTTACTGTGCTTTGGCTTCCCAGGTGGTTCAGTGGTAAAGAATCTGCCTGCCAGTGTAGGAAACATAGGAGATATAGGTTCAATGCCTGGGTTGGGAAGATCCCCTGGAAGAGGAAATGGCAACCCACTCCAGTATCCTTGCTGGAATAATCCCATGGACAGAGGAGCCTGGTGAGCTACAGTCCATGGGGCACAAAAAATCGGACAGGACTGAAGCAACTGAGCATGCAGACATACATTATAGTGCTTCACAAATACTTCATTTTTACAAAGTGAAGATTTGTGACAGCCCTGCATATCAAACAAGTCTGTTGGTGCTGTTTTTCAACAGTATTTGCTCACTTCATGTCTCTGTGTCACAATTTAGTCCTTCTCACAATATTTCAAATATTTCAATATTATTCCTTCTCACAATATTTCAAACTGTTTGATCATTATTTATCATCGTGATCTCTGTTCAGTGATCTTTGATGTTACTTCGACTTGCTAAAGACTCGGATGATGGTTAGGGTTTTCAACAATAAAGTATTTTTAGTTAAGGTAGGTATATTTTTTAAGGCATAATGCTGTTGACTTTATAGATGTCAGTGTGGTGTAAACACAACTTTTATATGAATTAGGAAGCCAAAAAATTCACTTTATTGAGATATTTGCTTTATTGTGGTGATCTGGAACTGAACCCACAAAATCTCCAAGGTGTACCTATGTTTGCTGATTCGTTAATCTGATATTTGTGTTCCTTTGGCTAATAGTTATTAAGAACCTATTACGTTCCAGCTCCTGAAAGCAAGAAGTTAGCAAGGAAGTAGCACTAGTGGAGAGCAATTGAGACTCAATTTAGAGGAACGGTCAATGAGACAAACTTGTTCCTTCCCTCTTATCTTAGCTTCTTGACCTCCCACACCCTAATGTGGAGCCCTGGAGCAGATGAAAACCAGAGAAGAAGTAGAAATAGGAGTGCTTTTCGGGGAAAGAGGAGGGAAGTTCCCTAGTATGAAAGAAGGAATGTCCTCATTCTTGGGCCACTTGTGCTCTGCAAAACCTGACTCTGGCTTAATGCCTGATGGTACCGGAAAGGCAGTACCAGGCAAACTAGAAGGGGAAGTTAACCCAGACTTGGCCCTAGGCCAGCACTGCAGGGTGGAGCCAAAGGCCAGCCTGCAGCGAGGCCTTGGAAGCCCTGGACAGGACGTGTCCATTCATGACCGGAGCACCAGGGGCTTCCAGTCTGGCAGGTATAGCTCAGCAGAAGGGAATCTAGCCTGTGTTCAAGAGTCAGACATGCTTCCTGTCTGGCAGATTTGCCCAGCTGTCTGTTTAGTTCATTGTTGCTGTCTCCAGCACAAACCTGGAATGATACCAGTTTCCTTCATGTAATAGCCTGAGTAATATTTATGTGGCATTTTGCACTTGACAGAGTAATTTTACTTCATTTAATCCTTACAACAATCCTAGGAAGGAGGGTAAAGTTCTGTTTGTGATTATCTAACCTTGGTTGGTATGAAGAAAAAGGGGTAAAGTCAGGCGTAAGCCTTTTGTTGGGAATTTTCCCATGCAGAGTTGTAATTTTCTTTTCCCCTTTTAAATAGAGAAACACAGACCATGCTATTCTGGGTTCAGAAAGCAACAGTATTTTAGTTTAAAATATACAATGGATCAGATCATTTTTTACTACTTGGCCCAGACTGGCAGGACAAGCATTTTTATTTCTAGTATTGCAATTTTCTTCTCCCTAAATAACGCATCTTGAGCCTGTGAAATAAAAGAAAGATAACTGCCCCTATCTTGGCCTTATGCCCACTCTCAGCAGAGAGAGATGAGGTGGGGTAACCATCCTGCTCTGGAGTCAAGAACTGTAGGAAGATAGACCCTACGCCAATAGGAAGCCACTGTTTGCTTGTTTGGGTGATATACTTGATTCCTTCTAGTATATTTTTTATTTCAGTTATTGTTCAGCTGTTTGTTCTTTAGTTCTTCTAGGTCTTTGTTAAACATTTCTTGTTATTTTCTCCATCTATGCTTCTATTCGTTTTGGACATCTTGGATCATCTTTACTATCATTACTGTGAATTCTTTAAAGATAGATTGCCTGTCTTCACTTCACTTAGTTGTTCTTCTGAGGTTTTGTCTTGTTCTTTCATCTGGGACATATTTCTCTGCCATCTCATTTTGTCTTTCTGTGATTGTGGTTGTAGCCTGGTGGATGAGGCTACCTAAGAGGCTTGCATGGAGACTTCATGCTTTCACTCCGATGGGAGAACTTCTGCAGTATATTTTCCAATTTGTGGGTCGCCCACCTGGCCTGTATGGGATTTGATTTTATTGCACTTGCATCCCTCCTATCATCTCATTGTGGCTTCTTCTTTGTCTTTGGATCTGGGGTATTTTATTAGAAGGTTCCAGTACTTTTTTTGTCAATGGTTGTTCAGCAGTTGTGATTCTAGTGTTTTGGTAAGAAGAGATGAGCTCATGTCCTTCTACTCTGCCATCTTGTCTGTGACCCTGAGTGATATACTTGAAACTTTCCCTATCTTGATTTCATTTAAGAACAAAATGAACATTTAAAAATTAGAGCAATGAAATCACTGGTGAAAATTAGGTCAGTAACCTGAAGTCAGTTGCCATTCTCATCCCCCTTTTCAGGAGAATTTTCTGCCTTGGGCCTCAAATGGAGGTTAGGTACTGTTGCCATTTACCATTTCTGATTTTTTTTCCTTTTGTGTTGTACATATCCAATAAACAGACCTTTCCCCCCTTTTCTAGTATCTAGTGTTAAAGTGCTTATTTCAGTAGACACATGTAGAAGCACAAGAAAGAACAAAAATAGACTGCTTGCAAATTAAGCTCAGAAGCCATTCTTCAACAGGTAGATGTTTTTGGCTTTTTTTATAAATGAAAAACATGAGTGTCTTGAACAAAGCCATTCAGCCATAAGTGCTGAGAATGGCTGGTATCCAGTTCTCTTAATATTTAACAGTTACCGACACCATTGTTTGCTCAGCATGCCAGGCGTTCATGTAGTTTCCAATTCTTAAGATAACAATATATAGCAGGTATTATAAACCTCATTTCATAGGCAAAGAAATGGAAGTTCAGAAGAATTGGATCATTTCTGCACAGTCACATATTTAGGAAGTGGAAGAGCTAGAATTTGACTCCTGAATTTTTTGACTCTCAAGTCTATGCTCTTTCTACTCTACAAGGCTTCCTCTCACTGTCTTACAGCATTTAATAATTTCTCTGTTTTCATATTAAATGTGCATAAAGAACTTCCAAAATAATTTATCTTGGAAGAACAATTACCCAAAACATGAAGATGCAAACAGTAGGTCAAGTTCCCCTTTATAGTCAGATACACTGTGTGATGTTCCTGGAGCTTGGGATCCCTTGCTCTGCAGCCAGGATCTTATGCTGCAGTGCAATTCCTCTTCTCTGTAATGGCCACAGGTCTCCAGGCTGGAACTTACATGGTCATATTTCTTGGATTCCTGTAAGAGTCTATCATGTACATAACATAACTCTTTATGAAAGAGAATCCACCCAGTCATTTGAAGAGAGGCAGCAGTGGCCTTGAGATGTACACTCCGTCTGGCCAATGTGAGCCATAATAAGTAATTAAATAAACATCTCACCATTCATGACCAAGGTGGTTTAGTAAGTGTGGATGACTCAAAACACCTAGAAAAGCTTTATTACATTCCAAATAGGCAATTTAAGGACAATGAAATCTTCTCAATGCCTGTGTCTGGTTTTCAGTTCTGTAAATGATCTTATCTGATTATAGACCATTTCTGTTCTTCTTTATTGAGGTATAATTTCTAGGTGTTAAAAGTGTGCACATCATAAATTTGCCAGCTCCCAGATTTTATATAAGAAAAATCACACAGTATGTACCCATCTGTGCCTGGTTTCTTTTGTTCAATGTTGTAGACACTCCATTTTGAAGCAACAGAATTTTTATCATACTTTGAAAGAGTTTGCCTAGAATTTACTCATTTGTGGGAAGTGGAATTTAAAAAGATTTCAGACGAAGTAATTTTTTAAAATATATTTATTTGCCTGTTTGGGGTCTTAGTTGCCATTAAGTCTTAACCCTCTATGTATGTCTCTTTAACTCTGTCGTTCTTTTTCCTAAAATTCTATTTTTTCTTCAGAAAAAAGGAGTTCTTATTTTATTACCCAAATAACATTGTATCAGTAGATTTAGAATTATATCTAGAATCCAAATAATATAATTACACCATTCCAACAAATTAAACTTTCATTTTACTTTTAGGTCTTGTGTATATGGATATATATTTATTATTTGACTGTCACAGTGTATTTTAGTAAGGTCATAGTGTAATAAAATTTTATTTTCAACTTTTTTTCACTTAATGTATATCATAGCTATTTTTCCATGTATATTTTCCAAGTGTATTTTATTGTATTTCTTGTATTTCCATGTATTTTCCATATTTATCTTCTTAAAAAACTGCATACTGTCTATTGAATGAAGTACTGTAATTTGCATAATGATTCTCCTGTTATTGGCTGATTTTAGTTTTTTATTATTATAAATAACATTTAATTTCTAAATGCTGAAACATATATAAAAATATTTCACAGTAAACATTTTCATAGATATCATTTTTCCTTCTTTTGATGGCTATCCTCAGAATCAATTTTCAGAACTTTACTTCAGTAAAATAATTACTGATAGTTTCTATAAAATATATTTTAGTCTGCCAAAGCAGTGTAGGAATATACCAGTTTCACTATACCCTCCTCAAAGCTATATTTCATCAATTTTTAAATTACTAGACAGAGTAATTTTTCAACTTGTTTCTCTTAGATCAGTCCTAATGATCAACATTGTTATTACTTTTTATTAATAAGGTTAATTTTTTCTCCTATAAACTATTCATATTCTCTATCCATTTATAATTATGGTATTCCTATTTTACCAATTCATGTGAATTTTTTATATAATATATACAAAAGAGAATTGTTTTAAAATCATCTTTTGGTCATTATCTCATTGGACATATTATTTGATTCTCTACTTACCAGATAACATGGATTGATTCTTATTTTTCAACATTCATTTGCTTATCTAGAAATATTTACTGTGCGTTTTATATGCCAAGACTGTGCTAAGCAAAGAGAATATAGCAGTAAAAAAGATAACAAGGTTCTTGCCCATATTAGATGTTCAATAAATGTCACTGGATGCTGAAAAAAGTGTTATAACAGAAAATAATGTCATCTACATTTCTAATTATTGTTGAATAATTCTCAGGAGTCCTTGAAGAGGTTTCTAAGATTCTCCTACCTGATCAGAATAGTCAGATGGCCCTTTTCCAAGTTCTATTTAAAAATTTTTTTCCTAAGGTATATGTACTATATTTTATTTTTTACTATGGTATATTTTTTGCTTGAACACAAACTACTGGTGTTATCCTAGGAGACAGTGATATTGTCTCCTAGGATGAAGTGAAAGTGAAAGTCACTCAGTTGTGTCCGACTCTTTGTGATCCCTTGGACTATACAGTCCATGGAATTTGCCAGGCCAGAATAATGGAGTGGGTAGCCTTTCCCTTCTCCAGGAGATATTCCCAACCCAGGGATCGAACCCAGGTTTCCCACATTGCAGGCGGATTCTTTACCAGCTGAGCCACCAGGGAAGCCCAGGAAAGGCCTAGTTTGTTTTCATTGTATAATACTCTATGCAGTAGCTCTCTTAAACATAATAAAAATCTTTATTTTTACAAATTTAAATTCAGTATTTTCAAGGCTTTTGATATATTGAAAATAATGTTATGCTGGGCAAGGCTATTTATCAAATTCTTAGAGAAAACTCCTTTGATGAAATCTGCTGAATGAAGCTCTTTTTACCCATATGTTCATCATGGTGAGAGTTTTTGTTTTCTTGTGTTTCAAAAGGATTTAGCCCCTAGGCAAATGTTTCTCTTAGGTCTTTGTAAAGAAAACATAAAACTCTCAGTTCCATGTCAAGAGTGACCAGGTTGAGTTAAGATGTTAGATTGGAAATAACAGCAGTCAACTGAAGGGGCTTAAAAGAAAAAGTAGTGTTCTATATAAGGTTATATAGAATACTACCTTTAAAAAAAAAAAAAAAGAATACTACCTTTTTCAGAAGACAGGGTGGTCAGATGGCATCACTGACCCAACAGACATGAGTTTAAGCAAGCTTTGGGGGATGGTGAAGGACAGGGTACCCCGGTGTGGGGTCCATGAGGTCGCAAAGAGTCGGTCACAACTGAGTGACTGAACAACAACACAATATAAGGTTATAGGAGGGTATGGTGTTAAATACTCAATAGACACCCTCTCGGAGAAGGCAGTGGCACCCCACTCCAGTACTCTTGCCTGGAAAATCCCATGGATGGAGGAGCCTGGTACGCTGCAGTCTGTGGGGTCGCTAAGAGTCGGACACGACTGAGCGACTTCACTTTCACTTCTCACTTTCATGCACTGGAGAAGGGAATGGCAACCCACTCCAGTGTTCTTGCCTGGAGAATCCCAGGGACGGCGGAGCCTGGTGGGCTGCCGTCTATGGGGTCGCACAGAGTCGGACACGACTGAAGCGACTTAGCAGCAGCAGCAGCAGCAGCAGCAGCAGCAGCAGCAGCAGACACCCTCTCTCTCTCATCTCTGCGCTTGTGCTTCATTTTCTGTCTGTAGACTGGCTTCCCATCCTTCTCCAGTTCTCCTCACAGGTGAGGATGCCCTCATCCCATCCCCACTGGACCCAACCTCTGTGTTTTAGGTCTAGTCATCTAAAGAAAGGTTGAATCCCTTAGGTCTAATTCCAGATTTCTTGGGATGAGATTCTGATTGGTCTAATTTGGGTCATGTGTTTGCTCCCGGTCCAATCAACTGTGGTCAAGGGCGGGGTCAAACATTTTGCTACAGTTGATTAAGCCTTGTATAAAGAAGCCTGACTCAGCTGGTCTTGTGATTTGAGGTTGTAGTCTCTGGAGGCCAAGGGGAAAGCAGGAGCAGTAGGAATAGACAGATGCCGCAAAAGATGTCTCCTGTAATATCTTTGTCAGGCAGACATATTGGTACTGATGGATGGTTTTTTAATGAAAGAAAAGTATATATTAAAATCTCTTTGCAGTATGCTACTGCTGTTGAGGCTCTTATTACAATAGCTTGATATATTTTAGTTCATTCATGATTAAGGAGAATCTAGGTGATATCTAAGAGTTTTATGTTGCTGTTTGATTTTTTTCATTTGGGACAATGAGAGTAACTGAAATTATATTATAACTCTAGCATTCTCTTCTTAAGTTAAATATTATTTCCTGGAACATTGGCAGTGCCATTGTTAGTAGATTTAAAAAAAGTACAGAATTCTACCTTCAAACCAACAAATAATTCTGGTTAGAATTATGGTAACTTATTAGGGATTTATAGAAGTTTCCTGAAGTTTGTGTCCTTCAAGTTTAGCCTTGCTTTTTAATCTGATGCAGTGAGTAGTCTGAATGAGTTTGTTTTTGTAATTTATCTGATAAGCCTTGGGGCAGGGACCAGGTTTTGACATGTAGTTTGATAGTTTATACTGTACTCTTAATACTTAAAAAATAATGATTGTTAAGGTTGGGGTTTTGGCACAAAACCCTAAGTATAATTAACTTTGAGAGCTATTTTGATGTATGATGAAAGGAGTTGTGAAAAACTTCTCATGGCTTCTTAGAAGGAATCAAGTATGTATCCAGTGGCTGAAACATGCTGAAATTTAGAATTCATAGATGTAATTGCCTGATGAACATGTTTTTGATGTTAAAAATTCTAACAGCATTTATACTAGAATTAATATCCCCAGTAGAGTTTAGAGGCTCTAAATCCATGTGTGAAATTAAAAAACAAAACATCAAAATATATAAACCTTAAACATCGTCAAGAAATCTAATAAGTTCCATAATTTGTTTGTTTTGAATTTTGCATGATGACTATTTGAATGCCTTTTTTTAAAAAAACTCTCAAATATTGAATATTTCCAAATTGTGTGTGTGTGTGTTGCACAAGCGCTGCCAGCACCCTAGGAATGTACTTAATCTGCCTTTTGGATGACCCACAGTGGGTACACCATGTTCTTGAATGTGAAGTAGACTGTGTGGACTTTGGTTCCAATTACAGAAAATTTGGGTAGCTTAGTTGGCAACCAAGGAAGCTACACCAGTGGCAACTCCTTATGACCACTTCAGGAGAGAGAGCTGTGCCTCCTGTCTTCTGTCTCATGTGGTAGGGACTTAGTTTCACTTTTGAGCATAAGAATTTTACCCCAGGATGATCATTGTTGAAGGGCAAATGAGCAGTTATAGAAGGCCTTGTGTGATGGTTCCTAACTTCTTCACCAAAATGCTTTCCATTATTTCCCCTCCAAATTTGGAATATTTTTTCCTAATTAAAAAATACATTTAGTAGTTAAAATTTTTTGTATGTCAGTGTATAAATTAGATGGCTTTTAAGAAAGGAAAATTAAGAAAATAAGATAATCTTTAAACTACATAAAAAAATTGCAGAGAAGAAAAGAGACAAAAATTACTTTGAAGAAATGGAATGGCTCCAGATCTGAGCAAATTATGAGAGTAAATGTTGACAGTGAAATCAGAAGTAAATGGAGGTATATTAGTTATTCTGGGAAGATTTTCATAAGAGAGCATCTGGGATGAATATTGGCAGGATCCATCCAGCTACTACTGTCCTGGGAAGAGACGGTCTCACACTTGTACTTACGGTTTCATTGACAGTTCAGTTCAATTCGGTCGCTCAGTCGTGTCCAACTCTTTGCGACCCCATAGACTGCAGCATGCCAGGCCTCCCTGTCCATCACCAACTTCCGGAGCTTACTCAAATTCATGTCCATTGAGTCAGTGATGCCATCCAACCATCTCATCCTCTGTCATCCCGCTCTCCTCCTGCCTTCAATCTTTCCCAGCATCAGGGTCTTTTCCAGTGAGTCAGTTCTTTGCATCAGGTGGCCAGAGTATTGGAGTTTCAGCTTCAGCGTCAGTCCTTCCGATGAATATTTAGGACTGATCTCCTTTAGGATGGACTGGTTGGATCTCCTTGCAGTCCAGGGACTCTCAGAGTCTTCTCTAACACCACAGTTCAAAAGCATCAATTCTGCACTCAGCTTTCTTTATAGTCCAACTCTCACATCCATATATGACTACTGGAAAAACCATAGCTTTGACTAGACAGACCTTTGTTGACAAAGTAATGTCTCTGCTTTCTACTATGCTGTCTAAGTTGGTTATAACTTTTCTTCCAAGAAGCAAGCGTCTTTTAATTTCATGGCTGCAGTCACCATTTGCTGTGATTTTGGAGCCCCCAAAAATAAAGTCAGCCACTTTTCCCACGGTTTCCCCATCTATTTGCCATGAAGTGATGGGACTGGATGCCATGATCTTGGTTTTCTGAATGTTGAGTTTTAAGCTAACTTTTTCACTCTCCTCTTTCACTTTCATCAAGAGGTTCTTTAGTTCTTCTTTGCTTTCTGCCATAAGTATGGTGTCATCTGCATTTCTGAGGTTATTGATATTTCTCCCGGCAATCTTGATTCCAGCCTGTGCTTCTTCCAGCCCAGCATATCTCATGATGTACTCTGCATGTAAGTTAAACAAGCAGGGTGACAATATACAGCCTTGATGTACTCCTTTCCTGATTTGGAACCAGTCTGTTGTTCCATGTCCAGTTCTAACTGTTGCTTCTTGACCTGCATACAGATTTCTCAGAAGGCAGGTCAGGTGCTCTGGTATTCCCATCTCTTTCAGAATTTTCCACAGTTTATTGTGATCCACATAGTCAAAGGCTTTGACATCGTCTATAAGGCAGAAATAGATGTTTTTCTGGAACTCTCTTGCTTTTCGCAATTTGATCTTTGGTGCCTCTGCCTTTTCTAAGTCCAGCTTGAACATCTGAAAGTTCACAGTTCATGGTTCATGTTGAAGCCTGGCTTGGAGAATTTTGAGCATTACTTTACTAGCGTGTGAGATAAGTGCAATTGTGCGCTGGTTTCACCGGCAGGACCATGTTTATTGAGGAGAAAGGTACTAACACCAGGTCTCATTGAACTTTTAAGTTACTCCCTGCCCCTGGCAGGATTCCAGTCTCAGTAAACAAGATGCTAATCATATTTTGGTTCCCTATGTAGTTTACCCCATAAGGGTGAAAAATATTCTGGTCATGCTTAGAGGATTATCCATGTAACTGTGATAATTCTCAGCACAAATTAATACATTATCTTAGTTTGTTCATCAACTTTTGTGAATTTGGTTAAAGTGAGGGATGATCTTGAATGGGCTGACAAATGGGTTTTTGGAGCCAGCAAGGCCAAGAACCAAGGAACTTACCCAAAGAATCTGGACTTTAGACTCTTGGCAGGCGGGGGAAGGGTGGGCGGGGCAGAGAGTGTGTCCAACTCATGTCTATTCCCAGCTTGTATCACAGGGCCTGGCATCCAGTTGAAACTCAGTGTTGAATTATCTGGACTAGATGCTCCTTAATGTTAAAGCCTATTTTATAATTGTAATCTCATTTTATAATTACTCAAAAGTATAAACTCACCAATCAGAAAGTTTTTAAAACTTAAAAAAATTAACCCTGGTAATAAACATTTTGAAGAAAGTATATAAAATAGACATAAGTGAAAAGAAAAAACTGACCACCCATATTCAATTAATTAGAGAAAACCACCATTACCATTTAGTATATACCCTTTCAGTCATTTACGCATAAAGTACATGTATGTTTAAATAGCTATATTCTTACAAAAATAGTATCTTATCATAATGCAGTTTTGTAGCTTGGCTTTTAAAAAAAAAAAATTAAACTATATTGTGAAAAAAAGTCTTCCTGTCAATAAATAATCTATGGAATCATTTTTAGTGACTGCATAGTATATTTCTTACTGTATGGACATACCATAACTTGAACATTCCCCTATTGTTTCTCATTTAAGTTGTGCCCATTTCTTTGTTATTATAAACAATACTCTAAAGACCACAGTTTCTTTAGAATGAATTCCTGGAAGTGATATTGATAAGTTAAAGGGTATACATGTTTTAAAGCGTTTGACAGATAGCCAAATTGCCCTCTAGAAAAACTGCTTTAAAATTATTCATCCACTCGCAGTGTATGAGAGGGCCCATTTCCCTACCTTAGGCTTTATACAACTTAGTATCATTGACAGCTCTGGAGCGTAAGGCCACTGCAGCCCACAGGATCCTTAACAACTAATTGGAACCCCAGGTGCAGCCTTTCCAGTCAACCTCACTATGCCTGTCAATCCCAGTGCTTGTCCCTCCAAACACCCTTCTCTGTCTCACACTCCCTCCCTTCTTTCTTTCTTCTCTCCTTCCTTAGTGGTCTTGAAGTTCCTTCAGGGAAGCTGTGAATGGACTCTGAGTATGATCACCAAACAGAATATAGGATGCCCAGTTAAATTCGGATGTTAGATAAACAACAAATATTGCCTGAGCCAGTAGTATAGTTTCTATACTAAAAATTATTTATTGTATATTGGTATCTGTAGTTCATATTGAACTGGGCACCCTGTATTTTTATTTGCTAAATCTGGCAAACCTACCTGCATGTTCTTTAATATCATCTGCCTTAAATATAGTAAAATTCCTCAAAATATCTGATACTTGGATGCTTTTCTCTATCTCAATACTGACACAGATTGTTCTTTATTTTACATTTCTTTAGTCATTTTGGTGGGGGAGAGGAAACCAGAAGGAGAGGAATCAGCCATGTCTTCTCAAACCGCCATCTTTTCCCCAGAAGTATAAAAGTTTTATGAAAAGCAAACCAGTGTATTTGAAGGCTATAAAGCAGAACATTCATGATTTATCGTTTGGATAAAATAGTTTGTAAAGCACATGTTATGATCTTATTTCAGTTTAAAATATACTACTTTTATTTTAAATTTTATTGAAGTATAGTTGATTTGCAGTGTTGTGTTATCTCTAGTATGCTGCAAAATGACTCAGTTATGCATATATACATATTTTTTCCCCTGTGGTTTATCACAGGATATTGAATATAGTTCCATGTGCTATATAGTAGGACTTTGTTGTTTATTCTTCCTATATATAATAGTTTGCAGCTGCTAATCGTAAATTCCTAATCCTTCCCTCCCCACCCTCTTGGCAACCACAAGTCTGTTTTCTGTCTGTGAGTCTTTCTGTTTTATAGATATGTTCATTTGTGTTGTATTTTAGATACCACTTATAAGTGATATATGGTATTGAGTTAGTCAATAAGCTTGTTTAGGTTTTTCCGCAAGGTGTAATGTAGTATTTGTCTTTCTCTTCTGACTTATTAGCACTTAGCTTAGTGTGATAATCTCTAGGTCCATCCATGTGGCTATAAATGGTATTATTTCATTTTTTTAATGGCTAATATTCCACTGTATGTATGTATGTATGTGTTTGTGTTTATATATATATACACATTTATCACATATGTATATGTATATATATATATATATGTATGTATAGGTGGTGCAGTGGTAAAGAATCCACCTACCAATGCAAGAGATGCAAGAGATACAGATTCAATCCCTGGGTCAGGAAGATCCTCTGGAATAGCAAATGGCAACCTGCTTCAGTATTCTCACCTGAAAAATTCCAAGGACAGAGGAGGCTGGTGGGCTATAGTCTATGGGGTTGAAAAAGTTGAACACAACTGAGAAATTGAGCACACATGCACATGCATACACACACGCATACACATTCAAAGAACTAAGATCCTGGCATCTGGTCCCACTACTTCATGGCAAGCAGATGGAGAAAAAATGGAAACAGTGACAGACTTTATTTTCTTAGGCTCCAAAATAACTGCAGATGGTGACTGCAGCCATGAAATTAAAAGATGTTTGCTCCTTGGAAGAAAATCTATGACAAACCTAAACAGCATATTAAAAAGCAGAGACATCACTATACCAACAAAGGTCCACATATTCAAAGCTATGGTTTTTCCACTGGTCATGTATGGATATGAGAGTTGAATCAGAAAGAAGGCTGAGCACCAAAGAATTGATGCTTTTGAACTGTGGTGCTGGAGAAGACTCTTGAGAGTCTCTTATACTGCAAGGAAATCAAACCAGTCAACTCTAAAGGAAATCAACCCTAAATATTCTTTGGAAGGACTGATGCTGAAGCTCCAAAATTTTGGCCACCTGATATGAAGAGCCTATTCACTGGAAAAGACCCCTGATGCTGGGAAAGATTGAAGACAGGAGGAGAAGGGGACAACAGAGGATGAGATGGTTGGATGGCACCGTCGACTCAATGGACATGAGTTTGATTTGCAGTGTTGTGTTATCTCTAGTATGCTGCTGTTATCTCTAGTATGCTGTCCTTCACTATCTCTGGGAGATAGTGAAGGACAGGGACGCCTGGCGTGCTGCAATTCATGGGGTCACAAGAAGTTGTACACACCTGAACCACTGAACAACAACAGCAGCAAATAGGCCGAGGCCTACATAGCCTAGTTTTCACAAGAATCCTGCCGGATTAGTTTAGAGACTCTCAAGTCTCTTTAATACCTGATAACTCTCAATATCTGATCAAGTTCTTCACCCCTTACCTTTAATGTCTTAAGTCCTTGGCCAGCCTTCAGACAGAATCCTGCTAAGTCAGTTTACCAAGACCCCTATTTTTGATGTCTCCTTTTAATAATTTTCCATCCACTGAGTTTTCTATCCACTCATCTCCCCTTTGTTCTCCTTGGCTGTGAATCCCCATTTGTTATATTCAGAGTTAAGCCTGATCTCTCTCCCCTTTGGGATAATCTTGACATCTGCTGCAACAGTCTTGAATAAAGTCTTCCTTACCATTTTAAAAAAGTGTCAGAATAACTTGTTGTTCTTTTTCCAGCTTTATTGAAATATAAGTGACATCTGTGCAGGTTTAAGGTGTACAACATAGTGATTTGATTAATGAATATATTGTGAAATGATTACCACAATAAGGTTAACCTCACACCAGTACCTTTTTGGGGAGTGGGAGAACGAGTACTGAGAACTTCTGAGATGTATTCCCTTAGCAACTTTGAAGTATACAATACAGTATTGTTAGAATAATTTCTTTAACAATCCTGGCAAATCTGGCCCAGGCTACTTCAGAGCACCACTTTTTAAGATGCAAAGATTTGAATGGCAGCCAGAAAGAAAGGACATTCTGCACGTAAGCAAGGGCTTTTAGCCTTTTAGATCGTTTCATTCTTTGCTCCATCCTTAGCAATAAAGTCCCCAGATGTCCTTGGCCTGTATTAGATTTCCTCCCCCAGGGGATGAAGCTTGTGTGTGGAAATCCTTGGGCTCCCCCTAGTGGGTAAAGTGTGCATCCACCACTGACTGGCAAATTTGTGTCTGTGTGTCTGTGTCTGCATGTGGTGGGGGGGTTGGGGATGGGTTTATTGTTACTGCTATTTTACTATTAAAGTCAGGAAGACTAGAATGTTGCTTTCCCTCTCCAAGGAGCTTAACCAAGTATCAAAAGCGTTCAGTCTCTACCTACGTGTTGCTGATTCTTCAGTTCTTGCTAGCTCACTGCTTAGGACTCATGAAATGAGTAGTTCAGTCCTTTTACAAGTGTTCCATTGATGTTCTACCCAGCAAGCCAGAGAGCTATTTCAGGACGTATCAAGTGCAACTCAAGTGTTTTTCCAAGTATGGACCATCTGCATAAGAATATCCTAGAGTTATTTATTTATTTTTTAATGAAGATTTCTGGGTCCTGCTTTAAGCCTTCTGAATCAGAATTTCTGGGGTAGGGGTGGGGGCATGAGGAAGGTGAGGCAATTCTAATGCACACTGAGGTTTGAAAATCAGTGCTATACACTACATAAGAAGGCATTCCCCTATTTTGTGTCTCATTTAAAATCATACTGTATGATGCCATAATCAGAGTTGCATATACAATGAGCACAATATAATAATATTGTATGCCAGTTTTTTCACTCTGAAAACAGAACACAGCCAACGCCTTTCTGTTATTCAAGCCCTTGAATATAAATTCTCAAATATGTAGAAAATGGTTACCTTTTTGCTTTTAAACTTTTATTCTCTTCAGAATAGATAATGAAGTCTTATTCACTCCTTCAGCAACTCCAAAGTTCGGTTAATTTAGCCCAAGTCTTTCAAGTGTTCTATCTTTGCAAAGTTCCAGGGAGCTATCAGGCACAGGCCTTCTCTCCAAATTTAGGAAGCCTCATTGTGCATAAATACAATTGCCTAAAATCTAACCATAGTTTCTCTTTGGAAGGATAGTTAAAATGCAGGTTCATAAGCTTTACTCTAAAAATTCTGTTGGGTAGATCTTGGTTGGAGCCAAGAACAGGAAGGAACGTCGCTCAGTCGTGTCCGACTCTTTGCGACCCCATGGACTGTAGCCTACCAGGCTCCTCTGTCCATGGGATTTTCCAAGCAATAGTACTGGAGTGGATTGCCATTTCCTTCTCCAGTGGATCTTCCCCACCCAGGGATCGAACCCAGGTCTCCCACATTGTAGGCAGACGCTTTACCGTCTGAGTCACCAGGGAAGTCTTGGTTGAAGCCAAGAATCTACATTTTTATCAAGCATCCTTTCACTTTCATGCGTTGGAGAAGGAAATGGCAACCCACTCCAGTGTTCTTGCCTGGAGAACCCCAGGGACGGGGAGCCTGGTGGGCTCCCGTCTCTGGGGTCACACAGAGTCGAACACAGCTGAAGTGACTTAGCAAGGTAACTCTGATACTAGTGATCCTCAGACTGTACTTTAAGAAACTACCTTGTATGCCAGAGTTTCCCAAACAAGTATGGTATTGCCAGAGTATTTTATAACCAACTCCCATGTAAATCTTGTAAACTAGAGTTCTAAGCAAATATTTCATTATTAATCTGGAGAAAGGCAGTAAACTTGGGATAATAAATAATGGCATGTCCTCTGCTTAGACACTCAGTCATGTCCAACTCTTTGAGACCCCATGCAGTGTAGCCTGCCAGGCTCTTCTGTCCATGGGGATTCTCCAGGCAAGAATACTGGAGTGGGTTGCCACGCCCTCCTCCAGAGGATCTTCCCAACCCAGCGATTGAACCCAGATCTCCCACATTGCAGGCAGATTCTTTACAGTCTGAGCCACCCGGGAAGTTCTAAGAAAATATTTAATTATTAATCTGGAGAAAGGCAGTAGACTTGGGATAATAAATAATGCATAGAGACCTTAATTTCACCATTTTTTCTTTTTCCCATAGGTTAAGGTAAGGAGGCTTGGAGGTCTAGTTCTTTGTTCTCCGAACAAACATGTTTTCTGCTGTACTTTACTAACTCTACAGTGTGCTTGTGTGAATAAATGACACGCCCTGCGCGAAGCAAGTGAGAATCCCTCCTCTGTGTTTTGTGGTGACCTCATATGGTTTATGGCAGAAACCCTGTCAGGGGTTTATACCAACCTGCCAATGGACTTCCCTGGTGGCTCAGATGGTAAAGCATCTGCCTACAATGCAGGAGACCCAGGTTCAATCCCTGGGTCAGGAAGATCTCCTAGAGAAGGAAATGGCATCCCACTCTGGTATTCTTGCCTGGATAATCCTATGGATGGAGGAACCTGATAGGCTACAGTCCATGGGGTCTCAAAGAGTCAGACATGACTGAGTGACTTCACTTGCTTACTTTCTTTCATAGGTTCTTACTTTCATCATGGTAAAATATATATAACATAATGCTTACCGTTTTAACCATTTTCTAAGTATGGTTCAGTGGCTTTAATTACATTCTCAGGGTTGTGCAGTCACCCCCACAATCTATTTTCAAAACTTTCTCATTACCTCAGTCAGAAACTCTGTACCCACTAAGCAGTAACTCATTATCCTCCCCGTTCCCCCTAAGTTCAGTTCAGTTTCTCAGTCATGTCCAACTCTTTGCGACCCCATGGACTGCAGCATGCCAGGCTTCCCTATCCATCACCAACTCCCAGAGCTTACTCAAACTCATGTCCATAGAGTTGGTGATGCCATCCAACCATCTCATCCTCTGTCGTCCCCTTCTCCTGCCTTCAGTCTTTCCCAGCATCAGTGTCTTTTCCAGTGAGTCAGTTCTTCATATCAGGTGGCCAAAGTATTGGACTTTCAGCTTTAGGATCAGTCCTTCCAATGAATATTCAGGACTGATTTCCTTTAGGATGGACTGGTTGGATCTCCTTGCAGTCCAAGGGACTCTCAAGTCTTCTCCAATACCACAGTTCAAAAGCATCAATTCTTCTGCACTCAGCTTTCTTTATAGTCCAACTCTCACATCCATACGTGACTGCTGGAAAAACCATAGCCTTGACTGGATGGGCCTTTGTTGACAAAGTAATGTCTCTGCTTTTTAATATGCTGTCTAGGTTGGTCATAACTTTTCTTCCAAGGAGCAAGTATCTTTTAATTTCATGGCTGCAGTCACCATCTGCAATGATTTTGGAGCCCCCCCAAATAAAGTCTGTCCCTGTTTCCGTTGTTTCCCCTTCTATTTGCCATGCTGTGTGGATCACAATAAACTGTGGAAAATTCTTCAAGAGATGGGAATACCAGACCACCTGACCTGCCTTCTGAGAAATCTGTAGGTAGATCAAGAAGCAACAGTTAGAACTGGACATGGAATAACAGACTGATTCCAAGTCAGGAAAGGAGTACATCAAGGCTGTATATTGTTACCCTGCTTATTTAACTTCTATGCAGAGTACATCATGAGAAATGCTGGGCTGGATGATGCACAAGATTGCTGGAAGAAATATCAATAACCTTAGATATGCAGATGATTCCTCCCTTATGGCAGAAAGCGAAGAACTAAAGAGCCTCTTGATGAAAGTGAAAGAGGAGGGTGAAAAGTTGGCTTAGAACTTAGCATTCAGGAAAGTAACATCGTGGCGTCCGGTCCCATTCCTCCTATACCTTGGTAATTTCTAGTCTACTTTCTGTCTCTATGAATTTGCTTATTCTAGATATTTCATACAAGTGGCCTCATTCAGCATTTTTCCTTTTGTGTCTGACTTATTTTACTTAGCACAATGTTTTCAAGGTTCTTTCATGCTGTAGCATGTATCAGAACTTCATTCCTTTTCATGGCTAAGGAATACCCACTGTGTTTATATCACAGTTCATTTATCCTTTCATTTATTGAGGGATATTTAGGTTATTTCTATCTCATAGCTATTGTGAATAGTACTGCAATGAACATTGGCATGCTAGTATCTGCTTGAGTCCCTGTTTTCAATACTTTTTTGAGTATATGACTAAAAATAGAACTATACAGTCTTGTGGTAGTTCTAGTTTAACTTTTTGTTAGACTGTTTTTACAAGGACTGCACCATTTTACACTCCCTCATCCTGGCCAATGCTGATCATTTTCTCTTTTTTGTTAGTTACCATCCTAATGGATGTGAGGTGGTATCTCAGTAGATTTCACTTGCATTTTCCTAGTGATTAGTGACATTGAGCATCTTCTCATGTCACTGACCATTTGTATATCTTCTTGGAGAAATGTCTATTCAAGGCCTTTTCCCATTTTTGAATTGGGGTTTTGTTGTTGAGTTATGGGAGCTCTCTGTATATTATGGATATTAATCCTTTATCAGATGTAGTTTCGTAAAATTTCCCTCATTCTGTTGAGTTGCCTTTTTTTTTTTTTTTTTTTTTAATACAGTTGCACTGAATGGCGTTTGGGATCTTAGTTCCCTTACCAGGGATTGAACCCACGCCCCTTGCAGTGGAAGTGCAGAGTCTTAACCACTGGACTGGCAGGGAAGTCAAACTGTGGGTTACCTTTTAACTGTGTTGATACTGTCTTTTGATACACAACATTTAAAATTTTTCATAAAGTCTAATTTGCCTGTTTTTTTTTACTTTGTTGGCTTTGGTGATGTCATAGCCAATAAATCATTGCCAATTCACTATTGTAAAGCTTCTGACTGTTTCCTTTTAAGGGTTTATAGTTTGGAGTCTTATACCTTATGTCTTTCATTCTTTTTGAATTAATTCTTATATATGGGATTAGGTAAAGTTTCAACTTTATTCTTTTGCATGTGGGTATCCAGTTTTCTCAGCACAATTTATTGAAAAGACTGTATTTTCCCCACTGAATTGTCTTGGCACCCTTGTCAAAAATTACTTGATCATATAAGTGAGGACTTTTTCCCTAGGTTTTATTCAATTCCATTGGTCTCTATGTTGGTCTTTATGCAATATCACAAGAGTTTGATTACTGTAGCTTTACAATATGTTTTGAAATCAGAAGTTTTGGTTCTTTCAGCTTTATTTTTCTTTTTCAAGATTTTCTTTGGCTTTGCAATGTGCTTTGAGGTTTCATATGAATTTTAGGATGAATTTTTCTATTTTTTGAAAAGTGTCATTGGGATTTTGATAGGGATTGCACTGAATCTGTAGATTACTTTAGCTATTATTGACATTTTAGCAATATTAAGTCTATCAGTCCATGGACATAGGTTATTTCCATTTATTTATATCTTTAATTTCCTGCAGTAATGTTTTGTGGCTTTCACTGTATTGTTACAAGCCTTTCACCGCCTTGGTTAAATTAGTTTCTAAGTATTTTATTTTTTCTGATGCTGTTGTAAATGGGACCACTTGTGTATTTTTTTCAGATTGTTCATTGTGGTATATAGAAATGCAAGTGATTTTTGTGTGTTGACACTATATCCTGCCACTTTTTTGAATTTGTTATAACAGTTTCTTTGTGGAGTCTTTAGGGTTTCTACATATGAGATCATATCATCTGCAAAGAGATAATTTTACTTCTTTCTTTCCAATATGAGTGCCTTTTGTTTCTTCTTCTTGCCTAATTCGGACACGACTGAGCGACTTCACTTTTCACTTTCTTTCACTTGCCTAATTTATCTGGCTAGATCTTCCAGTACTGTGTTGAAAAGAGGTGGCAAAAGCAGGTGTTTTTGTCTTTTTCCTGATCTTTGAGGGAAAGCTGTCAGATTTTCACCATTAAGTATGATTTTCACTATGTGTTTTCATATGTGGTTTTTATTATATGAAATTTGTTGTCTTCTGTTCCTAGTTTGTTGAGTGTTTTTATCATGAAATGGTGTTCAATTTTGTCAAATGCTTTTTCTGCATCAGTTGAAGTGTTTATGTGGCTTTTCTTCATTCTGTTAATGTAGTATGTTACACTGATTTTCACTTGTTGAACCATCTTTGGATTCCAGGAATAAATTCCACTTAGTCATGGTATATACTCCCTTTGATATTCTGCTGAATTTGGTTTACTACTGTTTTATTGAGAATATTCGCATCCATTCATAAGGGATGTTGGTCTGCTGTTTTTTTATTGCAGTGTCTTTGTCTGACTTTGGTATCTGGGTTATGCTGACCTCACAGAATGAGTTAGGAAGTTTCCCTTCATTCAGTTTTTGGGAAAAGTTTGAGAAGTATTGGTATTAATTCTTGTTTAAATGTTTTATAGAATTAACCAATGAAGTCATCAGGTCTAGGGATTTTGTCAGATATTTGATTACTAATTCAACATCCTTATTAGTTATGGGTTTATTCAGATTTTTCTATTTCTTTGTGATTTATTCTTGGTTCATTTTGTGTTTGTAGGAATTTGTCCATTTAATTTAGATTATCCAAATTATATTATGTCTGACTCGATGGATATGAGCTTGAGCAAGCTCCGGGAGTTGGTGATGCACAGGGAAGCCTGGCGTGCTGCAGGCCATGGGGTCACAGAGTCAGACACGACTGAGCAACTGAACTGACTCACCGGCTGATCTGAATTATTGGCATACAGTGGTTCACAGTGTTCTCTTACAACCCTTTTTATTTCTGTAGAATTGGTAATATTTCCATTTTCATTTCTTTTTTAAGATTTATTTACTTATTTTTGGCTGTGCTGGATCTTTGTTACTGCACAGGCTTTTTTCTAGTTGCGGTGAGCAAGGGCTGTTCTCTAGTGCAGTGCGAGGGCTTCTCGTTGCAGTGGCTTCTCCTGTTGCTGAGCACAGGCTCCAGACCATGTGGGCTTCAGGAGTCGTGGGACGGTGGGCTCAGCTGTTGTGACTCCTGGCCTCTAGGGCACAGGCTCAATTGTTGTGGTGCACGGGCTTAGCCACTCCACGGCACATGGGATCTTCTTGTATCAGGGATCTAACTTTCATCTCCTGTACTAGCAGACAGATTCTTTACCATCTGAACCATCAGGGAAGCCTTTATCTTGTTGTTTCCTTTTTCTGCTAACTTTGGGTTTAGTTTGTTCTTCTTTTTCTAGTTCCTTAAATTGTAAAGTTAGGTTATTGTTTTGAGATTTTTCTTGTTTTCTCCCCCCCACCCCATCTTTAGCAATGCTTTCACTACACCTGTAAGTTTTGGTATGTTGTGTTTTTATTTTCATTCTTTTCCGAGTACTGTCTAATTTCCCTTGTTATTTCTTCTTTGATCTCTTTGTTGTTAAGAGTATATTATTTGATTTCCTCAAATTTGTGAATTTTCCAGTTTTATTTGTGATAAAACTATAATAGAGAAGATACTTTATATGATATCAATCTTTTAAAATCTATTGAGACTTAATCTGTGAGCCAACATAAAAAGTCCACTTTCCACATGCCCCTCCAGGCATAAAGATCATGATAGCCTCCCCAGCGTACTTCACTGTCCCTTACTGGTTCTTTTAATCCTGCCCACACCTTTGTAAATAGTTTCCTTATTAAATTCTATTCAGTTCTCCTTTGGGTGTGCCAACTAGTTTTCTGCCAGAACTCTGACTGCTTCATCACTGTTCATGTTCTCCCTTTACTGTATTTATTCAAGAATTTTATTCTCATTTTAGCAGAGTTTCTAGAGGCAACAGAAATAAGTGCCATATGTTCAATCTGCTGTATTTAGCTGTTAAATAATCTTTTTTTCCGATATCTTTTCCTATGCAGAAGTATCTGACTCTTATTTTCTTTGATATAGCATACTGATTATCTCCAGTGCCCAATGCAAAGACTGGAGGCTTGATGTATAAATTGAAAAGACAGGTTCCAATTCAGGGACAAGCACAGTGGTAGGCAAACCAGAAGCATCATACTAGAAAGAATGACAAAGTCCATATGGTGCAGGATGACCTTCCACTCATTCTCTTGAGTTTCTCCGTGCCCAAAAAGCTGAAAACCAGAAGGCTGACAGCTTTATTCCCTAGCACCCACCAATCAGAAGATTCAAGATGTTTTTCCCTGGAAAAACTAGCTATATAGAAAATTAGAAAGTTTTAACATATATGCTTCATCATTCCACAGTGAAGCTCACCAGGTGAAAGTCTGGCACACAATCTTTTAGGGTTTTAGAGCCTTATTTTAAAATATGAATGAACAGCAAAAGGTCACTAGATAGTCGAGAAAGATTTAAGCAAGAGAGACAGAGACAACCCACAGTAAAAGCACAAACAAACCATGACAAAAATTCAAAGACAGGAGAAACAATTTTAGGACTCAGAAAACAAGCAAACAGAACAAGAACATTGGATTAGTCTGGAGGAAAAATGGAGCAGTGCCTTAAAATTCTGAAGAACAATTATTTCCAATCTACAATTTTATACCTAGGCAAATTATCACCCTGGTAAGGAAGATTAAATAATGACACTTCTGTTCAGAAGCACTAAGTGACGTGAAAAAGGAAGAAGCCAGGAAAAAGAAAGGCATAATATCCAGGAAACAGAGGATCTGACATATAAGCAAGGGGGAAAGAATTCCCAGGATTTTAGTGCTGGCAAGTTTCAGGATGATAGCTGGGCAGTAAACCTCGTGAGCAGCCAGTATAGATAAAGGGTTCCAAGATGGATATTTCCAGGGAGAAAACTACATGTAGAGTATCTGAGGTATTTTAATGTGTTCTGAAATGATTTTTTAGTTCTATTGGATAGTTTGGAGTTGAATTACTGACTTTGATATGGGGAAAAAAGCAAACAAGTAACCAAAAGACCCCCCAAGGCAGTTATCAATACTGGGAAAAACATAAAAGTTGTTCAGGAAAAAAAAAAAAAGTTGTTCAGGAATGAAATGTTATCATAGTATACACTATCATAACTGTGAATAATATAAATGAATCTTAATAATGTAAATAATAAACATTTATTTAAATAAAAATCCCAGTGTAACTAATTTGGTAAATGGATATGCAAAAATATATGTGAGCAGATATATTTGAGGGAGATTATTTAAGATAGCTAAATCTTCATTTACCATAATAGCTAAAAGAATTGCTTAAGAGGAACGAAAGGAAATTCCCTGGTAGTCCAGTGGCTAAGACTCCATGCTCCCAATGCAGGGGGCTGGGGTTCGATCAGAAGTAGATCTCACATGCTGCAACTAAGACCCAGCACAGTCAAATAAATTAAAATAAATATTTAAAAAGAAGTGGGAATTTGAGAATAAGGCTCAAAGGGTCATAATTCTACTCTTCTATTTAATTTTTTAAAAGAGATATATGGGTTGGTCTTATAAAAACTGAAAAGAAAAACCTATCACATTGGTGGTCTGAGAACCTGAATAATAGTCACATAGCAATATTTCTCTCTCTCTTCTCCCCATATTCTAAGAACTCTGTTTCCATGTAAAGAGTTCTTGGAATCTATGTGGTATATCACAAGTGTTCTGTGAATTTGTTCTCTTGGCTGCCTTGACATTTCTGTTCTTGCTCTTCTCTTTTCAGAGGCAAACTGAAGGCCACACCCCTGCTGGCTGCTGACTCTCACTGATCTCTGCTCCCAGGCTGCCAATACCTGGTGTCAAATTGTTGATGTTTGTGCCAGCGATGCTACTTCTTGTTGCTGCTGAAGCTGCTGGCTCCAAGGCTGTCAATATTTTATACTCTACTGCCCCCACACACTTGTGTTTCCCTAAATGGAAGAATGTTCTCTCAGTTTGCAAAATCAGGGAACAATATTCTCTCCTGAGTATCTGCTTTTATTTTTTATGAATACTATGAGCATGCCACTGACTTTTCTTTTGGTGGACTGGCTTCTAGAAAAGCTCTGAGCTAAATCTACTTGTAATTCCAGAGGTGGAGAGGATCTTATGGCTTTCATGTTTGTGTATTACTTTTAAGTGACTTTTAGACTTTTAATTTTATGTTTTCACTTGTTTTTTCTTCATTCAATACTGTATTTATTTTGGTAAGGTGACTAAACTTTTTTTTGGAAATGGGAAAATATAAATAATTGAATAAAAAGAATGACAAATTTTTAGATTAAAAAAATTCCCCCTTATTAAAATCCCTTTATCTTAAGGAATCAGGACTGAATTCATGGTTGCTGTCTTGATCATTATACTTTATACAAATCTTAAGACTGGATACTGCGTTTCCTTCAAATTCTTCTGTTTCAAAATTGTCTTAGTCATTTTAGTTCCTTCGTCTTTCCAATAAATTTTAGAATAGGCTTGTTTATATTTATAAAAACTTCTGGTTTTTAAAAAATTTTAAATTTAAAATTTTTTAAAGAATTTTTGAAACAGCTTTCAGTTCAGTTAGTAGTTCAGTCGCTCAGTCGTATCCGACTCCTTGCAACCCCATGAACTGCTGCACGCCAGGCCTCCCTGTCCATCACCAACTCCCGGAGTTTACCCAAACCCATGTCCATTGAGTCGGTGATGCCATCCAACCATCTCATCCTCTGTCGTCCCCTTCTCCTCCTGCCCCCAATCCCTCCCAGCATCAGGGTCTTTTCAAATGAATCAGCTCTTTGCATCAGGTGGCCAAAGTTTTGGAGTTTCAGCTTCAACATCAGTCCTTCCAATGAACACCCGGGACTGATCTCCTTTAGGATGGACTGGTTGGATCTCCTTGCAGTCCAAGGGAATCTCAAAAGTCTTCTCCAACACCACAGTTCAAAAGCATCAATTCTTCTGCGCTCAGCTTTCTTTATAATCCAACTCTCACATCCATACATGACAACTAGAAAGACCATAGCCTTGACTAAACAGACATTTGTTGGCAAAGTAATGTCTCTGCTGTTTAATATGCTGTCTAGGTTGGTCATAATCTGAGATATAATTAACATACTATAAAATTCACATTTTTAAAGTATACATTTCAGTGGCTTTTTAATATTTTCAGAGTTGTGTAACCATCATCGCTGTCTAATTCCAGAATATTTGTATCATCTCAGAAAGAAAGCCCATACTCATTACCAGCCACTCATTCAATCATTTGAAGACCTTAGGGAAAGAAATCTTGAGTCCCCTGGAGGAAGAGGGAATTCTTCCTTGGACTCAAGCCTACAACTCAACTCTTCTCTGAATCTCTAGCCTGCTGGCCAGTTTTATACTCACCAGGCCCCACACTTGTGTGAGCCAATTTTTACTCTGGAGAGCCCTGACTAATACAGAGTTGGAAATCATATAATATATGCCTTTTCTGTCTATGTTTTTCATTTAGCATATTATTTTTAAGGTTCATTCATGTTATCCATTTTCATCCCTTTTATGGCTGAATAATATTCTACTATATAGATATATCACATTTTGTTTATCCATTCATTCATTGATGGACTTTTAGGTTCCCACTTCTGTCTATTATGAATAATGATGCTATAAACATTTATGTACAAGTTTTTGTGGGAGCAAGTCTCAGTTCTCTTGGATTTCTCTTCAATTTGTGGCTGCACCATCTTACATTCCTCTCAGCATTGCATGATAATTCTAATTTCTCTACATCTTCACAAATACTTATTAGTGCCTATCTTTTTTATTATGGCCATCATAGTGGGAAAAGTGATACCCTGTGATTTTTATTTTATTTCCTTGATAGCAAATGATGTTGAGAATTTTTCCTACTTATGTCGAGTCATCAATGGGCTGCCTCATGTATTCTGTCCATTTTATAGCTGCATTCAGTGGGAGAGATTTCTTCATTTTACCTGAAAACAGAAACTTGCTAGTTTTCAATACTTACAACAAGAGTTTCTTTACATTTTCTAATTATTATTGCCAATGAATATGAATGCAGTTGATTTTTTTAACGTTGATTTCCTGTGAACTTGCTAAATTCTTTTTAATTCTGGCATTTTATCATCTGCATATAATGAAGTCTTGTTTCTATCTTTCCAATCCTTATTTATTTATTTTACATGAGTGTACTGCTAAGAACACTGGACAAAAAGGTAAATTAGAAATCATGATATGACATCCCTATGTTCTTCCTGGTCCTAAACGGAATATTTTCTGTTTCACCTTTAAATGTAATAACATTTGGAGTAGGTTTTGGTAGATATATATTATCAGGTTAAGAAAATTCCTTTCTAGTCTTCTTACTGTATTGTTTTTGTTTAAATCTTGAATATGTATTGGATGTTATTACATGTCTTTTCTTCAAGTATTGAAAAGATATATATATATATTTTCTTTTCGGCTCTTACCATGGTGGGTCTTCTAATATTAAACACATGTGGTAGATTGTTTGCAAAGATGACTACAACCATTCCTCCCATCCTTTTTGCTCTTGATCCCCTGAAAAGGTGAAATCTCCTTCCCCTTGAATCTGCTCTGGCCTTGTGTTCTGTTTTATTAGAATATGACCAAAGAAGCTTAGAAATTTCTGATCTTGGCCTCCAGACACTTTGTTTTTTGCTCTCTCCCTCTGATAATGCTTCTCTCAACATAGAGAAAGACTTCAATGATAGATTTCATGGAGAGAGAGGCTGAGGATCCCAGCCATTCCAGACATCCCAAATGAGGGCCCAGATAGTATGAAGGCGAGTCATCTCAGGCCATCTACCTGAGGTTTTGGCTGACCATAGCCATGCAAGTGACCTAGGCAAGGCCAGCCCAGCCTTCCCATAGCATAGTGAAAAATCATAAATTGTTGTTTCAAGCCTGTTTTTGACTGTTGATGTTTTGTTTTTGTGTGTGTGGAGAGGGGTTGTTTGTTTTAATGTAGCATAGATGACTGAAAAATGTCTAACAGGTTGGGAGAACAAACTCATGGTCACTAGAAAGAATTCCTTATCTTGATGAGTTCACAAATCTGACACAGTACCAGAAGGGAGCCGGGTTCTCATCATTTGTCATGGGATCTGAGGCAGGTTTCTTTCATGTGGTAGCAATTCCTAGATCTTCCTCTGAACAGCATTCTTAGGATTTTTTCCTCTGCCTTCTTTGGGGCTTAAAGACTGGTGCCTTTTGAACCTAACAGAACTAGTGATTTTTTATCTTTATCACCAAAAGCAGTCTAGTTAGTATTAGTCTGGCCTGGAATGAACCCGAAGTATCCATAGTATTTAGACGTTTCCCTAGACAAAATAGGAGGAAGAGGGTGACTCTGCTTCTGAGGACCCTGGAAACCCAGGCAGAGTTGGTTCTGTTGCTGGGAACATCATATTCTTCTGTCTTAGAGGGTTTCCTGGAGTCAGCAGAATTAGATTTCCTCTCACTGTGGGAGGTTAGAATGGAGCTTTCTCCACCCGAGCCAGCTCATCTGACTGCAGTCTCACCTTATCTTCACAGTTCACAGTAGCCTTCTCTGGGTACACTCTCACCAGAACACAGTAGCAGGCTCAGATCTAGAGTTACTTTCCCTAAAACAATGAAGAAAGAAATATCTGTCTTCTTATAGTACAGTGAAATATAATAGAATTGACAAGCAGTTAAAAATAAGATAAGTGAAGTCCCTCAGTGGTGTCTGACTCTTTGCGACCCCATGGACCGTAGCCTACCAGGCTCCTCTGTCCATGGGATTTTCCAGGCAGTAGTACTGGAGTGGATTGCCATTTCCTTCTCCAGGGGATCTTCCCGACCCAGGGATTGAACCTGGGTCTCCCGCATGGTAGACAGATGCTTTACCGTCTGAGCCACCAGGGAAGTCCAAAAATAAGATAAGGCAAGCTCAAATAGTCAAGTAAATCATCTTACATTTTGCATTTGTTGACAAGCCTTTAAGAACTAATGTAACAGGACTTTGAATAAAGAATGGAGCAGTGAGGAAACACTGATGAAAAAAAGTGAAAGTGTTAGTCGCTCAGTCGTGTCCATTCTTCGTCATCCCATGGTCTGTAGCCCGCCAGGCTCCTCTGTCCATGGATTCTCCAGGCAAGAATACTGGAATGGGTTGCCATTTCTTCCTCCAGGGGATCTTCCCTACCCAGAAATTGAACCCAGGTATCCTGCATTGCAGGCAGATTCTTTACCATCTGAGCTACCAGGGAAGCCAACACTGGTAGCATGTTTCAAAGATTTCTTCTGCCCCACATTTCTTCACTGAAATAGTCAAATATCACTGACACACACACACACACACACACACACACACACACACACATGCATCCACACACCTCTCTACTACATCAACAGACTAAAAACTTTCAAGTAAGGAATTTGAAGAAAAGGGGGGAAATTATCGAGTTCCTTGAGTTCTTTGGAACATCCAGAATTATAACATTTTAGAGAAAAGTCATACTATTTTATTTTTAAAATACCAGTAAGGTTGAGGTTTGTTAGGTGAGTGAACTGGAGAGCTTTGAGGACAAAGGAGTTGAACCTTTACATGTGAGAATAGTTATAAAGATGAGATGGAATCTAAGCTGGATAAGCAACCCAGTAGTTCTGTTAGAGTCATGATTTGTTGATCCCAATGGACTATAGCCTGGGCTTCCCTGGTGGCTCAGTGGTAAAGAATCCGCTTGCAAAGCAAGAGCCGTAGAAGACACAGGTTCGATCCCTGGGTCAGGAAAATCCCCTGGAGGCGGGCATGGCAACCAGGCCCAGGATTCTTACCTGGAGAATCCCATGGACAGAGGAGCCTGGCAGGATAGAGTCCATAGGGTTACTCGGACCCGACTGGAAGCAACTTAGCATACACGCATGGACTGTAGCCTGGCAGGCTCCTTTGTCCATGGGATTCTCCAGGCAAGAATGCTAGAAGGGGTTGCCATTTCCTTCTCCTGGGGATCATCCCAACACAGGGGTAGAACTCAAGTCTCTTATGTCTCCTGCGCTGGCAGGCAGATTCTTTACCACTGAGCCACCAGGGAAACCCAGGGGCATGATTACTGGGATTGATTCCTAGTGTGGATATGACCCCGTAGGGCAAGTTTTCTGTTCTTATTTTTCTAGCTGTACTACTGAAGTCATTGTTAACTTTTTTTGAATTAATGCATTGGTCTAGATTTGGGAATGATTGTTATCCTCCGGCAGGAAAGCATATGCATAAATAACAGTCCATTTGACAAGCTGCTTTCCAATCACATTATCACCTATTTTCCTCCACAATATTTGTATTTGTCAGAAGATTTTTTTCTCTACGCAGGTTTCTGTCCTGCAGTTAACACAGAATCTTGCCTGTGATCCACTGTGATTTATCTACCTAGAGACTGTAGCTCAGTGCTAACTAAGCTAGGAGATCTGGGATGGAAAAGAGCAGGAATCTCCAACTATATATGGGTAGTTTGGATAATTTTCAATGTCCTGATCTAAACTTACAAATTGAGCATATTTAAAATGATCACCTTAAAACTTTTTGTAAGGAATTCCATACAGACATGCTTTGGAGGGATTTATCTTTGGAGGCAGCTCACTGTGGTATGTTTTAAGAGAATTTGGTAGGTTGACATGTAGGGAGTTAACCAGAATGAAAACCCAGTGGATAAATGGGCAAAAGATGAAACAGGGACTTCACAGCAGAGAAAATGCAATTAGATGACGAAGGAGCAGCATGTGGAAAATGTGCTTTATAGCTGCTCCTTGTGTCGGGGAAATGATAACATTAAGGTACAATTTTATACCTGTCAGGCTGGCAACAATCGATGTCTGATAATACGGCGTGTTGCCAATGGCGTGGAACACTGCAAGCCATAATACTCAGTTGGTGGGAGTGTACATTGAGATAGTAACTGGAAAACAATTTGGCATTACATAGTAAAGTTGAAGATGTACATATTATACAACCCAGTGTTCTCACTGCAAGGTATATGTTCTAAAGAAACCCTCAAACGTGTGCATGGGGACATGGGCCAATCTAATCAGAGTGACTGTGTTTATAACAGCATATTAGAAGCAGCACATGTGTCCAGCAGCAGTGGAATGGATACCCTGTGACAATATAGAGTGCAATACTATATAACATTGTTAATACAAAAGCTATAACAACATGGATGAGTCTTAAGAATATAATTTTTAATGAAAATGTGCAAGAAACAATGCTTAGAATATGATCCCGTTCAAATAAAATTCAGAAGCATGCAAAACTAAACACTGTTTTACAGATGTGTACAAACTTATTAAGGCTCAAAAAATTACAAAATAACAACATTTAGGAGACTGTTTTTTCTCTAAAAAAAAAAAAAAGGAAAATGGGGCAGAGAGAGGCACACAGGTAATAGTAATATTCTTTATTTTTTAAATTAATAACTATACAGGTATGCTTTTAAATATGACTTTCTTGATTGCATATGTAGCATAAATAATATATAATATAAAGTATTACTTTGAAATATTTTGTAATTTTTTTTCTCCTCTTGATAATAAAATCACTTTTAAGTGAAAAGAAAAGTCACCAAGACATGACTACATGTCTTTAGAGTTACAAAGTCAGTTTTCATGTTTATTTTTAACTGGTCAAAAAAATCACCCTTCCAGTTTAGGTAAAATGCTGTCAACAGCGCTGTAGCCATAAAAGTGAGCTGCAAGAGTTTCAAGTCACCAGATTTAACCATGCATTTTCTTCATGCAGTTTTATTTCAAAATAAAAGAGCATATTTATTCCCTAAAATGTCTGCTTAAAATCTTAAAGAAGATAATATTTTTGAACAACAGTTCTTATCTCCTGGCTGTACATTAGATGCACTCAGAGACTAAAAACATAAAAATGTTAATGCCTGAGCCCCATCTAGACTAAGTGAGTCAAGATCTATAGGGATGGAGCCTGGGCTTCAGAATTTTCTTCAAAAATTCCCCAAGTTATTCTAATTTGAAGCCAGAATTGTAAAGTACTATTTTAAAGTAAATTTCTCAACCAGCATTCTTTATACTGCTGTTGCAAAATTCTTAAGTGTATCAAAAATCAATTTGGTAGGTTTCTAACATTTAGGAAATAAAAAGAATTGGGATTAGAAAGTATCAGAGTGTATCATATTTCATTTCAAGGGTGTGTTTTATGTGTGTGTGTGTGTGTGTGGAATGAATGGCAATATAAAATACAGGATTTATTACACAGTACATTTGCAAAACAGTTCTAAGCAAAGCTACTTTAAGGTATAACAGGTATCCTTTCTATAGAGTTTGAGATGAGGGAGCAGCAATATCACAGTTTGTAGAGTTTGAAACCTGGCTTTTTCCCTTATGCCCTCAGATTAATGACCCTCTTGGTATTAGTTCTTGCATCATAACAATCTCTTGGGTGCTTGCAAAAGAGTTTAGCAAACTGCACAGTCATGAACCACAGCCCCAGGAGACAGCCCTCATTCTAGAAACCAGTCAAAAATTTCAAGGTTCTCAAGGCCACCCTCACATCAGACCAGCTGGTTACAAAGTCAGGATTCTCATGACCATCCTCAGGATTGATAATTCACTAGAAAGACTCACTACAAACAGTGACTGCAGCCATGAGATTAAAAGATGCTTGCTCCTTGGAAGAAAAGCTATAACAAACCTAGACAGCAAATTAAAAAGCAGAGACATCGTTTTCCCAACAAAGGTCCCCATAGTCAAAGCTATGGTTTTTCCAGTAGTCATGTATGGATGTGAGAGTTGGACCATAAAGAAGGCTGAGTACTGAAGAATGGATGCTTTTGAACTGTGGGCTGGAGAAGGCTCTTGAGAGTCCCTTGGACTGCAAGGAAATCAAACCAGTCAGTCCTAAAGGAAATCAACCCTGAATATTCACTGGAAGGACTGATGCTGAAGATGAAGCTCCAACACTTTGGCCACCTGATGTGAAGAATTAACTCATTGGAAAAGACCCTGATGCTGGGAAAGATTGAAGCCAGGAGGAGAAGGGGACACCAGAAGATGAGATGGTTGGATGGCATCACCAACTTGATGGACATGAGTCTGAGCAAGCTCCAGGAGTTGGTGATGGACAGAGAAGCCTGGCAGTCCATGGGGTTACAAAGAGTCACAGCTGAGCAACCAAACAGACTCAGCAGCAGCAAAGCACACAGGCTGAGAGATGCCCAGCCTCCAAGGATGCTACTCTCCACTAAACACCAAAAGAGAAGTGGAAACAATTCCCACAGGCCATTCCTTGGTCCTGTTGCCTATTCCCAAGCTGAAGGCCAGAAACACACTGAATTATCAATGGGGCATGCTAACCTGCCACGGAGTTGGTTGGATAGCATCACCGACTTGATGGATATGAGTTTGAGCAAGCTCTGGGAGATAGTGAAGGGCAGAAGATTGGTGTGCTGCAGTCCACAGGTTCACAAAGAGTGGGGCATGACTCTGACTGAACAACAGCAGAAAGGAAGAGTGCTCTGAAAGCTGTCATACAGAGTCATGTATTTCTATAAGCAAGGAATACAAATTAGAACCAGTCAAAGGAAGAGACACATAGAGCTCAGTATGGGAGAGTTCCAAATGCAAAGCTTCCACCATCCTCAGGGTGTGTGTTACCCTCCAGACACTGAAGTGTGACAGTTCTCAAAAAGTATTGCCAACCACAGAAGCTCACCTGAGCTTTGGTGCCCAGAATTTTTACTGGAGCTTCATTGCAGAGATTTGATTGATTGAATTATTGCACATGTGATTAAATTCAATCTCCAGTTTCCCTCCCCTCCTTGGACGTCAGGTTGATACCACATGTCCCATAGTCCCAGCCTTCTAACCACATAATTGGTCTATTGCCCTGGTCAGCCCCCACCTTGAATCATCTTGTTAGCATAAACTACTCAGGGGCCCACCAAGGGTCACCTTGTTAGCATAAATGTTCAGTGTGTTTCAAGGGGCCCACCATGAATAACAAAGACACTTTGCCACTTGGAAAATTCCAGGAATGTAAAGGTTATCTCCTGGAGTTAGGATTAAAGACAAACCTTTCTTTGGAGGTCAAATATTTTACTACCCAGTAGGAGAAGGCAATGGCAACCCACTCCAGTACTCTTGCCTGGAAAATCCCATGGGCAGAGGAGCCTGGTAGGCTGCAGTCCATGGGGTTGCGAAGAGTTGGACACGACTGAGCAACTTTCATTTCACTTTTCACTTTTCACTTTTCACTTTCATGCACTGGAGAAGGAAATGGCAACCCACTCCAGTGTTCTTGCCTGGAGAATCCCAGGGACAGGGGAGCCTGGTGGGCCGCCGTCTATGGGGTCGCACAGAGTTGGACACAACTGAAGCGACTTAGCAGCAGCAGTATCAGCTGAAACTCCAATACTTTAGCCACCTGATGCGAAGAACCGACTCATTTGAAAAGACCCTGATGCTGCAAATGATTGAAGGCAGGAGGAGAAGGGGACGACAGAGGATGAGATGGTTGGATGGCATCACCAATCGATGGACACGAGTTTGAGTAAGCTCTGGGAGTTGGTGATGGGCAGGGAGGCCTGGTGTACTGCAATCTATGGGGTCATAAACAGTTGGACACAACTGAGCAACTGAACTGAACTGAGTATAAGGATTAAATAATAATTACATATAAAGCTCTTAAAATATGACCTGGAACATAGTAAGTTCTCAATAACTATTAGTTACTACTATTACTATTGTTATTAATCCTTGCCCCCTTTTGTTTTCGAGCCTTATTTGAGCCTTGTTACTATTTTAATTTTGTCTATCTAACAGCCTTTGCTTTCTTAGTTTCCCTTCCTCTCCCACTTCCATAAAAGAAATTGCTTGCCCGAGAGAGGAAAAGAAAGAGTAGAAATAAGCGAATGTCTTTCTCCCTCTTGCCAACAACCCTGCCTCTTCCATTCTCCCCCTTTTGTAACAGCTCTTTCCTTTACTCCTAAATTGGAAGATCTTGACACTGTGAACCCAAATTCTAGCATAACAATATGCTGGTAGTGGGTCTCCACTTTAAACAAGCTCCATCCTGTCTCCATAACTCCCACGTTATCTGCTTCATCTACCTATTTGAACCCTCTCGGGTCTGATTTTGCAGTCACAAGTTTAGAGATTATTACCAATGTTCTCTCAACATCTTACCAATAAGCAGAACAGAGGAAACATTAACAAGTTTAGCAAAATTATCTAGCTAAAACTCAGGCATGCAAAATTATATATGAAGAGCAAAGTTTTAATGATGTAAGCTTGTGTTAACTTTTTGAATAAACTGATCTCCAGCGTACATGCTCAGTCATGTTCAACTCTTTTTGACTCTGGACTGTAGCCCTCCAGGCTCCTCTGTTCATGGAATTTTCCAGGCAAGAATACTGGAGTAGGTTGCTATTTCCTCCTCCAGGGGATCTTTCCTACCCAGGAGTTGAACTCAAGTGTCTGCATCACAGAGCAGATTCTTTACCGCTGAGCCACCTGGAAGCCCAAACTGATCTTACCCCCTGCCATTGCACTTGAGAAATGGGGCTTCCATTTTTTAACTTCTGTTGCCAACAAAAGGCCTTCATTAAAAAAGTGAAGGTCCTAATACAGAAATCGTGTGTGACACAAACCAGATGCATAAGATTTACTTTATCTCTAGTTCACTTATCAAATGTTTCTTCCTGAGGGACTGGAACTTCTAGTACATAATTTGTCTTGGTTAAAAAAAAATCAGAATTCTGAAATAAAAATGAATCCAAGTTGAAATAGAAAATAGTTGGTTTTGATTGTTTAAACAATCATTTCAAGGGTTCTTTTTTTTTTTTTCCAAGGGTTCTTAAGTGATCATTCAATCCAATCCCTTCCTTTTAAATAGAAGGCAACTACCCAAGAATAAACAAAATCCCATGCTGTGTTTTCTGTTTTGAAGCTGTCAGAACCTCTTTAAGAAATTAACCACTGCAGGGGGCAGACAGCAGAATATCTGCTTTTTCAAACACTGGAAATTACACCATGATTTTCCTATTGCTTTGGGAACAACTTTTACTTGGAAATATTTCAAGGAGTTCATTTTAAGTTCAATCACATCTAAAGTGATGTAATTTATTATAATGTTTTAGTCACTGAGTATCCACGTGCTCCCGGGCATTTCCCAGCTCCCAGGTGTTAATAGTTAAGTGGGTCTATGTGACTAGTTGTGACAAATGAGATGTGAAGAGAAGTGACGTGTGTCACTTCTGGGACAAAGCATAGAGAAGAGACCGCTTGTCAGTTCCTGATGCCTCTCTCTTTTCCTACCACCCCCGCAGTAGAAGCCAGATGTTGAGATGATGTAACCAAAAATAGGGGAGATAGCCTGGGTGTCAGGCATGCTTGGAAGGGAGGTGTCCAGAAGAGCCATGGTACCTATGGCTAACTTCATGTGAGGGAAAAATAAGCTGTAATGGGCTAAACCAAGGGAAGTTTGAAAGTGAAATTCACTTGGTCATGTCTGGTTCTTTGTGATCCCATGAACTATATGGTTCATGGAATTCTCCAGGCCAGAATATTGGAGAGGGTAGCCTTTCCCTTCCCGAGGGGACCTTCCCAACCCAGGGTTCGAACCCATGTCTCCCGCATGGCAGGCGGATTCTTTACCAGCTGAGCCACAAAGGAAGCCCAAGAATACTGGAGTGGGTAGCCTATCCCTTCTCCAGAGGATCTTCCTGACCCAGGGATTGAACTGGGGTCTCCTGCAGTGCAGGAAGATTCTTTACCAGCTGAGCTATCAGGGAAGCCCTGATATGAAAGTTTGGGATTGTTTAATTCTGCAGCATAACTAGTCTATCCTGGTTAATACATTAACAATACCATCTTACATTAGCTACATTTTAAAACTTGCCATTATTATCTAAAACCTAATTTATAATCTGTGACATTCATACACATTTGAAAGCATAGTATTTGTATATATCTCTTGTTTTTAAAAATGATGGCAAGGGAATTCTTATTTTTTCATGTTGAGTAAGAAGAAAGCCCAGTAGAAAAAAGTATCATCTATGATCAGTATGAAACATGGTCAAATTTAATGTCATTTAACATCTTGATTAAATCTAAATAATTAGGTAACAAAAAATTTTAAGTTTAGTTTATAAGTTTGCAATTTGTTATCTGTATCAGCACAGACTAAGCCATTTTGGAGAACAGCACAGAAGTTCTTTCAGTACCACATAATATATTTTCCCTTTAACATTTTTCTTTAATTTCCTTAAAGAAATGGAAGGGTTAACTTTAATTTGTTTCCACAAAATTAAGAGCCAAAACTTAAGTAATTTGCTCTAAGCTGTACAGCAAATTAATGGAGAAGGCCATACCACAACCCAGCTTTCCTTGTCTCCTCTATGTCTATTTTTCCTTAAAAAGTTATAGGATGATAAGTAGGAGGAGATGAAAAAGTGGATTGTAGGGAATTCCCTGGCAGTCCAGTGGTTAAGACTCAGTGCTTTCATTGCCAGGATCTGGGTTCAGTCTCTGGTTGGAAAACTAAGATCCCACAAGCCCCACAGCACAGCCAAAAAAGGAAAAAAAAAAAAAAAAAGTCAACAGTAAACTTCTTCCAGGAATGATGAGTTAAGTAATTTAGATAAATCCTCCCATTGAAGACAGCTGGAATGCAGAACAAGATATAACATGATCTTTCTAGAAATAGCAAACCAACAAATAGTGAGGAATTCCTAGGGTAAGGTCCTGGAGAAGATGAAAATCTAGAGAAGTGCCTGGAAGCAGTGCCACTTTGTTCTGACGATGTTTAGTAATTCAGAGCAGGAGTTGAGTGGCTTAACTGCCTTTGGGACTAGAGTGACAAACGTTGTGGTCCATGGCCCACTAGAGATAAGTGCCTTCCACCTTAAGTCGAGACGAAAAGGACAGACACTAGGAATAAGGGTGAACTGTACTGTCATCTGCTTTTGACTCATCTATATAGCCCAGAAAATGTCAAGCTGTGAAACTGGATTAGAGTAATCTTAGATTGTTGGTACCTCCAACTGCCTGGCTGAAGCAATGAAAATTCTTTTTGGAGAAAGAGAATATCATCAGAGGCCTCAACTTATTTTTACAAATAATTAAAATTGTCAGGACATTGTAAAAAAAAGAATCAGGTATACAAGATGAAAAACACCATGAACAAGAAGGCTACACCAGACTACAAAAACAGATCCTCAGGGATTCCAGATACAGATTGTAAAGCATCTATATTTATCAAATTCAAGTAGATAAAGGGGAAGCTTGAACTTAGCTGCTTAGTCCAATGGCTAAGATTCTGTGCTCCTAATGCAGGGGGCCCAGGTTTGATCCCTGGTCAGGGAACTAGATCCTGCCACAACAAAGACTGAAAATCTGGTGGGCCAGAGCTAAGATCTGGCACAGCCAAATAAATAAATATATATTTTTAAAAGAGAAGCTTGAATATTTTAGGAGAGAATTGTAAAGTATTTTTATATTTTTTAAAATGGCACCGAAGATTTTAAAAATAACCAAATAGAATTTCTAATAGTAAAAGGTAGAGTAACCTAAATGAAACCAATGAATGAATTTAGGACAAATTAGACACATTTAAGAAAGAATTAGTGTATGAATACCAGTTGAAAGAAACCACTCAAAATGAAGCACAAAGAAAGAAAACAAAGCGCAAAGAGAAATGGAGCAGAATCGAAAGGTCTAACTTGTTTAATTGGAGTTTTTAAAGAGGTAAAAGGCAACGGTACAGAAGCAACATCTAATGACATACTAGCTGGGAATCATTCAGCTCTAGTCAACAAACTATAAATTCAAGAAGCTGGTGACTCACAAGAAGACCTGTAAAAAGAAAGCCACACATACACACATCATAAGGAAACCAGGAAAACCAAAGACAAAGAGAAACTGTTAAGAGCAGCCAGAGGCAAAAAGATAGTTTACCACGAAAGAAGGGATAGACTGATGGCTAAATTCTTAGCAGCAATCACTGAAGCCAAGAGATTAAGCAATGATACCTTTAATGTGCTGAACTAAATAGCTGCCAACCCAGAATTATATACCCTGTGAAAGTATTCCTAAAACGCTGTGTGAAAATAGCCTCAAGTCAGTAATTAAAACTTTTCCTTGCTGGTACCTGCTGCAGTACACACCTGTGTGCACTGCTTTTTTTGTTCTTACCTTCTCTCCAGACTGTAAGTTCTGTGCTTTTTGTTTTTAATTCTGCAGAGCCAGGAGAGAGGTAACACTAGGAGTGAGATGAAGTGTAAGAAAGTTCTTACTTGGCTAACATTTTTATAAAATGGCTTCACATCCTCTTGGGCTAGTAAATGTTTGAGAACTGGCTCTCCCATGGGCAGTTTCTAGTATTATCCATGAATAGCTAAGGCTTCCCAGCTGGCTCAGTGGTAAGGAATCAGCCTGCCAATGCAGGAGACACAGGAGATGTGGGTTCAATCCCTGGGTCATGAAGATCTCCTGGAGGAGGAAATGGTCACCCACTCCAGTGTTCTTATATGGAAAATCCCATGGGCAGAGGAGCCTGGTGGGTTGCAAAAAGCCAGACACAACTGAGCATACGCACACGCTGATATGAATATCTATATATTGGGTTGTCTATATTTTTATTATTGCTTTGCAAGAGTTTTTTTTATACATTTTAGATACAAGCCTCTTTTCAATAATACTTGGTGCAAATACAATTTCCCATCCTGTGGCTTACCTTTCCATTCTCTTAATGGTATCTTTTGATAAGTAGAAGTTATTACTTTTAATGAAGCATAATTTATCAATCTTTTTCTCCTGTTGAGTGAATGTTTCCCTTCTGAGAAGAAGTTGCCCCTTTGTCTCTTTTTGATAGCAGTGCCAACCCTTTTCCCTCAGTAGTCTAAAATCCAAATTTAACCATGTGATGCTGAATAGAACTTGGTAGCCTAACCAACAGCCATTTCCCATTTTTTTTCAGCTTATAAAACAGAATTGATGGAAGAACAGATTAGGGGAAAAGTATACCCTGGAGAAGGACATGGCAACCCACTCCAGTGTTCTTGCCTGGAGAATCCCAGGGACGGTGGAGCCTGATGGGCTGCCGTCTATGGGGTCGCACAGAGTCGGACATGACTGAAGAGACTTAGCAGCAGCAGCAGCATACCCTAAAACACAGGTTTTTTGGCAAAATGTACCCCACATTTGACCCGCTGAATCATAATTCTTGGACTCGAACTTGGATGTGTGCGATTTTAAAAAGGTTTCCCCAGATTATTTAGTTATATCTTAAGAAAGACTACAAAGAAGAAGAAGAAAAACCCTCAAGTTTCAGGAATCAGATTAAAGGAAGGGCAGAATTTTAAGAAGGGGTTGGAAAAGAGACAGTCCAGGGAGGATAAAGATTTAAAAGGACACAAACTTCCAGCTCTAAGATGAGTAAGTTCCAAGGATTTGACGTACATCATGGTGACTATAATTAACAGTACTGAATTATACACTTGAAAGTTGTTAAGAGAGTGAATCTTAAATGTCCTCACTATGCACACAAAAAGATGATTATATGAGGGGATGGTGGTGTTAATTAACCTTATTGTGATAATCATTTTGCCATATACACATGTATTAAATCATCACATCATACACCTCAAACTTGCCTGTTATATGTCAATAGTATCTCAATATAAAGCTGGAAAAAATAGTGCGAGGCTTATGCAAAAACTAACAAGAAAGATATGGGCTACAAATATACCAAGAAATTCAGATTTTAATTTTGTAGGTGTTCATACAAGAACGAGAACTTCCCTGGTGGCTCAGTGGTTAAAAAAACCCGCCTACTAATGCAGGAGACACAGGTTCAATCCCTGGGTTGGGAAGATTCCCTGGAGGAAGAAATGGCAACCCACTCCAGTATTCTTGTCTGGGAAATCCCATGAACACAGGAGCCTGGCAAGCTGCAGTCCATGGGGTTGCAAAAGAGTTGGACATGACTTAGTGACTAAACAACAACAAAAATACTAGAAGGAGGATTCTAAAACTACATGGAGATTCCTTGCACATTTGCAGAAAAAACTATCTAATAAATAAATTATCTAATTTAAAAAAAATTTTAAGAAAAATGTGTTGGATTAATTTTAATCTTCAGTTGTTAGTAAACTAAGAACACTTTTAGTACTCAAACGTGGTATAGAATTTCAGTTACACAATGTTATGAAGTCAGAAGCAAAAAATGGGTATATATGGGCTTCCATGGTGACTCGGCTGGTAAAGAATCCGCCTGCAATGCAGGAGACCTGGGTTCGATTCCTGGGTCGGTAAGATCCCCTGGAGAAGGGAACGGCTATCCACTCCAGTATTCTGGCATGGAGATTCCATGGACTGTATAGTCCATGGGGTCACAAAGAATTGGACATGACTGAGCAATTTTCACTTTCAATTAAATATTTAAGGAGAGAAGATGATAATAAAATGTTTTGCAGAATCAAACACAAAGAGATGTTTTTAGTTTTAAGATGTGAGATCCAAGACCATTAAAACCCTTTAATCTTGGAGCTGAGAGAAACCTTCAGTTCAGTTGCTCAGTCGTGTCCGAGTCTTTGTGACCCCACAGACTGCAGCATGCCAGGCCTCCCTGTCCATCACCAACTCCCGGAATTTACCCAAACTCATGTCCATTGAGTCGGTGATGCCATCTAGCCATCTCATCTTCTGTCGTCCCCTTCTCCTCCTGCCCCTAATCCCTCCTAGCATCAGGGACTTTTCAAATGAGTCAGCTCTTCGCATCAGGTGGCCAAAGTATTGGAGTTTCAGCTTCAACATCAGTCCTTCCAATGACTATTCAGGGCTGATATCCTTTAGGATGGACTGGTTGGATCTCCTTGCAGTCCAAGGGACTCTCAAGAGTCTTCTCCAACACCACAGTTCAAAAGCATCAATTCTTCTGCGCTCAGCTTTCTTTATAGTCCAACTCTCACATCCATACATGACTATTGGAAAAACCATAACTTTGACTAGATGGACCTTTCTTGGCAAAGTAATATCTCTGCTCTTTAATATGCTGTCTAAGTTGGTCATAACGTTCCTTCCAAGGAGAAACCTTAAAGATCATCTAATTGTATTCCATCTGATACTAAAATTTCCTTGATGAAGTCCTGTCATTGTGTTTACACTGAAGCTCCTCTGTGGGTGAGGTCTGCTGTGTTTCTGCATGGCTTTGAGGGCAAGTTCCTCTTTGTCCACTTTCCTCCTCAATGTTTGCTGATTGTCATATTTGAAACAGGAGGACAGGTGTCAGCTGTGAGGGAATGTCATCTCAGTAATAAATATATTTAATAGTTTTCCAAAAGAAATGATTAAAAAGGATCTGGCTTGAATTTTATTTTTTGAAGACAACACTGGATCAAACTTAAATAAATAGGCCAATTTAAGAAATAGTGGTTCTTTAAGAATGAAGTTTTGACTTTGCAAGGAAAATTTAGCTGCGTGGTCTTTAGTACGGCAATCCCAAGTCAGAAATTTGAGGAGGAGACATATTATTCAGGAATGGCTTTGGCTAGAGAAATAGAATATCCGACTAAAAGTGCTCAAACCGCATGACCCATAATATGCCACTTAAGGAAACGTGTGAAAGCAGGTGACGACTGACTGGGGTGCTCAACAGCTGGATGACTGGGCGCCCAAGGGCTGCTCCCATGTCCTGCCCGTTCTGACCACCAGATGGCGCAGCGGCTCTAGACATGGTTTCGTCAGAGTGCCGAGTCCCAACCAGGAAGGAAGGAGACAAGAAAAGGGCTTTCTCTTTCTCGTAAGTCTCCCTAAGCAGGAAGAAACATTGAGGCTCCCAGCAAACATCTTGGGCCTGAACTTGACCTCATGCCCATCGCTAGACTCACAAAAGGGAAGTGAGAGTGATATGATTTGCTTAGGCCCTGAAACTGGGCACATCATTACCCAATTGAAATAGGGCTTTTGTTTTATGTATGTAGTCTGTTTTTTTTGTTGTTTGTTTGTTTTTTAAACAGAAAGAAGTGGGTAATAGCTGTTGAGTAGGCTACTAATAGCCTTGCCAGAGGCACTCAGGAGAAATTATACACGCTAAATCCACCAGGTCCTGTGCCAAGGGCAGGACAATGCCTCTTCAGAAACTAGTAAAATGTTTTTCTTCTTCTGATAATTATTAATTCTCTGCAGTGACTTAGAAAAATTCTTGGACTACATTTCTTGCCATTAAGTATTTGATGAATATAGAAACTGACTGTAAAACTATTTTAAAAAGTCACTCTGCTTCTAACCCAAACTTCTTACTCTAGCTCTTATCTTAGCATTACATGAGTTATACGAATCACCTCCAATTTACATATTATAGAAGAGCCTTACATGGAAAAGAATAAATCATTTTCAAAGTAGACATTCTGTCTAGAGCTGTCAGCAGCTGATTCCCAGCACTGTCTTTTATTTCTGACATGCTTTTAGATGAGAGTAATCTTATACTTGCAGTAATTCTCAGGATAAAATTTTCTTCTCAAAGCTCATTTCATGAAGTTGGTTTTTTTTTTAATTTTGAAGAATAAAGCAATTATTCTTGCTTTTTGAAATTGCACATCAAGTCTAGGAACATAAATTATTCTTTCTTTTTGAAATTGCATACCAAGTCCAGAAATATAGACTCTTAAAATTTTAAATATTAATGTCAAGTGATGGATGTAAACAGCTCCTATTTTTCACTCTCATTCTCTCAGTGTGCCCCTTTCTCGGTAGATCCTCATTTCTACTGGATTTCCATCGCACACCAATTATCTCAGGCTACAGCTGTTTACTGTCAGCTGTTCTCTTCACTGCCCACCACACAGCCAGGCTGCTGCTGGCAACTGGACTCTTGCTCCCATCTGTGGAAATCCCTGCCTCCAGTGTGGTTGCTTGGGCTGGGGCTGCACCCCTGGCTCAGGCACAGAGTTTGTGACCTAAATCAATCCAGATATTGCAATCCCCTGGTCAGCCTGAGGCAGAATCAATGAGAAGTAGTGATATTTCTGCTGGGGCTTCTGGGAGAGAGATTCATTTTCTGTTCTGCTATATTTTCATGTTTCATGTAAGGCTCAGAGTTGCTGTAGCCATCTTGACATCTTAAGTGGGAACCAGTCTGAGAAAAGAGCTGTGAAAGAGAGAGAGAGAGGCACCCTGGTGATGCTTTTCAGCTTTCAATCCAAGATAGCAGCAGAGCAGCAAGCCCTATTCCTGGACTGTTCAGTTACATAATCAAGTAAGTTCCTGTTTTGTTTCAGCCAGTGTTTGGATCAGATCTCTTCTCACTTGCTGTCAAAAGAGATCTAGCTTGCTATCAAAAGCTGTACAAATGTTCAGAATCTCTTATGACCAAGAAATATACTCAGATACTGAACGTGTCATAAAAATTAATATGGAAAATATTTTTAGGGAATAAATGCACTCATAGCTTATCATGTCTAGTATTTTTACTGTCTTTTCTCCAAGTAATAATGTCCACTCATCATATAATACAATATAGGAAAGAGTTTCAATTAGGATTCTCCTTTTCACATACTTGCTATATTCTAATCATTATTAGGGTGATATGCTCTGGAGACAGGTTCTGAGCATATACATTTGTTTCTTCTTTAAATTATTTCTCATTATTTTGGAAGATATTTAGAAATGTTGATAAATTGCTGGTAAAAGAAGTGGTGGTATGGTGCTGTGCTTGAATTTCCCTGGCTATTTCTTTGGCTCTGGAAACAGCACTGTCCTGGGAAACAGCACAGCAGGCTGACCCGGCTGTGTGACCATTGTGTTTGGCTGAGAGCTCTTTGTGCCTGGAGATGGAGATTAGTGTGAAGAAGCTGTTCACTTCGGAAAAGCTTCATTCCTAAATCAGTGCCTCTAGCCTTCCCTGTGGTGACCTTTGCGCTCTCCACCCTAGATGCCAGGCATCCCTGTCAAAGGGTGAGAAACCTTTTGTGATCGGCCATGATGATTGCACCCTGGAGAAGGAAATGACAACCCACTCCAGTATTCTTGCCTGGAGAATTCCATGGACGGAGGAGCCTGGCAGGCTACAGTCCATGGAGTTGCAAAGAGTCGGACATGACTGAGCAACTAACACACGACGATTGTGAAGACAGTGGCCAGTCAGTTTGTCACCCTGGAGTGTTCCTGAGAAACAGACCCAGTTCATTTTCTTGCATGAATGAAATAGTAAGGCAGATTCCGTTTCATTACAGTGGGGAAGGACACAGTGATTGTGCTAGAAGAAGCTTATCTTCATCACGAGCTGCTCTGTCATATTATCCCGCAGCTACAATGGTAATAGTACTCCAGGGAAACCGAGAGTTTATGTTAATAGGTAATTCTTTCACATGGCTCAACATTCAAAGAGCACAAACAAACATTTGTGAAAACTTTTCCTTTCTACCTCTGTTCCCAGGATGCCCAGCTCTCTTTCCCAGAGGCAACCATTTTATGGTTTTAGATCCATCTTCTCAGAGTAACTTATACATATTTAAATGAATGTGCATGAATATTGTCTTTCCCATTTTATCTCAACCATGGTGTATGTACTACTCTGCATCTTGCTTTTTTCACTTAATGTATCTCGGATCCAGGCTTCCCCCGGTGGCTCAGAGATAAACAATCCACCTGCAAATACAGGAGATCCGGGTCTGATCCCTGGGTCAGGAAGATCCCGTGGAGAAGGAAATGGCAACCCACTCCAGCATTCTTGCCTGGGAAATCCCATGCACAGAGGAATCTGGAAGGCTACAGTCCATGGGATGGCAAAAGAGTTGGACATGACTTAGCAATTAAACAGCATTTTGAATCTATTTCTATTTTAGTATGTAAGGAGCTTCCTCAATCTTTTTTTTATAGCCTCTAAATGTTTCACAGTTTCATAATACCACAATTTCACAAGGTCCTATTGGTGGTCATTTAGGTTATTTCCAATATTTGGCTCTTACAAACAATGCTATAGGAAACCACCTTGAATAAGCATCAATCTGCATGTGAACAACTGTATCTTTGGAATAAATTTCTAGAAGTGGAGTTGTAGGTTGAGGGTATGTATGCTTGTATTTTCCCCTACATATTACAGTTTTATTATACCTGAAAAAGTAATACATGCATATGTTTAAAAAGAACAAAATTAAGTTGTATGAAAGTACATACAGGAAAAAATATTTCCCTTTGGTCTCTTGGCTTCTAGGTCCCTCCCCAGAGGTAGCCACTGTTTGTGTGTACACTTCTGGGGATTATATGCATATGCAAACCTGGATATGTGAACAAGTATATGTCATTTGTCTGCTTGAAAGGAACATCTGACTCACACCATTCTGCATTCTGCTTTTTTTCACTTGCTGTTCAGTCAAGCTGTGTGTGTGTGTGTGTTTGTGTGTTTGTGTTTGTGTATATGTGTATAGCGGGGGAGGGGGTTCATTGCGACCCCCTGGACTGCAGCACACTAGGCTTCCCTGTCCTTCACTATCATTTTTCACTTAATATATATATAAATGTATTATCTAATGGTTGATATAGAACAATCTCATTCTCTTTAAAGGCAATATAGACTTTCCTATGAGGAAACTTGACATTAACTTTTTCGTGAAAAAAAATTAGGTATAATTTATATACAGCAGATTTTACCCTTTTTAATATACAGTTCTCCAGGTTTTGACTTCCCTTGTCATTTTGATAGATATTGCTAAATAGCCCTCTTAGAAAGTTATATAGGTGTATGTGTCTGCTTTTCAACAATCTTGTCAGTTCAGTTCAGTTCAGTCGCTCAGTTGTGTCTGACTCTTTGCGACACCATGAACTGCCGCACGCCAGGCCTCCCTATCCATCACCAACTCCCGGAGTCCACCCAAACCCATGTCCATTGAGTCGGTGACACCATCCAACCATCTCATCCTCTGTCGTCCCCTTCTCCTCCTGCCTGCAATCTTTCCCAGCATCAGGCTCTTTTCAAATTAGTCAGCTCTTCGCATCAGGTGGCCAAAGTATTGGAGTTTCAGCTTCAACATCAGTCCTTCCAATGAACACCCGGGACTGATCTCCTTTAGGATGGACTGGTTGGATCTCCCTGCAGTCCAAGGGACTCTCAAAAGTCTTCTCCAACACCACAGTTCAAAAGCATCAATTCTTCTGCACTCAGCTTTCTTTATAGTCCAACTCTCACATCCATACATGACCACTGGAAAAACCATAGCCTTGACTAGATGGACCTTTGTTGACAAAGTAATGTCTCTGCTTTTTAATATGCTATCTAGGTTGGTCATAACTTTCCTTCCAAGGAGTAAGTGTCTTGTCAGTTCATATATCATCAAACTTTTTGGTCTTTATCAATCTGTAGATGAAAGTGTTAATTGTATTACCATTTAAAATTTTATTTCCCTTATTATGATGAAGCTGAGCACCTTATCACTTGTATAAGATCCATATAGATGTTCTTTTCTGGGAATGATCCATATCTTTTCTTTTTGGCCTGTTTTTGTGGGTTGGTCTTCTTATTCATATCAAGTAGGGACTCATGCTGCTGCTGCTGCTGCTGCCGCCAAGTCATTTCAGTCGTGTCCGACTCTGTGCAACCCCATAGACAGCAGCCCATCAGGCTCCTCCGTCCCTGGGATTCTCCAGGCAAGAACACTGGAGTGGGTTGCCATTTCCATCTCCAATGCATGAAAGTGAAAAGTGAAAGGGAAGTCGCTCAGTTGTGTCCGACTCTTTACGACCCCATGGACTGCAGCCTACCAGGCTCCTCCATCCATGGGATTTTCCAGGCAAGAGTACTGGAGTGGGGTGCCATTGCCTTCTCTTGTAGGGACTCATGATATGTTGGAAATCAGTCCTTGACTAGTATATAAATTACAAAAATTTGGGAAACTTGCTGTTTGCAGAAACATCAGTACAAACCGTACTCCCCCACAAACACTTAAACCTTGTCAACCATTGGGAGAATATTGCATATATAAAATTCCACTCTAGGAGAACTAAACTTCCAAAATTAGGTTTAGGCTGAGAAGACCATCATGCTTTGCAAAAGAATCAGAGGTATATTGTCTGAAAACAAAAATAAAATACACATGTCTGTGCAATTAACTGTGTAGTCTTTGAATAACCTCCAAGGATTAAGAGTAAATATTTTATTATCTGTAATATAACTGACCTGGGTCTCTCTCATTAATACATGAGAATATCCATCAATTCATTTCAAGCACATGGCAAGATATAAAGTCATCTTCAGGTGCTTCCTGCATATCTGTCCGAGACAATTACATCATATTAAAATGAAGAATAAGTTCACAGTTTCAGTGATCTGATCTCCAGAGTGCACACGTAATATTCAATAGAGATTTTTATATCTCTGGATGTAATGGAGAAGAGATGAGCTGTAACAAAATTAAAAATTATTTTATTTTCTCACAACATGGAGAAATAAAATGTGTTATTTGGCTCCCAATACAGCAGAAGACAGCTTGTGAACTAAAAGTGGGGGTGCAGAAAACTTTATTTGATTTATTTGGATAAACAAATTTGTAGAACATTTAAGAGAGAAACTCCAGGAAGAGGGAGGAGGAAATAGAAAAGAGTAACTCAATGTGTATGTTAACCACTCAGTCATGTCCAACTCTTTGCGACCTCATGGACTGTAGCCCATATGCGTCTCTGTCCATAGAGTTCTCTAGGCAAGAATACTAGAGTGGGTAGCCATTCCCTTCTCCAGGGGATCTTCTCTACCTAGGGATTGAACCCAGGTCTCCTGCATTGCAGGCAGATTCTTTATTGTCTGAGCCACCAGGGAAGCCCCAAGTGACTCAATATCCTTTCTTATATGTGGAATGATAGACGTAAAGATATAATTAAGTCATCCATTATGAGCTTGAACCAAGTGAGCTGTGGTCACTGCCTTTGATTTTAATTTGTATGTTGATATTAAACATTTTGCAAACTCTGTCATTATAACTGATTTTTTTCAAAGTGGTTAATTGGTAGAAGTCATACACATTAGCAGCCTTTTAATTCTTTCTCGATGTCTACACATATCTTCACTGCCGTCTACATTTAATGTTATTTAATAGTTCTCTCTAATCATTTATGATACAATCTACTCATTCATAATTAGAAGGAAAAATTCACATACTAAATCTAGGTCTTTGAATACACCCGTGTTAACCAATCCTTTTGTGTAACCAGCTCATCGAACAAGCGGGACTTGAGCTTTGTGACCACAAAAGCAGCTTATTGTTATCTCCTGCTCTCCTTTTAAAGCTCTTTGTGGGAGGGAAGCCCTTGCCTTCCCCGCCAGGTGGAGATTCCAGCACTTCCATCACATTTCTGCTCATTCTCAGGTAGTAAAAATCTTGATGGTGGCTTTAAGTCCCAAACACAACCTCAACCTAGTAATTAAAGCTTATCCCTTCCTTCAGCTGCGGCCGGTTGCAGGTGAAAATCTGTGACCAGGAAGTGTCAGAGGGGGAAATAGCTTCTCTTTGCTCTCTGTGGCCCTCACCGACCCCTGCCAGCTGGCTGCTGCCTCTGAGGAGCCAGGAGCGGACGTGGGAGCACAGAGCGAAGTGACCAGCAGGAAAGTACATCCTGGAGGGTGCTGGCTGGCTTCCCCTCTCTGGCCCAGTGGCGTCCACTCTCCTGGGCAGTTTTCTAGGCCCTTCGTGCATCTCTGCTCCTGGGCCTTCACCATCCTGGGACCTAAGAAGCGCCCCTGCCTCTGGTTGGCTGCACCTGTGCACTTCTTGGGGCCACTCCTGCCAGTCTGCTTTCTGCCTGTGTCCTCTCACCCCACAAAGCTGCCCTTGAGGGCAGGAGCCACTTAAAATTACCTCAGGGCAGCAGGAGAGGTCCGGCTCACGCTCTGGGCGGTGGGAGGCGGGTAGCACCTGTCTCCCCTTTAGCTTTCTCCATCACAGGTCCCTGTAACCAACCCTGCTCGGAGAGCATAGTGGGTCTCCAGGGCCCCCAGCTGTAGCTCCCTTCCCTTTGAGGAGAAAGTTTCAAAGCTCCCTCCAGAGAAGCCCTCCTCACAAAGTTCTCCCTTTCTCCCCTCCCAACCTACTTGGGCCTCAGTGTGGGCTCCTTGTCTAACCTGTTCTTGGCACCTGCTTTGAAATGCCCACGGGGCCTCACACCTCACTTTGGAATCTGAAATCTCTCGAAACTGGGTGCCTCAGTCCAACCTCCCAGGTACACATCTTGTCATGTTCGTTTTCTCTTTTTCCTCCGAAGGGAATTCCTTTCACTTACAGGGTGATTGCTAGTGAAACTTCCTCCCTGCCAGAGGGCATCACTCAAAATGGTGAGGTGGCCTTTATTCTCTCTTGTCCCCAGGAGGCCTCTCAGCTTTCTTTCTTTACCTAGGTCGCCTGTTTTTGATTAAGTGACATGTGCCCATGGTCTAAAATTCAAAAGGCACAAAAGGGAATAGCAAGAAAAGCAGGTTTCTCCTCAACCCTGATCTCTTGGATTCCTGGTCCCTCTCTCCAAAAAGTGACAACTATTTTGAGATCTGGAGTATATTTCTGGAGGTATCTATAGAGATACAAGTATACGTGTCTATGAAACCTTTGGTTTTTTAAGGCAGCATGTAACATACTCTCCTGTGCTGTGCTCTTTCTACTTGATATATATCGTGGAATAGGTCTTTCCACGTTTGATGCTACTCGTTTCTTTGTCACATCTACATTAAATCTGAAATTAATGTAACATAATTTACTTACCAGTTCCATTTATATAAAGATTCAGGTTTATCTGTGTTGACTGATTTCAATAACCTATTTACATAAGGATTTGAGCATGGGCTCTGGAACCAGGCTGTCAGTGTGTATGTCTCAGCACAACCACTTGCTGTGTAGGCCAAGGCATGCTACTTAACCTCTCTGTGCCTCCATTGCTGTTTTAGTTTCTCTAAAACAGAAGAATATTTTCTTCTTAGAGTTGTGACGATTAAATGAGTCAAAGTATGTAAAGAGCTTATAACCATGCTTAGTGCACATTAAGCACTTGGTATGCTGCTGCTGCTGCTAAGTCGCTTCAGTCGTGTCCGACTCTGTGCGACCCCATAGACGGCAGCCCACCAGGCTCCCCCGTCCCTGGGACTCTCCAGGCAAGAACACTGGAGTGGGTTGCCATTTCCTTCTCCAATGCATGAAAGTGAAAAGTGAAAGGGAAGTCGCTCAGTCGTGTCTGACTCTTTGCGACCCCATGGACTGTGCCTACCAGGCTCCTCCATCCATGGGATGTTCCAGGCGAGAGCACTGGAGTGGGTGCCATTGCCTTCTCCAAGCACTTGATATACGTTAGTGTTTATTTTTCCTAGATAAAAGTGCCCTGTGCCCTCCTGGCTGTCCCTAAGCCTGGTCTCAATTTGCAGAGGGAGGGAGCTATTGTTTCTCTCTCGTGGTGTTGGTGGAAGGGGCTGTGCTGTAGAGATGCTGTTGGGTGCCTGCTGATCTCAAGGGTGCCTGGTGCCCCTTGCTGCTTTGTTTTCACAGCTGAATTCTGGGCTCCAGGACTTGTGGCCTCGCCTCTCAGCTAGGTGAAGCCTGATGGCACTTCCTGGGCCATTCACCTCTCCTCCTGGCCCTATAACCCACCTGAGGTCTGGCTGCGTCTCCAGATTAGCCCAGTCCAGGCAGTTTTCTCTGTATTCTCTTAATGTAGAGCCATGGCTTTCTCACTTTGGCTGTCCCCTCTGACAAGCTTCACTTTCAACTTTTGTCAGTTGTCTTCAGTAAGTTTCTGGACAAGAGTCTTCTTTGTCATCCTTTGCGTTATGCTCTGATCTAATGAATGCACCGCTCCAAATTCTCCATCCTCCCTTGGTTGGCTGAAGGTTGTCCTGTAGGACTTTCCAAAAGGAACAATGGGTCACCCTTGAACAACATGGGTTCAAACTGTGAGAGTCCACTTATACATGGATTTTTTTCAATAAATATATTGGAAAATCTTTTGGAGATTTATGACAAAATTAAAAAAACCTCACAGATAGACTAAGTGGTCTAGGAATAGTAAAGAAAAAAATTTTAAGTTAGGATTGCCATGAATGAATAACATATATGTAGATACTAGTCCATTTCATCATTCACTATCATAAAATATTTAAAAATCTATTATAAAAGTTCAGTTCAGTTCAGTCGCTCAGTCGTGTCCGACTCTTTGTGACCCCATGAATCGCAGCACACCAGGCCTCCCTGTCCATCACCAACTCCCGGAGTTCATTCAAACTCACGTCCATTGAGTTGGTGATGCCATCCAGCCATCTCATCCTCTGTCATCCCCTTTTCCTGCCCCCAATCCCTCCCAGCATCAGAGTCTTTTCCAATGAGTCAACTCTTCGCATGAGGTGGCCAAAGGATTGGAGTTTCAGCTTTAGCATCATTCCTTCCAATGAACACCCAGGACTGATCTCCTTTAGAACGGACTGGTTGGATCTCCTTGCAGTCCAAGGGACTCTCAAGAGTCTTCTCCAACACCATAGTTCAAAAGCATCAATTCTTTGGTGCTCAGCTTTCTTCACAGTCCAACTCTCACATCCATACATGACCACAGGAAAAACCATAGCCTTGACTAGATGGACCTTAGTCAGCAAAGTAATGTCTCTGCTTTTGAATATGCTATCTAGGTTGCTCATAACTTTTCTTTCAAGGAGTAAGCGTCTTTTAATTTCATGACTGCAATCACCATCTGCAGTGATTTTGGAGCCCCAAAAAATAAAGTCTGACACTGTTTCCACTGTTTCCCCATCTATTTCCCATGAAGTGATGGCACCAGATGCCATGATCTTCGTTTTCTGAATGTTGAGCTTTAAGCCAACTTTTTCACTCTCCACTTTCACTTTCATCAAGAGGCTTTTTAGTTCCTCTTCACTTTCTGCCATAAGGGTGGTGTCATCTGCATATCTGAGGTTATTGGTATTTCTCCTGGCAATCTTGATTCCAGCCTGTGCTTCTTCCAGCCCAACGTTTCTCATGATGTACTCTGCATAGAAGTTAAATAAGCAGGGTGACAATATACAGCCTTGATGTACTCTTTTTCCTATTTGGAACCAGTCTGTTGTTCCATGTCCAGTTCTAACTGTTGCTTCCTGATCTGCATATAGGTTTCTCAAGAGGCAGGTCAGGTGGTCTGGTATTCCCTTCTCTTTCAGAATTTTCCACAGTTTATTGTGATTCACACAGTCAAAGGCTTTGGCATAGTCAATAAAGCAGAAATAGATGTTTTTCTGGAACTCTCTTGCTTTTTCAATGATCCAGCAGATGTTGGCAAGTTAATGTTTATCAAAACTTACACAGACAAACACTGTACACGGTGACATTTGCAGTCAAGAGAAATGTAAACAAAAAGTAACAAAGATACAATATTAAGTCATAACTGCCTACAATCAACTGTGGAACCTACTGCATGGCTCTAATAATTTTGTAGCCATCTCCTGTTGCTGTCACGCCGAGCTCACTTAAAGCACTCAGTGACACATTTTCTCTGCATGAGCAGTTGGTAGCTCCAGTAAATTGCGTGTTGTTGTAAAAGGTGATCTCTTGTGGGTCTCACGTATTTTTCCTCGTGTTTACTGCAGTACTGTAAACCTTGAGTAACACCCGGAATCCATATAAAGTGCCACTACTGATGTTGGAAGTGCTCCCACAAAACAGAGAAAAGGCATGACATTACAAGAAAAAGTTGAATTGCTTGATATGTACCAAAGATTGAGGTCTGCATCTGTGGTTGCAGCCATTTCAAGACAAATGAATCCAGTGTAAGGGCTGTTTTACAAGAAGAAAAGGAAACTCATTAAGCTGTTGCTGCAGCTTCACCAGCAAGGATGAAACCTTGTACTTTTTGGAGAAATACCTTTTTATCTGGTATTGAAAATGCAGTTTTTATATGGGTGCAGGATTTGCTATGTTAGGCACACCTATAGACTCATATAATTCGAGGAAAAGCAAAGTCATGCTATGAAAACTTAAAGCAAAAGGAAGGTGAAGAATCTAAAGCTGGAGATTTTAATGCCAGCAAAGGATGGTTTGATAATTTTAGAAAGAGATTTGGCTTTTAAAACATTAAGATAACAGGAGAAGCTGCTTCTGCCAACCAAGAGGCAGCAGACAAGTTCCCAGATATCATTAAGAAAACCATTAATGAGAAAGGATATCTGCCTGAACAGAGTTTATATATATATATAATTTTATTTACTTATCGACTGTGTTGGGTCTTTTTTGCTGCGCAGGTTTTTCTCTAGTTGCGGTGCACAGGCTTCTCATTGCGGGGGTTTCTCTCATTGCAGATCACAGGCTCTAGGGTGTGCAGGTTTCATTAGTTGTGGTTTCTGGGCTCCAGAGCACAGGCTCAGTAGCTGTGTGCATGGGCTTTGTTGCTCAGCCTCATGTGGGGTTTTCCCAGACCAGGGATTGAACTCGTGTATCCTGCATTGGCAGGTGGACTCTTTACCACTGAGCCACCAGGGAAGCCCCTGAACAAGTTTTTAATGCAGATGAAAGTGTCCTTTTATGGGGGAAAATAATGCCATGCGGGGCATTTTTATTAGTAAGGAAGAGAAGTGGGCACCAGGATTTAAGGCTTGAAAGACTAACTCTACTGTTTTGGGCAAATGCAATGGGGTTTATGATTGGGACTGCCTTTATCTGTAAAACTGCTAACCCCTGAGCCTTGAAGGAAAAGATAAACATCAGTTGCCAGTCTTTTGGTTGTGCAAGAAGGCTTGGACAATGAGAACTCTTTTTCTGGATTGGTTCCACCAATGTCAGGGAGCACCTTTACAGTAAGAGACTGATTCTTTTGATATTGGGCAATGCCCCTGGCCACCCAGAGCCCCATGAGTTCAACGCCAAAGGTGATTGAGTGGTCTACTTGCCCCCAAACACAACATGTCTATTTTAGCCTGTAGGTCGGAGATCATAAGGACCTTTAGGACTCATTATACATGATACTCTTTGGAAAGAATTGTCAACCTTATGGAAGAGGACCCCAAGAGAGAGAACGTCATGAATGTCTGGAAGGATTACACCATTGAAGATGCCATTATTGTAAGAGAAAAAGCTGTGAAAACCATCAAACCCCAAATAATAAATTCCTGCTGGAGAAAACTATGTCCAGATGCTGTGCGTGACTTTAGGGGATTTATGACAGAGCCAATCAAAGGAATAAAGAAAGAGATTGTGGGTACGGCAAAAAAAAGGTTGGGGGAGGGGTGAAGGGTTTCAGGATACAGATCTTGGAGAAATTTAAGATCTAGTAGACATCATACCAGACAAATTAACAGAAGATGACTTAATGGAGATGAGTGCTTCGGAACCAGTGCCAGACAGTGAGGAAGACGTAGAGGAAGCAGTGCCAGAAAACAGATTGCCATTAGCCAATCTGGCAGAAGGATTTAGATTATTCAGAACTGGGTTTGACCTTTATTTATTTATTTTGCTGCACCAGGCCCTCACTGCCGTGTGCGGGCTTTCTCTAGTTGGAGTGAGCGGTGGCTACCCTTAGGTGCAGTACTTGGTCTTCCCTTGTTGCAGCTTGCAGGCTCTGGAGCATGGGTTTCAGTAGTCGTGGTGCATGGCCTTAGCTGTCCCACAGCATGTGGCATCCTTCCAGACCAGGTATTGAACCCACGTCCCCTGCAAACTCCTAACCACTCCTAACCACTAGACCACCAGGCAGGTCCCCAGCTTTTGACTTCTTTTATGACATGGACCCTTCTATGATACAGGCACTGAAACTAAAGCAAGTGATGGAGGAAGGGTTTGTCCTGTAATGCAACATTTTGAAAAATCTATTTGTTTATTTATGGCTGTGTTGAGTCTTGGTCATGGCACGTGGGATCTTCATTGCGGTACATAGTCTCTCTAATTGTGGTTCTTGGGTTTAGTTGCCTCACTGCATGTGGGATCTTAGTTCCCTGATCAGGGATGCAACCTGCATGTCCTGCATTGGAAGGCAGATTCTTAGCCCCTGGACCACCAGGGAAGTTCCTCCAAGGACTGGCACCATATAGAAACATTTCAAGAGAAATGAAGAAGCAAAAATACATATAAAATATATGTTAACTTTATCAGTAAAAAAATCTTCTGAAACAGTAGGCTACTAGTAGTTAAATTTGGGGAGAGTCAAAAGTTATGTGCAGATTTTTAACCACACCTCTGTGTTGGTCAAGGGTCTGTTGTATATTCCCTGACTTTTAGCATGTTTGACAATATTTATCTGTTGCATTTATACTTAATATGCTGAGTATGAAAATCTTGGATCACACTCCTTTCTTTATAACTCCTACTTTCTAGCTCCTCATTGTCATTGACTGTGACTGTGGAGAAGTCTTAAGCTCATCTGAAAATGTTTCCCTTTATATATGAGTTGATAATTTTGCAAGAATGCTCAAAAGTATTTTCTTCTTTATCATTTGAGTCCAGTAAACTTATTGGGACATATTCTTGTCAATGATTCAAAATGTTCATTTTCATTTGCTTTGCTTTTTTTCTCAAGACTTTCTTCTGTGTTCTTTGCACATTTTCAAGTGTTCATTGTTCTCTTCGTTGCTCTTATTGTGATCCTCAGTTCTATGATGGCAAATGCTTTTTCCTTGCTTCTTCTTTCCTGAATTCTTCCAATTAATTTTGAAAATTAACTTTTATGCAATATTTTATCTATGAAATTATAAACTACATGTAATGTATAAGGACTAATCAAACAAAGATTTGACCACTAACATCTGGGTTAGAAGTATACCAACTTAATCTTACAAGTAAATTCTAAAATTTATCTGAAATTTCTAAGAACCTAGAGAAATTTTGTAGGTGGCCATCTTAAAAAAAAAAAAGAATAAAGATGAGTACTTAGACTTCTAAGCATTAGATTTCTCATAAAGTTAAAATAAAGTGTGGTGTAGATACTAGGAGAGACAAATAGATCAAGGAAAAGAAGCCCAGAGACAGACCCACACATGTACAGTTCCATGATTTGTTGTAAATTTAATTCAGAGAGAAAGATGCTATTTGCAGTAGTGGTGCTAGGCAAGTTGGCTTCCCACATAGGAAACAAAAATGGACCTTGATTCCCATCTCCCTTCATAAGCCAACATTAATTTGAGATGGATCATAGAGCTAACTGTGAAAGTTAATAAATTTTTAAAAGAATGTAGTCATTTTTATGACTTTGCTATAGGCAATGATTTCTTAAACAGGTTGCAAAAAGCACTGAATATAAAATAAAATATTGACATGTTGGACTTAATTAAAATTAAGAATTTTTCATCAAAGACATCATTGGAGTGAAAAGGTGAGCTACAGATTGGGAGAATGTTTGAATACATATACCTGACCAATGACTCCTACCAAGGGTATACAAATAACTCCTTCATATTAATAAGATACGGAGAAGGCAATGGCACCCCACTCCAGTACTCTTGCCTGGAAAATCCATGGGCAGAGGAGCCTGGTAGGCTGCGGTCCATGGGGTCGCTAAGAGTCGGGCACGACTGAGCAACTTCACTTTCACTTTTCACCTTCATGCATTGGAGAAGGAAATGGCAACCCACTCCAGTGTTCTTGTCTGGAGAATCCCAGGGACAGGGGAGCCTGGTGGGCTGCACAGAGTCAGACACGACTGAAGCGACTTAGCAGCAGCAGCAGCAGCAGCATTAATAAGATAAATACTGACAACCTGGTAAATAATGGGCAGAGGCTTGAATGGATACGTCACAAGAAATAAGCACATGAAAATTTCCTAAATTTGAATCATCAGGGAAATGTAAATTAAAATTACAATGAGATCCTTCTACTAGAATGGCAAAAATTAGAAGAACTAACAATACCAAGTAGAAGCTAAGATGTGGAGGATGCATTCCTGGTTTAAATTAGTACAGCTACTTTGGAAAACTTTTTAATGATTCCAACACTAAATATGCATGTACTTTATGACCTAGAAATTCCACACCTTTGTGGAAATATTCTGAACAGAAATAAATTTTTATATCCCCCTAAAAGACATGTACAACAGTATTCATAGCCGCTCTTTTCATAATAGTTAAAAACTGGAAACAGGTCAAATATTAATGGATATATTTCCTTGCATTCCTATAATGGGATACTATATAACACTACAGAAAAATGAACTATTATATAATATTTACAACTATGTGGATGAATCTCATGGACACAATATAAAATGAAAGAACGCATATAAGATTACCTAGTACTGTTTTCTTTCATTCATAAAATATTCAACACCAAATAAAACTGCTGCTGCTGCTGCTGCTGCTAAGTCGCTTCAGTCGTGTCCAACTCCGTGCGACCCCACAGAGGGCAGCCCACTAGGCTTCTCTGCCCCTGGAATTCTCCAGGCAAGCAAACAAAACTAGTTGATGGTTAATGATGGTGGTGAAAACGACAATACCTTTGACTGGGAAGGGTCAGGGAGGAGCCTTCCTGGGTGTTGATAGTGTTTTGTCTCAAGGGTGGTTACATGGTTGTGATTACCTTTTAAAACTTCATCAGGCTAAGACTTTACTATATACAAATTCGGCCTCAAAGAAACAGATGTTAATGCTAGCTCATTTGTTAACGTCAGATGTGTGGTCATTTTCTCCTCAAACCCTTGTATCTCTGCTTTGAGTGTTTGATATATATATACATATAATTTTTTTTTAGAGTTTATTTTTTCTTTAGTTCTTAAGGTTTATGGAGATTTATTTGGTTATGATTTTCACTGGATATGTAGCAAGATTTTTCTGCTGTCATTCTTTTTTTTTTAAATAAAGGAAGGCAATATCATTCATTTTGTCTTTCCCCTTATTCTTCTTCTTTTTTTTTTTTTAGTATTTATGTTTTTAAATGTATGTATTTGTCTGTGCCCAGTCTTAGTTGTGACACATGGGATCTTTTGTTTTGGCATGTGAACTCTTACTTGCAGCCCGTGGGATCTAGTTCCCTGACCAGGGATTGAACCCTGCATTAAGAGCACAGAGTCTTAACCACTGGACCACCAGCAAAGTCCCTCTGCAGCCATTCTTTATCTACCAGTGATTTTTCCTCCTGATTTCCTCCTTTTTTCTTGTCTTTTTGGAAAGAGCTAGGCTGGTCCCCTTGTGATCACTTCCTTGCTTTAATAAGGGAATTTTCCCTGCAGGGCTGACTCACTATCCATTTCTGAAGGAAAAAAAAGTGAAAATGAAAGTCATTCAGTCGTGTCGAACTCTTTGTGACCTCATGGATTATACAGTCCATGGAATTCTCCAGGCCAGAATACTGGAGTGGGTAGCCTTTCCCTTCTCCAGGGGATCTTCCCAACCCAGAGATTGAACCCAGGTCTCCCGCATTGCAGGTGGATTCTTTACCAGCTGAGCCACAAGGGAACAACATCCACGTTGTATTCTCTCCAAGGGGCACCGTTCACATAGAATACCATATGAACCATGTCTTCTGACACCTCTGCTGAGACAACCTGTTTGTTGAAGTTCTTGTTGAGAAGGGACCAGAGCAGAGTGCCAAACCTCTCCTGGAGCCCCCAGGGCTTTGTATGTGTGCTTGTATGAGCTGGTCTATCCCTTTCTTCTCCTTAGAGGAAAAGGTTAGCGACTGCAGGGCAGCCTATTACTTACTGACAGCTATCCTTCCACCTGGATGGGTCACCAGGATGGATCTGCAACCTTCTTTCCTCACCTGCTGCCCTTGCCCTCTGTGGTCTCCAAAAGTGTCCAAGGAAACTTCAGCTGCCAATGTAACAATTCTTTTTCTAAGCAAAATATTGTTGGTTCTGCATGTTAGGAATCCACTGGTGTTTGAGCTGAGTGCTGCTGGCTTTGTGCGGCGTCCTACGTGGTTCAGTGGTGAAAGAATCTGCCTGCCAATTCAGGAGATGTGGATTCGATCCCTGGGTTGGGAATCTCCCCAGGAGGAGGAAATGGCAGCCCTCTCCAGTATTTTTGCCAGGAGAATCCCATGGATAGAGAAGCCAGGCGGGCTACAGTTCATGGGGTTGCAGAGTTAAGCATGAGTGAGCACTCACTCACTGCTGCACAGCTTCCAGCTCTACCGTGTGCAGTCTTCTGCCTGGATCTCCTTTCTTACTCAGGCTGGATTATCACCAGAGAAAACAGCCTTCCTTCATATATACTAAGGTTCATGGTAAAAGCAGCTTAGCCATTTCATCAAAAGTGAATTTTCTTATTCTCCTTGTTGCTTTCTTATTCTCCTTGTTGCTATTTCAAGTCATAGTTTGCTCTCACAGACAATGCTACAATGTACATAATGCAGTGGATATATATGCAAGTGTATCTGTAGAATAAAGCCCTAAGATTGGAATATGGGTTAAAAGGATATGTGCATTTATCATTTGAAGAGGTTGTACTAATTTATACTCACATCAGTAAGCATGCCTATTTCCCCAGATCCTTGTCAACACCATGGACTATCATACATTTTGGTCTATGCCATTCTAAGAGGTGCAAAATGGAGTCTTAGTATATTTTGAAATAACATTTTCTCTTTTTGCATATGCAAGAATCATCTATCTTAGTGTTTGCCCTCTTTGTACTTCCTTTTCTACAAACTGTCTATCTATATTATTGGCCCATTTTCCCATTGGGTGTTGATCTTACGGATTTGCAGGAGCTCTTTATATGAGGAAATATGCTCTTTGTGATGTGAGGTGCAAATATTTCCCCCAGTTTGTCATTTGTCTTTAGATTTTGCTTATAGTAATTATTGCTTTATTGATTTTTTTTTTTAATATATGGAATTACAATTATGGATCTCCTCTTTGATGGCATCTGGGGTTTTTACATCCTGAGAAATGCTGTAATGCAGGTTGAGTCCTTTTGTGGTCACCACCCGTGGTAAAACGGCTTAGAATAAATGCCTCAACATCACGCAGTGTTGGCTAAAAGATCAGATTTTACTGGAGAAAACTACAAGCCAGGGGTCTGCAAGAGATGAGGTGAGTCTGTCTTCTCGTCATCCCAGGGCCTGGGTTATCAGCTGGAAACAGAGTAGGTTTGAATTGCAGTGGGAGGATCTCTCATCCCAGGGATCCTGACGCAGGGATTGAACCCAGGTCTCCCGACGCAGGGATTGAACCCAGGTCTCCCATGCGGGCAGATTCTTTACTGTCTGAGCCACCACCCAGGAAGCCCATAATAAACATTGAGAACGATAAATATGCTGATATTTCCTAATCTTTTATAGCCTGGGAATCAAAAGATTTCATTTAAAGCTGATAAGCCAGATAAAGCAGTATGATACACTGAATAGCACAAAGGAAAACTCTTAGGACAAATTCTAAAAGTGGGCCAGGTTCTTGGTTTTACAGTAAAATCCATACTCACTAGTTTAGGCAGAAAGGGATTTATTAGGTAGCTCCTCTAAGCCGGTGGCTCAGACGATAAAGAATCTGACTGCAATACAGGAGACATGGGTTTGATCCCTGGGTCAGGAAGATCCTTTGGGGAAGGGAATGGCAACCTACTCCATTATTCTTGCCTGGAGAATCCCATGGACAGAGGAACCTGGCGGGCTACAGTCCATGGGGTTGCAAAGAGTTGGACATGTCTGAGTGACTTTCACACACACATACACATTAGTAGTAACTCCTAGAACCACACTGCAGAACTGACCTGAAAACATAGCTGCTGCCATGTCATGAGCAGCCATTCCCAGGAGGGCACTTCCTCAAAGCCAGGAGCTGTTATCTCCAAACACAGAACTGTCCTCCTCAGCACAGAACATAGCTGCAAGGTTCCCTCCCTCGGGCAGTGCTCAGCTGGCTTCCATTCTTGGGCCTGAAGCTTGCAGATTAAATTCAGCCCTGGGCCCTAAGAGCCTTAATAATGGCCTTGGACATAGAGACACAGTATAAACCTGTTCATGTCCTCAGTTTTCATCTTTGATTACCCACTGCTCTTCACTTGCCCCGGAATAAATCCTGGCTTTGATACTCTTCTCTTTTTGAAGCAACTGGGGTAGTTTCTTTCCCCAGGAACTAGGGGAACCACTAGTCAGGAAGAGTGGGCTCCACCTAGTTGTGTACAGAGTAGACAAGGACCAAGTACAGATTCCATGTCAGAATCGAAAGGGAGATGTTAAGTCTAGCTTGTGCTGGGCTCTTTCTAATTGCCTTTAGGGAATTAATACAGTGTGAAGGCTAGTGTCCACAGTAAGCAGGGGTTCCCAGGTGGCTCAGTAATAAAGAATCCGCCTGCCAATGCATGAACCCCTGGAGACGTGTGTTCGATTCCTGGGTCGAGAAGATCCCCTGGAGGAGGAATGGTAACCCACTCCAATATTCTTGCCTGGATAATCCCATGGACAGAGGAGCCAGTCCATGGGGTCACAAAGAGTCAGACACGACTGAGTGCTACACTGCACTGTCCATAGTAAGCATTTGAAATCATTTCTTATTTAATAGGTTCAAAATGTTTTTGACATGTGGGATGGCCTTTTGATACTAGTCAGGTCAAAAGGTGGGTCTCCAGTTCACTGATGATGTCATTCCCTTTCACATAGACTCTCTGGTGTATTCTTCCTTTCCAAGTCTGCACACCACATTCATGCACTCTACAGGGAGACTATTTTTAGTCATCAAATTCCTTGACATATTGGTGATGAATTTCTGCTAGCGAAAAAAAATTTTTGCATGAAAAATATCAAATCGCAGCATGAATTTCATCTGGGAGCCACATGTCTAGGAAAGTAATTATTTCAAACCCAAGGGCATAACCGACCACTGCTAAAATGGACCCAATTTATGGTTCTGCTATACTTGCTCATAAAACATTGTACTCCCAACAAAATCACTGTGCTATCCACTGGGTACTGACCACTAGCCTTGTTAACTCTCTTCGTTACTGAGTTGATATTTGAGACCTGAACTTTGAGTTTGTGGTCTCTGGAAATGAAGAACAGGGACCAGGTAAAATGGTCAATTTTGAGGGATTCTGAGAGCATGAAATGCATATGCAAGAAAACAGAACCACAGAAAGATCTTGAAAGGCTGTACTAATGTTGACTGTGGTTATGAGGGGAAATTTGATTTTAAGTTCTTCTAGGAAAGGAAGGGGTGGATTCCTGGCACATACCTGTTGGTAGGTACTTTAGTGATGAAAGGAAATAAAACTGTGACCTCTTGAAGGAGAAAAGCAGTATTTTCTGTAGTTACCACTCAGCAAATAATGAATGCAGGACAGTGAAGAGTAATTATAAGGAGTAACTCAGCTAAACTTTGCATTTGTGATTGTGCACAACCACGTGGGTTAGGGTAACCTTCCTGAGAAAGACATTTTCCTCAGTCGAGAAAGACTTAGAACTGGATTAGAAGTTTTGGATCTTGGTCCTGGGACTTAATATCTATTTGACCTTGAATGCCTCACCACGTGTCTCTGGGCTGTAGCCCACCAGCCTTCTCTGTCCATGAGATTTTTCAGGCAAGAATACTAGCGTGATTGTCATTTCCCTCTCCAGGGCATCTTCCCGACCCATGGATTGAACCCTCATCTCCTGTGTCTCCTGCATTGGAGGTGGATTCTTTATCTGCTGATCCATCAGGGAAGCCCCTCTGAGACTCAGTGTGTTCTATATAAATCATTTATGAAAATATAACAGGCATGTCGACTAGTGCATTCATTTGGAAGAACAATCCAATCTTACCATGAGAAGTTGGGTGAAAGTAATCTTTATGGCCCTGTAATGCCCCAGAGTAGTTCACCTCAGTGTGTAACAAAGCTTTATGAGGATGTTCATTGCATAAAGAGAGCATGCAACAACCTAGTATCCATCTCTAGGGGAATGGGGGAGTAAAGTTTGAAGAATTCTTATCAGAGAATTCTCTGCAGCAACTGAAAGTGATGAATTAGAGATATAGAGAGCAACATGGATAGATCTTTAGATAGAGCCTTGAGTAAATGAATGACATAACAATTATCATAGAATGATTCCATGTTGACTCATTAAAATCACATTCATGGAAAACAACCCATTTATTTATCAAAGATGCATATCCATCAAGAATATATTTCAAACATGTTAGAAAGGATACCTATGAACTAGGGATTGGGGAAAAGAACAATATGCAAGAGGAGCCTTATCTAAAACCAATGGTGAGAATATGGCTTAATCATCTCCAGCCTAATGAAAAACAGCAAAAAATGCCATTCTTTACCCCATAGTTGAAACTGTTCCACTCACCTTGCTTGCTATCCTTGGGGGTCTCTGTTTTTCAAATTGTTCTATAGGAACCATTAATTTTCCTTAACTCTGTTCAGTGATATCATAGATAGTGCTTAGAGTTTAGGTATGGTTTACAAATATCCTTTTGTTCCCAAGGTTTTTCCTAGTCAAATTAAGTATTAGATGTGAGTATAAAGTAATGAGTTTTTAAACATGATCCAAATGAATGTTATTTCTTCCAAGTAGTCATAGATTCCACCGGTTCTGCCAATGCTTGAAACATTTTTGGAATTGTGTGTGGTGTGTGTGTGTTCACGTGCATTTAAGGATCAGCCAAGTTTTATATTATTTAAAAGTCTAGCCTTAGTTATCGGATCACCTCTCCAACTCCATCTCCTTCTGGTCTCTACTCCTTGCCCACAGTGTTCCAGGCACACATGCCTTCTTTTAGTCTCTGCAGCACATGAAACTTATTCTTGCTTGGGGCCATTGGAGTCGCTATTCCCTTTGTCTGAGTTTCTTATCCATCTGATCTTCCTTTGCAGAGCACTCCCTCTTATCAGTCAGGTCTTCCTTAAATATCACAGCCTCAGAGCTGTTCTCTCTGGTCACTCAGCTAAGAGCCATCTAACACTGTGCTCTGCCATTACTCTGCCTTCTTTCCATTGCCCCAACTTGAATAAAATTTGCTTATCCTCCATACCTAGAAAGGAGCCTGCCACATAGTAGGTGCTCAAAGGATGTTTGCTGAATACATGGAAGAGTATTATTAACTCAGATCTCTGTGTCTGAGGGCCAGAAAACAAGCGACATAAATACAAGTTAGTGTAGATTCTTTCTTCCTTGTTAATGTCTTACAATTTATTGTTTATTCTTTTATGATATCATTTCACACTTTGTACCACATATGTCTATTTATAAATCTATCTATTTCTCTAAGTTTTGGGCTTCTGAAAAGAATAAACTGTGTTTCTAAAATTTATATCTCTTAGAGGATTTAGCACCAAATTTTGATATTCTGAATACTAGATATATATATATATTGTCATCAGACTGAACTGAATTTGAGTAGTATGAACAAGTACGTATGTGTGTGTGTGAAAGAGAGAATGTGAGAGAGAAACAATCAAATGGGTCTGTTTGGGTACCTTCTGTGCCAGTGATTTCCAGACTGGTTTTGAGCGTTTGCTTATGTTTGGACAGAGATCAAATTTCTGGACCGTGTTGTCATAACAGCTTAAATTCTGTAGGACAAAAAGCAAAATGGACAAATGGGCAAATGGATATAAGGTCGTAAATTTAAGATGGTACACACCTGATTTACATGATATTCTGCTCTTTTCTACATAAGAGCAATGACACTAGGGAGTTACGTCACACACAAGGGATAAGACCACAAAACCCAGGGTTACGCCAGCATTTAACTGGAATGGGTGGAGGAGGCTGACTGTGAGTGACTTGGGAGTGATCCTGTGTCCTGTGAATTTTCCTCTGCAGTGACCAGAACAGCACATAACCCATAGGGCACACTTCACAGAATGTATGTTAGATGATGGATTAAATGAAAAATGGATACTTGAACAGTAATGAGATTGATTTTTCACATGACTCATAAATTGGCTTGGAGGCCATTGGCTCAGGAGGAACTCAACTGAATAGTTCCAAAACTGTGGCATCATTGACCTAAGTGTGAAATCTCTCTAGAGCACATATTTAGCTGTAGAAGAGGCATTACTCTCCATCATTGCCATCCTCCAGTGTCTCAGACTAGAGTCTTTAGAACCTAATATGAGTCATCTACCCTACTTTTCATCCATATCTAAGCAGTCATTAATTCCTGCCAGATTTACCATTGCCTTTTTGCTTAATCTGTAGACAGTGTATGCGTACTCAGTCGTGTCCTGCTCTTGTGACCTCATGGACTGTAGCCCACCAGGCTCCTCTATCCATGGGATTTTTTTGGCAAGAATACTGGAGTGGGTTGCCATTTCCTCCCCCAGGGGATCTTCCCAACCCAGGATTCGAACCTGTCTCCTGCACTGGCAGGTGGATTCTTTACCACTGCACCACAATCACCTCTTAATTGGGATCTGGCCACAAGTACCCCTCCTCTGGGCACAAGAATGCCGAAGAATTGATGCTTTTAAACTGTGGTGTTGGAGAAGACTCTTAAGTGTCCCTTGGACAGCAAGGAGATCCAACCAGTCAATCCTAAAGGAAATCAGTCCTGAATATTCTTTGAAAGGACTGATACTGAAGCTGAAACTCCAATACTTTGGCCACCTGATGTGAAGAACTGACTCATTGGAAAAGATCCTGATGCTGGGAAAGATTGAAGGCAGGAGGAGAAGGGGATGACAGAGGATGAGATGGTTGGATGGCATCACCAACTCAACGGACATAAGTTTGAGTAAACTCCAGGAGCTGGTGATGGACAGGGAGGCCTGGTGTGCTGTAGTCCATGTGGTCGCAAAAAGAGTCAGACATGACTGAGTGACTGAACTTGACTCCTCCTCTTTGCAATCAATCCTCCTTCAATCCACCAAAGTTATCCACCTATCATTAGTATAATAAACAAGTTGGACTTGGAAGGATTTAAGCAGAAAGGAACTTTGTTCTGTCTTATAACTGGCCTTTAAAACTGCTCTCTCCAATCTTTCTTTCCTCCCTATGGGTGTTGAAAAGTACAGTTCAATCTAATATGAAAACTTCAACTTCTTATCCCAATTAAAATTCTCCCTTTCACTAGTGTGGGGCTCAACCAGACTTGCAACCATATGGTGAAGAGGGAAGTTCACAGTCATTTCTTCTCTATTTTTTCACCTCCTCTTGCACTAGCTGAGCCCAGAAGAAAAGAGCGTTTAGAGAAAAAGAGGCAAGGTCTTCAGCAGCTCCTGCAGTTGTGAGCACAGAGCCCTCTGTGTGTGGCCGATCTAATGGGTGTTTCTCTGGTGGGGTGTTTTGAGGATTCATTTAGAGACCCTTCTTCCCTGGGATATTCTACTGTAGCATTGCTCAGATAATACCTACTTCATGTAGGCTCTTAAAATTCCTCCCTTATCACCTGGATTCCAGCAGCCTCCCCCACCGTCTCCCAGCAACCCCTGCTCCCAGCAGTGTCCCTGATGTTGGAATTGTCTGGAAGAGCCTTGTAGAGTCTGTAAAATAACCCAAGTGCCATTCTCCTCCTTATATCCTCATGGCCCAAACTTCTGTATTGTTTTTGCAGTGAAGTTTGTTCCTTCTGAGGCCCACTGGCTTTGTTCTGCTGAGTTGACACCAGCCAGCCTTTCGCTAAAGACTTTTTTCTAGTGGAATCACTCAGTTCCCTCTCTTAGCCTTTTCTTGCAAAGCCTGGAGGTGTGTGTGTCTAACCATGGCAGAACCAGCTCTAGGCATCTTTCTGCAAGCTCTGCCTAGACAGTCTTGTATCTCACTTATGATGTGTGTGAGTAGGGAGAGACCTAAACCTATTGTTCTCAGCTTTGAAGCCTCAGCCAAAACCCTGAGAAAGGAAAGGGCCTATTTTAACATGCTGTTACATTCCTTTAAAAACATCAGATAGTGTTTTGTTTTGTTTTAATTAACTGTTCTAAGCTTACAATGCTAGATTTTAAAGTTCCAGAAAAGACATTTTAGCAAACTAAGAAGCGGATCACTGAAACTCCTTTATTTTGCAAATGAGAAACTAAAGTTGATTGATTTATTGAAGATCACACAGGTAGTCATGGGCTTGAACCTAGATCTTTGGCCTCCAAACCCTGTGCTTTTCCCACTGTGTTGTCCTGCTTAACATGTGTGCACTGTGCCAGTGTACTCGGTCATGTCCGACACTTTGTGACCCCGTGGACTGCCAGGCTCCTCTGTCCATGGGATTCTCCAGGGAATAATACTGGAGTGGGTTGTCATTTCCTCTTCCAGGGGGTCTTCCTGACCCAGGGATCGAACCCGAATCTCCTGTGCCTCCTGCACTGGCAGGCGGATTCTTTACCACTGAGCTACCATCTTGCTGTTGGGTAGCTGTGTCCAACATCTAAGCCGTGTCCGACTCTTTGCAACCCCATGGACTGCAGCATACCATGCTTCCCTATCTCACTATCTCCAAGTTTGCTCAAACTCAAGTCCATTGAATCGATGATGCCATCCAACCATCTCTTCCTCTGCCACCCTCTTCTCCTCCTGCCCTCAGTCTTTCCCAGCATCAGGGTTTTTTCCAATGAGTCAGCTCTTCACATCAGGTGGCCAAATTATTGGAGCTTCAGCTTCAACATCAGTCCTTCCAATGAATATTCAGGGTTGATTTCCTTTAGGACTGACTGGTTGGATCTCTTTGCAGTCCAAGGGACTCTCAAGAGTCTTTTCCAGCACCACAGTTTGAAAGCAACAATTCTTTGGTGCTCAGCCTTCTTTATGGTACCATGCTTCTCCTTGATGTCTCTCAGGAGACACTGGCTCCTGAAATAAAGCTATGTGTAAAGGTCAAATGAAAACAATATATGCTTTTAGTGATTTTCAAAGTCTACAAACTGGATGCTGTGATTATGGATGATTTTCTTTTTTCTTTTTTTTTTTTTTTTGCTTACCTGTATTTTCTGGACTTCCCAGGTGGTACTAGTGGTAAAGAACCCCCCTGCTAATGCAGGAGAGGTAAATTTTCTATGATGATCAAATATGTCTTCTCCTGTAAGGAAGTAAAACATATAAAATTACTCTTTTTAAGTATAGGTCTCTATTATAGGAAATAATTCTATATATTAGTAAATGGAAACAAAATTGCATGTATACACTTTTGGTAAGTCCATTTGAGTAGAATAATAAGATCTGAATTAGGGACTTCTCTGGGCAATCCAGTGGTTGAGACTTGGTGCTTTCACTGCTGTGGGGCCAAGTTCAATCTCTGGTCAGGGGGCTAAGATCCTGGAAGCTGCACAGTGTGGCAAAAACAAAACAAAACAAAACAAAACCCCAAAGACCTGAGTTAGATTCCTGGAGCTACTTAACTGCATGATCTTGAGTTAGTCACTTTACCTCTTTGGTAATCATTTCCTCAAATGCAATGTGTGGACCTGGTCTATGTAAAATCTAAGATGTTTTCCAATTCTGAAAATAAAAAAAATATTTCTTAAAAACCTTATGAGGAATAATGACGAACATTTATATGAAAAGTATCAAAATAAAAGCACCATGTACATTTATGGCAATAAAGGACCATGGTTTCTCATCCTTCTTTAAAATGGGCCTTCCAAGCAAATGAGGTCAGCCTTGTCAGTTTATCCAAGCCAGGCACCCTGCCTATGTATTTACCCTCCAGTCTCACCTCCTCCATGAAGTCTCCCTGATGATGCTAGCCCTGCCCTGGCCACCCCTTCCAGGTCCTGCAGACTCCGAGCCTGCACCACCTCGCTCAGTGCATCCTCTGATGCTCTGTTGCACATTGTGATTCCTCTTATGTTGGATTTTCTTCTCCAGAACACATTGCCCACAGACAGCAGCCACCTTTGCCATCCCCATTTCCCCCGCTACTGCCCACTACAGGCTGAGCGCACAGGGCATCCTTCGTGCACGTTTGTCAGTGAGAGAGGTCTCTTAGGAGGAAAAGTTCTGAAAGGTACAGTCAGAGACTCAAGGGATGTGGGGCCCCAGGCCGTCTCTGGAGCAAGGTGCTATAATCAGCCAGTCTTGGTCAAGAAGAAAACGAAATCAATCCCTTTCCCTCCACCTCCCTTTGGGTCTTCCCCTCTACGGCTCTGGGCAAGGCTGCCTTGGGGTAGCTTTCTGCTGCTGTTACTTCCTGGAATTGGACCCACAGTTTGGACCCCTTCTGGAAAAGGGATCATGAGTCTCTCCTTACGCTGCTGGCTCCAGGCAACTTTCCTTAGGCCAGACCAAGGGAGTGGAGCCGGCCAGAGCGCTAAACTATCTGGGGTATGCTCTGGGCCTCTTGGCTGAGAAGGCCAAAACACGGTCAACTCTGCTGATTTCTACTCTCTCCCAGGACCTGGGCGGGTGGAAAGGAGGAAGGGCCACCTCTCCTCTGTCTTTGTTGGGCCGTCTCTCTCCTGCGGTCCCCTTCCACCCTCCTCCTCCTCTCCCGTCTCTCCTCTTCCTCACCACTGCCCCCTGGCTGTCTCGCTGACTTTCTGCTTTACTTCTCTTGTCTCTGTTTTCTCCTCTTTGCCACTGCACCCAGCTCTTGCCTATCTGTCAGCCTACCTTTCTATTCCTGGTTTTCTCCACTGTCTTCTCTGCCCAAAGAGTTAACGGGGAGGAGAGGCGGTCCCCACTCTTGTGTGCCAGCCTCGGAACGAGGTGATTTCTGTACATTTTTCTTGTCGTGAGAGCTAGACTTGTCCTTTTAAGATGGGGAAATGGGACGCCAGGTTCAGTTGCACTTCAGAACCTAGAAAAGATCCCAGCAGAAGTTGTCTTACACCGTGTCCCACCGCACCAGCCTGGGAGCGGGTGGAGGCAACAGAACTGGGGTGAGATGTCACAAGAGTAGTGGAAGTCCTCTGAAGTAGGCCACAGATGCTCGGCTGCACAGTTCTGAGTTCTCTGATAAGCCCTTCCGAGCACACTGCCTCCAGTCACACATCCACAGTGAAATGTGGGTGTTTTAATCACTGAAGAGAATCCTTAATACTGCTCCTTCAGCACATAGCTGCTTCTCCCGCGCCAGGAACCACAGGGAGCCTATTGCTTTCCGTCCTGAACTGGTTCCAGAAGCATTAGGTGATGCTCAGTACAATTTTCAGTTGTTATCATATGAGGCCCTTAGAGACACTTCTCAATTCTAGCAATTAGCCGCACAGGGGTCAACCAAGTGTTCTCAGCTCTAATTAACAGCTGTGTTGAATCTGGGACACATACAATTCCTTTGGGGATGTGCTCTTCAAACAGAAACAAAACCAGAATATCAAGCTCTTTCCTCCTTATCAGAGGCTATGAAGGCCGAAAATGATGGCCAAGGGTATTCTTTGCAAAAATTCCAGGAAGCTGAATGGCTTCTGAGCTGAATGTATGAACTTAAAGGGAAAAATATCATCTCAGCTCTACCATGAAATGTATCCAGTGGGGTACAGGAGGCTCAGAGAGTGCTCGGGGGATTAGATGCCTCCCAGATGCACACCCAGAGCCCAGCTACACCCAGCGGGTTACATGATATCATCGCCACATGAATCAAAGGCTTGCTCTCTGGCTTCAGAAGGAAAAGGAAAAGGAACAGGATACTTTGTATTGGGAGTCCTGCCCCAAGCAGGAACTATGCTGATGCCTGCTCAAGTTGTTCTCTGGGTATGCTGGCTTCTTGCCCTGCCTGACAGCTGCAGGAGTTCTGTAAGAAATCTGAGGGAGAATTTCCTTTGCAGCCATGACTGAGAACCCAGGATCAAGAGCTTTGCAGACAGAAAAGACATTACCCTTCAAATATCCCAAGTCATTTATTAGGGTCCATAAGCAGACGGCAAAGCAAGACAGCTGGCTGGCTGGCCCCGGATGGAGAAAATGTATTCTCCTGGGAACCAGCCAGTTGAATTTTTCTTTCGTAACTGAGAGCAAATGCACAGAGGCATTTAAAAAATAAGTATATTTTAACGCTGGAATGGTTCAAATGGATAGAAATGTACAGAACAACACCAATTAGCCAATGTTAATTTTGTGCCTTATTTACTACTTCATATCTTTTTCTAAAATTAATATATATATATATTCAAATCTTCCTGTGTTTCCTCTGGCCTCACTCACCACTGATGTCCTGAGGTTAGTATGTATCTTCCTGTGTATACACATCCAAGGGTATGTACTGTTACTACACATGGATGTATTGGAGGCAATATCCTCTCTCTGTTTTTGAAATGTATGTAAATGGTATCATTCTATTCCTTCCCTTTTGCAACATTTAAAATTTTCTCTTGGGACTTCCCTGGCCACCCAGGGGTTAAGACTCCACACTCCCAATGTAGGGGGCCCAGGTTCCATCCCTGGTCGGGGAACTAGTTCCCACATTCCACAACTAAGAGCCCGCATGCTGCAACTAAGACTTGGCACAGTCAAATAAATAAATAAATGTTAAAAATAAGTTTCTGTTAACTTTGGCCACCTGATGCAAAGAATTGACTCATTGGGAAAGACCCTAATGGCTGGGAAAGATTGAAGGCAGGAGAAGGGGACGACAGAGGATGAGATGGTTGGATGGCCTCACCAACTCAATGGACACGAGTTTGAGTAAGCTCCGGGAGGGAGTTGGTGATGGGCAGGGAGGCCTGGCGTGCTGCAGTCCATGGAGTCGCAAAGAGTCGGACATGACTGAGCAACTGAACTGAACTGAACATGTTTTAGAATCATCTACATCAGTACATGTAAATCTAGTTCATTCATTTTAATTTCAGAGAGATACTTTATTATATGACTATATCAAAATGTATGTATCCATTCCCTATTGATAGATTTTAAGTTAAAAAAATTTTAATCACAAAATGGCCGCAATGAATTGTTTTGTACATGTCTCTCAGGAACTATATGGTAGATTTTTTTCCTTAGGGCAGTGGTTCTCAAAGTTTTGCTCTCAGAATCCTTTTACACTGTTATAATTATTAAGAACCCCAAATAGCTTTTGTCTGTATAGATTCTATATATTGGCGTGTACACTGAAATAAAACTGAGAAATTAAAAAATATTTATTTACTAATTTATTTAGAAATAAAAACAAATTCATTATGTTAAACATAATGTGTTTTTAATGAAAAATAACTACGTTTTACCAAACAAAAAATAATTAGTGAAAAAGCCATTGTTTTGTATTTTGTGAAATCTCTAATGCCAGGCTTGATGGAAGTCATATCTGCTTCTGAATTCAGTCTGTTACAATATGTTGTCTTGGTTTAACTATATGAAGAAAAATAGACTTCACACAAGTATGTAGTTGGAAAAGGGAGGAGTATTTTAATAGCCTTTTAAGATAACTTTGGATATTCTCCATCAAAGATACTAAATCAAAAGTCATTAAATAATAGTTTCTTAAAGGTTGAAATGTGGACTCTGAAATCATGTCAATGAACTTCTCATACTCTTTTACACTTAGAATCCATTGATCTTTCTTTCTCATTTGGAAAACATTGGTTCACTGAATTACATGTCTTATGAACACTGGCAGATTTCATTATACAGTATCAAAAAAGAACATTTATTTATATCACCACTGACTTCATCACAGAAGTTTCTGAAAGTTGGGAAATTGTCAAGGTCATAATGGTGGATTTTAAGTTTTCCAAAATTCTCACTTTTGCTTGAAAGCTCAAAATTTATCACTGGCAACAGATGCAGTCAATTTCTTTCCTTGAAGTGACAGGCTCACTTTGTTCATTTATGAGAAAATGCCTGCCAAAATCCCAGGTCTGAATAACCATAGTTTGTCAGTCTTTCTTTCAAGTAGAAATGGTGTTTCACGAAAAAAGCAGCTAGTTCAGTTCATAGCTTAAAAAAAATTTTTTTTTAATGCACAAGTGTTTTTCCTTGAGAGACAACCATCTACCCTGGTGTGCAGAAATGTTTTATGTGTTTTTTCCATTTCATTTCACAGGATGTTAATATTCAAAGACATGGAAGCCAGAATTGAGATTTAATACAACTTATTAATTTTCACTGCTTCATCAATAAACTTTATAAGTAAACCTGGATGATGTTGATGGTGGTGATGATGATGATGATTTTATTTCAAGTACCTAACAGTAAAGATTATAACAACAATCAGAGAAGTTCATTACTACAGCCTGATTTGTGCTAAATCACCAGCATTTTACCCACAATTCTTTTTGCACTGTCAATGCAGACAACATCACATTCAAAAAGGTAAACAGTATCAAGTACAAATCTAAGTGTGCAATTGCAGAGGTCTAGGATATGTATGACCAGTGTGTTCTCTTGGCAAAACTCTATTAGCATTTGCCCTGCTTCATTCCGTATTCCAAGGCCAAATTTGCCTGTTAGCTCAGGTGTTTCTTGACTTCCTACTTTTGCATTCCAGTCCCCTATAATGAAAAGGACATCTTTTTTGGGTGTTAGTTCTAAAAGGTCTTGTAGGTCTTCATAGAACCATTCAGCTTCTTCAGCATTACTGGTTGGGGCGTGCTGCTGCTGCTGCTGCTGCTAAGTCGCTTCAGTTGTGTCCGACTCTGTGTGACCCCATAGACCACAGCCCACCAGGCTCCCCTGTCCCTGGGATTCTCCAGGCAAGAACACAGGAGTGGGTTGGGGCATAGGCTTGGATTACTGTGATACTGAATGGTTTGTCTTGGAAATGAACAGAGATCATTCTGTCGTTCATCTAGAGCCAGATATCCTGGAATGTGAAGTCAAGTGGGCCTTAGAACGCATCACTATGAACAAAGCTAATGGAGGTGATGGAGTTCCAGTTGAGCTCTTTCAAATCCTGGAAGATGATGCTGTGAAAGTGCTGCACTCAATATGCCAGCAAATTTGGAAAACTCAGCAGTGGCCACAGGACTGGAAAAGGTCAGTTTTCATTCCAGTCCCAAAGAAAGGCAATGCCAAAGAATGCTCAAACTACCACACAATTGCACTCATCTCACACGCTAGTAAAGTAATGCTCAAAATTCTCCAAGCCAGGCTTCAGCAATACGTGAACCGTGAACTTCCAGATGTTCAAGCCTGGTTTTAGAAAAGGCAGAGGAACCAGAGATCAAATTGCCAACATCCACTGGATCGTGGAAAAAGCAAGAGAGTTCCAGAAAAACATCTATTTCTGCTTTACTGACTATGCCAAAGCCTTTGACTGTGTGGATCACTATAAACTGTGGAAAATTCTTCAAGAGATGGGAATACCAGACCACCTGACCTGCTTCTTGAGAAACCTATATGCAGGTCAGGAAGCAACAGTTAGAACTGGACATGGAACAACAGACTGGTTCCAAATAGGAAAAGGAGTCCGTCAAGGCTGTATATTGTCACCCTGCTTCTTTAACTTCTATGTAGAGTACATCATGAGAAACCCTGGGCTGGAAGAAGCACAGGCTGGAATCAAGATTGCCAGGAGAAATATCAATAACCTCAGATATGCAGATGACACCACCCTTATGGCAGAAAGTGAAGAAGAACTAAAAAGCCTCTTGATGAAAGTGAAAGAGGAGAGTGAAAAAGTTGGCTTAAAGCTCAACATTCAGAAAATGAAGATCATGGCATCTGGTCCCATCACTTTATGGGAAATAGATGGGGAAACAGGGGAAACAGTATCAAACTTTATTCTGGGGGGCTCCAGAATCACTGCAGATGCTGATTGCAGCCATGAAATTGAAGGACGCTTACTCTTTGGAAGAAAAGTTATGACCAACCTAGATAGCATATTCAAAAGCAGAGACATGACTTTGCCAACAAAGGTCCATCTAGTCAAGGCTATGGTTTTTCCAGTGGGATGTATGGATGTGAAAGTTGGACTGTGAAAAAAGCTGAGCGCCAAAGAATTGGTGCTTTTGAACTGTGGTGTTGGAGAAGACTCCTGAGAGTCCCTTGGACAGCAAGGAGATCTAACCAGTCCATTCTAAAGGAGATCAGTCCTGGGTGTTCATTGGAAGGACTGATGCTGAAGCTAAAACTCCAATACTTTGGCCACCTCATGTGAAGAGTTGACTCATTGGAAAATACTCTGATGCTGGGAGGGATTGGGGGCAGGAGGAGAAGGGGATGACAGAGGATGAGATGGTTGGATGGCATCACCGACTTGATGGACATGAGTTTGAGTGAACTCTGGGAGTTGGTGATGGACAGGGAGGCCTGGCGTGCTGCAGTTCGTGGGGTCACAAAGAGTCGAACACGACTGAGCGACTGAACTGAATTGACTGAGGATATGTATGTGTTCAGTTCTACTGGATAACATCAAATTACTCTTCAGAGAAGCTGTGCTCTCTTAGACATCTACCAGCTGTGTATGAGAGTTCCTGTTTTTCTACAACCTTGCCAACATGGAACTTGTGTTTTAACTGTGATTTTGGTATCTTGGTACAGAGTTTTAAACTCTTTTGAAATATGCCCAGAACATTCTGTTCTTAAAGGCCTGCCTTCTACAGAAACTGTTTTTACCAGAGCCTAACTGACTGGGGTTTTATTGGAGACCCACTAACCTGAAAGATAGGAAATACCAACTCTAGCCCCTGGTGGAGTTACAGTCATGTACAGATGTGAGAGTTGGACCATAAAAAAGGCTGAGTGATGAAGAATTAATGCTTTCGAGTTGTTCTGGAGAAGACTCTTGAGAGTCTCCTGTATGGCAAGGAGATCCAACCAGTCAATCGTAAGGAAATCAACCCTGAATATTCATTGGAAGGACTGATGCTGAGGCCAAAGCTCCAGTCCTTTGGCCACTTGATACAAAGAGTTGACTCACTGGAAAAGACCCTGGTGCTGGGAAAGATTGAAGGTGAAAGGAGAAGGGAGAGGTAGAGGATGAGATGGTTAGACAGCATCACCAACTCAATGGACAGGAGTCTGAACAAACTCGGGGAGATTGTGAAGGATGGGAGAGTCTGGAGTGCTGCTGCTAAGTCCCTCAGTGGTGGCCGACTCTGTGTGACCCCACAGACGGCAGCCCACCAGATCCCTCTGTCCCTGGGATTCTCCAGGCAAGAACACTGGAGTGGGTTGCCATTTCCTTCTCTAATGCATGCATGCATGCTAAGTCGCTTCAGTCGTGTCCGACTCTGTGCGACCACACGGACAGCAGCCCACCAGGCTCCTCTGTCCACAGGATTCTCCAGGCAAGAGTGCCGGAGTGGGTTGCCATTTCCCTCTCCAGTCTGGAGTGCTGCAATCCATGTGGTCGCAAAGAGTTGGACAGGACATTGCGACTTGAACAACAACAACAACCTACAATTATTGCATAATGGTTAACTCCCATCCAGACAAATATAAAACTGCACACTAATGGTCTATTTACCTCACTTCCTTTTATTTGTGTATCATGTCTGGCTTTCAACAAAAAATTACAAGGCATGCTAAAAGACAAAAATCACACTCTGAAGAGACAGTGCAATCATCAGAACCAGACTCAGCTGCAGCAGAAGAATTTGAAACAAGTATGATTAATGTGCTCTGATAGTTTCGTTTCTATGGTTCCGATTCTTTCACATTTATTTCTTCACAGGACCACCAGGACATTGTGAAACAGAGGTGGTGATAATGGTTATCCTTGTCTTTTCCCCCTGAATTAAACAATTCTTCTAAACTTTTCATACTGACTATAATGTTTGCTTCAGGTTTTTGATACTCTTTTTCAGGGTAGGAAATCTCCTTCTATTTCTAGTTAGCTAAGAGTTCTGTGGTTTTTAAAAAGTCATAAGTGGATTTTGAATTTTACTGAGTGCTTTTCCTGTATCCTCTGAGATGATCATGTGGTTTTCCTTCTTTAATTTATTAATGCATTGTAATGAAATAAGAGACTTTTTTCTTATGGTAATTCATCATTGTATTTGTGTGATAAACCTAATTGGTCACTATTTTTTTAAAATGACATTCTTGGATTGGGATTGCTGTAATATTATTTTGTGTAGGATTTTTTTACATCTCTGCTCAAAACCAAGATTGACCTATATTTTCCTTTCTTGTACAGTCATTGTCTGGTTTTGATATCAAGGATACACTAGCCTCCTAAAATGAACTTTCCATTTTTTAGTTCATTTTCTGGAAATGAACTCTCCTGCAAAGTAATATGTACCTCATGTATTATTTGTGGTAGATCTAGCTATTATTCCATTTCTTTTATAATTATAGAACTAATATTTTCTATTTCTTCTTAAGTTAAATTTAATAGCTTATCTTAAAAATCCACATCATTTGTTTTCAAATTTATTGGCATTAATTTATCATGCCAATATCAAATATCAAAGAATTTTTAATCATAATCATATCTTTATACCACTTCCAATATTATTTATGCTTTCTTGTTTTTCATTGATCAACCTTACTAGAAGTTTCTCTGCCATTTTTTATTAAACGTTAGATATTTTACTCCATTATTCATTTCCTAATATCTGGGTTTATAAACTTAACTCTATTAATTTTCATACTTCTTTTAAAAGTATATACATGTAACACAATAAATTTTCTTTCTGTGCTATTTGTACTATGAGTTTGATATACAATGTTTTCATTGCTATTTTATTCCATGCATTTCACATTCATAATTATTTATCCTTTGAAGACCAAATTAATAAAAGTGTTTAAAAATTTCCAAACATTAAAAGTATTTTTATTTATTTCTAACATCATCACATTGTATGTAAATTCTGTAGTGTTTGTTAAGAATTCTGCTATGGTCTTGTACATAGTTAATATTTATAAATGTTTTCTATACAATTTTATAACTGATCTTGAAAAATTATATATTTTAAAATTGTTGGTTGTGTGTGTGTTAGTTGCTCAATTATGTCCGACTCTTTGCGATACCATGGACTGTAGCCTGCCAGGCTTCTCCATCCAAGGGATTTTCCAGGCAAGAATACTGGAATGGATTGCTGTTTCCTTCTCCAGGGAATCTTCCCGACTCCAGGATTGAACCCTGGTCTCCTGCATTGCAGGCAGACTTTACCATCTGAGTAACCAGGGAAGCCCATAATTGGATATAGAGTACTCTATACGCTTATTACATTGAATTTGTTAAGTTGGTTATACAAGTCATCTATATCTTTAACAAAATTTGTGTTTTTGATCTTATTTCATGTGTAAGAAATGTTAAAAAAACCTCCCAGTGTTATTGTAGATTTATCAGATTTCACTAGAATTTTGTCAAGCTCTGCTCTCTATATATTTTAAGGCTACCATGTTAGGTCTATATTGTCCTCATGACTTAATAAATTCAACCATTTACTGAACACCTACTGTGTCCATTGTTAAAGACAGTGAAAAAACAGCATTGAACAAAACACAGAATGATTCCTCTTATTATTAAGTAATAATACTCTTTATCACTAATAATGCTTTTTGCTTTAACATTTACTGTGTATAATAGTAATGCTGGTGTGCCAACTTTTAAAAAATGCCTATTTTCTTGGTATTTTTATCATCCCTTTGTTTTCATCAGTTTATGGGCAGACTTCTTTGTTTTTTAAATTCAGTCTAATAATTGCTGACTTTTAGTGGAGAGATAGAATCCCTCTTCTTTTACTTTGATCCCTGATATATTTGGTATTATTTTTAGCAAGGTATTTTATATTTTCTGTTTACCCTTCTCTTTTTCTGTCATCTACTGTCTTGATTTTTTTTAAAGCCTTCTTCTTTCCTCTGTTGGTTGGAAAGTTATATATTATATATCTACACTTTTAGAGGTGTTTTTGGTTATAGTTAACATTTAGTATGTACAGTTGCCTTTTGTTGTTTTGTTGCTAAATCGTGTCTGACTCTCTTACGAACTCACGGACTATAGCCCATCAGGCTCTCTGTCGATGGGATTCCCTAGACAAGAATAGTGGAGGGGGCTGCCATTCCCTTCTCCAGAGGATCTTCCCGACCCAGCAATCAAACCTGCATCTCTTGCACTGGGGACAGGTGGATTCTTTACCTCTGAGCCACCAGGTGCCTTAACATTGTTTAAAGTTAACGAAGAGCTCTACCCTCTTCCCAAATAGGGCGAAAGCCTTAGATTCTTTAAATTTATCCACGTCCCGCTGACATGTTACTTTTGAGTGGTATTTTATTTGTACTTTGTTCTAAGCACCAATTAGTCTTCAATGTTACTAATATTATTTTTACAAATGAGTATTTGTTAGATTTAATCTACATGTTTACCAATTGGCCTCTCAACTGTTTTTTTTCTTTTTTGCATCTCATGTCTTCACTTTTGTTTCAATATCTTTCTTCTGATGCTCCAGGAAGAAGTAGCTATCATTGATCTTCCAGCCAGTGATAGCCTATGAGTAATAAACTTTTTCTGTTAGTCTGAAAATGTCTTTGTGTTAGCCTTATTTTAATATTTATTTATTATTGGCTGTTCTAGGTCTTTGTTGCTGTGGAGGCTTTTTCTAGTTGTGAGGAGTAGAGGGCTACTTTCTAGTTGTGGTGCGTGGGCTTCTCACTGTGGCAGCTTCACGTGTTGTGGAGTACAGGCTCTAGGGTACAAGGATTTCAGTAGTTGGATTCAGTGGCATAGTTGTGCCGCGACCTGTGGGATCTTCCTGGACCAGGGATCAAACCAGTGTCCCTGACACTGCAAGCAGTAGTCTTAACCACTGGACCACCAGGGAAGCCCATGTTAGCCTTATTTTAAAAGATAACTTTAGTTAAGTGTGAAACTTTTTTTAAAAAATAGTTATTTTCTCTTATCTCCTTGAAGATACTAATCTAGTCATTAAGATCCTGTTGTTGCTGATGAGAAGTGTGTTGTCAGTCTAATAGCTATTTTTTTGTGGTCATATGTCTTTTCCCCTCTGGTTGCTTTTGAGATTTTCTCTTTCTCTGGTATTCTGTAGATTCTTTCACCATCATTTGTCTGCATGTGGATTTTTTTCCTTGCTGGGTCCTTCAGTGTGAGAACTTACTTTTTCTTTGAGTATGGAAAAATTTGATCCGTTTGTTCTGAGCTCTGTCTCTCCTCCTATTTCCTCCTCCAGGAACTCCTATTAGAGGCATCACAATATCTTATTGTGTCTTCTCTCTTAGCTTCTGTCATGCATATTCCACCTCTTTCATCTGTCTGTGCTGCATTCTGTGTGATTTATGCAAATCTATTTTCTAGGTAATGGATTCTTTCTCAGCTGTGTCTAATCCACTGTTTAACTTACCTGCTTTTAATTTTGTGACAATATTTATTTCTAAGAGGTTTTTTTTTTTTAATCTCCCAGATTTTCTTCATTGTGGTCTTTCCTTTTTTGTATATCTTTAACTATTTGTTTAATTCAGATTTCACCAGTGCGTGTGTGTGTGTGTTTAATTTTATGCATCCTTACCACACATATAGCTTTGTGTAACAACCAGCACAATGAAGATTCAGAACTGTGCATCACCCCAAGGGTAATGCTGCTCTTCAGAGCCACACCTGCTTCTGTCATTCACCCACCCTGTTCCTAACCCCTGGCACCCGCAAATCTGTTCTCAATTTCTATAATTTGATTATTTCAAGAATGTTATATAAATGGAGTAATACAATGTATAACCTTTGGAAATGGTTTGTTTTATTTAGCATTATTTCCTCAAGATCCATCCAAGTCATGTGTGTATTAATATGTTACTCCTTTTTATTGCTCAGTAATATTCTATGATATATTCCACAGTTGTTTAACCATTCACCAGTTGAAAGAAATCTGGGTTATTTCCATTTTAGGCCGATATGAATAAAGATGTTATGAATATTCATATGCAGGTCTTGTGTGAAAATAGGTTTTTATCTCTCTGGAATAAGTGCCCAAGAGTTCAACTGATATGTCATATGTTAGCTGCATGTTTAGTTTAAAAAGAAAGAGCCAAACTGTCTTCCAGAATGGCAATGTCATTTGATATTCCTGTAATCGTATGCCCGATTCAATTTCTTCACATCCTCCTCAACATTCTAATAGGTGTGTAGTGACATCTCATAGTTGTTGGGCTTTGGATTTCCCCAGTGGCTAGTGATGTTTAGTACTTCTTTTTGTGCACATGTCATCTGCATATCTCCTTTGGAGAAATGTCTGCTCATATCTTTTGCCCATTTTCTAACTGGATTTTTTTAAACTGCTCGGTTTTGAGAGTTCTTATATATTCTAAATACAAGTTATTCATTGGATATGTGGTTTGCAAATAATTTCTCCCAATCTGTAGCTTATCTTTTCATCTTCTTGATGGGATCTATTGCAAAACAAAGAGAGATCCGAGTTGTCAATTTTTCCTTTTAGGAATTGTTTTTGGTGTCAATTCCTTAAACATTTTAATTTAAATATCTAGTAGTCTCTTTCTGATCTGCTTTTATACCTGGTTGTTAGCACACTGATTCTTAGCACTGTTGTGTCTATGAGCTCTACTTGATACTGGTTCATTTCTTCATCTGTTTTTAGTACTATGAGCTCATTTTTTGGGGGGAGGAATATAGGATGTTCTTTTTTCATCATCTTAGTGCCTTGACCTATAGAAGTCACTCTATTTTGATGTTTTTTATTTTTCTTACCAGGGTTTGAGAAACTTTATGAGTCCTGGACCAATCTGGGGATCTCTGTACCTTGCTGCTGCTACTGCTAAGCCGCTTTAGTCGTGTCCGACTCTGTGTGACCCCATAGACGGCAGCCCACCAGGCTCCCTTGTCCCTGGGATTCTCTAGGCAAGAATACTGGAGTGGGTTGCCATTTCCTTCTCCAATGCAGGAAAGTGAAAAGTGAAAGTGAAGTCACTCAGTCGTGTCCGACTCTTTGCGACCCATGGACTGCAGCCCACCAGGCTCCTCCGTCCAGGGATTTTCCAGGCAAGAGCACTGGAGTGGGGTGCCATTGCATGGGTGTCAGATCTTCATTCAGGTAGTGTAGAGGTTTCATTCCCCCACTGGAGATTTAGTCCATCTAGTATTAGGTACAAAACTTCTTTGTGACTTTTGTGCATCATCGGGATAACTTTTTTTTCAGTTGCTTTGTCATGGATTTAATAGGCTATGAGTGTCCCAGTTCCAACAGTTTGCCTTTTTCAAGTTGAGAGACATGCATATTTTCCCCATGTGGATTATCAATCCCAGTTTCTAGTTCTAAACCTTATACCTGGGTTTAATATCTCATTTTTCCAGGTTACTACAGGATACCTGGAGTTTACTGATCTGACTTTTGAATTCACTTTTTGTTCTTGACATCTGTGGTCCTGCTTGTTATTTTCTTTCTTCCTTTTTCTCAATCTTGACTATATAATTAAATTTTTGTATTACCCTATATGTGTGTGTGCGTGCTCAGTCATGTCTGACTCTTTGCAACCCCATGGACTGTAGTTTCCTCTGTCCATGAGATTCTCCAGGCAAGGATACTGGAGTGAGTTGCCATGTCCTCCTCCAGGGGATCTCCCTGACCCAGGGATCGAGCCCACATCTCTTGCGTCATGGGAAGATTCTTTACCACTGAGCCATCAGGGAAATATATAGCATTTTAATATACTTGCAATAAAAGTTGGTCCACAATAGCTAGCTCATGTTGTCAGAACCAAAACACTCCACATAACAATTTCAATGTCATATCAGTTAACCCCATACCCCTAATTTGTCCCTCCTCACTTCCCTCTCCCCATTAGCAACCACAAGTTTGTTTTCTATATTTATGAGTCTGTTTCTGTTTTGTATGTACATTCATTTTTATTATCTTTTAGATTCCATGTACAAGTGATATCATATAGTATTTTTCTTTCTCTATCTGACTTATTTCACTAAGCATAATATTTTCTAGGTCCATCCAATAACTATATTATTTATTTATATTTTTTGGTCCTGCTGTGTGGCAGTGGAATCTTTGTTTCCCAACCAGGGATGGAATGCATGCCCCCTGCAATAGCAGCATGAAGTCTTAACCACTGGGCCACCGGGGAAGTCCCATTTTTCTTTCAAATTCACCTTTCAATTCTTCTTCTAGAGCACCCTGTATGCAGCTTAAGCTATTTTTGCATTTGGCAACTCTGAGAAATTAAAAAATACAATTATAGAGCACATTCGCCTCTTTCCTCTAGTTCCTGCAATACTACATTTCCAATGAAGTTTATGAAGAGGATCAAAGGGAGAAAAAGAACCAAGACTTCTTTCCCTTTGACTTATTATGACGGTTTAAATAGTCCCTTTAAAAACAGTGCACTGATATATTTGTATAAATATAGGTGTTGGTGTTGTTGTTTAGTTGCTAAGTCACGTCTGGCTCATTTGTGACCGCATGGACTGTAGCCTGCTAGTCTCCTCTGTCCATGGGATTTCCCAGGCAAGAAGACTAGAGTGGGTTGCCATCTCCTTCTCCAGGGGATTTTCCCAGACCAGGGATCAAGCCCTTGGCTCTGGCACTGGCAGGCAAATTCTTTACCTCTGAGCCACCAGGAAGCAAATATAGGCATAGTTATGGATAAATTGGAAATATATGTGGTTGTATATATGGATAAATGTGTCTGGAAGAATATATCTCAAAAGGTTAACAGTGTTAATCATTGGGTGGTGATTTATCAGTGTTTTTTTCTTTATACTTTTCAACATAAATCCTTGTTGGGTTGGTTTATATTCTGCTCTCAAAGAGCTTAGCTATGACAATTCAGAGACTGCTAACTGTCTTCAAAGTCCTTTTTCTCATTCTTCTTTAGTAATAGAATTTTTAGCTGAGTACAGGGATGCCCAGAATAAAGACTACATTTTACAGCCTCTCTTGAAACTAGATGTAGCCATGTGTCTACCTTCTGGTAAATGAGATGTAATTAGAAATGTCATATGTGACTCAGGGAAAGAGTTCTTGAATGGAAGATTCATATTCTTCTTCCTTTCTTTTTCCTTTTTATTGACAGAGAAACAGATATAATGGCTAGAAATTGAACAGCTCTTTGGACCATGAAGATAAAGGTCACACCCTAGGGATAGCAAACTGGCAAGCTCGAAGAAGCCTGGATCCATAACAGTTTTGAGGATCTTTCCATACTAGCTCAAGGCTTCTCATCTCTGGACGTTTTACATGAGAGCAACACATATGTTTAAGCCATTATTAATTTGGGCTTTATGGCACAGTTAAATCCTGACATGGAATTAGTGTGTAATTCATATTTTCCTTTGCCTCAAAGGTGAAGAATTTATATTATATGCTCTTCCTTGGACATATTTGCTGTAAGTAAACTGTTGGGCTTCTTATGAAGTTTTAAGATTGTTCAGTCTCATCAAGCTCTGGTTTGCTGGAAACATTAGTACATGTTTACCAGGACACACATGTACTAATGTATATATGTATATACTAGTGCTCATGGCAGAATGCTCATGTACACATGTACTAAGAATGTTTGTGGCAGAATCCATTGTAACAAAAATTTAGAAACCACTGGTGAAAATGATTAAATAAAATTGTGGTACAGTTCTGCTGTTGAATGTTACACAACAGTGAAAGTGAATTAACTAAAACCACAACATTATTGGTAAATATAGGGAACATAATGTTGAACCAAAGGAATAAGTCCCAGAAGACAACATATAATATGATAAGTTCAAACATAAATAAACTAGCATATTGTTTAGGCCCACACATGTATGTAATAAAATGTAAAGAAAAGCAAGGATATGATAAAAGCAAAATTTAAGAGAATGGTTATTACTGAGAGGAAGGTGGGGAATGGCGCAGAGGAGGAACACATGAGTCAGTGTAAATCACGGAGGTCTTTTAGCACTTGGGTTGCGAGGTGGGTCCATGGGTCCTTTATTATATTATTATGATACATACAGTATAAATTAATTAAATGAGGTTTATGAAAGGACCAAAGGACTAATGATAGTCCTGGATTTTTGACATACTATTAACATGAACCAGGACTCTGATCATCCAGCTTTGTGTTTCTGAAGTTCATAAAATAATCATACCACTTGTGAAGCTGCCTATTAGGCAGGCCTGGCTTAATTTGTATAAACCAGGCAATAAGAATGGATATGTTTCTATTTGTGTATCCAACTGTTTCCCTATCCAGGTTCTTAAAAATAAACTTTTAATTTTAGGATAGTTTTAGACTTACAGAAAAGTTGCAAAGATAGTACAGAGTTACTGTAAGCCTTCCAGCAACCACTGACTCTGTTTTCCCTGCTGTTACATCTTATATTATACGGTACATTTGTTTCAGTTAATGAACCAGTGATGATACATTATTATTATCCTTGTTATTATTATTATTATTAACCCTAACTAGACTTGAAGCTTCCTGAGAGTAGGTCTTATGCATCTTAGCATTCCCCAGCATCTTGCCTCTAAGCAGTGTTCCACATGTGTTGAATTGATGAGGAAATTAAATGTACTAAATGTCTAAACTGTCTGCAAAAATAAGCTCCATATTTCAAGATCAAATACAATTTGCTTTAAGCAGCTAAAGCTGCCTTGAGATATAACCCTGAGCTAAGTTGGGTTTAATGTTCTTAAAAATCATTGTTTCTGAATTATTTACAAGCACTCTCATTAGAATAAGCACAGGGAGCCAAGTGCTGAATTGTTTTTTTTTTTTTTTTTTCTTCCCTGGGTTTCTTTTCTAAATCAGGTCACGGAAAATGGATGCTATTTCTTTAAATAATATAACCAAGCTGATCCCTGGATTACAATTAGGTTACGTAACTTGCTTATGAGCTGCTTTTCATTAAGACTTGCAGTGGGCAATGGGGCTTTACATTTCAGAGCAAAGCTGGGAGAACAATCCTGCTAAAAGCCAGAACACATGCGGTGTTGGAAGCAGGAACCGCAATAATTTCGGCACGGGATTGAGTTCACTGTAGGAGGCTCCTTTTCTCTTTAAATTCTTAAAACATCTTTTGTCCTACCAAAATCCCTGGTTCTAAATACATCCACGACAGAGGTGTTGAGGACCCACAGTAAGAGAGGAGATAAAGGTTGCTGGTCCCCAGCAGGCTGAGCAATGTAGCCCTCCCGGGAGGACATTATCAAGTTTCTGCACAACCATGGCTCAGTTTCATTTCTTGCAGAACACAAATTACTAGGAAACATTTTTAAAAATGTGGCCAAGGGAGGTAACAAAAATCCTCGTACCAGCCTATAACCATATCTTTGTAAATAAGCATTTAAGAGGTACAGTAAGTAGAAGGTTCCAGATCAAGGAGAAAACAAGAAACGGTATCAAAGAAATCAAGTTGGAGGAGATTCCAGAGATCATTCATCAAAACGTATAAACATCTGTTCTTAAAAACAGAAATAAAGCCAACTTTCCCCAAAAGGAAGTTGTTCGTTGCTGTTAAACAACATAATACAGAGTGGGACCATTTTTCAAACTAATATTAAAATCACCTCCAAGAAGATGACAAATGGTGGAAATGGAAGTTTTACAGTTAGGGTAAGCAAAGTTATCAGAGAACGGGGCAAAGCACTCTTGACAATAAATGAACAGAGAATGGCTCTGCTCTCCAGAAAGTGAACCAGAACAGCTCATGAAAAGAAAGGACAGCCTAACGCCAAAATTCTACTAAGTGCAAAATTCTTTTTTGAAATGGAATTACCGCACAGTGATTAAAATAGCAATCGGGAACAATTAAATGAACTTGGAGCCCTTCATGTCCTTGAAGAAACACCTGTCATATACGCTAAAGGAAGAGTTAAAAGGATAATTCTTTAAGCAGCTAAATTAAAGCTTGTTTCTTAACTTTTGATAAATGTGATATCTTGCAAATTCCCCAAGTGGAGGATATCTTATTGTACAGCTATATAAAATAATGAATAAAGAGAATTTTTTTCCTTTTAACCTACAGCTAGCTTTTACAAATTATGGTTAACTTTCAACTACTAGCATGTAATAATTATAGTTAACTTTTATAAGTTTTTTAACTTAAAAGGAACCTTTTTACTATCAATAATACTACCAATATAAATGTAAGCTATATGCTTGAATGCAAAGCAGTTAATTAATTCTAATGGTATTGCACATTAATCTTGGCTTCAACACAGCCTAAAACTTGCCTAAGTCCTGTTGGTTGCTGGGGAGTATTTGATTCTTGTGTGTGTGTCTAATTTACTAATGAACTTGGTGTCATTTAGGGCTGAACCAAGCACATCTGAACGGGTCTGGCTGCCCCTGGGCAGCTGGGGAAGGGCACCCACAGTGTTCTGAGCAAAGTTGGAAGAACACCAGAGCCGAGATGAGTCAGAGGCTCTCAAAGTGTGTGGTGACTCAGAATCAATGCCCCCCTCCCCACCCCTGGCGTAGCAAAAAAAAAAAAAAGAAGAAGCTGGGGGGGAATTCAGTTCTAAGAGGGGAGGTATTAAAGGACACACTACAAACCTACCCCCTGAGCCCCTTGGTATCTTGAGTGTTGTGGATGTTGCCAGTTCCTAGGGTGGTTCAGATCAGAGGCCACAGTCTAAGCAATGATCTCCTAAGAAGGAGAGCCAGCAAAGATAACCCTAATCCTAACCCCAGCATGATGGATGGCAGGAAAGGGGACGGACTGACCAGCACATGCCACTGGGGTGTGGTCTGCAGCAGGGAATCTTGGGGAAGCCACAAATCGTCCTAGAAGCCACAGAGATACCCCAGGGAAAGCACATGAGCTCTGGGTCCCAGATACTTAGGTTTAAATTTAAATCCTTCTTCTGTCACTGGTGGCTCAGAGGGTAAAGCATCTGCCTGCAATGTGGAAGACCTGGGTTCGATTCCTGGGTCAGGAAGATCCCCTGGAGTAAGGGAATGGCAACCCACTCCAGTATTCTTGCCTGGAGAATCCCATGGATGGAGGAGCCTGGTAGGCTATAGTCCATGGGGTTGCAAAGAGTTGGACATGACTGAGCGACTTCACTTTCTTTCTTTCTTTCACTTTCTGTCACTTACGTGTGTGATACTGGGGCAAGTCACTCAAACAATCCGAGCCTCACCCCCCCTTATCCAAAGGTGGTAGTATTCTTTCTCATTAGCTAGTTGGTTTAGTGTTAAGGAAAGTGGGTTGCAGGTTGCTAAATAGGATTTCATGGTATTGCTTGGCTCAATAATGGGCCTGAAATGAAGGTGGAACTCAGTAAAATATTAGCTGAATGAATACCTAAGTGATACTATCACTAGACCATCCAGTTGAGGCTGTGCTTGATTCCAGGTTGACAAGTTCTCCAGGACACGATTTGTTTAGATGCTTTCATATCCCTCAGAGAGCAGGAGCTGCCTCTCTCCTAATCTGGGAATTGTCCATCTCCTATGAGGAAAGATTATGTAGAAAAGCTAAAGTTCAAATACTGGAAGTCTTAAAAAGCTCTAGCCAGTACTCTATGGACATGCACAATCCTCTCAAAAATGACTCTCCCAGCAAAATGCCACTGCTGAAGATTGACATCTTAAAAAATTATTTTTATTGAAATATAGTTGATGTATGATATTATATGTTACAGGTGTACAATAGAGTGCTTCCCAATTTTAAAAGGTTATACTCCATTTCTAATTATTATAAAATATTGGCTATATTCTCTGTGTTGTACAATAATCCTTGTGTTATTTTTTACCTAATAATTTGGACCTCTTAATCCACTATCGTGCTCTTCTCCCCTTTCCCTCTTCCTACTGGTAACCACTAATTTGTTCTCTATATCTGTGATTCTGCTTCTTTTTTTATTATATTCACTAGTTTAATATATTTTAAAATATTCTATGTTTAAGTGATAAACTGTATTTGTCTTTCTCTGTCTGACTTCACTTAATATGGCAATATCTAGGCCCATCCATGTTGCTGCAAATGGCAAAACTGCTGCCGTCTCTGGGGTCGCACAGAGTCGGACATGACTGAAGCGACTTAACAGCAGCAGCAGCAGCATCCTTTTTTATGTCTGAGTACTATTCCTCTGTGTGTGTGTGTGTGTGTGTGTGTGTGTGTGTGTGTGAGAGAGAGAGAGAGAGACATCTTCTTTACTCATTCATCTCTTGATGTACACTTAGTTTGCTTCCATATCTTGGCAATTGTAAGTAATGCTGCTATGAGCTTTGGGTTCCATGTATCTTTTCAGATTAGTGTTTTTGTGTTTTTTTGATATATGCCCTTGAGTGGAATTTCTGGGTCATGTGGTAGTTCCATTTTAGTTTTATGAGCAGCCTCCATACTGTTTTGCACCGTGGCTGCACCAAATTGTATTCCTACCAACAGTGTACGAGGGCCCCCTTTTCTCCACATCCTCACCAACATGTTACTTGTGTTCTTTTTGATAATAGCCCTTCTGACAGGTGTGAGGTGATATCTCACTGTGGTTTTGATTTCCATCTCCCTGATGATTATCAGTATTGAGCAGAAGATTGAAATCTTAATGATGATGAAAGTGGCAGAGGTTTTTAAATCTTATTTCAGCATTAGAGCTCATTTGGAGAAATATCATTCAGCCTTCTTTGGACCAAATTCTACTGAAAGTTCCTCCTCTACAAGGCTTTGTTTCAGGTCTAACCAAGAGAAAGAATTATAGATAAGGCACAGAACGTTCTCTAAAACCTACAATCTTATGGAAGGAAATGACTGCATAGATGACTATAGTAAAAAGATAGGTTGTGGTAAGAAAAACATTAAGCAGAGTCATGAGACCCTATTATTTATTTTTGTAACTCTCACAGGGCCTTTCATACTGCCACACAAAAATAATGATAATAATGATGATGACGATGATAATGTACTTACTACAAACCAAACACTGTGCTAAGAGCCTCATGCATCCATACATTGTTTAATTTTTAAGCTCTGTTAGGTAACTTCTCTTGTTAGTCCAGGTTACACATGAAAGGATTAAGGCAAAGATTTTCCCTAGGATATGCTGAAGACATTCATTTGCTTGTTCATCTGAATTTCAGCACCACATAGAAATGGGGGAACCAAAATGGAACAAAAATTTCATTTCTAGATGCTCCTAGAAGGTAGACGTTGAAGGAGAAGGAAGAAAACTAAAATTAATTGAATATTGATTTAATGCCTTGCACCTTCCCATGCAAGATTTCGTTTAATGCTCACTTTACAAGTGAAGGAATGGAAGCTTAGAGAGACCGAATAAGTTGAGTCCAGATACACCTGACTCCAAGTCTACATTCTTTCCACTCTATCAGTAGAGTTCTGGCTCTCACTTATCCCTGTCAACATCCCTTACATTTTCTAAACGTTGATGTTTTCAACAGTAAATTGGGGATAAAATGGGTGCCCATCTAGCCCTTAGAATATTTTTAACTTTTAAAATTATTATTTTTTATTTATTTTTGGCCACACAGCTTGCAGGGTCTTAGTTCCTCAACTAGGACTCAAACCCATGCCCTCTGCAGTGGAAGCACAGTCTTAACCACTGGACCATCATGGAAGTTCCACCCTTAGGACAGTCTGAGAAATCATGTGAAATGGGATGGTCTACAAAAATGAAGCAGGCATGTCTCCAACAGCAAATAATCCAAATTCATATCAAGCAGATATAAACATAAGAAAGCAAAAGTCGCTCAGTTGTGTCTGACTCTTTGCACCCCATGGACTATACAGTCCATGGAATTCTCCAGGCCAGAATACTGGAGTGGGTAGCCTTTCCCTTCTCCAGGGAATCTTCCCAACCCAGAGATTGAACCCAGGTCTCCCAAATTGTAGGCAGATTCTATACCAGCTGAGCCACAAGGGAAGTCCTTATAAACATAACTGTGATACAAAATGTTAGGAGTCAATATACTTGTTTTATAAAAATACTGGAGCACTGAAGAGAGACTTCTTTCTCTTGTTTGGGTGAACCATGGAAGAGTTCACCTAGAAAATGACATTTGAGCTAACCGTTTAGAATGAGGCTTCCCTGGTGGCTCAGACAGTAAAGACTCTGCCCACAATGTGGGAGATCTGGGTTTGATCCCTTTGTCGGGAAGATACCTTGGGGAAGGAAATTCCCTCCAGTATTCTTGCCTGGAGAATTCCACGGACAGAGGAGCCTGACTGGCTGCAATCCATGAGGTCACAAACAGTCGGACAATACTAAGGGACTAACACTTTCACTTTCTTTTCAGAATGAGGAGGGCTTCATCAAGTTTAGAAAAAAAACTGATGGGTGGGTGGGTGAAGGAGGGGGCGCAATTTAAAGAAAAGAAATGACAGGAAAGGCATGGAGGCATGACAGAGTGTGAGTGTCCAGAACACAGTGTACCAGGTGCCTGGGTTGGCAGATGATAAGCCTGGGAACAATTGGACCAGAGTCAGGAGGCCTTGAATGCCATGCTAAGGCCTTTGGACTTAATTCTGTAGACAGTTGGGAGCCACCGAGGGTGACTACCCAAAGAATCCATAATGACAAAGAGTCTGAACAGGGCCTTTTGCCATCCTGTTCTTGTGATGATCACAAAGTCCCATGTTCAGAACATCACAGTCTGTTGCCATGGAAATAGTAATGGGCCTCACTATGGGAATAAATTATCCTCATCATTATACCTTTCTTCCAAGGAACTCAAAGTGTTTGTTGTGTGTGTTTTCTTTTCTTTCTTTCTTTTTTTTTTTTTTTAATAGAAGCACCAGATGGTGGTTACGGGAAAGAAGAAAGCCTAAAGACTGTTGAATTAAAGGAGATTTCAAAGGAATGGAAGGAAAAACACAAGTTGAATTTTGAAAGGTTTAATCAAAACAGATGGCAGAATATCTTAGCCTGAGGGAAGGGGAAAATTGTCTCAGAACCAATCTGAAGTGGAAGCTTCTTCACCCTTGCTTCCTTGGTCTCTCTCTGAAGCCTTTCTTCAAGCTGATGGTTCAAGCTGGTTAATGAGGAAAGAGGTGTGTGTGTGTGTGTGATAATATATATGCCAGTGACAAGAATTAACGTTGTTGAAATGCCTTTTTGAGATACTATAAATACTGATTTCTTATTCATGTGATCTTTATTTTCAGACAAAAAAATTTTTTACTCTCTTCACAAAAGTGTGTCTGCTGTTTTTCACTCTGTGGGCAAAAAAAAGGAAACTATTACTTTGTGTATCTCATTTGTACATTTGTACAAAAATCTCATTTGTGATTTTTCCTATATCACCCTATTTTAATTATCAGTCTAATTCAGTCTTTGGACAGAATTGTCCTATGTAGTAGGCATTGCTGTTCTTTGTTACAGAGGAAGATGAGACCCACAGAGGCTGCAAATATCACCCAGGTTATTCCTAAGTGACAGCCCTGCTCTGAGCTCTGGTTAGCACAGGCTCTTTCCAAAATTCCAAGAGAGTTCTGTCACCACCACTCTGAAACTGAGAGAAACTGATTAAGTTTCGCATCCTCTCTGGGCCTCAGTTTCCTCTAGATAATAGGAAAATCAATGCCTACATCAGCATTCTTGCTTTAGAGGCATGGGCGTGGAGTGGAATGTGAATGTGAAGAATGATAAACATTATGTACGTTTTCTGATATTCTGATAATCATTTGAGATCTCTGAGTGCCTGTCTTGCTAGGCTGCCTGGGGTTCTTCTGAGAGGACCAATCGTGTTCTGAGGATTGAAATAGTTATTTTTTTTTAATGTAAGATGAAAAAGGCAAAGAAAAGTTAGGACATTGAAATACTCATAGTGGCTCTATTGATACCAGGTGTATTTCATGAGTGTTTACTATATGCCAGGCACTGTTGGTGGGGGATACTAAAATGAACAGACAGACAGGGTTTGGCTATTTTAGAGCACCTAGGAAAAAAGCAGTCATGGGAGATTTCTACCTAGAAGCTGCATGTGAAATGATATTCTAGCCATTATCCTCCACAAAAGACTATTTCCTAAATTTGTATCTTGTACCTTCTTCTAGGAGGTAAAGAAAGTTGTATTACTCTGAACCTGCCTGATCAGTGAGGCATCTGTCCCCACTCCCTGTTCATCCTTATTACAAACAAGACTTCTCAGCTTCCTGAATATTTCTGAGGTTTTGATATATAAACCACACATTAGATGGATCAGGGCAAAAATGCTTGTGTTTACATTCTTTATCGTTCTGCCTTTTATGGACTGAACTAGGGCTTATAGCTTCCCAGGTGGCTCAGGGGTAAATGAGGCCACTGCAGGAGACCCAGGTTCAATCCTTGGGTCAGGAAGATCCCCTGGAGAAGGAAATAGCAACCCACTCCAGTATATTTGCCTAGAAAATCCCATGGACAGAGGAGCCTGGCAGGCCACAGTCCATGGGAGTCACAAAAGAGTCTGACAGGACTTAAATGACTAAACAAAAACAACAGGCTGATAACTCATCTGTCTGGCTGCATGTTGTGGTCTTCCTGTGAGCGGAATGGGAAAGTGAGAGGAGCAAGGCAGCTGCATTGCAACACGGAAGGAGAAGCAGCTCACAGACCCCCAGCCCAGGAGTGTGCCTCCTCCTCATGTTCAGGATGACCTTGAATCCCTCTGAATTGCCACAGCACAAAAGGGGAAATAGTTTTCCATCAGAAGTTATACCTTTCAGTTTGGATGTTTCTAACACACATTCTCTGCTTTGTTTTCTCTCTTCCCCCACTCTGATCCACCTGATGCAATCTGTGCATAACCAGATTTTACTGAGGCGTTTTGGAAGTGATTCTTACCCAGGGTCTTTGGACTTTGGGCTAGAGGGAAGATAGAAGAAACTTTCCTGAGGAACAGGGCTCAGGCTGAGCCAGAGAACATATCCCAAACAGATTATAAATACCAGGAGGTCTAGAGAAAATTGGGAAAGACCGTAACCAAACAGGGCTGGGAAAATCTGGAAAGGCAGCAATAAGAAGCAGCAGCTGGGAGCAGAGATGAGCAAGTGGTCAAGGAGATTTGGGAAACAGAGGCCAGAGGAGATTTGTGCATTTTCATGGTTATGCCAGATTCATTTTAAGGCAAAGATACAGAAGAACTCAAAAAGATGACCATGAATTTGGAAAGGATTTTGGACTTTATTCCAGGAGTCATTGAGTTGGATGTTTAAGAATAAGGGAGAAGGAGGAATCAAGGAATTAAATGAGGGTGCCATCTATGGAGATGAGAAAGTTTAGACAAGGACCAGGGCCCTCAAAGTTTAGACAGGGACTTCAAGGAGATCAAAGGAAATCAGTCCTGGATATTCATTGCAAGGACTGATGCTGAAACTGAAACTCCAATACTTTGGCCACCTGATGTGAAGAACTAGCTCACTGGAAAAGACCCTGAAGCTGGGAAAGATTGAAGGCAGGAGGAGAAGGGCGTGACCAAAGATGAGATGGTTGGATGGCATCAGTGACTTGATGGACATGAGTTTGAGCAAGCTCTGGGAGTTGGTGATGGACAGGGAAGCCTTTCGTACTACAGTCCATGGGGTCTGGGGAGTTGGACTCAACTGAGCGACTGAACTGACTGAAAGAACCTCTTGATGAGGTAAAAGTGGAGAGTGAAAAAGCTGGCTTAAAACTCAACATTCAAAAAACTAAGATCATGGCATCTAGTCCCATCACTTTATGGCAAATAGATGGGGAAAGAATGGAAACAGTAACAGACTTCATTTTCTTGGGTTCCAAAATCACTGCAGATGGTGGCTGCAGCCACAAAATTAAAAGATGCTTGCTTTTTGGAAGAAAAGCTATGACAAACTTAAACAGCATATTAACAAGCAGAGACATTACTTTCGTGACAAAAATCCATAAAGTCAAAGCTATGGTTTTTCCTGTAGTCATATATAGATGGGAGAGTTGGACCATAAAGAAGGCTGAATGTTGGAGAATTAATGCTTTTGAGCTGTGGGGTTGGAGAAGACTCTTCAGAGTCCCTTGGCCTGCAAGGAGATGAAACAAGTCAATCCTAAAGGAAATCAATCCTGAATATTCATTAGAAGGACTGATGTTGAAGCTGAAGCTCGTTTTGCCACCTGATGTGAAGAGCCAACTCACTAGAGAAGACCCTGATGCTGGGAATGATTGAAGGTGGGAAGAGAAGGGGACGACAGAGGACGAGATGGTTGGATGGTATCATTAACTCAATGGCCATGAGTGTGAGCAAGCTCCGGGAGATAGTGAAGGACAGGAAAGGCTGGCATGCTGCGGTCCATGGGGTCACAGAGTCAGACATGACGGAGCAACTGAAGAACAACAAGGGCCCTCAACCCTGAAAGTGAATCTACAGAATTTCACTTGCTTTTGTTGCATTGTGTTTGGACGCAGGAATCTGAAACTCAGAGGAGAGGTCTGGGTTGGAGAAATGAATTTGGGAGTTATTAACACAGATATGTAACCATCCAGGGAGAGAGTGTAAAACAATTATTATCTGCATTTTACAAAAGAAGAAAATTGAAGCTGGGGGAGATTAAATGACTTGTCATATATACCCATTCTGCCCTGGTGAGTGGTGGAGCCAAAATCTGAACCAAGGCCCATAATGGGTATAAAAATAATTATTGTTATTTTTGTTGTTGTTGTAGCTATTACATCTTGCTGACGTTAAGGGCTTGGCCCCATTATATTTATGAAAAACCAGTTTAACACCCTAAATGGCCCCATAAAAATCCTCTGAGATGATATTCCACTGCCCTGGGAAACCCCCAGGCTCTGCCTCCCACCTGTTGTTCAAAACTGCTTGCCTCGTCCTGGGAGCTCAATTCCTGTTCTTTTGCCCAGCACCTGGTTATTTCTGCCTCTTTGCCCAGATCCTTTGGCCTCACACTTCAGAGGGACTCTGTTTGGCATCCCAGCTTTGCCCAGGGACGCTATCTTTCCCTTGGCTCCATTAGTTACAGTCTGTGGGCCAGTCTTGCCTCATCTCTGAGCCTAGTCCTGGATCCCAGTTCCCTAAAGCAGTATGGTTCCCTGGGTACTTGTTTTTGCAGGAAGAGAGCTCAAACAATATCATGTCTTTATCCTTTAATACATATTCTTCCCATGAAAAGCATCCTAGGTTTATTTTCCTTACTTTTTCTTATTCTATCTTATTTTTCTAGCCTTGAGCTAATGGAGTAAGATTTGTTTATTCTATCGTCTTCCATCTTTTGAGCCTATCTTCTGCTTTTCATTCGTCCCTTATAGATTTTTATAATTTTTTTTAAACCCTAGTTTTACCTCCTTCTTCCAAAATGTCCTGGTTTTTTTGAAGGCCTTTTATCATTTCACTCCTGTATATTGCTCTCTCCCACATTATTCCTAGCTTTGAATTAAAAAAAAAAGTTTAATCCTCATTGTTATTTTTTGACATTGGCCAATTCTAGCTCTTTCTCAGAGGTGTCTTCTCACAACTCACAAATACTGTTTGGTTGAGGACCAGGTATTTAATTATACTTTCCCTTCATTGCTAAATGCTGGGTGACCTACAGGTGGAAAACATGTAATGGCTGTTTATATTCCATATTCATTCAAGTTGTCCAGTAGCCCCCCTGACCAGCTATTTAATACTTTAAAGATTACCCTGGCTAAAATACTACCACTTCTAGAGCAGAGGCACCCTGAGAATGACATCTGTTAACTTTAATCAGTCTGAGAACTCATTGATCCTAAATGTCAGTCTGTTAGGCTCTTGGAAGTCCGCCAACCTCTATATTCTTTCTGGAAACAGTGTGATGAAACAAACTCAGCAAACATTCTAAACAGAAAGTTTATAGGTCTTCCTTGCCAGGGATTAATGCTACTACAATTACTTGAGTCCAGATTTCCCTAGGGCAACCTTGTGATTCTCAACAAGGGCAACCTTGACCATTCGGGAAACACAGAATCTCCAGGTATAGTGAAGGGGATTGTTTGAAAAAATAAATTCAATACTAGAATATACTTTTATATTTGAAACTAATTAAGAGAACTTTTGCTTTCATTATGCAAACTAAAGAAAGTAAATATGGACAAATGCAGGAAATAAAATAATCTCATCAGAACAACCAGAGAGAGGACAATGTTTTTCTAATTTTTTTTGTTGCTGTCATGAACCACAACAAAATAAAAAATACATTTTTGTCTTAATTCAGTACACATTTGTGTGTGTGTGCTTGTGTTTGTGTGTAATTAAAACAAACAACGTTTTAAACAGTGCTTACTCTTTTTTTCCAACTGCTAGTCATGACCAACTAAATTGATTTTATGGTTCATAGTTTGAAAAACATTTCTTTCAGGTGACAATATCAGAATTTTGGGAGAAAAGATTTTAAAGTTTATTTTAAAAACTTATTTTTTAAGAAGTGTCTATGTCCTTGAGATTGCAGACTTCTTATTTCTTCTCTCCAGGGCCCCTGTTACTTTACTTTTGCTTCAATTTGCATAGACAATGAATAAGAATGTGAAATCAGTTTACTACAGTGTTAAGCTCCTAGATTTTGTACTATGTGAGGTGGCATATTGCAGGTACCTGGTTTCATTCTTTAAACTTAAACTTATCTAACAACCCATCAAAATCTTAACTAATAAATTGATTATTAATAAACACTTAATTTATCTTGTGATTTTTAGTTCTATAGGGTAACTTCTACCCTCATTCTAAATGAAGGTCCAGTTCTTACCTCACCTGGCTCACAGGGGAGCAAAGTCCCATTTTTCCTACACAGTTGAGGCCTCGCCCTCCCACACAGGATGGGCTGCATTCCACTCTGCCTCTTGAAATCCAGTAGTGATGCTCTTTTGACCACCATACCCCCTTCGCCCATCATCATCTCCTGCAGCTGGTCTCTCTTGCTGGCCTTCCTCTTGGTCTACTTTTTAAGTTGGCCCTTTTATAAGAGTGACAGAGTGACTTTCTCTAATTTTTTCTCCTATTTCCTGACTCTACAGATCCTGTATTTCTTTCACCCTTCCCTTCCCCAGAAGGCCAGAGTCCAGAGCAGGTGTGTTACCTATCTTGTTCATCAAATAATTTTCTTGAATCCAATCTGATATTGTGATTTTTCCTGGTGTAAACCAGTGTATTTTCTTGAAGTCACCACCAAGCCTGGTATTTTATTTGATTTATCTCATTGAATACCAACACCAACCCTGCAAAACAGGTAAAAAGAGAAGGTGGGAAGGGCTGTGGAAGAAGTTCTGGCTTAGCTGCCTAACCTGGACTCAGAATTCTGACAGGTCTAGGAAGGTCCAAATGCTGTTGGGAAGGGACATACTTACTTGAGGAATCAAGGAGATCCTGAGAAATAACCCATTCTAAGGAGAGTGGGGCAAGTTTGGATGGAAGTGGGGAGGGTATTGTCAGTAGTATAAACTGCTGGTCACTAACATCACCTGCTGACTCTGCTCCGGGGATTCCTGCCTTCGCCCCAGTGAGACTGAACAAAAAGCAGGAACAAACAAAGCTGTTTCTTTGAAAGATATCAAGGCAAGATGCTGTGACCCGAGATAGCCTTGCTGGACAGCGCACATGGTATCCTACAGCCCACAGGGATCTGCAGGAAACGGGAGCAGAAAGCACACAGTGGCCTGGGAGTGTGAAGGCGCTGGACTCCTGCAGTCTTGGTCTAGGCCTCGAAAACTGGGCAACAGACTTCAGCCCAGGTGCCAGAGCAGAGACCAGGGAAATGGTAGACTTCATGGGCTGCTGGGATGACTATAGTTGTTTTTAAAAAATACAAGATAACTACTTCCCCACTGTCAGAGCTATTTGAGAGAAAATCAAGGAAGCCTATTTCTCAAATACTATTTTTCTTGGCATATTGTTAATCACTGTCTATTTCCACATCTGACCTGAGAAGCAGATCACAAATGTATTTTCATCTCCATTATATGGATGAGAAACTGAGGTTCAAAGAGTCTAAGCAAATTAAGACAATTAGAAAGTGGCAGAAGAATTTGAGTCTTCTATATTTCAAAGCCTGTGCTCTTTTCACTTTATTATTTATTCAACAAACATTTATGGAGTGCCCACCATGTGTCAGACACAAGAGGCAATGTGAAACATTCTGCCCAAATGTGCCTCATAGCCAGTGGGAAAGTTCAATAAGTGTTCACCAAAACTTCTGCTCTCTTCTTTTTCCTGGACTCATAGCTAGACACATTGCCCAGCTTCCGTCGCATTAGGTCTCCAGCCTGCTGAATGTGAGTGGAAATGCTAAGTGTCGCTTCCAGGCCTGGCGCATAAAAACCTCCCCTCATATGTTTCTCTGTGCTGAGTTGACTAGCGCAACCTTGGAAGCCACGTGTGGAAAATGGCCGAGCTGCCTCCGCTGATGAGGAACATATGATCTGGTCTGTTACATGAACAAGACATCAATTTATACTGTGTTTGAGACATTATACATTTAGGAGTTTATTTTTTTTATAGCACTCTCTAGATCTTAATTAAAACATACTTCTACATGAATACTATCTACCATAGTTTTCTTTTTACCAAAAGAATGAGGATAAACATTCCTTCTTTCAAACTATACTTTCTAAAGACTACTTTGAAAAGTCTCTCAGTGTTGGAATAAGAACAGTCATCTTTTGAGTGGAAGGGGCTCCTGGTGGCTAAAGGGCAACACCAGGGACTCAGCTTGGGAAAACCTGCATGAGTCCAGCATTGCCCACTACTGAAGGGGGCCATTCTCCCTAAGTCTGGTTCTTTCTACCCACCCTGCTTTGCAAAAAAACCTTGATGCTACCCTCTCCAACCTGGCCTCTCTCAGTTGTAATAAAGGCAATATCTTAACTTCCCTCTGCCACTCTTCTGTTTAACTTCTTAATTTGCTCAGAACTCAGATTGGGAAGAGGTTTGCTACTTATGGGGCCCCATCAGAGATTTCTGGAGAAATCAGTAGTCAGTGATTATATTATAATGATTGTATAAATAAATCTTCACAGTTGAACCCAATGGAATACTATGATTATGTTTTGTTTCTAGTACAATTTTTGCCCTGGAGTTAATAAAAACCATGTTTTCTGTTTAATTTTTTTTTTTTTTAGTTTTCTATGAACTTATCACTATTTTTTCCAACTACTACAATCTCTCTGTCAAAGGTTTTTCAGATAGTATGCTAAAAGTGCTAACCATAACAGTCAATACATTTGGAAAGTATTAAAATTAAGAACTTAGGTTTATCAAATGATGTGATTAAGAGAGTGAAAAAAAAGCACAAAATGGAATATACTTCAGTCTGTATATTCAAATGAGGATTTGTGTACAGAGTATAAAAAGAGCCCCAATGGATCAAGAAGAGAAAGACAACAAGATTTTTTAAAATAAGCAAAGGATTTCAACAGACACCTCCCTAAAGAGGATTTCCAATGGCCTATAAACACGTGAAAAGATCTGCTTCATTAGTCATCAGGGATGTATAAGATAACACCACAATGAGGTCCTACACATCTCCTATCACGGTTAAAATTAAGAAGGCAGACAATCCGTATAGTACAGGATGTGCTGAAGCTTGAATCTTTATACATAGCTGCTGTTGGGAATGTAAAACTGTACAACCACTATGGATAATTTTTTTTTTTGTTTTTGTTTTTGAAATTTTGTTTATTTGTTTATTTTTGGCTGCACTGGACCTTCATTACTGCATGCGGGCTTTCTCCAGTTGTGGCTAGTGGGAGCTTCTTATTATAGTGGATTCCCTTGTTGTGGAGCACAGGGTACTCTAAGGCTTGTGGACTTAGGGTGCTCTAAGGCTTGTGGACTTGGCTGTCCCGTGGCCTAGGGGATTTTCCCAGACAGGGACTGAACCTGTGTTTCTTGCATTGGCAGGCAGATTCCTACCCACTGGACCACCAGGGAAGTCTGTGCATAATTGTTTGAATTATTTCTTAAAGCCAAACTTAAACATACTCTGTGAACTAGCGGTTCCACTTCTTGATACATACCCAATAAAAATGAATATAATATTCACAAAAGACATGCACAAAAATGTTCATAGCAGCAGTACTTGTAACAGTGAAAAACTGAAAACAAAAGTCCAACAACAGTAGAATAGATAAAACAGTGATGTAATCATAAAATGCTATACAGCAATGAGAATGAAGAAACCATTGCTACTTGTAAAATGATGGATAAATCTTATAAAATGCAACAAATGCATGAACAAAAATCATACAAAAGAACACATAATATATGATTCAATTTATATAAAGCTCAAAATCAGGCAAAACTCACCAATAGAGATAGAAACTGTTTGGTGGTTTCTTTCGTTGGGTGGAAGAAGGCTTGAGCGAGACCTCCTGGGGTGCTGGTTATCTTCTATTTCACAATCTGGGTTCTGATTGTTAGATCTGTGAAAATTCTTTGAGCTGAGCAGTTATGATTTGTGTACTTTCCTATTTGTTACACTATACTGAAAAACTTTTAAATCTGCCATAACATGTAGACATAATAAAAAATATTGAAAATTCTAAGAAACGAGAACCTCCTAAGTAGATAAGCTTCGCAGTACACAAACTCATCATCATCAGTAGGATTTGGTCTCTGGAGTAACAAATATTAATTCCAATTAATTCTAAGGGGTGAAAAGGCCAACTAAGTAGCATCTTCTTTAATCAGCTGTCCACACTATTTTTAGGGTGAATTTTGAAGTATAAGTACCCAGAGTGGACACTGGTTATTTTTTCTGTCTAGAATTACTTCCTTGGGTGCTGCTAGTGTCCAATATGTTCAATATGTGGTTTTGATATGTTGTTAAGTACAACACTCTACCCTCAACACAGAGGTTGATGTTTCATCTTTGCTTGGCGAATCACACTTTTTATCCGGATAAGTTGAACTTTGAGCTCAGAAATGCAGGCACAGAAGGTGGTGAAGCTATGATCCTTTGCTGCCAAGAGACAGTTCACAGTTCATGATTCCCAGATCCTTGAAACTGCTTTCATTATGGCCTTCTGAGAACAAATGATCCAACCGATCTTTGTATTCCCTCGTCTGCCCTATATCCTTCCAATCAATTTTTGCGTCAGTTCAGTTCAGTTCAGTTCAGTCGCTCAGTCATGTCCGACTCTTTGTGACTCCATGAATTGCAGCACGCCAAGCCTCCCTGTCCATCACCAACTCCCAGAGTTCACTCAAACTCATGTCCATCAAGTCAGGGATGACATCCAGCCATATCATCCTCTGTTGTCCCCTTCTCCTCCTGCCCCCAATCCCTCCCAGCATCACAGTCTTTTCCAATAAGTCAAATCTTTGCATGAGGTGGCCAAAGTACTGGAGTTTCAGCTTTAGCATCAGTCCTTCCAAAGAAATCCCAGGGCTGATCTCCTTCAGAATGGACTGGTTGGATCTCCTTAAGTCCAAGGGACTCTCAAGAGTCTTCTCCAACACCACAGTTCAAAAGCATCAATTCTTCAGCACTCAGCTCTCTTCACAGTCCAACTCTCACATCCATACATGACCACAGGGAAAACCATAGCCTTGACTAGATGGACCTTACTCGGCAAAGTAATGTGTCTGCTTTTCAATATGCTGTTTAGGTTGGTCATAACTTTTCTTCCAAGGAGTAAGCATCTTTTAATTTCATGGCTGCAATCACCATCTGCAGTGATTTTGGAGCCCAAAAAAATAAAGTCTGACACTGTTTCCCCATCTATTTGCCATGAAGTGATGGGACCAGATGCCATGATTGTTTTCTGAACGTTGAGCTTTAAGCCAACTTTTTCACTCTCCACTTTCACTTTCATCAAGAGGCTTCTTAGTTCCTTTTCACTTTCTGCCATAAGGGTGGTGTCATCTGCATATCTGAGGTTATTGATATTTCTCCCGGCAATCTTAATTCCAGCTTGTGTTTCTTCCAGCCCAACATTTCTCATGATGTACTCTGCATAGAAGTTAAATAAGCAGGGTGACAATATAGCAAGGATTTATTCTCATAATTTTCAACCAAAGAACCAATAAGGCATCAGAACCTGCAAGGTTTATAAACTGAGTTCTGTCAATTTATTCAGGAATGATTATGCTGCATAAAAGTGATACACATTGACCAAACTCATAGAAATTTGACATATATAAGCGATCATATTAATTTATTTCTTTATTCTAGGAGATTTTCTTGGTCTAAAGACAAAAGCAATCATTTTCCAGAGGGTGTACATTTCATATTTAGCATTTATTTACTAAGGACTGACTTTTAGGTACTAGGTGAGCAAAGAAATATGAAACTGGGTGCTTTCAAAATAATTTTTATAACCTTCAACTCATGTCTTGATGTGCTATTGTTTCTAAATCTAGTTCTACAGTGTTCCTCCATATATTTTTCTAAAATACCATTTTGTTGTACTCTGGTCAAAAATCTTCAGTGAAAGTGCTAGTCACTCAGTCATGTCTGTCTCTTGGCGACTCTGTGGGCTGTAGCCTGCCAGGCTCCTCTCTCCACGGGATTTCCCAGGCAAGAATACTGGAGTGTGTTGCCATTCCTTTCTCCAGGGGATCTTCCTGACCCAGGGATCAAACCCAGATCTCCTGAATTGCAGGCAAATTCTTTACCATCTGAGCCATCATCCAGAATGCTTTCATCCTTTTAATGTCACACTCCCTATTCCTAGACGAAGTTTCCAAAAAGCTCTTTTGCTACATTCTTGGGCCTTGGGGAGCTGCTCCAGGCACTGCTTCCCATGTCCCTTTCAGAGCCTAATCTTCCACAGCACCTCTAGTTCACTCTGATTACCTCATAACTAGTCCTGCCTCTCCGATATGTTTATCTTGATCCTGGCCATGCCCCAATTCACTAGCTTGATCTTCGTCGTTGGTACATTTTGCAATTCCATGTGCCAGTCTTGCCTTCCCTCCTACCCTGCCTCAACCCCCATAGCCAGGAGGGATTAGTATCTGACGTCTCCTAATTTCTGATGTTCCAGATGTTCAAGCTGGTTTTCGAAAAGGCAGAGGATACAGAGATCAAATTGCCAACATCCGCTGGATCATTGAAAAAGCAAGAGAGTTCCAGAAAAACATCTAATTCTGCCTTATTGACTATGCCTTTAACTGTGTGGATCACAATACACTGTGGAAAATTCTGAAAGAGATGGGAATACCAGACCACCTGACCTGCTTCTTGAGAAACATATATGCAGCTCAGGAACAACAGTTAGAACTGGACATGGAACAACAGACTGGTTCCAAATAGGAAAAGGAGTACATCAAGGCTGTATATTGTCACCCTGCTTATTTAACTTCTATGTAGAGTACATCATGAGAAACACTGGGCTGGAAGAAGCACAGGCTGGAATCAAGATTGCCAGGAGAAATATCAATAACCTCAGATATGCAGATGACACCACCCTTATGGCAGAAAGTGAAGAGGAACTAAAAAGCCTCTTGATGAAAGTGAAAGTGGAGAGTGAAAAAGTTGGCTTAAAGCTCAACGTTCAGAAAACGAAGATCATGGCATCCGGTCCCATCACTTCATGGGAAATAGATGGGGATACAGTGGAAACAGTGTCAGACTTTATTTTTTGAGGCTCCAAAATCACTGCAGATGGTGATTGCAGCCATGAAATTAAAAGACGCTTACTCATTGGAAGAAAAGTTATGAGCAACCTAGATAGCATATTCAAAAGCAGAGACATTACTTTGCCGAGTAAGGTCCGTCTAGTCAAGGCTATGATTTTTCCAGTAGTCATGTATGGATGTGAGAGTTGGACTATGAAGAAAGCTGAGCGCCAAAGAATTGATGCTTTTGAACCGTGGTGTTGGAGAAGACTCTTGAGAGTCCCTTGGACTGCAAGGAGATCCAACCAGTCCATTCTGAAGGAGATCAGCCCTGGGATTTCTTTGGAAGGACTGATGCTAAAGCTGAAACTCCAGTACTTTGGCCACCTCATGTGAAGAGTTGACTCACTGGAAAAGACTGTGATGCTGGGAGGGATTGGGGGCAGGAGGAGAAGGGGACGACCAAGGATGAGATGGCTGGATGTCATCCCTGACTTGATGGACGTGAGTTTGAGTGAACTCCGGGAGTTGGTGATGGACAGGGAGGCCTGGCGTGTTGCAATTCATGGGGTCGCAAAGAGCCGGACATGACTGAGCGACTGAACTGAATTGAACTGAATTTCTGAGGGAGTGAGGATAAGGATCAATTCTGGAGGCCTAAGACTAGCATTCAAACTTCTCCCAAGTGCCATGTATTTTCTTAACATGAGCATGCCACTCTAGCTGGAGTGATTATTTACTCTTTTGCAAATAGAAAATAAATCATTTTGGACTCTCTGCTTTTGCTTACATTGTTCTCTCTCCCAGAAACGCCCTTACTTCTTCTTTCCTTATCTGAATCCAAGCACTCCCCAAATTCTCCTATGGATTCCTCAGAGCTTCCCAACCCCTCCATCCATGAATCTCCTCCTGATTTTCTTTTCTTTAAAAAAACTACTTTGGACAGGACTGCACAACATGTTGGATCTTAGTTCCCTGATTAGGGATCAAACCTGTGCCCTCAGCATTGGCAGCAACAGTCTTAACCACTGGACTGTCAGGTAAGTCCCTCTTTCTATTTTTCTGGTGGTTCTGCCATGCTCATCTTTCTTTTACTACCAGTTTTCAGGTGGTCTTGAAGGTAGTGATTTATCTTAGATTTTTCCCCATACTATCAATTAAAATCTTGGTGCTGAAGTCCTACTCTTTGAAGGGGACTTCACTGGACTCTTGGGGACACAGAGAAATAGAAGACTTAGGTCCTGGCTGCAAATAGTTACAGCTTAGTTGAGGAAAATTTGTCCCTGTAGCCTGTGTGCATTAGGCCCACAATAAGTGCCTGTTTATCTTAGACTTCAAGGTCTGCCATAACAAAATACCACAGACTAGGTGCCTCAAACAGCAGAAGTTTATTTTCTCACAGTTCTGGAGGCTAGAAGTCCAAGATCAAGGTGTTGGCTGGTTTGATTTCTTCTGAGGCCTCTTTCCTTGGCGTGTAGATGGCCATCTTCTCATTGTGTCCTCAGATGGTCTTTCCTCTGTATGCACAGCCCTGGTATCTCTTTGGGTATCCACATTTCCTCTGCTTATAAGAAAATCAATCAGATAAGAATAGGGCACCTTGACAGCCTCATTTTAACTTAATCATCTGTTTGAAGGCTCTTTTTCCAAGTACAGTTACATTCTCATATACTGGGGTTAGAATTTCAGCATATGAGTTGGAGGCGGCCACAGTCCTGTTGAACAGACCATAACCTTTTTGGACGATTGCCTAATTATAATCCTGTGGTGTAAGCTTCATTTTCCATAGGAGGCTAAACAGTTGTGGCAATTGCCTGTGAGTTATTGATTATCACAATCTTGGATTTTCAAAGGCAACCAGGTATACTTCCTGCGGTTTATAGAACAAAATACAATGTAAGACACAAAGAAGACCTTATTTCCTTAAGCAGTGACTAGAAGTGTAGCATTTCTATATTTGGTTTTCCATCTTTTAAAGTTAGAGGTGGAGTCTCTATGTGATCTATGGGAAGCTCAGGAGATTATAATCTTTTCTCTTGTATGATCATCCACGTGCAACTTCTTGAAATTATCTTCAAGCATTGGCCCTCTATGTTGTAAAATTTTCTTTGAGTCTTTTCTGTGATTGAGTCCTGTTAAGAGCTTGGTCTATTCTGGCATGACCAGGGCAGAGTGGTAGATATTAGGGATAACCACAGGCTGGTGAAGGTGATCAGCATATGGATTAGTTAAGGGCAAATCTTGTACATGTGCAGCTGGCTCAGATGTTAGATGAGTCAATAAAGCAGAGATTAAAGCAAGTGACCAGGATCAGGATTTGCTGAAAGTCTGGAGGACAAAATTGAAGAAATAATGAGTACAGTTCTTTGTTCCTGGATAGAGAAACTTCAGGCTAAGAATTTGAGGGGGAAATGTTGCTCTGAGAGCATGCAAGACTCTCCTTTCTATCCAGTTGAATGGCTTTTTAAAAACAGCACTATTGTTCTCTGAGCATCATCAATATAAGCAATAGTCACACGCAGTCCTGATTTCCAGTGTGCACTAATGCAGCCTCTTGAGTTGCCACAGGCTGGTCTATTAGCTTCTGTGTCATATCAATTGTTAAATATTTTCAATACCACTCTTGTGCAGATTTATAAGTTTTCTGTCATTTTTGGTAAAATTTCTGTCAAGGGCACCAGCTAATCTGCTCTTCAGTGTCCTCATACAAAGATTTACATGATAGATTTCACTTGGCATTCCAAATTCAGGATGATAAATAACATTGTGCTGTAGTGTACAGTTTCAATTAACATCAGCACTGAAGTCACCAGAACTGTCAGTTTCTCTATATGGCAGTGACTACCGACAATTTGTCTTGGTTTCCTGGATGTCATCCAGTACATAGGCCAAAAGGCCAAAGTAGGCATCTGTGTTATATTTCAACCTCCTTCTTGTCTCTCTCTCTTTTTTCCTTCTTCTTTTTTTATTTGTATCTAAACTTTTGCTCCTGAGTCTTTGGCCACCTGACGAAAAGAGCTGACTCACTGGAAAAGACCCTGATGCTGGGAAAGATTGAGTGCAGGAGGAGAAGGGGGTGAAAGAGGATGAAATGGTTAGATAGCATCATTGACTTAATGGACATGAGTTTGAGCAAACTCCAGGAAATAGTGAAGGACAGGGAAGCCTGGTGTGCTGCAGTCTGTTGGGTTGCAAAGAGTTGGACACGACTGTGCTACTGAACAACAACACGGGTACTCATTGGGAGGTTCCTTTATTATTCATTTGTTTATTCCTTCAACAAGACAGAGTTCCTACTCTGTATCAGGTACTAGACACGGTAATAGCGAACAAAACCTGATATGGTCCTTGCTCTCATGGAGTTTAGAGTCATATGGATAACTTAATGGCAGGATAAGCCAAAAAGTCAAGTACCCACTTTTGGCATTAATCTCATCCCTATTTCACATCCATTAAACCTTGCTTGGTCAATTATTTTTATTTTTTTGCCACTTCAATCTTTTCTAATAAGTGATCTTCCCCTTTGAGCAGAAGCATGTCTTATCTCCCTTCTACTGCAATGATAATCCTCTTGTGTTCATTTAAGTTCTTATTTTTATTTTTTTGTTTATTTGTCTGCTGTGAGTCTTAGATGAAGCACACTGGATCTTTGTTGCAGCATGTGGAATCTAGTTCTCTGACCAGGGACTGAACCTGGGTCCCTGCATTGGCAGTGTGGAGTCTCAACCACTGGACCACCAAGGAAGTCCTTCATTTGAGTTCTTGATTGCCATCTTCTCTCTCCATTAACGGACTTCACAACTGAGTTAATCTTGACCTCCCAGGGCCCACTCCTTTACCACTTGTAATCCTGCATCCATCCCTACCTCCCTGGGTGGCTGGTGATTTTCCTGCTATCTGAGTCGCCTCTTTTTGGTCATCTGAGTGTTCTCTTTCCTTTCCATGCTAACAGGAAGCAGCAGGCAAGCAAGATCCTTTAAATCTGGAAAATTTTGTCCCAGAAAGCCTCTCCTAAATCTCATCTCAGCAAAATTGCCTCCTGGAGGAAGCAGATAACTAGCTGTCTCCGTTGCCTTATTTGTCATATGAGTAAGTTGTACCAAGATCTCTTTCTGTCTTAGGAGTTTGTGGGTGTAGGAAATCAGATGAGGGAAGGGTTAAGGGACCCCAGTGTCTCCTGACGTTAGGGACAACAGGAAAGTGGGGAGACAGCAAACTCTGATAGCTCATGCAGCAAGAGTAGCTCACGGGGAGGAGGAAGCAAGGAGAGGCTGGAGGGCAGCCTGGGCAATGGGGAGGAGCAGAGGGCAACATAAACTCTTTTCTGGAGTCATAGCTATAGACACATTTGGAACAAGAAGCTATGTGCAGGCTCTGAGCTTACGGACCCAGGAGTGCTGAGTTTGAAGTATATCCCTGACACATGCTGGCTCTGAGAATGGAAATATGCATACTTTCCTTCCCCAGACTGTATCAGCACCAACTGTCAAGTTTAGTTGAATATGTGAAACTTCGTTTTTAGAAGGTGAGTGCCTTTGGACTTCCCTGGTGGCCCAGTGGTTAAGAATCCACCTGTTAATGCAGGGAAAATGGGTTCCATCTCTAGTCAGGGAATTAAGAGCCCACATGTTGTGGGGCGGCCACAACTACCGAAGCCCAAGCGCTGTAACTAGAGAAAGCCCACCTACAATAACAAAGAGCCCGTGTGCTGCAATGGCATATATAATTTGCTCTTCCTTCTTTATTTGAATTCTAAAAGAAGATTGCTCAAATGAGTAACAATTATGTCCTTTGATTTGATAACCTCTTTTGAGGATTTCCCTGGTGGCTCAGACGGTAAAGTGTTTGTCTACAATGCGGGAGACCAGGATTCAATCCCTGGTTTGGGAAGATCCCCTGGAGAAGGAAATGGCAATCCACTCCAGTACTATTGCCTGGAAAATCCCATGGACAGAGGAGCCTGGTAGGTTACAGTCCATGGGGTCACAAAAAGTAGGACACGACTGAGCGACTTCACTTTCACTTTCACTTTGAGGATTTAGAGTCCTACCTGGTGGCTCAGACAGTAAAGAGTCTGCCTGCAATGAGGGAGACCAGGGTTCAATCCCTGGGTTGGGAAGATCCTCTGGAGAAGGAATGGCAACCCACTCCAGTATTCTTGCCTGGAGAATTCCATGGACAGAGGAGCATGGTCTATAGTCCATGGGGTCACACAGAGTTGGACACGACTGAGTGACTTAACACTTTCACTTCACTTTGAGGATTTGAGTTCAAGGAAAGACTCTGAAAATGAGAGAGAGGAGAAAACATCCCAAATTTGCAATGATAGAGAATGATGAAATCAATACAGTTGAATACTATACAACTCTTAAAACCAAATAAGCTTGAAATATCTATAAGAAATAATAAACCTAAAATAGTTTATTCACTGATTACATGTCTGATTACTGATTAAGAATATGTGAATTTTTATACACTGATAGTATGTTCTGTATCATTAATCTGTGTCTAGCTCAAAGCTTTGCTCATAGTAGATGTTTAGTTAATATTTATTGAATGAATGAAGGGACCAGAAGTAAATTTAGAGAAATGCTTGGAATTTATATTCATCAGATTTCTTTTACTGTAAAGCTACTTTGGGCTTCCCAGGTGGCTCAGTGGTAAAGAATCTGCCTGCCAATATAGGAGACACATAGATAGGGGTTCGGTTCCTGGGTCAGGGAAGATTCCCTGGAGTAGGAAATGACAACCCACCCCATTATTCTTGCCCGAAAAATTCCAAGGACAGAGGAGCCTGGCTGGCTACAGTCCATGGGGTCGCAAAGAGTCAGACACGACTGAGCAACTAAGCGACTGAACAGGCATGCGTGCATGCACACAAAGCTACTTGAATACATAACAAAAGATTCTGAACAGAAGATTATCTTTTCAGTTTTATGTATATGAAAGGAAAAGAAGGAAACAACAAAATGTTTACAGTAGTGGAGTCTGAATTGTGAGCTATAGGTAATTTCTATTTTCATTTATCAACTTCTCTGGAAGCTCTTGATTTTCTACAATAATCCTAATCATGGAGAAACAATTTGTTGAAAGAATCATCTTGAAGTACCAAGTTACAAACCCAAAGGTATGAATCTCTGTTGTTGAAATTGTAGGCACTGGTAAGTTTGAGGGTGAGGGTTTGTCTGGCATCTCTTGAAACACGTGACACAGGCTACCACCAATCCAGTCCTCCTACATATGCAGCTGACATCAGTATTAAGACTTCAAAAGTAAACAGCAGGGGTTCCCTGGTGGTCTGGGGGTTAAGAATCCACCCGGCAATGCAGGGGACGCTAGTTCCATCTCTGGTCTGGAAAGATTTCACATGCTCCGGGGCAACCAAGCCTGTGTGCCACAACAGCTGAGACCACACTCTAGAGCCTGCAAGGTCTAGAGCACATGCTCCACAAAACAAGAGAAGCATTGCCCGTGCACTGCAACTAGAGAGTAGGCCCTACTCGCCGCAGCTAGAGAAAGACTGTGCGCCACAACAAAGACGCAGTGCAGGCAAAAATAAGTAAATGAAAGCAAGAAGCAGCCACTACAGCAAGTCTGATTGAAGTCCACATATGTTATGCAGGTATGCCTGTGTTTTACATCATTAGCGCTTGTCTGAGATATTGTCATCCCAGAAGGGTACAAAGAAAGCATCTATTGCAGTGTGCTTTTAGTAGTGTAAAATGATAAATAACCAAAATGTTCATCATAGAGAATATAACCTTCCAAATTCTGACATGAAATCCAAAGATATTTTATGGTTCCTTCATCTTTTAGCTACAATGAATATACATAGATAATGTCCACCTTAAGAGAAATAGGACAGTTGTTGAGACTAAAAGGTGTGAAGTGGTCATTCAGGAAAGGAAGATTGTGTTTTAAAAATGATCACATCTACATTGCCTTTGGGTCTGGACACGCAGGGACTGCTTATGTCACTGGAGAATTCACTACCAAGAATGAAGCATGTTGCTAAGTAGTTAGCTATGACAAGTGAATTAACTGAATTAACTGACATAGGATATAAAAATATTTTAGAAAATAAATGCTATGTAATGTACAGGAATAGAGTTATAGTAACTAATCAACAAGACTTGGAAAAAAGATCAGAAATCCTGTTAGTTGCTAATAGAACACTATGATATATTTATTTGACTTAAAAAATCAATTAGAAGAAGTAAAATTATTACTATTTGCAGATGACGTGATTTCACACCTAGAAAACTCTAATGACTCCATCAAAAAGCTTTTAGAACTAATAAAAGAATTCAGTAAAGTTGCAGGGTGCAAAATCAATATACAAAAACTGGTTGCATTTTAATGCACTAACAACAAACAATCAAAAAGGGAAATTAAGAAAAAAATCCCATTTATGATTACATCAAAAAGAATAAAATACCTCGAAATAGGGCTTCCCTGGTGACTCAGATGGTAAAGAATCCACCTACAATGCAGGAGACTTGGGTTCGATCCCTGGATTGGGAAGATCCCCTGGAGGAGGGGATGGCAACCTACTCTAGTATTCTTGCCTGGAAAATCCTCATGGACAGAGAAGCCTGGTGGGCTACAGTCCATGGGGTCACAAACAGATGGACATGACTGAGCAACTAAGCACAGAATTATAAATAAATATAATACAGAATTTTAAAAAATACCTAGGAATAAGTTAACTAAGAAGGAAAAAGACCTGTACACTGAAAACTATTGATGAGAGAAATTGAAAAAGACACAAATGGAAAGCTATTCCATCCTCACAGATTAGAAGAATTAATATTGTTAAAATGTCCATTCCACTCAAAGCAATCTATAGATTTCATTCAATCTCTATCAAAATTATAATGACATTTTTCACAAAAGCAGAACAAACAATTCCAACATTTTTATGAAACCACAACAGACAGGGAATAGTCAAAGCAATCTTGAGAAAGAAGAACAAAGCTGGTGGCATCATACTTCCTGATTTCAAGCTATATTACAAGGCTACAGTAATCAAAATAATATGGTGTTGGCATAAAAACAGACACATAGATCAATGGATCATAATAAAGAGCCCAGAAATTACACCTATGCATATGTGGCCCCAATTCATTTTTGATAAAGGAGGCAAAAATAGACAATGGGGTAAGGATAGTCTTTTTAATAAATGGTACTGAAAAAACTGGACAGTAAATGTAAAAGAATGACCCTGGGTCACTATCTTACATCATATGTAAAAATTAACTCAGAAAGGATTAAAGGCTTGAATATAAGACTTGAAACCATAAAACTCCTAGGAGAAAACATAACCAATAAACTCCTTGGCATTGGTACTGGTGATTATTTTTTGAATCTGACTCCAAAAGCAAATGCAACAAAAGCAAAAATAAGCAAATAGGATTATATCAAAAGAAAAAAGCTTCTGCACAGCAAAAAGAAGATGAAGAAGTGAAGTGAAAGTCACTCAGTTGTGTCTGACTCTTTGCGATCCCATGGACTATACAGTTCGTGGAATTCTCCAGGCAGAATACTGGAGTGGGTAGCTTTTCCCTTCTCCAGGGGATCTTCCCAACCCAGGGATCAGACCCAGGTCTCCTGCATTGAAGGTGGATTCTTTACCAGTTGAGCCACAAAGGAAGCCCAAGAACATCGGAGTGGGTAACCTATCGCTTCTCCAGAGGATCTTCCTGACCCAGGTATCGAACCCGGGTCTCCTGCATTGCGGGAAGATTCTTTACCAACTGAGCTATCAGGGAAAAATATTTCCAAATCATATATCCAATAAGGAGTGAATATCCAAAATCTATAGAGAACTCGGACAATTCAGTAGCAAAAAAATACAAACAACCTGATTTAAAAATGGGCAGAGGATCAGAATAAATACTTTTTCGAAGAAGGCATGATGATGGCTAACAGGCACATGAAAAGATGCTCAGTATCACTAATCATAAAGGAAATGCAAATCAGAACTACAAGAAGATATCACCTCACACCTATCAGAATGTTTGTCATAAAATAGAAGTAACAAGTGTTGGAGAAGATGTTGAGGAAAGGGATCCCTCGTGTCCTACTGGCAGGAATGTGAATTGGTACAGCTACTGTGAAAATAATATAGACGGTCCTCAAAAAATTAAAACTAGAACTACCATATGATCTAGTAATTCCATTTCTAGGCACTTATTTGAAGAAGAAAACAAAAATACTAATTTGAAAAGATGTAGGCTCCTCCATGTTCTTTGAAGCATTATTTACAATAGCCAAGGTTTGGAAACAGTCAGGGTTTCTTTGGTGGCTCAGTTAGTAAAGAATCCTCATGCAATGCAGGAGACTGCATACAATGCTGGAGACCCAGGTTTGACCCTTGGGTCCAGAAGATCCTCTGGAGAAGGAAACGGCAACCCATTCCAGTATTTTTGCCTGGGAAATCCCATGCACAGAGGAGCTTGGTGGGCTACAGCCCATGCGGTCACAAAAAGCAAACACAACTTAGTGACTAAACCACCACCACCACGGAAACAACCTAGAGAGGTCCCTGGTGATCCAGTGGTTAGGACGCAGTGCTTTCACTGCAGTAGCCCAGGTTCAATACTTGTTGAAGAACTAAACCGCAAGTCGTGTGGCATGAGCATAAATAAATAAATAAACTCTAAGTGTCCTTTGATGGATACATGGATAAAGAAGTGGGATGGGCTGGAGGAAGCACAAGCTGGAATCAAGATTGCTGAGAGAAATATCAATAACCTCAGATATGCAGATGACACCACGCTTACGGCAGAAAGTGAAGAACTAAAGAGCCTCTTGATGAAAGTGAAAGAGGAGAGTGAAAAAGTTGGCTAAAGCTCAACATTCAGAAAACTAAGATCGTGGCATCCAGTCCCATCACTCCATGGCAAATAGATGGGGAAACAGTGGAAACAGTGGATGACTTTATCTTTTGGGCCCCAAAATCACTGCAGATGGTGATTGCAGCCATGAAATTAAAAGACTCTTACTCCTTGGAAGGAAAATTATGACTAACCTAGATAGCATATTAAAAAGCAGAGACATTACTTTGCCAGCAAAGGTCCATCTAGTCAAAGTGATAGTGTTCCCAGTAGTCATGTATGGATGTGAGAGTTGGACTATAAAGAAAGCTGAGCGCAGAAGAACTGATGCTTTTGAACTGTGATGTTGGAGAAGACTCTTGAGAGTCCCTTGGACTGCAAGGAGATCCAACCAGTCCATCCTAAAGATCAGTCCTGGGTCTCCTTTGGAAGGACTGACGTTGAAGCTGAAGCTCCAATACTTTGGCCACCCGATGCAAAGAGCTGAGTCATTTGAAAAGACCCTGATGCTGGGAAAGATTGAGGGCAGGAGGAGAAGGGGACGACAGAGGATGAGATGGTTGGATGGTGTCACCGACTCAATGGACACGGGTTTGGGTGGACTCTGGGAGTTGGTGATGGACAGGGAGGCCTGGCGTGCTGAGATTCATGGGGTTGCAAAGAGTTTGACATGACTGAGCGACTGAACTGAACTGAACTGATACATATATATATATACACACATATACACACACAATGGAATACTCAGCCAATAAAAAATTATTGCCATTTGTGACTACACAGATGAACTTGAGGGTATCATGCAAAGTGAAATAAGTCAGACAGAAGAAAATTAAAATACGGTGTGATTTCACTTATATGTGGAATCTAAAAAATAGAGCAAACAAAAAACAAAACAAAATCAAACTCACAGATACAGTGACAAAATTGGTGGTTGCAGAGGCACTGGGGGTTAAAAGGTGGGCAAAATGGGTGAAGGGGTTAAGAGGTACAAATTTTCAGGTGTAGAATATATAAGTCACGGAGATGTATCATGTAGTTGAATATAGTCAATATTGTTGTGTTGCATATCTGAAAGTTGCTAAGATAATAAATCTTAAAAGTTCTCATCAGAAGGAAAAAATATGTAACTTTACTTGGTGATGGATGGTACGTAGACTTACTATGGTGATAATTTTGTAATCTATACAAATATCAAATCATTATGTGGTATACCTGAAACAAATATAATGATATATGTCAATTATACCGCAGTTTAAAAAAATCAACTACCTGAGCAAAAAGTTTTGTCACCAAAATAACAACTTAGAGAGTATCAGAACTGGAAGAAACTCCAAGAAACAATTCAAAAATCAGTATTAGTTGGGGGCAAAATCATTCAATTTGTTTAACAACAGCTAATTTAACAAATAATATTTCAAAGTATTTTTTAAAAATTTATTTGTTTGTTTATTTTTGACTGCACTGGGTCTTTATTGCTGTGTGCTGGCTTTCTCTAGCTGCCGTGAGCAGAGGCTGCTCTTTGTTGCAGAGCGCAGGTTTCTCTTCGAGGTGGCCTTTCTTGTTGGAGAACACAGGCTCTAGGGTGCTTGGGCTTCATTAATTGCAGCACGAGGGCTCAGTATTTGCAGCTCACGGGCTCTAGTGCATAGGATTCACAGTTGTGGTGAACAGGCTTTGTTGCCCAGCGGCATGTGGGATCTTCCCGGACCAGAGATCAAACCCATGTCCCCTGCATTGGCAGATTTTTAACCACTATACCATCAGGAAAGTCCCTTTGCAAAGTATTAAAAACAAACTTTTAAGATACTCCAAATGAAACCCTATATTTATGTAATATCTACTTCTACTTAATACCACATAGTAGGATATGGTTGGATGGCATCACCGACTCAATGGACATGAGTCTGAGCAACCTTTGGGAGATGGTGAAGGACAGGGAGGCCTGGTGTGCTGCAGTCCATGGGGTCACACAGAGTAGGACACAACTGAGCGACTGAACAACAAGAGATGGTAACTCTTCTCAGAGTTTAGATGCAATTTAAATAAGACAGTGTTTTTATAGGTTCAAAGTAAAGCATGGCTGTGTATAAAGGGGTCAACATCCAGTCTGGACTGCAAGGTGGACCCAGGGTATACTCTTGATTTGGAAACAATAAAGTTAAGATAGATGTAGAATTTTCGTCCAAACACCTCTTTCCTGAAAACTCTACTTCTGGGTTTTAAATCGAGGCCACATTTCTGTCAAAGAGGCCTTAGATTTTCCAGACAAAAGACAGATGCATCATTTTTATTGATATAATTATGAACACCAAAGTTTCTGATATTTATGATTGTGGAGAATAAGATTTCTCAGTGAGTCGGGGAGGAGTAGTCACTCGAAGAAGGCAGCTATTATGGCACTCTACAGCTGCAGTGTGTCCTTAGGGGACACTGCATCCTGTCGACTGTGCAGCTGGCTTTATCTGGGCCTATTCTTCCAGCTTGATGGAAGAATCAGGCAGATTTTTACCTTCTTAGTTTGAGCCTAATTTTTACTTTTTCATGGGCAGTCCTAAGTGCTGAACACTAAACTAAGTGCTTTGCATATATTATTTCATTCAGTCTTTGCAATAATCCTTTCCTAGCATCCTATTTTACAGATGAGGACACTGAGGCTTGGAGGTGTTAAAGGAATTTGTTCAGGGTCACACTACTAGTTGGTGACATGGCCATTTCAAAACTGAGTCTGCCTAATTCTAAACCTAGCTTTCTTAATATCCATAAATCAAGCAAGTGTAGAAGTAAAAGACTATTCAGAAGAAAACTGACAAAATCCTTTTGTGGGGAATTCTTTTGTGACAGGCTCATGCAAGGTAGACAAGATTGGAACAGTTTTCCTGGAGGTCAGTTTATCAAATATATAATTAAAAAAATAAAAAGATTATACATGTACATTTAGAGATAGCAATGAATCTTCTAGGCATTTAACCTAAGAAAATGATCTTCAAGCCCTGGATCAGAGCATGTATTAGAATTTTAGCATTATTTATGAAAACAAACACATAAACAAGAAAATAAAAACAATGCAAACACTTCCCACCAAAGGATTGGTTAATTAAATTGCTAAAGAGACACACAAGGCAAGAGTATTCAGCCTCTTTAATGATTAAAATGTATTATATAATAAAAGACAGCAGAAGGACTTCTCTGGTTGTCTAGTGGTTAAGACTCCGCCTTCTAATGCAGGGGGCACAGTTTCGATTCCTGGTGGGGGAGCGAAGATCCCACATGCTGTGTGGTGCAGCCAATAAATAAATACATTTATTTTAAAAAATACAGCAGATTATCTATGAGGATGTATGGTGTGTTATGTAAAATCAAATACCATACTGTATTTATATGTGCAAATACACTTAGTCCATATGTGAAAAGGTGTCCATTATGTTTTTTTTCTGGCAGAAAAGAGTTTGTTTGTTTTACCTCTTTATAGTTTTTTGTATTGTTTGGTTATTTTATGAATCAAAACAAAAAGAAAACTATTTGAAAAAAAGAGTGTTGATGTTAAATCAGTTCTTGCCTCAGCAACTGGAGTGATTTCATGTACACTAGCCAGATGTTTTATACAACTAGGAATCTATTGTGCCTTGGAGAAAATTCAACAGGTATATTATAGACCCTGGTCATGTAACTACCATGTTTCTGTTCCATCAAAGGATTAATATTAAAATATGAGGTCAGTCCAGGACCTGACTAAAACCAGACCTGCTACTGCTGCTGCTGCTAAGTCGCTTCAGTCATGTCCGACTCTTAGCGACCCCATGGACTGCAGCCTACCAGGCTCCTCCATTCATGGGATTTTCCAGGCAAGAGTACTGGATTGGGGTGCCATTGCTTTCTCCAAAACCAGACCTACCTGGGATATAAAAGTTAAAATGTTGTCTTATATTTTCATTAAAAAAAAAAAAATCTCTTTAGGACTTCCCTGGTGGGTCCAGTGGTTGAGAATCCATCTGCCAATCTAGGGTACATGGGTTCAATCCCTGGTCCAGGAAAATTCCACATCCCATCTAAGCCCATGGGCCACAAGTACTGAGCCTGCTTGCCTAGAGCCTGTGCTCCGCAACAAGAAAGCTACTGTAGTAAGAAGCCCGTATACCACAACAAAGAGTAGCTCCCCACTCGTCATTAACTGCAGAAAGCCCGTGCAGCAGTGAAGACCCAGTGCAGTCAAAATTAGTAAAAATTATAAAAAAGACATAAGGAAAAAAAACTCTTCAAAACACTTGAATTGCAGTCAGCCCTATTTGTTGATTGGCATTGTACTTTGGGAGTCAAATAACTTTTTCTTAAATAGCTAAAGTAAATGGATTTCAAAGAAGCTGTGTGGGGTTCAGGAAGTAAATCTGACAAATCTTTTGCCTCTGTATTAATGGTTCCTGGGAGTAGGGTATTGGTTGGAATTAAAGAAATAGGCCTGTTTAGGAAATGTAGATGGAGCCAGAGAGGTGTTGAAAATAAGAAGAGACCAACTGGGAAACAGAAAAGTGGCTTATGAGCACATGAAAAGATGCTCAGCATCACTAGTCATTGCTGCTGCTGCTGCTAAGTCGCTTCAGTCGTGTCCGACTCTGTGGGACCCCATAGACGGCCTCCCACCAGGCTCCCCCGTCCCTGGGATTCTCCAGGCAAGAACACTGGAGTGGGTTGCCATTTCCTTCTCCAACGCATGAAAGTGAAAAGTGAAAGTGAAGTCGCTCAGTCATGTCAACTCTTCGAGACCCCATGGACTGCAGCCTACCAGGCTCCTCCATCCACGGGATTCTCCAGGCAAGAGTACTGGAGTGGGTTGCCATTGCCTTCTCCGTCACTAGTCATTCAGTTCAGTCGCTCAGTCGTGTCCAACTCTGCGACCCCATGAATTGCAGCACGCCAGGCCTCCCTGTCCATCACCATCTCCCGGAGTTCACTCAGACTCACGTCCATCGAGTCAGGGATGACATCCAGCCATCTCATCCTCTGTCATCCCCTTCTCCTCCTGCCCCCAATCCCTCCCAGCATCACAGTCTTTTCCAGTGAGTCAACTCTTCTCATGAGGTGGCCAAAGTACTGGAGTTTCTAGTCATTAGGGAAATACAAATCAAAACTACAATGAGATACCACCTTACACTCTTTAGGATGGCTACTATTAAAAAAAATGGAAAACAATTAGTGTTTTCAAGGATGTGGAGAAATTGGAAACCTTGTGCATTGTTGTGGGACTGTTACATGGTATAGTTGCTGTGGAAAACAATATGGAGGTTTCTCAAAAAGTTAAACATAGAATTACTGTATGACCCAGATAGTTCATGTCTGGGTATATACCCAAAAGAACTGAAAGCAGGATCTCAAAATGTTATCTGTATATCTATGCTCAGAGCAGCATTATTTACACTAGTTAAAAAGTAGAAGCAACCCAAGTGTCCATTGACTGATGAATGGATAAGCAAAATGTGGTATGTACATACAATAGAATATTATTTAGCCTTAAAAAAGGAGGAAATTCTGCAATATACTGCATGTGAAAAGTGAAGGCTTGAGGAAGGCTTCCCAGGTGGCGCTAGCGGTAAAGAACCCACCTGCCAATGTGAGTTCAATCCCTGGGTCAGGAAGATATACTGGGGGCAGGAACGGCAACCACTCCAGTATTCTTGCCTGGAGAATCCCATGGACAGAGGAGCCTGGAGGGCTACAGTCCATATGTAGAGTTGAACACGACTGAAGCGACCTAGCGCATACTGAGTGAAATGAGCCAGTCCCCAAAGCAAAAATACTGCCTTATTCACTTATTTGAGGTACTTAGAGTAGTCAAAATCATAAAGACAAAATATTGACTTGGCCAAAAAGTTTCTTTAGGTTTTTCTGTAAGATATTATGGAAAAACCTGAATGAACTTTGGGGCCAGCCCAATAGAATGGTGGTTGCTAGGGACAGGAGAAAGGGAGAATGAGGAGTTAGTGTTTTATAAGTGAAGATATTCAGTTTTACAAGATGAAAAAAGTTACGGGGATGGTGCTGATAGCTGCCCAACAGTGTGAATATATTTAACATGCTGAACAACATATTTAATAATGGTTAAGGTAATAGATTTTATGTTATGTGATCTTCAAAACAATAAAAAAGAAAAAGTGGGTTATAACTGTTTTGGCAAGTGATTAAGAATGTAGAGGAAAGAGAAGAAAGTCAAAGGATCTTACTTATGAAGGAATGTCACCCTAGAAAAGTCCTATCTTTAGTGTCCATGGACGGCAAGATAAATAATATGCTATTTCATTCATCATCCAATAAAATCTCAGCACTGCGTTTCGTGAGGATGTTTAAAAGTTAAGATACTGTAGAGTAGGTGGGATGGAGGGCAGGGGCTGGGAAAAGGAGATGCAGGTGTTTTTAACAATTAAAGCAGTGGAAACAAAACCAAGTCAATCTAAGTGAGAGGAGAGGTGGGGGAAAAAATTAAACCTTAGAGATACCAACATTATATGGGTCTGTGGAAAAGCAGCAGCAAAGAAAAGTGCTAGTGAAGGACTAGCATTGTTTCTGAACTGCCTGTTCAGAAAACAGGCAAAGACAGAGGAGAATAGTGTAGAAGATAGGGAGGGGAGGAGAATAGAGTTCCCAAACGGAGGACTTTGCAGTATCAAGTAAGGCCCTATAATGGGGGTGGTGGTGGGGAGGAGCATTGAATCTGGATCTGGCAATGTGCAGTGAGCAAAGGGTAGCCCCGCCAGGAGACAGGATTACCTACACAAGTGGTGTGTTTGTAGACTTCACACAGTTTGGATTGGACCAGTCTGGGAGGTATGTCCTACACAAGCAGATTAACCTGGGGAATAAGAGATACATAGCTCTGGGTATTTTCAGCGATTATTGTGGACTCTGCAGGTGGCGAGATGTTTTGCAAAACCAGGTGAGAGCAAGAACTAATGAAATGCACCTAGAGCTCCAGGAATAAGAATGAAATGAGCCTAAGATGAATGTGGGGTGTGGGCTAAAGGTTTCTTTACGAGCAGGATCCGATCGAGGGCACCGCAGCGAATGAACGCAGGATGGAGTACCTGCCTCTGGAAGGAATGGCTCACTGACTCAGAGAGGTGTCGAGGAGGTTGGTGTTTTCAATGCAAAGTCAGATTTCAGTTAGGAGAAGGGGTGTGAAGGTCTTAAGGATTTCTAGAGGTTGCTTTAGGGTAGAAAACACTGAGAGAGAAACAGCAGAAAACGCTGGGAGACAGCAACATCAGGACTGGATTGAGGGAGGTGCCGACAGCTACCTGGAAACAGGAGTGCAGGAAAGGATAGCTGCTTTACAAAGCACCTCCGCAGCCAGCGACTCATTCATTCTAGGGACAACCCGAGGAAAGAAATAGGTATTACATCCCAGCCTCTGGAAGTGAGGGGTGCTTTCGCGTGATAAGGCGATCACTGCTCATAAAGCCTGTTCAGCCACTGTTTGATTTCTCCAGTGACAAGGAACACTCTTCTTTGGGAAGTAGCACTTCTATTATAAAATTTTTAAAAAGCGAGTCGAAAAGAAAAAAGGTGCAGACCCCCTTTGCGGGGAAAGCTCTGTCAATGACAGACATTTTGGGTAATTCATGGAATTGCACAGCCAGACGCGCCAGTCACATTTTTTTTTCCCATCGGTAAAACGAAGGGGGCAGATGATCTTTCTTTTTCCTTATCTAATAGCCTGTGAAATCATCCAGGCAACCAACTCCCAATTTTTCAGAATATAAAACGAGGCCCTCGGAGGTGGCTCGCTCGAAGTAATACAAGAAATCAGAGGAGGGACAGGCCAGACCCGACTCCTCCCGGGTCTATCCCGCGCCCCTCGCCGCTCCGCACCTTCCCGGACGGGATTGGGCCAGCGGGAGGCTGTAGGCCGGGCGGCCTAGCTGAAAGCACCCTGGGGTTCGAGGCGGCTTCCCGGCAGCAGTCAAAGGAACGCCCCGAGGGGAGGGGGAAGAGTTAGGGCCTCCTTTCCCACACTTCGTTAGGACGCGGGCCGGGGCGGGACCGCGGCAGCTCTCCCTCGGGCCTGCGGCCGGCAGGGGGCGCGGGGCGGCTCCTCGGTCCGCCGCCCCGCGGCGCGGGAACTGGCTGCCCCGGGCGCGCCGTCGGAGCTCGCGGGCACCGGGTCGCGGAGACTGGGCCAGGTT